>NC_083692.1:71295227-71901136 GCF_033118175.1 Dama dama
CCACAAAGTTTTTGGCCAAGGTAGTCAGGTGATTAGCTGCCATTCCTGCCTTTTGCTGTTGCTGGTGGTGGAATCGGGTATAGAAATGTTGAATTCTAGCTACTAAAGAGCCTTACAGATGTAAATAAGCAGTTAGGTATCTAGGTGTAGAGTTATGAACAGAGGACTCGGATGAGCCTACTTTGAGCACCAACCACCATTTTAGTGCTAAGGGTACATGAGTGAACATGGCAGGTGAAGTCTCATGTTAACTTACGAAGCTTATGATCTAATTCTTACGTGGACAGATAACATATGCAGATGTAGCGTCAGCAGGCTGTGAGTGCTATAAATTAAAGTGGGATCAGGGTACAGTGACAAAGACTGCTACTTTAGATTGAATGATCAGGCCATCCTCTCTTAAGGGGTATCACGTGTGAGCTGACACGTTAACTGTTCCCTTCCTTTTATGGATGAGAAAACTGAGGTACAGAGAGGTTAAGTAACTAGCCCAAGATATTTTACCATAGGTAGATAAAGAGGCTGCTCCAGTTATTAAATCCTTGTTCTCTGGCTCTTATCCAGTACTTTGTTCTTAAATAGGACAGGGTCCATTTGCTCTTTAGGACTCTCTTAACCCATACACTGTGATTTAATTGTTAATCCAATTATGAATCCATCTAAGTGAGTTTTATACTGAAGAAAAAGGGATAACTTACAGAGCAGTTTACTTTTGCCAGTGTTTAGATTTCTTTTCATTAAAAATGTTTAAGCCTCTTTACAATGAAATTAATAGATATTGCGTAAAATGTACAGAAATGTATAGCCTTCTGAATTTTACCACCACCGAGGTTAAAAAAAAAAACACACCAACATTGTCAGCATCCTAGATACCCTTGTATGCCCCTTTGCTTTACCATTTAAATATGTAAATATGCAAACATGAATACTGTAGTTTAATTTTGCTTGGTTTTAAACTGTAAAAAAAAAAAGGAACCACATAATATGTACTCTTTTATGGCTGGCTTCCTTTGTTCACAGATATTATTTGATTTTTTAATCTTCTGTTTAACAATCAATCTGGAGTAGATAGCTCAGAAGTTCATGTCAAGTCCTTGTCAACCTTTTAACAAACTTTGTATAAGTAATATTTGTCTTTATTACTTGTAACTTTTCATCCTTTAAAGATTTTTCTGGCATGTCTAATCTCTAGACCCATTTTTATATCTTTTATATATATATAAAACATTAGTTAAGCTCTTTACCTGTCTCAGCAAGTTTAATTTGCAAAGCTGGAAGCTTATATCCAGTGGCATGGATCTGGTCTGGCTACTTTATTTCTAATATACAAAATGATAAAGCTACATTAGTGGACATTTGGACTTATCTTTGCACAGATACCCTGTAACTGCAGGATCATTTATCCATATAAAACAAACACTTCTGTTTCTTAAAGTGTATACAGAAATATCTGATACTGCCTCTACAATTTTCTAATATTTTAGACTTAATATCAAGACTACATGACATGTCTGTAATACACATTTGTGTCCTTTATATAGGAAGGCAGGCATGACTTCAGCAGAACGTTTCCATTTGATTACTATTAAATGAAAGAAGATTAGTGCTTAAGAAATTGAGGCAGACTAGCTTTTGGCAATGGTGATCCAATAATATTGGTGATCCAATATTATGAATATTGATGAGAACTTGCGTTTTGATTAAATCTACTCGGCTTATTAGTTTGTGTGTTATATCCTTGTATGTCGTGGTGCTAATTGTGTTTGTTATATGAATAGGATATAATTCTTCTTAGATAGTTTTTAAAAATAAATAAAGTGAACAAAATAAAAATATATAAAAGCAAAATTTGCTTCCTTCAATGTTTTATTGGACATAATTATTCTGATATGTGAGGCAGTATTAAAACAAGATTCCAGAATACATCTGTATAAGTAACTCAGAAATGTTATATTCTCTATTTAAATATTTTTACTATTGACTTTTATATTTTTAGGTTTGCCATCAGAAAGATAATGCTCTTGGAATTTAGGTGAGTTAAAAGACTTTACTTTGATGATGTTAAAGATGACAATATGACTTAACTTTTAACTAGGTTTTCTGTACATTTCTGTGAGTTGGTAAGAAAATAATTACTATAGACTTTTGAAGTTTTATATTTTTGTGTTTGGCTTATTTTGGAATACGTGTACGATATCTTTTGTTTTCAAGGCTGTTGTTCCATTGTTAGAGTAACTGTATTTTGAAGTGTTTCTCACTAATTAAGATAGGGTGTGCTGAGCAATTTCTGAACGCTTATTTGGTTCCTCTAGTTACAATGGGAGTAAACTGGAATGCATTCTATAGCCACTTTTTTCCTTCCAAGCTTATTTATTATTACCAGACCAACCTTGTTCTGACCTAAACCATTTACAGATATTTCAGGCAGAAGAGGATATGCAATTTTTAGATTATAATTTAGATTATATTACAGCTAGGTATGGCTAGTAGACCTGGAAGTAAAAGTCAAGATTGTTGTTGATGATAGTAGTATTTGTCACTTATTGAACCTTGTGCTAGACATAGTGTTAAACATTTTATATAGAGAGCAATCATAGCAATCCTGCAAAAAGTCAGTATTATACTTTCCATATAGTGAAGGAAAAAAACTGAGATCAGAGCAGTTAAGTAATTTATTCAAGATAATGCATTTAAGTAATTGGTGGAGCTCAGATGCCAGTGTCTGATGCCAAAGCTCATGGTTTTTCCATTTCTCCACACTCCCTTGAGGTATAGTCTGCATCAGAAGTCAGTCTCTGTTTTAATGACTGTAACTCCAGGGGATAGTGAAAGACAGGGAAGCCTGATGTGCTGCAGTCCAAGGTTGCAGAGTCAGACATTACTTAGAGACTGAAAAACAACTCCCTTCATAAAGTGATTTGATCCTCACAAAAATGGCATAAGACTAGCGATCTCTTCAAGAAAATTAGATACCAAGGCAACATTTTAGGCAAAGATGGGCTCAATAAAGGATAGAAATGGTATGGGCCTAACAGAAGCAGAAGATATTAAGAAGAGGTGGCAAGAATACACAGGATAACTACACAAAACAGGTCTTCACGACCCAGATAATCACAATGGTGTGATCACTCACCTAGAGCCAGACATCCTGGAATGTGAAGTCAAGTGGGCCTTAGGAAGCATCACTGCAAACAAAGCTAGTGGAGGTGATGGAATTCCAGTTGAGCTATTTTCAAATCCTGAAAGATGATGCTGTGAAAGTGCTGCACTCAATGTGCCAGCAAATGTGGAAAACTCAGCAGTGGTCACAGGACTGGAAAAGCTCAGTTTTCATTCTAATCCCAAAGAAAGGCAATGCCAAAGAATGCTCAAACTACTGCACAATTGCACTCACCTCAAAATTAAGGTGAGTAAAGTAAGCTAGCAAATTATTGCTAAGCTAGCAAAGTAAGGCTAAAAATTCTCCAAGCCAGGCTTCAACCGTACGTGAACCATGCACTTCCAGATGTTCAAGTTGAATTTAGGAAAGGCAGAGGAACCAGAGATCAAATTGCCAACATCTGTTGGATCGTTGAAAAAGCAAGAGAGTTCCAGAAAAACATTGACTTCTGCTTTATTGACTATGCCAAAGCGTTTGACTGTGTGGATCACAACAAACTGTGAAAAATTCTTCAAGAGACAGGAATACCAGACCACCTGACCTGCCTCCCGAGAACTCTGTACACAGGTCAGGAAGCAACAGTTAGAACTGGACATGGAACAACAGACTTGTTCCAAATCGGGAAAGGAGTATGTCAAGGCTGTATTTTTTCACCCTGCTTATTTAACTTATATGCAGAGTACTTCATGAGAAATGCTGGACTGGATGAAGCACAAGCTAGAATCAAAAAGACTGCCGGGAGAAATCTCAATAACCTCAGATATGCAGATCACACCACCCTTATGGCAGAAAGTGAAGAGGAACTAAAAAGACTCTTGATGAAAGTGAAAGAGGAGAGTGAAAAAGCTGACTTAAAGCTCAACATTCAGAAAACTAAGATCATGGCATCCATTCCCATCACTTCATGGCAAATAGATGGAGAAACAGTGGAAATAGTGAGAGACTTTATTTTTTGGGGCTCCAAAATCACTGCAGATGGTGATTGCAGCTCTGAAATTAAAAGACGCTTACTCCTTGGGAGAAAAGTTATGACCAACCTAGACAGCATATTAAAAAGCAGAAACATTACTTTCCCAACAAAGGTCTGTGTAGTGAAGGCTATGGTTTTTCCAATAGTCATGTATGGATATGAGAGTTGGACTATAAAGAAAGCTGAATGCCAAAGAATTGATGCTTTTGAACTGTGGTGTTGGAGAAGACTCTTGAGAGTCCCTTGGACTGCAAGGAGATCCAACCAGTTCATCGTAAAGGACATCAGTCCTGAATATTCATTGGAAGGACTGATGCTGAAGCTAAAACTCCAGTACTTTGGCCACCTGATGAAAAGAACTGACTCATTTGAAAAGACCCTGATGCTGGGAAAGATTGAAAGTGGGAGAAGAAGGGGGCAACAGAGGATGAGATGGTTGGATGGCATCACCAACTCAATGGATATGAGTTTGGGTAAACTCTGGGAGTAGGTGATGGGCAGGGAGGTCTGGCGTGCTGCACCCCATGGGGTCGTAGAGAGTCAGACACAACTGAGCGACTGAACTGATCTGAACTGAGCTGAGGTGTTCTTATTATAATTGCAGAGAAAAATTGAAGTTTGTAGCTATGAATTAACTTGTAAGTGAAGTGACTGCTATATCTTAAGAACTGTATTGTTATTAAATACTTGATCTCATTTAACCCTCATAATAGTTCCAGTGAGATCTTCCTTATTTTATAGAGAGCACTTAGGCTAGAAATTGGATCCATATGACCCTTAGATTAATACACTTTTTCATCATACCATGCCATCTTTCAAGAAGAACAATAAAAGTCAAGTGGATGCTGATACACAGTTAGGATAAAACCAGACTTCTTTTGTCCTGGCAAATACCAGATACCAAGAGAATTGCAAGAACTAAAGGAGAAAGCAGCAGAACGTATTTAAGGCGCCAATGACAGTGAAAGATTTTTAATAACTGAAAAAGTGGGTTGTTATCTTCCAGGAACTTTTATGTAATTTCTGGGTGAAAATGCCATTTTCTCTGTGCCAGCCTCCAGACACAATAATTCTCGTTTGTAGTAGAGATGATTGATGGTCTCTTGCTAGAGTGGAAAGTTAGATGGCATGGAGAAGGTGTCTAGGTATAGGAGAGTGAACTGAATCTTGAGAAAACTCATTAGAGGGACATGTTATTATATAGGTTACATTTGCTGCAGTTGGCAAAGTAGAATCAGGGCATTAGTGAACAGTCCTTAAGTTTGGTTTAAAGAGATGTAGTTTGGAGTGTGGTCTGTATCATCTATTTATCACAGAGATAAGTGTGTCATCTTGGGCAGATCATTTACTCTCATAGTCTCAGATTCTTCATCTGAAAAATGTAAAGAATAGGTTTGGAGTTCACTGTGTAATCAGGTAATACCCATGATATTACTGTTAAAAACTGTGGCAAGCCAATGATATCTGTGGGGCATCTGGCTGAATCAAATATAAAGATACTCTGAAATGATATGTATTCCAACTAAACTGCAAAAAAAATGCTACAGCTAACACCTTGATGAATGTGAGTCCAGACTCACAAATTACAGGGCACGTTAGAGCAAGATTTAGTTGAAGCAGCAAAGAGCAGAATTAGATACTCCTCAGAAAACCACAGGTAATTAAATCATATACATACTGTCAAATCATGTTTAAAATTATTATGAGTATAAAAGAAGAAATAGAATGTGTGTAAGAAACAAGACACTAAAAATGGACAGGTTTGGGGGAAAATGAAAATAAAAGTCATTAAAATTAAAAAACTCAGTGGTTAAATTGAATAGATTAGACACAGCTAAAGAGGGAATTAGTTAATGGGGATTTACAGCTGAGAAAATTAACAAATAACAGAAAAGAGAAATAGAGATGTAAAGCATACAAGGCAATTAAGAGATATAGAGGCTAGAATGAGAAGGTCCATTAGAAGTTTCAGAAGAGATTTAGGGAAAATGAGGGAGTGGCGATTTAGAAGAGATGACGGTTAAGAATTTTCTACAGTTGAAACATGAGTCTGTAAGATTCAGGAAGTATATCTGTGAACAGAGCAACAGTGACAAAAATCTTAAAATCTGCTAGAGGAAAAACGATTACTCAGAGGAAGAACAAATTGATTGATTGTAGACTTCGCAATTGCAATAATAGAAAAGATAGTAGAATGAGTCTAGTAAATAGAAAAATAGAACTATCGACCAAGAAAGAATTCTGTCACCAGCTAAACTGCATGAAATAAACAGATTTCAGACAGATTCATACTAACAGACTTGCTAGCAAAAGTTCTGAAGGGCATAATTTAGGGAAAAGGAATTTAAACTTGTAAAAAAAGAATACGAAGTTTCATGCATTTACTATATGAAAGAGTAGTCTATAACTTGGAGCCTTTTGGCAGTTATTTAGGATAAAATACTATTTACCAGTTTCCTAGGCTCTTGTAAACTAAGTAAGAATGATTCCTAAAGATAGACCCATGGAAATATCAACATGAAGAGACCTTTGAAGCTTAAGAGGAAGTAGAAAAATTCTGTTATAGGGCAATCTGAAATGCACAACTGTGTGTGTGCACATGTGCATGCATGCATGTATACATGAAGACGTAAGTGAAAAGTTATACATGTGGAGTGATTTAAAATAGAAACAAAAAAGTTCTGTGTTCTTCATTAGTGCTTGAGAGGATTTTACAGCCCACAACAGTAATTGAAGTTTATAACTACTCTGAACAAGAAATGGTTAAGTTTTGTTTTGAAAATCAGAATTACTTAGTTTAGGAATGTCTTCACCAGTCTTAAAATAAGAATTTTGGCATTTTGAAAAGAAAATGCAAGTTACCTTGAAAACTGACTTATGTTAAATGCCTTGTAAATTAAGTAACAAATCCTCTTTTTTGAGTAGGTCTTTGTCTTAGTTTTCAGAAATCATTTGGTCTTGATAGGAGTTTGTGTTAATTTCTCAGTTACTTTTGTCTGTGAAGCTGTCCATCATATCATTTTAGAGCTGGCATTTGTCAGATATTTTTGTTTTCTACTCTGTGAAGCACCTTAGATAAGGAAATATCCAGTGCTCTAATGGTGATAATTATATATGTCAGTAATCTTTGATGTGTTCCTACTTTGAAAGTATAAGACTCTCATTCTCCAGAGCCATATTTGCTACACATGTTTGCAATAGTAGGACTGACCTACATTATAGATTAATTCGTGAAGGACTCTCAGCCTGTAAATACAGAGTTTCAAAAAGTTGTAAGTAATTAGACTTTTTCAGGGGAGTGATATAATGATATGGTAGTAACTAATGAAATATTCTATGCCTTTTTATTCTTCACAGCCAGTATCTTGAAAATTACCTCTGGATGAATTATTCTCCAGAAGTGTCCAGCAAAGCCTATTTAATGTCAATCTGCTGCATGGTGAATGAAAAATTCAGAGAAAATGTCCCTGCATGGGAGGTAACAGATTTAAATTACTTCATAGCTTTTTACTGTGCTCACTTAAGGTGTTACAAAGTAGCTTTTTTACTGATAATATTTTTAGAACAGAACTTTATCCAAAAATAAAGTAAATATTGAGAAAAAGAATGGATGTATGAAAAATATTGGGTTGGCCAAAACGCTTGTTCAGGTTTTCCCTAAGATGGTATGGAAAGGCCAAACAAACTTTTCGGCCAACTCAATGACATTTCTTTTGGTTTTAGTTCTTTAATATGTTGTGAATTGAAAAATTATTAATGTGAAATTATTTTTCTGCTTTGTACTTAAAACAAAGAATGGCATGGATTATAAAGACTTTTACATCAAATAAAGTAAATTTTATATTAAGTAGCTCAAAGAGTCAGACATGACTGAGAGATTGAACTGAACTGAGCTCAAATAGATAATGTTCAATGAGATAATATTTTTCAGTGCCTTGTTTCACAACAGAGAGTATGTGTTTATAGTTTTACCCGAGTAAAGTAGTATGTCTAAAGTCAAGACAGGTGCTTATATTGTAATTTCAGTCTTCTCTTTATCTGATTTGGGATCTGTTTTCTCTTTTGAAATTTATAATTGGCATTTTCTCTTTGAGCTACTGTAACAGAGCCTTGATCAGCCAACAAAGGTCCAAAATCTAGGTTTTCTTTGGCCATTATGACATGGTCAGCTCATCAAAAGAGTTCCTTCCCCTCAATCATACATCTTTAAATGAAGGAAAGCTGTGTATACTTGCCATCTCTTTTGAGGGGATGGTCACCAAAATGAAAAGGTGTTAACATTCTTTAAGATTAAAACCATGGAATCTCAAATATTCATTATTACCATCGTATAAGGGCCTTGTCTTATTGAGAAATCTTAGAGGTTTCTTAAAGTTGCTTCGAACCACCAGAGGAAGGGAGAGGGACACCAGAGAATGACTTCATCAGTTTTCATGCTGTAAAGACCACTTTGGTGATTAGAGTTGATACAGATAAAGAGAAGAGGTTACACTGATTTGGAAAGTAAAATTGATTGTATTTGATAATTGAAGTAGCTTGAGGGAGGGGATATTATTTTCAGTAACCTTCCAGGTTTGGGCAACTGAATGTAAAAGATGAGAGGTGCCTCTTCAAGATAGGTAGAAGAGGGTTGAGGAATACTTTGGCGGGTACAAAATTGTTGAATTGAGTTTTGGACTTTCTGAGTTTAAATTGCTTTTGGAATATCTAGATGAAATTGTAGTAGACAAAGCAATCTAAGGAGTGAAGAAATCTGGACTGAAGATATGTATTTAGAATCATTAGCGTATGGTAGTTGAAGTAATGGGAGAGGGAGAAGAAGAATGAGGCTAGATCCCCAGGGACACTGCCTTGTAAAGTGACAGAGAAACCTTCCCATCAAAAAGGAGTTGAGGGATGGTAAGCACCTTTAGGACTTGGCAGCTGTAACAGCTTCGGGGGAGTGCTGTACATGGAAACTTGTTTTAGAGAAGTAAGTGCAAACGGCTGGTGTAGGTCATACACTTGGAGCACTTGGCTATAAAAGAAAAGAGGTAACAAAGATGGGGAGGTAGATCACAGAGAAGCTTGAATATGTTTACGTTATTTGCCTTTTCTTTTTAAAACGTTATCTGTATATTAAGAGTAAAGAGATAAAGGAAAGGGTGTCTTTGAGATTAAATAGAATATGAAGACTTCAGTTTTTGCTCAAGATGTTTCTTTGTTTAAATTAAAAGTATTAAAACACTTCAGATTTTTAATAAAAAAACAAATCCTAAGCTAATTACCAGCCTAATACTTGAAGAAAAAATAAAGGAATCAAAGCCATTATTTTATTAAATGAAAATTTCTGCAACTCTCACATTTCCCTGCCAGAAGTCTATATTTGACTTGCCACAGTGAATTATAAGTAAGCAAGTAATCTTTTTATAATTATTACACTTGGTTAATAGACTCCTAAAAAGTCTGCCGGTGTCCGCTTACAGGAGAAAAAGAGGTGAGCAAGCCATTTCAAAATGAATTTTTATTCTTTCTCTTTTCAGACTTTTAAGAAGAAGCCAGATCACTTCCCATTCTTTTTCAAGTGCATCTTGAAAGCAGCATTAGCTGAAACTGATGGTGAATTTTCACTCCACGAACAGACAGTCTTACTGCTTTTTCTTGACCACTGCTTCAATAGTTTGGTAATTTTACTTTATCTTTTGGGAGAATGTTCAGATTTTCTTATTCTTTTAAGTTGACTGTAAATGAGATTAGCTGTACAGCCAGCTCCTCGTAGTTTAGTGAAGAATGAGGACAGTGCTAACATTTCAGCCCCTTCTTGGGAAAATCATCTTGTAGGATCTGTTTGCTTTTTAATAGATTTGGTCTTGATCCGTTCTTTTTTCTATCTAGCTTCTAAGTAAAATGATAAGAACTGAAATTCTTCAAATGTAGAGCAGCAAAGAGTCTGTTAACATGAACATTGAGTAATGAGATCAGTGTCATAAACTATACACAGGAACATAGCTTCCTCACCGCTCAGTCATACCTCACACATAACCTGGCAGGTCGGCAGAAGAGTTCCATTTTGAGTTGACTGTTGAGGGGTGATTATGGATGATCTTTCAAAATCTCTTGGGTTGCCTGTGATACATTTTTCATTCTTTGTAAGATTATGTTCTAAAAAATAAACATTTATAGTAATTAATATTTTATTTGTACTTCTCTCCTGTGGTTATCTGAAGGTATCTATCTTTAAATAAATAGGTATATACCTGTGTGTGTGTGTGTGTGTGTGTGTGTGTGTGTATAAAGGTGCTTCTGAATTGATAGTGCATTTAGACCCATGCAGGACAATGCATGAGATTCTTTCTTACCCTGAAAACAGTGTTGATAGATGAATGGTTATTATCTGTTTCCAAGTAGTACCTCACATGGGTCTTGCAAAGACCAGAAGAAGATTTATATTCAGTATTACCTCTTTAACATTTATTAAACAAAGCAAATATAAATAGATGTGATTCCTCATCAGAAATGGAACAAAACCAAGATTTAATTAGTATTGGTAGTTTGGTGCTAGTTTAATTAACTTAAAAGCTAGCTTATTGGTACTTTTTTTCAGTTTACCACCAGTATTCATTATTTGAGGTAGTTATGCTCTAAAAAATAGCTGTGAACACAGAATTAGCTTAAAACTGAACTACTGCTCTTAGGGAAAATACAGAGAGAGTTTCATGCAAGCCTCTGGTCACATTTTCATCAGGTGATCAATGTATAGCCTTGTTTTATGTGTTTCTGTTTAAAGTCACTTTGCTGTTGATCAACAACAACAACTATGTTGTTGATTTGTTAATGTTGAACTTAACTTATGTAACTCATGTTACATAAATGCTGTAACTTATGTCTGAACAAACTTACCTAACACACAGTGTTTTCTCTTTAAGGCACATCACAGCATTCTTCCCCCTGGGAACACTGAACAACACTGAAGCCCTGTGCTTGGGGCCACTGTAAATAGCAAAGTCACCAACAAAAATCACAATGTTGTGAGAAAGTAGCACTAAATAGGCCGAAAAGAGATGCTAGTGTAAGAGAGCTGAAGCAAGAAGGCAGAGCACACCTTGTCTAACCCCAGCTCAAAACATGTGTGTTGGGCAGTTCCCACTTTGCTCTGTGCTGTCACTGAATGACGGTGAAAGCCTTGGGAGTATTGAATTGAGGGCTACAAATAGATTTTGCAAGTTGATGAAATCACAAATATGGAATTTGCAAATCATGAGGCTTAGCTTTATCTTTTTAAAAATGGATTGGACTTCTTAATAATAAAAAATTGTTAATTTGAAAGAATTGACGGTGTATTTCCCCCCACGACTGTTTTAAACAGGAAGTAGACTTGATACGGAGTCAAGTACAGCAGCTCATCTCTCTCCCGATGTGGATGGGCTTACAGCCTGTGAGTATCTCAGTGCAGAAACTTACGTGTATTTGTAAGTGGAGCATGTGGTTTTAGATGGTGTAGCTTTAATATGAATATAAAATGACAGTTAAAAATCCCCCACCAAATTTGTCTAATTTACTATGTATTAACTAATCATAGGTGTAGTTTTTTTTTTCAGTTTTAAAGCTTTTGTGTGTAAGCCAGTAAATGTTTCTCCTAATGTCATTATTTTAAGGTGAAATAAGGTAGTATCTATTGAGCTCATAAAGGGAGTTAATTTAGTAAAATATTATTATTCATAGATACGTCTTTGGATGAGACTAAATACAGACTTGAATTTTTAATTTTACTTGAATGGAATGTACATATAGCTATAGGAGAACATCAGAATTATGTTGAATATTAACAACTTCATTTTTTCCATCAAAGTCTTATTGGATAATATGGGTGAGTGTCAAAGCCAAATTAACAGATTTTAGGGAGTTAAGTTAAAATTCAGATTTCTGTATAATACTGTATTGAGAATTTCATTTCCTGCACGTGGGTCGTTTTGCAGACATTCAGATATACAGGCTCATTCATAGATACCAGTTGATGAAGGTTAAAACAGGCACCTATAAATAATTATTACCAGTGGGCTTCCTTGGTGGCTCAGAGGTTAAAGCGTCTGCCTTCAATGCGGGAGACCCAGGTTCGATCCCTGGGTTGGGAAGATCCCCTGGAGAAGGAAATGGTAACCCACTCCAGTACTCTTGCCTGGAGAATCCCATGGATGGAGGAGCCTGGTAGGCTACAGTCCATGGGGTCACAAAGAGTCAGACACGACTGAGTGACTTCACTTCACTTAAAAATGGATAAGTGCCATGAGAAAGAGGGGTGGTAGGACATTTCCGTATTATGATAGCTGTTTTATGTGCATTGTTTCAGACTGACTTTTTGAACTTTAAATGTTAACGCTCGTGTTTTTCAAACTGAAGTCCTGAATTTTAGAAATAAGAGAGAAAATTTAGAAATATGAAAGAAAATTTATTACTGAGCTTAAAATCTTAATGAGAAATTTTTTTTGTCTTATTTTTTTTCTACTGACAGGTAATGGAATTGAATTAGTTTTTTAAAGTGTAGGGTATTAGTTTCTTAGATTCCAGCTTTTGTCACGTTCCTATCTGGTTTTATCCCATTGCTCTATATTATATTCTTGCATTGGGGTTATGGCTGATTTAATGCCATATCATTCTTTCAGGCACGATTGGAATTAGAATTAAAAAAGACACCTAAGCTAAGAAAATTCTGGAACTTGATTAAAAAGAATGATGAAAAGATGGATCCAGAAGCAAGAGAACAGTATGTTGCCAAAGCTTTGTTCCATGTTGGTTTGTTATGTGAGTTGTGGGTCTCAGATGTTGCTGACTTGTTTTGTTTTTCCCTTTATGTAGTGCTGAACCAAATAAACGATTAAGAAGTGCTTTTACCTAGAGCATCATAGAAATACTATTTACAAAGTTTCAGTGGAGAAGCCACACATCATCATTTCTCCTTTCCCTTATCTCTGCCCCAGTCACAAGTGTTATCAGCGGTCTTCCCTTTCCCTGTTGTCCATCATAGTTTGTTCATCATGGATGGGTCTCAATTTTCTCCACAGTCTTCAGGCTGTCAGTCCAATTTTTCTTTCTTTTTCCCATCCCTTTATTCTTAACAATGACTTACACACTCCACTTTATACACTTCATTTACTCAATAATCTAAGTGTTTATTATTTTACTGGGTACTATTATAGGTATAGGCAATATGGCATAGAACAAAATAAAAAGTAATTCCTGCTCTTGTGGAGTTTACATTCTAGTTGAGGGAAGCAGCTAATAACAGATGGATTTTATGATATATTATCCAGTGGTTCATGCTAAGGAGGAAAATAAATGAAGTATACAATGAGTAAGGAAGCAGATGAGGGTGTGGGTTATTTTAATAGTAATTATTATCAATTGGATTAAAGTCTGGCAGCAAGCATTTATGTCATCAAACAAAGTTCTGTTAGTAGGAAGGAGGGGAAGAATCTGTATACTCTTAAGACAGCAGTCCTCAGACTTTTTGGCACCAGGGACCGGTTCATGGAAGACAGTTTTTCCACAGACCGGGGCAGGGAGTGGGAATGATTTCAGGGATGATTCTCATAAGGAATTTACAACCTAGATCACAAGGTTTGCGCTTCCGTGAGAATCTAAGGCTGCTGCTCATCTGACAGGAGGCAGCGCTCAGGCAGGTGATGGGGAGTGGCTGTAAATACAGATAAAGCTTCACTTGCTTTCCTCCTGCTGGGCAGCCCAGTTCCTCATAGGGCTGGGGACCCTTGCTCCAAGAGGTTTGTTCCTCCCCCCGCCCTGTCTTTCTCTGTCTCTCTCTGTCTCTGTCTGTCTGTCTCTCTCTCTCTCTCTCAAGCTATCTGGTCTACCTGTGATCTTGCTTTATTTACTCCATGACTCTTCTAGCAATGATCCTTTTTTCTTTCTTCATCCTCAAATATTCTTTCCACTCATTTTTTTCCTCCCTCTGCTTATGTATATATGCTTAGGACTCACTTCTTGAACCTATGATAACTTCTTCTGACTTATTTTTTCATCCACTTAGGATAATACTCTGTTCACCCATAGATAGCAGTTGAAGTCATAGGTATGAGTAAGATTATGTAATGAAGTATATAGACTGTGAAAAGAGGGTTGAGGATAGAAGGGAAGCTTGGAGTTGTGCTGGTGATCACTGAAAACGAGAGAAACTGAAAAAAGCTGGATGTCAGAGAAACGAGTTTGGGAGTAAGGAAATGAGAGGTATGAGGACAGGAGAACAGGGTCAGAATAGGAATATCCTTTCTTTAACTTCAGACTCCAGTCTCATCTCTTCCATGATATCTTTCTAACCAATAACCTCTTAATCGGGCTACTTACATGATATCTTTGTGTTATTTGACTACTTTTTAAAAATTTAAACCCTCTCTTCCCATTACCTCAGTATGATTTAATTCCAAATCAATAAACTGTTCATCGTTTCTTAAACATTCCTTTCCTAACCACCTTTGCCCCTCTACTTGACTTAATTGAGGCTGACCTTTTAAGCAGTCTTCCCAGACCAAGTACTAAGCCTGCAGTGCTTGCTTCTGAACTGAAACACACAGTGTTTTTCATTGAAGCATCAGCTCTTTTTGTAATGATTAGACTGTGTATAGTTGTTTAGAGTGTAAGTTCTATGATCAGACTTACCTAGGTTTCACACTCACCTGCTGTGTAAGTTTGGGCAAGTTACTGCGCCTCTTTGAGCCTCAGTGTGAAGTCAGGACAGAATAGTACCTGTTTTGTAGGAGTGCTGTCAGCATTAGATTATTTTGTATCATGTCCCTAACACAGCTCAGATCCTAGTGCAGTAGGTGCTCAGATAATGTCAGGCAGTTTGACTAATTAATGTTGGCTTGTGTTACTGATTATATTTTATGATGTCGTCATTTTAAGTATATTTTAGTCATTTCCCTGCTTGTTATTCCCAACAGGGCTGGCATAATCATTTGTAGCTGTCCAATACGTGCTGATTGGTTTTTGAATAGTTGGTACATGATGCATCTTAAATTAGTAATGAATAAAAAGTTGTTTTTTAAACTAACATTTAATTTTTATACATTGTAATACTCTTTAATAATTTAAGCATATTAAAGTATGAAATTGCTCATTTCAACTACATGCTTAAGTATTAGATTTTTAATGTTGAAGGCAGACTATAAATGAAATTTTGAAAACTCCTTTCTAGTCCTGACCTTTAAATCACAAGTGAAAACTTTTATAATAAGACAGAGATGCTTTCTTGGCTGGTTATTAGGCCAGTAATGAGGCTCCTGTTTTCTTCATGTAATGCTGTATTTCTCTCAAGGAAGAAGCTGCTTAAATTATGGTCCTGATTTCAGAGAGAAATGAAACAATTTGAGCAGTGTAAGAAAGGCTGTTCAACATTTAAGTTTTACTTTTGAAATAATTATTTCTCAAAAATAACTTGCTCCCTGTTTGTTATCTCTCTGATTTTAGAGCCTATCAAGAAAGAAGATTTCTTTCACAACTCATCCAGAAGTTTATCTCTGTGCTGAAATCAGTCCCACTTTCTGGTAACGATCTTTCTTTTCTCAGCTCATTTGTGAAGTTACCATTCAGATGCCCATCTGGTATTTATATTTAGTCTAAAAACTATGCTCTCCAAATGATTTTAAATTACATTGACAAGGGATTATGTCCTTCCCTTTTCAAGTATGCTACCTGTCTGAGTATTGTGACTGCCTTAGAAATTCATATCATTTAAGCGCACCAGCATGGTTATTGAAATGTTCATTTATGTAGCAGTTATTTTTGGAGCTTCCTTACAACACACAGGTTTAGATCAAGGTTTCTGGGACATGGTAAACAAGATAGTCACAGACCCTATCCACGTGGCATTTATAATTTGGTACTGAATAATGTTTTCAAACCATATCAAATACTGTTTAGGAGGGGAAGAGGAGAATTATTTTGAGATATGAGCTATAAGATGAAATGGGAAGTATTTTCCTCCATCGTGATCCCCATGTGGAGTATAAACTTCAAAATATATCACGATTACCCACTGTATATAGATACATATATGTGTGTGTTTATGAGTATGCGCTTGATGTACCAAGAGGATCTAACTACATTCTGCTGGGTTGGCAAGATTGACATAAGCATCTAGTGAGTGCAAATAGGGTATTGTTTACTTAATAAAAGTATGTGTATGCTATGTATGATGTATCATTGGTTGTTAATATTTTATTTTCTAACTGAAATATAATCTAAGAACAGTTCAATAGGTGTACCATATTTATATGCACCAGAGGTTATACCATACATATGGATCAGAGATTGTAGCTTTGTTTAAACTAAAATACAACAATAGTGTACTTAGAAATGTTGACTTTCCCCAAGTAATAGTTTACAACTGAAAATCACACCTGTAATTCAGTGAGGAATAGATAACAATGCTACAGATGCTAATTTACGGTACCAGATTTGGAGTGTAATATTACTACCAGTATTAGTATAAAGAAAAAATTGTCATATGCTTATAATCTGTCACCTAATGTTTATATATTTAAATCTTTCAGTTAAGCACTTTGAACCTGGAAAGAGGACTTAGATTTGGTTTCCTTGACACAAATATTAATAGCGAGAGCCACTAATGTATAATAATTAGTGCCAGGTTGGGAATTCCCTGGTCCACATTATAGGTCTTGGCACTTTCACTCCCTTGGGCCCAGCTTCAGTCCCTGCTCAGGGAACTAAGACCCTACAAGCCATGAAGTGAGGCAGCACCCCACCACCTCGCACCCTCAAAAAATTGATGTCATCTAGAAAGGTTTGAAAGTCAAGTAAATATAACAGTATAGGGCCTGCAGAAATTTTAATGACTAACAAAGCACTAAATGTTGCCATCGTCATAATATATTGTCAGAAAACAAAATTTCTTAGATTGATCTTGAGCTTTAATCAGAATTTATTAACTTGCCTGCAAAGGAAACAACAGGGATGAAAATAGTGTGCCAGCTTAGAAAGGGCATAAAACCAGATGGATTATATAGTTAGAAAACAGAAAACTAATTTTTAAAAGACTGTCTGTAGTTCCATTTTGCAAGGTTATTGCAAACAACTGTCCACATCAGTTGTTATAAAGGAAATCTGTGTAGGATGATTTGAAATGTCAGGGCTGCTATCAAAAGAAGGAAAAAACACACGGTACACATAAAAAGCAAGTGATAAGAATTTATTGGTGTCCAAAATTGGAATAACAGGGCTTCAGCTCGAACAACATGCCTCGTAGGGCCAATTAGTGTAAAAATATGCAGCTTTATCCACCAGAACTCAGAAATTGAGTGCCAAGCATCATGTTCTAATTTTAAATAGGCCATTTCCAGTAATTTTCTCAAACTATAAATAAAAATATGGAATACAGATTTTGCTCATTTTTAAATTTTGGACAAAATTATTTTCCTTTGCCAGTAATAAGAACAGAAGATACAGCAGAGGACCAGTTTGAATGGATTTAATTTAAAAGTCACTCGTTTAAATTCTTTACTTTTAGCAACTGTATGACCTAGGCTGTGTCTCAGAAACCTGGATTCCAGTTCTAACCAGCCAAAAATCAAATGATTTTCTGCTGGTCCTCAGTTCTCACCTATAAGATGAAAGGCTAGTAAGATGTTCTCTGAGGTCTTTTCTAGCCGTGAAATTCTATAGTTATGTTATTTTAGGGTTTGAACTATGGGCATGTGTTACTTACAAAAGTATTCATAGTCTTTCTTCACATAAACCCTTCTACTTTCCTATGTACAACAAATGAATAAGTAGATTTAAATAAATTCAAATAAAGCATTTGTAGGACACCTTCTGTAGGTCTAGCACTGGGTTATTCACTGCTGGGAGTCTTTAGACTAGGGACCCTAAATTTTTCTCCTTTTCAGTCGGAACAATCTTGCCAGGATGATTTTAGCTGGTAAAATAGCAGAACATTTTCTGACATTAGGAAAAAATAGAGATTTGTAGTCTGAAAGTATATCATGTCACAGAGTTGTACTTATTTTGAAAACAAAAATGGCCTTAAAAATAAACACTTTAAAAATAGTTTTGCAGGTCTCATTTTTAAAATGTGTCTCTGATGCAAACTATATTTTTCATTTTCTCCTACTTATAGAGCTTAATGTAAGGGTAAGGCCTGCCCTTTCTGAAAATATGTGAGGTCTGTACTCTGAATCATAGTTAGTCCAATTCTGATGAATAAGATAAATAACCTTATTTAAATAACTAAATAACTGCCAGTTTTAGGATATAGAACCATAGAATGACCTAAGTAAGAAAGTTTTAACATGTTTTCTCTCTTATGTCTAGATCCTGTCACTATGGACAAAGTTCATTACTGTGAAAGATTTATTGAACTTATGATTGATCTAGAGGTAAGAAGTGTACAGTGATTTTTCTTTTTCTTTTTTTCTTTTTCTGTTACATACTCATTAAGGAAGCTAATGATTATATATGCAAGATTAAACCCATGACTATATATGAAATATTTCTTTATCACCTCAAGCTGGCCTTAGTTTGTACCTGTTTCAAGTATCTTATAGAGAAGAAAGTCAAAAGTGATTGACTCTTGAAGTTTCAGGTGACTGTCAAAGGGCTGTGTTTCTATTAAAAACATTATTTAGTAAATCAACATGAGTCCAGCAAGGGCAATTTATTTTCTGTCATGTTTAATTACCCCTTCATAGAGTTTTAGAAAGAGCTGAAGTCATCGGTTTATGGCCATCTTTTTAATCATCTCACTTTTCTAAGTGTGCCTAATATTGTTGTTGAAGAAAGATGTAGCTGCTTGCTATTGTCAATTTTTAAAATTAAAATTCTTAAAAAAAATTTCATGCTACTAGGTGTAAGATTTTGATGCAAAGTTCAGATGCAGAGCTGGCGTAGTTGGGATTGAATTCATTTCCTTTCATTTCCTCTCCCTTTTTAATGCAGGAAGTTGAAAGAAAATCCTTTTTGTTCATCTCTTATTGGGAGAGCTAGGGTGGTTTCTAGACATGAGGATTAGAGTATTAGACTAGCTGTCATTCATGAGATCTTCATTCAGATGCAAGCTCTGCAACTATAATCTCTGAGGATCTCAATAACCTCCCCTTTAACATGAGGATATTTGACTAGATTAGTGGTTTCAGAACCATGTTTGTCATAGTTTCTCAGTATTGTCTTGCTGACTGTCATAGGATGATGTGGGAAGGAGAAACTGAGAAAGGAATCTCCAGTTAGGGATTTTCACTCCCTTTTCTCCATTTCTAAACCTACACACAGTATATATTGGGATTTCACACAGGATTTTGTTTGAAAACTACCGGCCAAGATAGAATCTGAGATTTTTTTTTTTCTCCAGTGCTGTATTTTGTTTAGAAACATTACCACTGAGTTTATTTGTAGCATAGACTAGACCCTTTGCTTCGTGCAGTGTCTTTTGAGGGGCTGAAGGTACTCTGTATGTGATTAACACTTCTGCGCTGAGTATCAGTGGACTTTGCCTCTAGCTGGGAGAGCATGCATACTTACTGCTGTGGTGATTACTTTCTCTAGGCCCTACTCCCCACAAGACGCTGGTTTAATACCATCCTGGATGACTCCCACCTTTTGGTTCACTGTTACCTTTCCAATCTTGTTCGTAGAGAAGAGGATGGCCATCTGTTTTCCCAGGTAAGCATTTGTGTATCTGAATATACTTACTGTTTTCATTTCTAAGTTGATTTTTTCTTCCTTCGCCATGCAACTGGGAGTACCAGGGCATGGCACAAAGTAAATTTTTGCTAAATATTTAGTTGAATGATGTAGATTACAAATTAGTCATTTTAAAGTGAAGCCAAGTCTTAACATACAAAGTGGATGCCTCCTCATGTAGGTGGCCTCTACTAATGTTATATCATCATCTTTTTTTCTCTTCTAAATACTCATTTTATTAAAACAGTAAAACAATTCAGCATTATTAAAATTGAGGGGGATAGTTAATTCTAATAAAACTTTTGTTAACATGTGATGTTATCATTGGGCTAAATTATGCATGATATAGTTCCATGTGCTCATATATTTTGATTCTGTGTCAGTGACTACTGTGGACTGTAAATAAATGATAAGCATTAATTTCAAGGGAAGTTATTTAATGTCATTAAGTATTAGCAAAGAGCCTAATATCTTGGCTCTCTTTCCATGAGCTGATAGTGACGGCGGTTGGTACAGCGGAAGTGTGTATATACTTGGTCTTCTGCCTTGACTTGAAGGGCAAGTGCGCTTGGTTTCCTGCTTTGTGTAGGAAGGCAGAGTAGTCGGGTTTCCCGTTTCCTACAGTGTCATCCAGAGGAAGAGTCTTCTAACAAACTTCTAACACTTGGCTTTGGTGTGATCACAGCTGGAGATAACATTTTTGTATATATTTACATACTCTCCTAAAAACTCTTCTCTTGTGTCTGTGAGCATTCCTTTCTTTCCTATTCTCTTACTAAATTTTACCCAGTGATTGGTCGCATGTATTAAAATACATTAAAATCCTAATATCGGGGAGGGGGGATAAATTGGGAGATTGGGGTTGACATATACACACCACTGGGTATAACTAATAAGAACTTAAAACTCTACTTAGTACTCTGTTATGACCTATTTGAGAAAAGAATCTAAAGAAGAGTGAATATATGTGTATGTATAACTGATTCACTTTGCTATTCAGCCAAAACTAACACAACATTGTAAATCAACCATACTCCGAAAAATCTTGATTTAAAAAATCCTAATATCTGATCTGCTATAGGTTAGAATTAAGAATAATAAAAATTGGGAGCAAATGCAGCCCCAGATTCTGTTGATGCTGCCGTCACAGGGGGAAAGGAGGCCTTCAGCAGTCGCAGGAACTAAGCCAAAGAAAGGGCTTGATGGCCATGGAGACTCAAGAGAGGAATGAATAACTTAGCTTTTCCTCCTACCTTGCTATTTTTTTTTCTCAATATAGAGAAGAGTATCGCTAATTGAGAATTGCAAAATTCTGAGTGGCATAAACCCTCAGGAGTTCCCTCTAATTGTATGGGTCTATATATTTACAGTGATGTAGAGAGATTTTCTTTTTTTCCGTTAAAGTGATTGACTTCCTTTGATTAGTTCCTTAATATTTCTTTAGTATTGGGATTGCAGTTTTAAGTTCTTCCTTGTAGAAGTAGACCAAGTATATGAGATAGACTTAACAATTTATTCACAGTGTGTACTTTATTCTCACCTAAATAAAACATTTGTACATGTTCTGAAATGCTTGTAGTAGTGTTTACATTCCAGGGCTTTTTGGTACCTCTAAGAAGGTTTCTGGACTTATTTATTATTTTTAATAGTGTCTGTTTTTGCCTTTTTGCTCTCATGTTTGCACAGTTTGTTAATTTAAATGTATCCTTTCAGCTTTTGGACATGCTTAAGTTCTATACTGGTTTTGAGATTAATGACCAGACTGGAAACGCTCTGACAGAGAATGAGATGACAACTATTCACTATGACAGAATTACTTCTCTCCAGGTAAGGGAAATGCATTATAGCCTTTGCATCTGTTCCATGAAGTTGTGTCTTAAATAATTTAGGTTTTATGTAGTACAAATAGGAAAAGTACTTATTTAATAGTATGCTCATCTTGAATTTTTAAAATATTGCTAATTCTGATGGATTTATGAAAGAGAAAGGTTTCTTTTATAGTCCTCAGTCTTGAGAATCAGTATATTGATATTTGACACTCAAAAAATATTAGTTATTGGGCAAATTTGATGCATTTAAATATCAACTTTATTTTATGAAAGAGTATTTCAACTTGACAAAGTATGTGTGCATACTTCATACATTTTGAAGATAAAGACATGTAATGGGGCTGAAATTTACCAGTGCAGCTCAGATATGCCCCCAAAGTACCTTTGTTTTTATTACTGAGCTCATTGTGCTCTTGAACTCCATTTCCTCTAGTGGAAGAAAAAGACTTATATTTCTTAATTTAAAGTAATTAAGATCCTAAGCTTTTTAAGAATCTTTTGCGGGGAGGGGCTGGGAAACATGTAAAGACACAGCCCAACCTAAGTTCAGATTATCTTTCACCGTCAGGCCCACTATCTCTCAAGGCCATTGCTCTTCTGCACGCAGTCCCAGCTCAGATGTCTTTCCCGCTTTTCTCAGAGCGTCAGTGCTTTTGTTCCTCTGCCTCCGCCCTTGAAGTGACCGTGGCTGGTGTGGTGTGGGCTGTTCCCTCGGCACCGGCAAGGCGCAGCGATTGGTCTCTTGGAGGCTGGTTGTCCGCCTACTGACGGGGTCCCTGTGCTTGACCTTGACGGTGCCGGCGCCCTCCTGCGAGCCGACTCCTTCGTCGTCTGGCTCGGGGAGCTCACTCGCAGGCTTGACGCAGGCTCATTCTGCCGTTGTCTGTGGTGATCGCATGGCAGGCCTTACCCGTGACCTTGGCAACCTCTGAGCAGTCCTCTATGGCGGACTTAAAAACCTGTGGGTCTTTTCCCTTGGCATCAAGGAGGACTGGAGATGTTACCTCTCACACACTGAATCAACTCAGCATGACGCTGCTCCTTCTGTTTTCTTGCAGCTTGCCCCATGCTGGTTGGAGGTGTTACCCTGAGAGGCCTCTCCTCCCTGAGAGCCAGAGTCCAGCAGGGTGCATGCGCACTTCGCTGTAGGCCCCCCTCAGACACCTCTTCAGTGGGAATTGCCCTTGAGACTTCCTTTTAGTTTTGTTAAGCCAGTTCTTAATAATAAAGTGTTTTGTTTTGTTTTGTTTTCTGTCTTTGTCAGTGAAGCTGGCCTTCCTGGCTCTTATCATGTATATTCAAAATGTGACTTTAGAAATCAAAAACTGTACATTGACTCTGGTTTTACACCCTTGCTAGAACAATTCTGTTTTCTTTTCCCATTGTATCTAGTGCTTTTGAACAAGGCAGAGATCACATTTGAGAAGCATATAAGAAAGAGAAGTGCATTAATATTTTTTAAAAAATTTTTTCTGTTAGGCAGTAAGTTGTTATATGTAAGCATTAATTTTTTTTTTTTCGTGTTCTTTTCTAGAGAGCTGCTTTTGCACATTTCCCTGAACTCTATGATTTTGCTCTCTCAAATGTGGCAGAAGTAGATACTCGGGAATCCTTGGTCAAGTTTTTCGGACCTCTTAGGTAAGGCAGTATGAAAGGACGACTGGATTTTAATTTTCTTTATTTGCTTTTAGTTATTTTTGTACTGTTTTAGGTGATATTATTTGTTGCACTACTATTTATTGACAGTTAAAACTAGCTTTTCTCTAGCTTTTCTTATCTTTGGGTTACTTAACTATAATTACACATCTCTCTTTTTTGTAAAATTTATATCTTTATCTTTTAAAAAAAATTTTTTCTTTGTCGTAGCTTTCTTTTTTATATTTTTTTATAACTTATACAGTTTTCCTAGGTTATAGGGTTTGAACCTAGGTAGTTGGTTGCCTGATTTCTGAGCCCTAATTTTTTTTTTTTTGAGGAGTAATTGACATAAAATATTATATTAGCATCATATGCATAATGTAATGATTTAATATTTATATTTATTGTGAAATTGATCACTGCAAGTCTAGATAGCATTCATCTTCAAGCATGTAGAACTTTATTGGTCTTGTAATGAGGACTCTGTTAAGATATGAATTCTGCCCAAATTGGTCTATAGATGTAAGCATATTCCAGTCAAAATCTCAGCAGAAAATTTTATAGAAATTGCCAAGCTTACTCTAAAACTAATATGGAAAGGCAAAGGAGCTAAGAGAGTCAAAACCATCTTTGAAAAAAACAAAGAGGATTTCCACTGCCTAACTTCAAAACTTACTATAAAGTCACAGTAATCAAGACATTGTGGTGTTGAAAACAGGGTAGACATAGATCACTGGAATAGAGTCGAGTGAAATAGACCACACATGTATAATTAGTTGGTTTTTGACTCAGGTGACAAGTCAACTCAATGGGAAAAGGCTAATTTCAACAGTGGTGCCAGAACAATTGGACATCCATATGCAAACTATGAAACTTGACCAATCCCTCATATCGTATACACAGATTAACTCTATAAATCATAGGCATAAATATCACAATGAAAACTTACAAGACGTAGAGGAGAGAATCTTTGTCACTGTGCTTTGTGCAAAGTTTTCCACAGATAACCAAAGCACAGTCCATAAAGGAAAAAGACTGATAAATTGGACTTGGTCAAAATTTGAAATTTCCACTTGAAAGACATTGTTAAGAGGATGAAAAGAGAAGCCCCATAGTGGGAGAAAATACTGGCTAAATTCATATCTGATAATGGACTAGTATCCAGACAGCTTAGAACTCAGTAACAAGAGAAAACTTAATGGCTGTAGATATGAACAGATACTTCACCAAAGAAAATATATAGATTTCAGTGAGTCTATAGAAAGGTACTAGTATCATTTGGCATTATTAGTTATTCAGGAAAAGCAAACTTAAATCAAAATGAGATACCACTATAGACCTATTAGAATCCTTTATAAAAGCAACAAGGTATTGACTCTTAACAAAGATGTGGAACAATTGCAGTTCTTATGTATTGCTGATGAGAATTCAAAGTGCCACTTTGGAAAAAATTTGATAGTTTCTTACACAGTTTAGCATGCACTGACTGTGTGATCTGGTGTTCTCAGACATACCCACGAGAAATGGAAACTTAGATTCACAGAAAAATCTGTCCAGAGATTTATATAGTAGCTTTATTAATAGTTGTCAAAACTGTTATTTTCATTGAAGCGACAGGTTTATTATTGTTCAGATTTTTTGCTCTTATTCAAATCTGAATAACCATAGGTTGTCAGTCATTCATTCAAGTAAAACATGTGTGCAAAGGATATACCTCCCGTTCTGTCACACAGCATTTCTAAAAAACAGACACTCAAGTCCAAATTTAATAACATTAGTAAATCTTTGCTGTTTCATCATGGACATTTTAAAAATAGACTTTTTAAGAAAAAAAAACGACTGTGGCAGCAGGAATGCCATGACCACTTACAGCACTGGATGGTGCCACTTCCTTGATTCAGGCCACCAGCTTTACCCACTGTCACATTTTCCTGTCACTGTACATGTAAAGACAGTGGGAAAAAGCCTGAATAATGTCTTGGTATTAATATGAAAAAATGTCCTTGAAGCCTCCCTGAAAAGATCTAAGGACTATGAGAGGTTTACAGAAGACTTTGAGAAGTCTGTATTATAAGTTTAATATTCATATCTGATTTCATATATTTGTTGCCTGTAAAATTACTTTTCAAAAGTGAAGTTGTAATTGTAAGACAATATTCTGATCTCAATATTTTTATTCTGCAGTTCCAATACCCTCCACCAGGTGGCATCATACCTCTGCTTGTTACCAACCCTTCCTAAAGCTGAAGACACGACTTTTGATAAAGGATTTCTTCTAGAATTGTTGGTAAATATTAGTGTTCCTTGAATTATGCGTGTTTTTCCTACTTTTTTGAATCATCCTTAAAGATGTAGCTTGGTAGAGATATTTTTTTCTGGGCTAAAAAATTGGTAGATTCTTTTACCTGGTTTGGATCATATCAGCATTTGATTTTGTCAGATTTCTTTTTAATCTCTTAGATTGCTTTTTTCAAGTCTTTTACCTCTTAAAACTGCTTTCTGGTGTGGATTCATTCCATGCAGACATTTGTGAGCAACATCTGTGTCAAGCACCAGATTAAAGACCCTGGGGATACAGAGATGACTGACAGCATTTCTGCCTTTAAGTGATCACAGTTACATTCACACACACACATACATGGATAATACACATATATATTCATATCATTTATCTGTTTATTTTTCATTTTATTACTTAGATATAGCACCTTGAATATTAAACCATACCTTTATCACTAGAGAATTCATGAATGTTTAGAAATAGAGAAAATTATCACTTCCTCAGTCATTTTGGGAAATGAGTCTTAGTTTGAGCATTAACTCAAGCTTTTTGTGAAGTTTTATTTTTTTTAGTGCAGTTTTAGGTTCACAGCAAATTTGAGGGAAATGGATATACTTTACTTTTTAAACTTCCATAAAATATTTCCGAAAGAGGATGATTATTTAACCATACCCTACCATGAGTATCTAGGTTGTTTGCAATGTTCACTCTTACAAATAATAATGCAGTCCTAATACAGGCCTCTTTGTGCTCAGATGTGGACCTTTAGGAAAGGTATCTAGAAGTGAAATTATTTGATTGAAGCATGTGCTTATTTAGAAGGTAAAAGATGCAGCCTGACTGTCCTTCAGAAGCTGTATGTTCCCATCAATGGTGTGTCAGAGTCTGTCTCCTTCAGCTCTTTTCAGCATTGGGTGTTATGAGTGTCCCAGTTTTGCCAATCTCATGGGTTTTTTAAAAAAAAGCTTGTTTTAATTCTTTGTTTCCTGATTACTATAAGATTGGGTTGTCTTTTGTATGTTTCAAACATATTTTTATACCTATATAAACTTACACTGCATGGAGGTGTGTTGTACATATCTTTTTTTTACACATAATAATAGGCAAATGGTTTTGAGATATACTTCAAGTTAATATAAGGTTTAAAACACAGTTCCTAACTGTAAAGAGGAAGATGATATGCTTGTTTTTGGGTAGTAACAGGAAGCTATTTGTAGCAGGTGTTTTAAGCCTGGTGACAGGTGTTTAATGCCATTTGGAGAGAAATTCTTGGGAAGGGTTTTAAATTAACCAAGTATGGAGAATACTTTTTATCCATATATTCACTTGGATGAATTGTGTGTCTTGGGTCACTTGCTTTGCCTTCCTTCTTACAAGTCACTTTTCATTGTCTCTGACTGAAAGTCCTTTCTAAAAATTCCTTGTCCTATTTTCTGACAATATAAAATCTTCTCTGGTAAGTCAGGTTTTGGAGATTAATAATAAATCCTTACTATAGAAAGAAATGAGGATTTTTCCAGGAACCTTTCTAATGGAAAATTGGTTTGAGTATAAAATTGATCCTGTCTATGCTTTTTAGGGTCTTACAGCTAAAATTTCATCCTTAAAATTTAAATAGTTAAGTGAAAAGAAAACAGTTTTAAAAATTTATAGTGCTATATCATTATCTTTCATTTTCTCCCTCTCTTAAAACATTTTCACAGGCTTTGAATTCTGCTTATATCCAACCAAATTATAATTAAAAAGTTAGGATATGCATATTCTTTACATGATAGTACGGTATCTTCTTTTCTACAACAATAATATCTTTACTGAAAAGAATGTGACACGCGTTTCAAATATTGTTTTAGCATCTCTTAACTAGGTAACAAACTTATTTCTATATTTGAGATAGATCTCTGAAATACTAACAATGGAGGGGTACATAGAGGTCATTAAGTCCAGCTCTCTCTTTCTCATTTTACAAAGAATACTGAAGCCAAGTTATTAATAAACTTACCCAGATTGTTTAACCAGTTAGTACAAGAATGAAAACCATAGCCTAGGACTTAGGGCTCCCATTTTGTTCTTGTATTAATGAGTGCTGTGTGCTATAGCATTATCTTTTTTAAGGTCTCAGCATGTGCCAAGCTCTTTGACACTGTTTTACAGGATTCCATTTCATTTTTATAGGAAACCTAAGAGGGGAGTTAATCTGTTTTATTGAAAAGGGAATTAAAATCAGGGAGTTTGCAGTAACTTGCCCAGCATCTACAAAGCCCGTAAGTAGAGGTGCTGGGAGTTAAACTCAGATCTGAATTCCAAAGTTCATCATAATCAGTACCTCTTTCATATTTGATTTGTGGAGAACATGGAAAAAGGAAAAAACATCTCTTGTTAAGTTTTATGAACATTGTTAAACTTCTCATTCCATACGTCATGGTGAATTTTTTAATAAGTTATTTTGATTAAAAAAAGATGTTTCTGACTTTGATCCTAAACTTGATTCTTTTAGGTATCTCGTCATGAGCGTCGAATTTCTCAGATTCAGCAGTTGAACCAGATGCCTTTGTATCCAACTGAGAAGATCATATGGGATGAAAATATTGTCCCAACTGAATACTATTCTGGGGAAGGTATGATAATGAAGTACAGCATTCAGATGTAACGTGAAAGTTAGTGTGGAAGTCATCATATGTACCTGAACATACTTCTATTTGCTGTATCAGTCAGTGCAGTTCAGTCGCTCAGTCGTGTCCAACTCTTTGCGACCCCATGGACTGCAGCATGTCAGGCCTCCCTGTCCATCACCAACTCCCAGAGTTTACTCAAACTCATGTCCATTGAGTCAGTGATGCCATCCAACCATCTCATCCTCTGTTGTCCCCTTCTCCTGCCTTCAGTCTTTCCCAGCATCAGGATCTTTTCAAATGAGTCAGTTCTTTGCATTAGAGGACCAAAGCATTGGAGTTTCAGCTTCAGCTAATATGAATGAATTCCAGTGAATATTCAGGACTGATTTCCTTTAGGATGGACTGGTTGGATCTCCTTTCAGTCCAAGGGACCCTCAAGAGTCTTCTCCAACACCACAGTTGAAAAGCATCAATTCTTTGGTGCTCAGCTTTCTTTATAGTCCAATTCTCACATCCATACATGACTACTGGAAAAACCATAGCTTTGACTAGACGGACTATTTGACTATTACTTTGTTGGCAAAGTAATATCTCTGCATTTTAATATGCTATCTAGGTTGGTCATAATTTTTCTTCCAAAGAACAAGTGTCTTTTAATTTCAGGGCTGCAGTCACCATCTGCGATGATTTTGGAGCTCAAAAAAATAGTTTGTCACTGTTTCCACTGTTTCCCTACCTATTTGCCATGAAGTGATGGGACCAGATGCCGTGATCTTCATTTTGTAAATGTTGAGTTTTAAGCCAACTTTTTCACTCTCCTCTTTCATTTTCATCAAGAGGCTCTTTAGTTCTTTTTCGCTCTCTGCCATAAGGGTGGTGCCATCTGCATACCTGAGGTTATTGATATTTCTCTCAGCAATCTTGATTTCAGCTTGTGCTTCATCCAGCCCAGCGTTTCTCATGATTTACTCTTCATACATTAGGGTAATTTTCTGGTACCCTCAGTTGCAACTGTAGAAGCTAGAAACTATTCAGTGTTTTGAATGCTTAGCATTAAGAATTTTTATTAAACTTAAGCGTTCCCTGATGAATAGTGGTATGTGTGTGTGTGTGTGTGTGTGTTTGTGTGTGTGCACATCATGCTGTATAAAATGTGCCCATAAAGCTGTGTTTTAAGGAGACCTAGTAATGCTATAAATGTAACTTTAGTTATGTCACTGGAAATGTATTTTGGGGTTCTTCTTTTTTGACCTTTTGATGTAGGTGCTGAGTGCTTGGTTATTTATTATCCAAGGTAAATAGTGTTACATGAGGGTAATAGAAAGAATGTTATTCACTAATATTGTCAGAGAAGGGAAAGAACTCCAGGAATAACATAAAGTCAATGCCTTATCCTTAAAGTCTATCAGAAAGGCAAAGGTTCAGAACACAGTGAAGATAAAGTTATGTAATATAATATGCTGAAGATAAAGTTATGTAATATAATATGCTAATTCAGTTTCCTTGGTAAATTTGGTCATGGGCTGTGTTTATAGTAGCATTATTTACTTTGAGATTTGCCAAATGTAAATTAGGTGGTAAGGAAAGAATTTTTTAGAACCCTTGTGTCAGTTCTTTTAAGTATCTTTAAGCACTATTTAGAAGCACTGTTTGCATATGAGTCATAGATGTACCGATTACGTGTATTAATGAAATTCATCCTTTATTCCCAATCTTAATATATGGCATTTGTTAACTTGGTTTCAGTTTCTGTATGGAAAAAAAATAAGACCTTTTCAAATATGCTGTATTTTAAACACTGTTAAATTAGGTTCTTAACAAATTTGTGGTGCCTTTTTTTTATATATATAAGGCAGATGTCTGATTAAGAAAAAAAAAATTCAGTATGGATGTTATTTTCCTTTTCAGGTTGTCTTGCTCTTCCCAAGTTGAATTTGCAGTTTTTGACTCTTCATGACTACCTTCTAAGGAACTTCAATCTCTTCCGCCTAGAATCAACTTATGAAATTAGGCAGGACATCGAGGATAGTGTCAGCAGAATGAAGCCATGGTTAGTAAATTGGTTCCACTCGCAACAAAGAGACGCAAACAGTGGCTGACATACTTCTATCAGAAACCTCACACATATTTAGAAATAATACATCTGGCGTGAAGATGCACTTTAAAATATGAAATTTTTACTCTTTGAGAAATTCTTCAATGTGAATTAGATATATCCAAAATACTAAAATAGAAAATATGTTTCTGGGTACTTGGGAGTGAGACTGAGGGAAAAGCAGGAGAGATCATTGCTCTGGGAGGTGGGGTGGGAGTGGGAATAAGTCGGGCGATAGTTAAAGGGTAAAGAGGGAAGGGGATGGGCTGGCCAGCGGGCGTGTACTCGGCAGGGCAGTTTACGTCCTGCGAGAAGCTTATGATAAAGGGGTATTCTGTTACCCCAACTGCTCTTGCGGCTGTCACCACTAGTCTCGGTCAGCCTCTCTAAAGGACCTGGCAGGAGATGAGGGGCATAGCTGAACATGGCACAGAGCGGAATATTGGAACGTCTTCCCTGGCCCTCCCTCCATAGGTTGCCCTGAAGAAACGGAATTGTCAGCCTTCACTTTTAGGGCCTGTTGAGTAGGTTCCGTTATTTGAGGAACTTTTCTGGCCCAAACTCGACTTTCCACCTGCTAGCTTACGTCTGGAACTTCTTTAGCTTAAGAAAAGCCTTTCATTCTGTTGTAGGCAGTTCTGCATTATAAGATCTGTGAAGATTAGTTTTGCTTTTCAGACTTGACTGACTTTGGGTAAATGCCTTTCATTCACTGTTTCTTTTGAAGTATGAAATTATTACTGGCCATAAGTTACATATCACAAATGACTGAAAATGAGTAAAAGAATTCTGTAAAATGAATTTTCATCACATTAGTGTCACACCATGCAGACATATATATAATTATGCTGCATTCTTTGTGAAAAGCTTAATGTGTTTTAAATGTGAACTGATTCAGGTATCTTCCAGGCCTCTCTCCTGACTAATTACAGAGAGCTGCATGGACTCTGTGATTATGATCCATTTTTTTTCACTTCCATATTTTATTTCATACACAGTTCTATTTTTTAATTAATTATTATGTGGAAAGTTATTCTGGGTGAGACTATAAAACACAGCATAAAATATTTTTGACTTAATAATCAGTTGAGTCAGTGGGCAGGCCAGCACTGTGAAATTTGTATACCCTCTGGCTGATCATCTCTGCCCACAGCTTTGCTGAAATCACTGCCCATTGTTTGGACCCCGGGGGAGTGCTTGATCAGAAAGCTGCCTTACAATTTATGGCTACCTTGCACTTAATATGTTCAGATTCTGGACCAAATTTTGATCATTTTGCAAAGTAGGGACTTCATAGCTAGCAGTTCATCAAGCAGAATGCACTTACACTTTACTTAAACGCCAAATAAAGCAATAATACTTAGAGTTCTTATGGTCTTTTAATAAAGTAATTTTTTTAGCTTACATTATTTTCTGCGAGTAGAACATATGCCTTTTGGAGATAACTTCTGATAATAAGTTTTTCTAAATTTTGAAAAATTTATTTTTCTGCCCATCATTGAAAACTGTTAAAACCAATGAGGTCTAAAAGGGTGGGTCTTCTTTCTGTTTCATGTCTTGAAGGAGGAAAAGTAGTAGAAGCATTTTTACTCATTGCACAGCTCTAGTCATCTTTTCAGCCTGTTGAAACTGCTGAGCAGCGTAAGAGGATGTGCTTACGAGGGTCGGAAAGCTGTACTTTTTTTTTTAATACCTCATGTTGCAGGTAGATTTTATAAAGAGGGAAGGAATTGGAGAGAGTAGATTAGTGGTTGCTTGGGAGTAGGAACAGGATTGACTGCAAGTGGGTGAGGGATATCTTTTAAAGCATGATGAAAATGTTCTATAATTGAATTGTGGTGATGGATGAACAACTTTATAAATCTACTGAAAATTACTGAATTACACATTTACAATGAATGAATTTTATGGTCTGTCAGCTATATTAAAGTAAAGTTGTAAAGAATGGAGAAGGTGATAGAAAATTATTACAGAAGCTTTTATGCTCAAGGTAATGCCTTTTTAGGGGGCTTCCTTGGTGGCTCATATGGTAAAGAATCTGCCTAAAATGCAGGAGACCCAGGTTCAGTTCCTGAGTCTGGAAGATCCCCTGGAGAAGGGAATGGTGATCTGCTCTGATATTCTTGCCTGGAGAATTCCACGGACAGGAGCCTGGAGGGCTAGTCCATGAGATCGCCAAGTCGAACATGCCTGAGCAACTAACACACACACACATTGCCTTTTAGAAATTGTGTCAGTACTAACCAAGTCATTGGAATAGCAAACTTTATTAAATTAGTTTCACTCTGATATCATGTAGTTTTGCAGTTTTTTGTTATTTACAAAAGCCTTAGGATATTGATTTTCTTTGTCTTGGTAAGCATGTTATTTTAGGCAGTACTTTCCAATTTTAGAGTGTTGCTGCAGTTTTTAATATTACAAAGTTCCCAAATACACCATTTAGTGTAAAAGCTAAAGCACTAATATAAGAAGAAATAATGAGTATTTGCATGTTAGTGGTTCTCATTATTAGACCTAGCTTGATTATTCCCCACACTCCCGTTCATGGCAATATCTTTTCAATATCTTACATATTGTCCCCTAAAGAAAGCTTTTGCGTAGATATCATTTGCTTATCTTTAGTTTTTTTAAGTCTAATTTGTTCTAAAACATTTTGAAACAGCTTTTAGAAATATTCCCTGGTGGCTCAGATGGTAAAGAATCTGCCTGCAGTGCGAGAGACCTGGGTTCAATCCCTGGATCAGGAAGATCCCTTAGAGAAGGAAATGGCTACCCACTCCAGTATCCTTGCCTGGAGAATTCCATGGACAGAGGAGCCTGGCAGGCTACAGTCCATGGGCTCACAGAGTTGGATACAACTGAGCAACTATCTAAAGAGGGGGAGAGGGCAAAAATATAAAACTGAATGCTGGATAATTTTATTCTTTAACAAAATGGCTCAGCTCTTACGTATATAAATTACATGTTTTTCTTAAGATTTCCATATTATTGTTAGGGCTTAAATACTAGCTAAACATGTAATTTAGTTACTAGTTTAACTTGTCCAAAAGTTGGGCAAAGTTATTTCTTGTTTGAGTAATCATCTGCTTCTGCTTTTTAGGCAATCAGAGTACGGCGGTGTGGTGTTTGGTGGCTGGGCACGGATGGCCCAGCCCATTGTGGCATTCACTGTGGTTGAGGTTGCTAAACCCAACATAGGTGAAAACTGGCCAACCCGAGTTCGTGCGGATGTTACCATCAATCTGAATGTCAGAGATCACATCAAAGATGAATGGGAAGGTAATTTTGTATTTCAAGAAGTGGTTACCTTTTGTCTTTTACTTTATAGACTTTTGCTCAGAGCATTAGCAAAAACACATATACTAAATATTGCCCTTTTAAGTGTACTAAATTTTATCTTTTAAGTTTGGCTTAAAAAATGGCAATTGCTTTATAATTATTACTAGTAAAAACACGAAGGATCATACAGAATAATAAATACCTTAATACTTTACTAAAAAGCATAAAATAGCATACATATCAGAGTGTTTTAAAAATTGCAGTTGGCAGAGCTGAGAGGAGAGCATTTTAAATGTTAAAATGTGTCAGAAATGGCTTGTAAACTGATTTAAATTAGCATTTTTCTATTCCCAGCCGTCCGTGACAGCTCTCACTACCCTGTTGTGAGAAACCGGAGCTGGTGGGCTTTATCTCCTTCTACCTTTGTGGCATGCCAGAAGGAAAGGGATAGTCCCTTAATGGATCAGTTTTCAGAAATTACTGCTCTCGATACCGCTATTTGTAACTTCAGGGACTGTATGATACATTTGTCAAATAATTTTGAAGGAATCCAGCAACAAAGCTGGCCAGGTGTTTAACAAATGGCCACAGTAGTGGGTAGAGTTTGTGATAGATTGTTTTTATGACTCCTGTATCCCTCAAAACTGTTCCAATCTGGCACATTTCACATCTAAAATAATGTATACTTTTGTTATTGCTGAACTGTGAGAGAGGCGTTCAGTTGCTGATGAAGGTCTTATATTTATTCTCCTTAGAGCTTGAGGAGGTATTAAGATAAATACTGTTTTACATAGTGGGTAATGAACTGAAGTAACTTACTGGCTACCCCTAGAAGTACTAGTGATGCCTGGAAATAAAACTTGGGGGGAAACAAAGACCCTTTGTAGAGATATATAGACAAGCTCTCATTATGATGTTAAAGGGGAAAGGGGGTTCTTTACCCCAAACCCCTTGGGAACCCCTTACTTCCATTACTTTGGAGACTGCTAATCAGAAGGCCATCAAGTCATCTTATTTTTTTTTTTTTTAATGGACCTCTGGCAGATGAGAAATAGAATGGGTAAATTTTGATGGGCAAGATAGGAAACATTAGGGTATTGTGGGATGAGTGATTTATTTGGGGCAGTGGTCCCCAGTCTTTTTGGCACCAGAGACAGGTTTCGTGGAAGACAGTATTCCATGAATGGTAGTAGGGGGATGGTTTGGGGATGATTCAAGTGATAACATTTATTGTGTACTTTGTTTCTATTATTATTACACTCTGGTATATAATGAAATAATTATACTACTCACCATTATGCAGAATCAGATCGTCAGGCATTAGATTCTCGTAAGGAGCATTCACCATAGTGAGGTTCACACTCCTATGAGAGTCCAATGCTGATCTGGCAGGAGGCGGAGCTCAAGTGGTGCCTGGGAGTTGGGACCCCAACAGGGGCATGGTGGGTAGAAGAGTATTTTCTGGGAAGCCAGAGCCAAAATGCAGGCCCTTTATTGGTTCCAGATAGAGCAACCAAATAAAAAATGAGAGAGAAGTTCCATAAACAGTAATGGGCATTGTCCTATAAAAAACAAAAGTTTTGCGGAAATGAAGCTAAATACTATAAAAGATCGTTGTCTCTTCAAGAAAGGATGAAGCTCAGGTCATTCTCTTCTCCATTACTCCATTTAAAATTACAGAAACAGAATTAATGAAACTGAAATATCTAGAAGACAGAGCCAGGATGGAGTAAATGCAAATGGTTGAAAGAGTTGAGATTATTGTAATACAAGTATTTTTAATGTGGACTGAGACATCCCACAGTATCCCTTTGTGAAGCAAAAAAGTGACATTGGTAGAGACAAAATTACTTCTCAGGCCCAACTGTTTGACTCTAAGACTTGGAGGTTTCAATGAGTTGTGTGCATCAGAAGTTATATAGGCAGTACAACTCACATAGTAGATCATTTCCCCTTTGTTTTCGTTGTTCTCCTGCTTCATTGCCTAGAAATTGTTGGGAAATAAGCAATCAATTCATTATTATGAGTCAGTTATTATTTCTAGCACACTTGAACCATATTCCATATTGAAGCCACCAGAATGGTGCTAATAGTATTAGCCACACTCACATTTGCTGATTTGATTGAGTTGTTTATCTTGTTACCAAGGTTATGAGCAAGCAAAATGTTTATATTTGCATTCATACTATACAATAACTAATAAAAAATGAATGAGAAAAAAAATGACATGTAGCATTACATGCTGTGTAGTCTAAATAAAAATCACTCATCTTCCAGTATGTTTGCTTTTAATAGAGCTGGGAATCTTATTTAAAATCCATTATTTGAGCTAATGAATGGGAAACTATGGACTTTGGCACAAGTCGCCTGTTTCTTGACATTTGCTTATGAAAATTTCAGTATTTGCCAACTGAAGCAACATATATATTTGGCTGTCTCCTCAAGATGCTGTCTGTAAACAATGCTTTCATGCCTTGATGAATTATTCTAGGGTTGACCTATTCTGGTGAAATGCAGTTAGACCATTGTTGAAATGACACTGATGGATAGTTTAAACTGATGTTAGAAACCTGCTAAATATGATATAGATGCCAGCCATATTTTTGGTTACTTATTAAGAATGTTAGAAATAAGAAAGATGACAAACATCTAATTTTGGAGTTGTAACATGATCTAGAGGACTTATCCAGTAACGTATATATGGCATAAATTTTCTCATTTTAATATAAAGAGAAACTTTAATTATTGCTGTCAAACATTGAGTATTAAAGGTATAGGAAATCTATAATTGTGTTACAAAGTAAATATAATCATTGATCATCTCTGCTATTTTAAATGTTTTTTATATCTCCCAAAGATAAAAGGAAGAGAATTTACCAATGGAAGACAGAAAGCAGCAGCATTCTAATAAGTGAAAATGTGTTTGCTGTTTTCCTAGGCCTTCGGAAGCATGATGTATGCTTTTTAATTACTGTGCGTCCCACAAAACCTTACGGCACCAAGTTTGACCGAAGAAGACCTTTTATTGAGCAGGTTGGCCTAGTTTACGTCAGAGGCTGTGAAATCCAGGGCATGCTAGATGATAAAGGGCGTGTCATTGAAGACGGTATGAGGATTTTTATTTTTGAAAGTGTATGTGTACATAATGATAAATTTCTTTGCCTTTTTGCATCCTAGGTAATTTTTTAGTTGTTTATATACTAAATCAGCACAAAGGATTATATATATAGAAATGTGTAGGGTACCTACCACCCAGTTTTAGAGATAAATAATATGGTTTCTGGACTTCTGTATTAGATTTTGGGCAGGCTTTTTTGAAATTGCCTATATTTAAAACTCTTCCTTCTATGATACTTTATTGCTTTTAAAGACCTCTGAATACCTCCTATAGTTGTTCACTGATATATTTTCCTAATTTTTCCTTTTTAAGTTTCACTGATCTGATTCATGATAGCAGTGGCTCATAAATGGAAACAACACTGTCCTGTGATTTAAAATACATGGTGGTATCTATGATGTCGTATGACTGGGGTAGGGAAGCAATGGTCAGCTATTAATGTTTAATGGATGGCCAGGGATGTTAAGTACCTAAGCAAAACTGTCTTCTAGAAGGAATTATCTTGCCCAAGATGCCAGCATAACCCTATTTAGAAACATCTTGGGGATTCCTTGGTGGCTTAGTCAGTAAAGAATCTGCCTGCAGTGGAGGAAACCCAGATTCAATCACTGGGTCAGGAAGATCCCCTGGAGAAGGAAATGGCAACCCACTCCCATATTCTTGCCTGCAAGAGGAGCCTCATGGGCTACAGTCCATGGGGTCGCAAGAAGAGTTGGACACAACTGAGCAACTAACATATTCACACACACACAGAAGGAGCTATGAGTAACTGACTCAAGTAAAGTTCTCTGACTTGTAAGGTGCCTATTCTAGTTGAGGGCATCAACATCACAGGATTGTTCTGGGAAGAAATAGTAACAATTTAGAGAAAGGAGAAAATCTTTTCAGCTTGGAATATGAGATGGATGAGTGGAAGTCATTCTAGTTGGAGGAATGGCTTGCAGTTAAGTCTCAATACTTTACTCATCATTTCTAGAAAAGGAACACTGCTAACTTACTTTGATATTTGAAACGTGTGTATTTCATTTAACAAACTTTAAAAAAAATATGTCTAGGACCTGAACCCAGACCCAGTCTTAGAGGAGAATCAAGGACTTTTAGAGTGTTTTTGGATCCAAATCAGTATCAACAAGATATGACCAATACTATACAAAATGGAGCAGAAGATGTGTATGAAACTTTCAATGTAATAATGAGAAGAAAACCAAAGGAAAATAACTTTAAGGTAATTTGTGGGCTATATAATGAAAAGTACTGTGTTTTCATTTGAATAACTTTTAAGACATAACTACACAGATACTAGGTTTAAAAAGATTTAAAATCATGATCACTGCTTTTGTTTTGATTTTAAACAAATCTCTTAAATTCTTAACTTATAGATTAAATCTGAAATAAATTTATTTGCTAAATCTTATTTTGTCTTTTGATGAGACAGAATTTTAGGTAGAGGTTAGTGCAAGAAAATAAGATAAGTGTGATTAACATACACTATCTTATTATTTCATTATCTTGTATGTATAGCATTTATAATATAAAAATATCTGGTTTTGTTATTCTTTGAAATTAATTGCCTTACCTTCTGATTTTTGTATGTTGCATAGATCACTTTGTTGAAATAATTATTGGAAAGTCTAAGAATCTGCCTTGACTTTTAGTAATTACTTTTGACAATGTATGTATTAACTATTACAGGGACCTCTTATTGTAGTCCTAATTGTTTCATTCTGAAATTTAGACATTTCATTTTTATCATTGTTTATTTATTTTTTATTTCTTATCTCTAGCAGTGCTGATTTTAGTATTTCTCAATTGTGGTGTGTTTCACCATCAAGGCGCACATTAATGTGCTTCTGGTTGTGTGTGGTCTCAGTAATGAGGAACTATAGGCTATAAGGTAGACGAAAAGCCAGTAATTTCTAATAGGAAACATTTTTTTTCAAGGGTTTGTTCTATAATGTTTTCTTGCCATTGTGTAGAACTGATCAGATTTTCATCCTACTCAAGAGAAGTCAAGCGATAAACTCATTTATGACATTCTGTCTAAATGATCTCCTAGTGGATAAACTGTTCTTGCTAAGTTTGGTCTTTTGTTTAACTCAGTGTGTGGTATCAGCTGGAAATATAGCTGTTGATTCAGTCTAGCCAAGCACCTGTCAGCAGAAAATAGCTTCTTGCCTTGAAACACTTGGGAATTCTGGATTAGTGCAGCCAGCTCTACATTCCACTGAAGTACAAATGTTTGAGATGTCTTCTTGACAAATCCGTTTTTGTCCTCCTACTGACAGGCTGTGCTGGAGACGATCCGGAACCTGATGAACACTGATTGTGTGGTCCCTGACTGGCTGCACGACATCATTTTAGGTTACGGGGATCCGAGTAGTGCACATTATTCCAAAATGCCCAATCAGATTGCCACCCTTGATTTCAATGATACATTTCTCTCCATTGAACATTTAAAAACCAGCTTCCCTGGTCATAATGTTAAAGTGACTGTGGATGACCCAGCTCTTCAGATACCCCCCTTCAGGTAAAGTCAAAACTGGACGTGCTCCTTTCCAAGCTTTCTGTAGTCACTCTCAGTGAGACCGTCAGGACTGTAGCTAAAATAAGTTTTAAGTATCATATCTAGATTTTGTTTGGGTAGTTTTCACCTTCCCCATATAATCACTGGGATAAATTTATTTTATTTGACTCTATTTCTAATTCTTTGTGTAGTAGCTATTTTAAGACCACAGTAAAAGTAGCCTTTGTCTTACAAGCGATCAGTTTGAAGAGTATTATATTGATATATTTGTAGCGTTTGACTGAAGAAATAAGTCCTAATTAATATAAAGAGCCATGTGATTCTGAACTCGTGCTTTTTAGGAAAAAATTCTTTTTTTCTTTTAACCCTATTTGCTTTCACAATTTTAAATATTAATAATATTGTTATACTCAGAATTAAAGGAGCTTTGGATTAGTTTAAGTAAAAAAAAGAACAGAGTACCTGAAGTACTGAACGCTTCATGAATTCCACCATATGAGCTAGTGGCGAAGCACTCGGTATACCTGGGATGTTAGCAAAGGACTTAATTACTTTCTTAGTTGCGAATTAGAACATACCGGTTTTAATTAACCATTAAATATAAATAGAATAGTCATACATATTAAAAACATGTACCCTTTTAAATTCTCAAACCGAGTCTCCCTCCATACTTCCCTAACCTCTAAACCCTCAGCACCTTCAGCCTTTGTAATGGTAGTGTCTTTCCTGCCTCTTGTCGCCTCTCTTAAATCCATTATATGATGCCTACTGCCAGAGTCATTCCATTGTCTGACTAGAAACTGACCTCTTAGCTTCTTTGGTCTTAGCTTTTTTTAATCTGTTTTTTTCAGAATGTGAACAAAGACTGGAAAAAGTACAAATAGAGAATTAATTTTTTAGTTTAATCTAAAGAGTTTTCATTGACTTTCCACCAGGTACCTATGGGGAGTTGCTTCCTGGGATATCCTTGACCCCAGGCTAAGAACTTCTGCCTTAAAGGCTTGATATTCCAGAGGTGTCATAACAAGGGGCCACTCTTTCTCTCTAGCCTTATTTTCTCTACTGAATCCTACACTTCTGTAGAACTGGCTATTTGTTTCTTCCTGGAATGTCTTTTGAAATTTATTTTAGATGCTAGCTTTCCCATAAAGCCTTTTCTGATTAAATGAAGGACAATGTGTAAAGCACTTTACAGGGAATATGCTCTAAGTATATAAATTTTCTTTTGTAAACATTATGCTAAGTGAAGAAGCTAGACAGAAGAGAACAAACATTATATGATTCTCTTTACACAAAACGACCGGAATAGTCTGATATAAAGACAGAAAGTAGACTGATTGCCAGAGGCTAGGTTTGAGTTGGAATACAGAGTGACTGCTTAATTGACAGGGAGTTTCCTTTGGCGTGATGAAAATATTCTGGCATTAGAGAGCAGTGATGACTGTACAACATTGTGAATGTACTAAAACCCATTGAATTGAACCTTTTAAAATGGTGAGTTTTGTATGAATATTATCCCAGTTAAAAAAACGTTATTTCCTATAGAGAAAAAAATGAGATAAATGTCTCTTCTTTGATTCTCCCTTAATCAGATGGCTTTTTTCTTAATCTAAATACCCTTAACCGCATTTCAGTGCTTTTAAGTCTCCTTTTTTGAAATTTATATGCAGAGAGAGTAAGTTCCTTTCAGCCATAAATGATTCTTGCTCATGATTGTCCTTTGTACAATGTCATGAATGAGACAGGCAGGTACTTGGCAAAGTGTTGTTAATTGTGAAAATAAACGAAGGTTTTGGTCTTGTAGGATAACTTTTCCAGTAAGAAGTGGAAAGGGGAAGAAGCGGAAAGATGTTGATGGAGAAGATGAAGACACCGAGGAGGCAAAAACTTTGATTGTTGAACCTCATGTTATTCCTAATAGAGGCCCTTATCCTTACAACCAACCCAAACGGTAATTTCATTGCCTCTGCTAATTATAATGTTAGATAATAGTTTGCTATTTCACATGGATTAGTAATATTTGAAAGTTTTTCTGATTCTTTGAAAATGTTAAGAAACTTCTGATTCTGGACCCTCTTTACTTTTCTTCTGTTAGTTGACTCAGTAATTGAGACATTTTTGACCATTGTGTAATAATATTTCAAAAAGAAACATTTTCAGGTACTATGGAAAAGAAATGTTAGCAGTCTTCCTGAACGTGACCGCAGGTTCTTGCTTCATGACCGTGTGTTACATTTAGCAGCTACCCTTGTGCATGTGTGTCATGAGTAATAAAGTGGCATTGTGTTTGGTATTAGATGGGAAACCAGTACTTTGACACTACAGATAAGATCTGGGCTAACCATATTGAAAAATGACTGTAGTCTTTTTTTTCCCACAAGATTCATTCAGTTTTAATTGGTCTGGGGAGGGGCAGAGGTAAAGAAAGTCATTCAGAATAGACTGGGTCAGTCACGTGATCTGCTTATGCTTATAGCTAGCAATATTGTACTGTACATTTAAAATTTTTTAAAAGAGTATGTCTTTATGTACTTTCTGCTGCACACGCATAGCCACAAAAAGGGGTCAGATGGGAGGAAGAAGAGATTGGGAGACCAGGGACAAATACAGAGCAAATGTTCAGACATCTCGTTGTGTAAATTCTTACTAGCATCATCCACCTTTATGTTTAACCAATTTCTTATCAACTCCTATTTGCAGTAATACAATTCAGTTCACTCATACACAGATAGAGGCCATCCGTGCTGGAATGCAGCCTGGGCTGACTATGGTAAGAGAATTACTGTTCTACTAGTTCTTAAATGGATTCAGACTAGAAGTAGGCATCAAATTTTCAGAGTATATTCCATTTTTAAGCACAGAAACCCAATTGAATTAAGTGTGTATAAGTAATTGTGGCATCTTAAGTCGTTGGATACTACTCATTTCAATGTTCATAAAAAATGTTTCATTAGAACCGAGCTATGGCCGTTTATGTACTGCCATTTTTATCCTGCTACAATGCATAAAGTGTTTATTTGCTGACCGTTTGCAGAAAAGTTCTGTTGACACTGATTTAGAAGTGTGTTTAATTTCCAGGTATTTGGAGATTTTCCTGTTGTCTTCTAGTTATTGGTTTCCTGGTCTAAGTCCATTATGGTCAGAGAGCATATTGAATACTTTCTAATTTTTTTTAACTTATTAAGGTTTGTTTTATGGCCCAGGACATGACCTGTTGGTGAATATTCCGTGTGCACTTGAATATGTGCTCTGTTGTCTTGAGTGGAGTGTCCTATGTACGCCATTTGGTTGTTGCCATTGTTCACTACTTCTCTTCCTTGAGAGAGGATTGTTGAAGTGTCCAGCTGCAATTGTGAATTTGCTTCTCCATTCAGTTCTGTCAGTCTTTGCTTCATGTATCTTAAAGCGTTATGGAGATGTACGTACCCTTCCAGGGTTGTTGTGTCTTATTGGTGAATTAATGCTTTTGTCATGTATAATGTCTGTCTTCATCACTGGTAACTTTCTTTGCTCTAAAGCCTACTATGATATTAATATAGCCAGTGCAATTTTCTTTTGATTAGTGTTTACATGACACGTCTTTTACTGTCCTTTCACTTCTAACCTACCTGTTACATTTGAAGTGAGTTTCTTGTAGACAGCATATGTTTGGGCATGGTGTTTTCCCTCTATTCTGAAGTCTCTGCTTTTAATTGGTGTGTTCAGTCCATTTACATTTAATGTTCTCATTGATGTGTTTGGATTTAGGCCTCCCGTTTTATTATTTCTTTTTTACGATTGCTCCCTTTTTGTGTGTTCCTGTTTCCCTTTTCCTGCCTTTTTCTGAGTTATTTCGATAGTTTTTAGTGTTTCATTTCTACTTATCTATTTTGTTTATATCTCCTTTATAATTTTTCTTAATGGCTACTCTAGAGAACTATAATATACATACTTACCTTTTCACAGCCTACTTAGAATCAATATTTTGTCTCTTAAATTGAATGGAGGATCCTTGCTTCCATATAAGTCCCTTTACCTTCCCATTTTATGTTGTAGCTGTCATATATTTTACCTGTAAATACATTGAAAATACTATCACACAATATTAAAATTTTTTATTACAGACATCATACATATTTTAAAGAACTCCAGAGGAGAAGAGTCGTCTACTACATTTACCATTTATCCTTTATTCCTGATATCTCAAGTATCCTCTGGTATCATTTCCTTTTTTTTTTCCCACTGTGTAGCATGCGGGATCTTACTTCCCTGACCAGGGATTGAACCCAGGCCCCCAGTAGCAGAAGCACAGAGTCCTAAACACTGAACCACCATGGAATTCCCTGGTGTCATTTCCCTTGTCTGAAGAATTTCTTTTACCAATATGAAGAACAGATCAGCTAACAATGAATTAACCTTTGTATTCCTTCATCTGAGAGTCTCTCTAATTCATTTGCATTCTTTAAAATGTTTTTCACTGGACATAGAATTTTCATTGATAGTTTTCTCTTTTCAGCCCTTTAAAAATGTGATTCCACTTCCTTTTGGTTTCCGTGGTTCTAATGAGAAGTACACAGTCATCTGAAATGTCTTTTTGCTATATGTAATATATCATTTTTCTCTAGTTACTATTAAGATTTTTTCTTTGTCTTTAGATTCCAACCATTTAATTATTGTATGTCTGGTCTTAGATTTCTTTGGTATTATTCTGTTTATGCTTCAGTGAGCTTCTTGAATCTGTTGATTTATGTCTTTTGCCAGATTTGAGAAATTTCCAGCCATCATTTCTTTAAATACTTTTCTACACTGTTTACTTTTCCCTCGCTAGAACTTCAAGGATATCAGACCTTTTAATATTGCTCCATGAATTCATGAGGTCATGAATCTTTTTTTCTGCTTTTTATTCAGGATGGCTGATTTCTATTGATTCATCTTCAAGTGCACTAACTCTTACCTTCTTCATGTTGCATTGAACTTACCTAGCAAATTTTTTAACTTGTTTCATCTTTCAGGTTTAAAATTTTCTTTTTCTAACAATGTGGTAATTCAGTAGTTTGCTATGTGTTCATCTGCTTTTTAGGTTGTGGGCCCACCAGGGACAGGAAAAACAGATGTGGCAGTTCAGATTATATCCAACATCTACCACAATTTCCCAGAGCAGAGGACTCTGATTGTTACTCATTCCAATCAGGTAAGAAAAAGGGAATGTGTGTGTACATGTGCGCTCATGGGTGCATGTGCTTGTGTGAAGTGGATGTGCGTGTATGGAACAGGAGATGCGTGGAAGCACAATGTAGATTTCTGCTTATACGATAACCTGGTTATGGGCACACAGCATATCAGGAAAGGATGATGAGCATAGTGTCTGTTGTTGAGTTAATCTTGGAGTATCACTGGTCATGACCAGACCATTCCAATAGAGGCAGTCCACATGCGGAAAAGCTGAGAGGAATATTTGGATACGTGGTAATTGACTTTTTCCCCCATCTTCCATTCTTAGCTAGAGCTTTTGCTTTAAAAGCATTACCCCTTACTAGTAGTATTTTTCTGCTACTAGAATGGGTATTCCTAAAAGACTAAACCTATATCATATTGACACTGGATTGAATTTTAAGTTCTTATGAAGTGTACATATGAATATGGGTGGACTGTTTTAGGTTGCTGGTCCAATACATAAAACATTTATAAATAGCTGGGGCTTCCTGGTGGCTCAGATGGTAAAGAATCTGCCTGCAATGTGGGAGACCCAGCTGCAATCCCCGGGTCAGGAGGATCCCCTAGGGAAGGGAATGGCAACCCACTCCAGTATTCTTGCCTGGAGAATCCCATGGACAGACAAGCCTGGCAGGCTACTGTCCATGGGGTCGCAAAGAGTTGGACACGACTGAACAAATGACCCTTTATAAATAGCTAAAACAAGAAAAACAAACTCCTTTCTTGTAAATAATGGATGAAAAATGATCTTTACATCTATATGTGTGCCAGGGTATTTATTCTAAAGCTGTCATAGAAATAAGGAAGAACAAGTAATATTTATTAATTCTCATGTAAAATGTGACAAGCAACTCTCAGAATCTTCTGAAACATGTTGTGAAACTTGCACGGTACTCTGTGCCCAAGGTACTTGTTTTCTCTGAATACATATTAAAAACAGTGCTTTCAGTTCACTAGTTTTTTTAAAAAACTGGTCTGTGAAGAAGCACTGGGTTTTTAAAATGCTCAGTGTTATTAATTCTGTTATTCATCAACTTTTAATCCCAGAATTTTAAAACTATTAACTGTCCATCCAATTCATTCCCTCTGTTTTCTTATCTTTAGTGTTTGTAAGTTACTGGCATGGTATACTAAAATTGTGCAGGGGAGAGTGTAATCAGGCTTTATCTTGATAAAAGAAGCAAACTATGACTTTTTCTTTCTTCTGTTTAATGAAATTTAGTCTGTAATAGTTTTACCTATTTTCAACTTCTTAGAATGAGTAAGATATTATTCATGTGTTGTTTTAACATACTGGTTTTTTTTTAAACAAATTTTGTCATAACTGGAAAATGACTTTCTGTAGTATCCTCTACTTACGACTGACTTATGTAGCACTGTTTTAGAGATGATGTTATTTTGCAAAAGTAGCCAAAGACATCCTTGATCCTTTGATAATCAAATCATCCTCTTTAATGCAAATTGTTTATTTTTCAGAGTTTGTATACCAGATCTTGGTTTGAATATGTGATTCAAGCCATTCTCCAACATCGCTTTAATTTATGATGAAACCTTACAGTTTTTTCTGAGATTGCCATGTGCGAGTATTTTTTGCCCTCTAAATCTATGTGGTTCATAAGTTTAGATAGAGAAGGTTTAAATAGTGACTAATGCCATGTGGTCTGATCTATTGTATCTCAAGTTTTAGCTGGAGACTATTAAGAGTTTGGATAGTGTGAATTATTTTTTTGGATAATTTTGTTTATCTCATCAGTTTCTGAGCTCTAATTGCTAGAATTTTGGTAGTAAAAGATAGCTGTATACTTTATAGCTTGGATGTTTACAAGACTGGATATTGACTTCATGGTCAGGGCTAGACTAGTGTTAAATTCAGAGAATTTGAGTGGGGGCTAATCTTTAAATGTCATTTTTATTAATATTTCTTTACATGCAATGAAACACTTGCCTTTCTACAAAACCTTGTGACTACAGATGTTCAGATAATAAGTACTAGGATTTCAGGAAGCCCCAAAGATGAACATCTCCTGGGTATGTCTTTCATCAGAACAGTTTGCAAATAGTGCTGTGCTCCCTACTGTGTCAAGAGCTAATTTAGACTCTCAGCCTAAGATTTGAGTGTTGTACTTTGGTTTCCTCTCTGTGGTCCTCCTGATGCCTTCTGTCAACACACCTCCTGGGAGGCCTTCTCTAACCAGAGAACCCTTCCAGTTTTCTGCAACTCATAGAAATTTTGTTGAGTAAAGTAAAATTTGATGTTATTGTTAATTATTTTAGTAATTATTACTACTTGAGGGAAATAGAAACTGAGCCAAAGCCTTCTCTTTTCATAAATTATCAGAGATGTAATAGATAGATGACTTTTTATGATTTCCAGTTATTATTTGACTACACATACATATATTGCATTATCACAAATCAATAAAAACACTATTTTGTTTAAATTATAAATGGCCTAGTATGTTTCCTTCTGTGTTTAGACTTTGATTCTTATCTGACTGGGCAATACTCATTCATTTCTACTCTTGTGATTGTTAGTTTTTGTTACTTTTAAAGGAGCCTACTGATTCTTTAAAACTCACTCATTCTTTTTGTTATTCTCCAGGCCCTGAACCAGTTGTTTGAGAAAATCATGGCTTTAGACATTGACGAGCGCCACCTCCTACGTCTTGGTCATGGAGAAGAAGAGCTGGAGACCGAGAAAGATTTCAGCAGGTGAGCAAATGGGGATGAGTTTTGAAACAGCATATGAAGAATTTTTAACCTTCTCCTCTTTTTCTTTAATAAAGAAAAAAACAACAGGAAAGAGAGCAGTGAATAACCCAACTGAATTCTGAAGGGTTTTAGCGTAACCTACATAGGACGGAGGAGCCTGGTGGGCTATAGTCCATGGGGTCGTTAGGAGTCGGACATGACTGAGCACTTCACTTCCACTTTTCACTTTCATGCATCGGAGAAGGAACTGGCAACCCACTCCAGCGTTCTTGCCTGGAGAGTCCGAGGGACGGGGGAGCCTGGTGGGCTGCCGTCTTTGGGGTCGCACAGGGTCGGACATGATTGAAGCGACTTAGCAGCAGCAGCATAGGTATACTAGGTTGACCCCAAAGTCCGGTCATGATCTCCCTCTGCTCCAGTTCTACATGTTTATGTCATTTTCCCCCTCAAACATATGGTTATTTCAGTGAAAAGAGTTATCTTGTTCATCTTTTTTAAATTGCAGATTTCCATTTGCTTTAGTTTACTGAAGTCAACATTGCCAAACCCAAACTGTACAACTTTACACAATTCCATTTTACATTTTATTTAGACATTTAATTTCACATAATCTGGGCATCTATTAGGTAGATTCACTTAACAAAATGCAACTGGAGATTACTGATAGTATAAGCTTTGGGGCTGTAAGTATTATTTCAGGAATTTATTGCCAGTTTAGCTGGACTTTATGTTAATGTGACATAAAGTGACTAAATTTTACAAGTCAGATTTCTTCTGCTTTTAGTATTTTGATTTTTCCTTCAAAGCTGCTGTATAAAAAACAGCTTGTTTTATTTATAATTAAACTAGTTTTTAAAGCCTGATTTCTGACATAGACATAATTAACAGCTGTACATAATTAATACAGCCTTTGGCTATTGAACATTACTTTTGTAATCATTACTAAATTGATTATAGACATCAGAAGAACTAAAAGAGTATTAAATTACCACATTGCATTTATTTTGAGTTCTTATATTAAAGAACTCACCAAATATTTTTTAGCTTCTAAAAAGTCAAAGGGCAAGATCAACGCACATTAAGTTACATGGAGCTCTGGATTCTTAATTTTTGAACAGCTGGTAATGCTTCTGAATTCTTCCCGTGGGTATTTCTTCTTGTTAAACCTAACTTACACAAGTGGACTCAACTCTAAAAATCTGCTAATTCAGATTTCAGTGAATGTATACAGGCTGATGAAGTGCTAAGTACAGTAATTATAAGTGTATTGCAGCATAATTTATAGTTTTTAGAGAATATTATAATAGAAAAGAAGTGGAATTTTTAAAGTGATTTCTGGTGCTACCAGTTTTCTTGAGGAAAAACTCTTTTTGCTTTCTGATGGGAAAGTCAAGCTCCAGGCCTTATTAGTAATGTGTGTGCTTATTTGATTGTGGAATTATTTCATTTTTCTCTTTGTCATAATTAAAAAGATGGGGGAATAACCAGTTGATGGGGCAGAACACGTAGTCAGAACATGCTCATTCATCAGTTAAGTTTGCCATCTTACATGGGTATGATTTGTGGCACCCCAAAGTGGTTACAATGATAATATCAGAGATCACAGAACACAGATAACAAATATAATAATACTGAAAATGTTTGAAATAGTTCAAGAATCTCCAAATTTGATACAGACAGCAAATGCTGTTGGAAAAAAATGACAGTGATAGACTTGTTAAATGCAGTGTTGCCACAAACCTTCAATTTGTAAAAAATATAGTATCTGCAAAGTACAGTAAAGTGAAGCCCAATAAAATAAAGTATTCCTGTACATTGCTTTCCCTTTTTAAAATTAGTTTAAACTTTTTAAGATAGTTTTAGATTTACAGAATGCTTGAGCAAATATTACATAGGATTCCATTGTATACTGCTGCTGCTTTTTTTTTTTTTTTTTGGTGGTGAGGAATCGTAGCAGGCACTTTGTTATGGTAGAAAGAATTTGCACAGGCTTTGGGATCTAGTTCTGGTTCCACTTTTTTTTTCTTAACTACCTGTCTTTGGGCCAGGTACTCTCCAAATTTCAGTTTTCTTACACATTCAGCAAATATTTATGAACCTATCTTGTCCAGATGCCAAGCTGTGTTCAATGCCAAAGAATAAGCAAATAAATTTTGAAATTACATTTCAGAAGTTTTAGAGCTAACTTACTTTTATGATAGTGATATTCAGAGTAGCCAGTTTGTAAACTATATTCTGGTTTGTTATGAGATAAACTAGCACTTGAATCTACTCTAGTGTTTTCTTCTTTGTGACGGTCTTTTTATGAAGAAAAAAGAAAAGATAGCAGAACTAAAGGTGTTTAGTAATAGAGTTAATTTTCCTTTCTCACAGACCACCAACACATTTGCACATCATCCTTGATCCATCGGTAGATTTTAAGTAACTTTGGCATAAAATAACTAAAGACCTACCACTTGAGTTATTTTATGCCAACGCTACTTAGTAAATATAAATGATGTTTTCTACTTTTTATTTTCTTTGCTCATTTATTATTTCTGTTATGATTTTCTTAAATATTTTGCTGACAGTTTCCTTGAAAGTCTCGTTATAATATAATTTTGCTTTTTTGCTTAATCGAAATTTTTAGGTATGGAAGAGTTAATTATGTCCTAGCTCGAAGAATAGAACTTTTAGAAGAAGTCAAACGATTGCAGAAGAGTCTGGGGGTTCCAGGAGATGCTTCATACACTTGTGAAACTGCGGGCTATTTCTTCTTGTATCAGGTATAAGAGATTAAAGATATTTAAATCATACTTTATTGGAATATACTCTTTATTTAGAAACTGGGATGGGTTCTGGAAATCCTTTCTTGAAAATTATTTTTTTGAGTAGATTAAAATATATACTGTTACCAGAGTTATATTTGTGGATGTTAAATGTTTTGTCTCCTATTGTCTTCAGTTTTCTTTGCTAAATAACTTTACTTGATGACTCATTCAGTGAAAGGCCAGTGTTGCTACTTTTAAATTTTTTTCTTCTCCTTTTTTGTTATTGACAAAGTTTCTAGTCTCTCTTTTTTATTTTTTCATTTTTTTTCATTACTGTAGAAATATAACTAAATAGTCTAGCTACCCAGTGGTAACAGATGCAGTTTTTTTAACTTACTTTTAATAGGCGTATTAATCAAGGAATAAAGAAAAGCATATTTTCTGTTTAAATTTCCAAAAATACATTTTGTTATAGAATTGATTTCAAAGTAAGGAGTTTAAGTTAAAAATTCTTTGACTTCAATTTAGAGGTATGTTTTTGCTTTTGTTAGGGTTAATTTTGGGGGTTGAAAATTAATGAGAAATAGACAGCCAAATAAAATGAATAAAAATAAGATTTTAATACTTACTTGGTTTACTAGCAATTTTAAATGGATTGAACATCAAGTGAAGATTTTTGTATAACTCTATTTGTTCTGTTTATACTAATGCTACTTATATATTTTAGGTATAAATCACAGTGTTGAAATTTTTAAACAGTTTATGCTCATTATAAACTGATAAACCAGTTGAGTCCATTCAAAATGAGTGTATTTCATGGTTCCTTATGAAACATGGGACATATGCATGATGTTGCAAAGTTATCTTCATTTTAGACTCTTAAGAACTTTGAATAATGGAGTAATGATCATGTTTAAGTGCATGTTTGTCACAAGATAAAAGTCACCAGGCTCTTAGTGAAAACTACTTTTAATAGTGGTAGAAATAACATATAAATTATTGAGGCCTAAGTAATAAATTTGAAAAATATGAACTGGAGGCCTCACAGTGTACATCAACAATTTTCAACACACAATAATCACATTAGGAAAATTGTTGAAAAGGAAAATTCTCAAGCTCTGTCCCCAGAGACTTTCTTTTAATATGACATGATATCCAGGAATCTACATTTTTATTTAGCTTCTCAGATATTCTGCCTAAGGACCACAGTTTGAGAAACACTGAAGTTATAACAGAAAAACTGAGAGAATTACAAAAATTAAGTAGGAACTGAGTAGGGCCATAGTTAACATTTACTCCAGCATATATTTAAACTATATCCAAAAAGTCATAAAATGAGCTTTCAAATACATAGTCAGCTTAATCAGAAGTTTTTTATATGTATACTAAAGAGAATTCAAAAAATTTTGAAGGTCTCGGAGAAGGATTGACAAGTGCTAAATTGATTAAAAAGCTACTAGAGCTGGACTTAACCATATATGGAAAGAAACTGAGATAGTGAAAAAATAAGGAATTTCTTTGTTCAGAGAGGGCTTTTTGGATCATCGATCATAAACTGTTTTGAATATGCATGGGAAATCTGAAACATCTGAGATAAAAAGTCCCATGAGATAATTCTAGGGTTCTTTCCCATCTGTACATGTTTTATTTAAGGATTTTTTACCCTACAGTCTTAAAGTTTACTTTTATAAAAGAAGAGCAGTTTGTGCAGTGACTTGGGTAAGAAACAGTCTGATTGAGTGAAAGATTGCTTTTCTTTTCCTTTTCCGACTGGACCACCAGAGAAGACCAAACTAGATGCATTTTTTATTTTATTTAAAACGTTGTTGTTTAGTCACTCAGTCGTTTGGACATCAACTCTTTGCAACCCAGTGGACGGTAGCCTGCCAGGCTCCTCTGTCCATGGGATTTTCCAGGCAAGAATACTGGAGTGGGTTGTCATTTCCTTCTCCAAGGGATCCTCCCGACTTAGGGATCAATCCAAGTCTCCTGCATTGGCAGGCAAATTCTCTCCCACTGCGCCACCAGGGAAGTCCATCTAAAACATAAACGCTGGCCAATTTAACCTCAAGTCTCTTTTTCTTACAGGTGATGTCTCGTTGGGAAGAGTATATCAGCAAAGTGAAAAATAAAAGTAACACGATGCCAGATATTACTGAAGTCTCCACTTTCTTCCCATTTCATGAGTACTTTGCAAATGCCCCACAACCCATTTTTAAAGGCCGATCTTATGAAGAAGACATGGAAATTGCTGAAGGATGTTTCAGGCATATTAAGAAAATCTTTACTCAGCTTGAGGTAAGGATTCTCAAGTTCTTCTTAATTTCTTTTAAAGGTTTTAAGCTTTGCTGGTTTTTTTTCTTTTTAAGTAAGTAGAATATTCAAATCTATCAAACAAGATTATTACTTTTAAGTGGAATTATTAGAAGCGTGTATTGTTCTAGTTGAAGAAATAAGTAAAAATTATGATATGAATTGAATCGCCATTTTTTTTTTCTGGTGTGAAAGTCTTAGTATTTAAGAAAGGAATGCTTTCTTTAGGAGATTTAACAATAGCTCCTTCATTTAGAATTTGGCCATTCTAAATTCTTTATGCCTTTGACTTGTGGGCAAAAAGTGAGGTTGCTGTGTTATCCAAGATGTTCCTGATTATTAAGGTGAAATAAGAATCACGACTATACATAGGGGACAGAGAAGAATGTTTGGAACCCAGGGCCCCTGGGATGCTTCCTAGTTTTCTTATTCCTTATTGGAAACATCCCTGGAAGACTACAGCAAAGTGTAAAAGGACCACATTTCAGACTCACGTTCCTCTCACACGGTTTAGGATTACTTCAGATTAAAAGGGCAAAGATCGTCTCTTTTTAAAAGTCTTCGTACCTTTTAGATATGATTTTATCCCTACTTCTACGGCAATATCCGGCAGATGGTAAGTATTCAGTAAACACTGACGCATGGTGTGAGTAGGTGGATAGAAATGGATGAATGGTCGGTACAGAATAATAAATATATAATGTATACACATATGTAGTATATATGTAATATGATAATGATAAATAAAATTGTAAAACCTGCAGAACAGTGTTGTGGTATGCTTAAGATTACATAAATAGCATATAAAAGGATAAAAGCATATAATTTATAATAATAGCTGTCTGGGGAGACAGTAGGAAGAAGGAAATATAGGGTACCTCCACCTGTGCCTGTGATGCTTTAATTATTTAAAAATAAATAAACCAAAGCAAATGTTTAAAAGTCTGACATAAGTATGACATAATGTTCAGACTTGATAAAACTTGATATTAGGTACTCTGCATGACTCGTTTACTCCTTACATCCATCTATTGTTGATTCCCCTGCTCTGCTCTGGGATCCTCTGCCATGGTCTGGGCTGGGACTGGTCCTTGGAGTCTTGATTTCGCAGCCTCTCATGTCAGCTGACTTCTGGCTGGGTTTAGCCAATGAGAAATGTGGCAAAAATAGAGGAAAGAAGGAAGCCAGTATTTTTCACCACCAGCTCTCTCTGCCTGGGGTTTCATCCCTTACATGACTCCAGTTTCTGCTGACCTGGTCCACTGCTGTTCCAGCTTTATGTTGATACCTCAGTGTTCGGGGCTTAGGTAACACTTCTTCCTTTTTATCCTTCCTGCCCTACGGATGGTCATAATATTCCACTGTTGCCAGTCTCTGGGTTACGTCACCATTCGTTGGTTGGCTTTTCTACTCCTCCATCACCTGCATAAACGGGTTCCTTGCAATAAATTCCTTTCATTATGAATGCTTGACATAGTGTCTATTTTCCTGGAGGTACAGGGTGATCAGTATGCAGTATTCTTGACACAGTAACTATTTTACCTTATATAAAAAAAACAGTCCAAATTGTAGCTTTAATATCAGTTATTATTTGAACTTAATTAGTAACTGATTAATCATGGACAGAATTGTTGTTCTATCAGTTCAGTTCAGTCACTCAGTTGTGTCCGACTCTTTGCGACCCCATGGACTGCAGCACGCCAGGCTTCCCTGTCCTTCACCAACTCCCAGAGCTTGCTCAAACTCACGTTCATCAAGTGGATGATAGGCTTAGTTTATGCTGCTGCTGCTAAGTTGTGTCTGACTCTGTAAGCCTAAGGACTGCAGCCCACTAGGCTCCTCTGTCCATGGGGTTCTCCAGGCAAGAATACTGGAGTGGGTTGCCATGTCCTCCTCCAGGGGATCTTCCCAACCCAGGGATCAAACATCTCATGTCTTACCTGCATTGGCAGGCAGGTTCTTTACACTGGCACCACCGAGATATTTATATTAAGCTTGCAGATAAAGTCTCATAAACTGGGTTATTGAACGTATGCATGATTTTCCTAAAACAAGTATCTCATTGTTTCCCCACTGCCATAGGAATTCAGAGCCTCTGAACTGCTTCGAAGTGGACTAGACAGATCTAAATACCTTTTGGTGAAAGAAGCCAAAATCATTGCTATGACCTGTACTCATGCTGCCCTAAAACGACATGATTTAGTCAAGTTAGGTTTCAAGGTAAAGACTTATATTTTAGTTCCTTAATTCATCTGTGCAGCTGTTAGTTCCTTTCTTGTCTCTTCTCTCCTTAATACTAAGCCCTTTCCCTTGAATGTTTGCTTCTTACTGAGGTTTGCATTTATAATTACTTTAAAATGGCTTTAAAGTGATAATAATCTCCCATGTTTATATGATTAGTAAACTCAAATAAATAATTTTTCTAAATTTAGTTATTAGATGTATTAATATGTGTTTTAAGTAACATTATAGCCATATGACTGTCTAAATAACTTCTAATACTTTTTAAGGTAAATTAATTTACTTTCACTGTGTTAAAAGAATCTCCAAACAGAACTAAAAACTTTATAAAAACATTTGACAGTATTTTTCACCTATTAGAAATCTGTATGCTTGCCTTATTTACCTTTTAAGCACACATCCACTGCAGTTATTTGTTCATTCAGTAAATGAAAAGCGTTCTGTGTGAGGATATGGAATATACTTTAATTTAGACTGTCAAATAAAATATTTAAATGACTCCATCTCAGGATAAGGACTGGAGAGCCAAAAGGTAAAGACAGCCTGTTACTTGCTACTCAGCTGAAATGTAATGTAATAATTGACCAGTAAATTTGAGTTTGCAGACACTTTGTGACTTTGCTAGTGGTACTGACTAATCTCTGATCTTAATGCAAATCATTTAACTTCCCTCCAACTGGTTTATCTGATGTTATTAGTGTTTCATGTACTGGTTTGAATTCAAAGTTAGTAAAACATTTGTTGTTGATGAAAATAGCTGACATTTTTTAAGTGTTATGAGGTCACTGGAAGATAGGTGCTAAATAATTTCAAGGTGATAGAATTGTTGAGATCTTGGATTAAAGTTTCCTCAGCTATAATGTAGGACAAATATGATAATTTATTAAAAGGTAGTGTGAACTTAACCTAGTGGTGTGAACTTACCTTTTGCAAATTAGTGAAAAGTTTTTACCTAAATATTTTGTTCTTGCTTTGGGCTGACACATAAAATATACTTTGGATTTGCTGTTAAATCGTGTTAGTTTTAACAACACAGGGAAATGATACAATCTAAACTGAGCATTTTATGCTTTCTTGCGGCTGTTCACGTGCATAAACTACAAAACATTACTCGTAGCTTATCATATTTTCATTAATCATTTTCTTACATTGTGCTAGTAAGATAGTTACCGTGAGTGCTCAGGGTATCCCTTCACATTACTCCCCACTCCCCAATTATCTAGTCTTTCAACTCTTTTCATATTTCCTGTGTCCTTTTCATTTATATCAATAAAAAATGCTAAATTCCCATTTTAGGCACTGTCTTTTGATTCTGTGCTGTCTCCAAGGAGACATGCAAGCACTTTTGTGTACTCTTTTTCCTTCCTTAATACATCCAGTATAGTTGTGGCATAATTTTGCTTTGCAATTAAAATCTCCTTTTTAACAGGAGCTATAGATATATTTTTATAAGTTAAATCACATTAGATTTTCAGAGTTGTTTCTCAGGAAGGAGTCTCTTTAAGCTGTCATCTTTGAGCTTTTCCCATTCTGTTCTCCATATTGTGTCTAGCACCTTGAGACCCCACGTGGGAACTTCTGAGAAAATATGGCTCTTTGAACCCTTCCTCCTAGGTTCCCACCAGGATGACCTAACTAATCATTGTAATAGGGAAATTTAGCATCAGATAAAGTTAGAGAAGATACCCATCCACATGCCTAAAACTTAAGGTAATTTCAGTAGAAAACAGTACAGAATTGAACCTTAAATTTCATCATGTCCAATAGAAACCCAGCTACCAGACTTGAATAAATACAAGCATATTTTGGTAAAAATGAGTAGCACAGAAACTGCTGCTGCTAAGTTGCTTCAGTCATGTGACTCTGTACGACCCCATAGACGGCAGCCCACCAGGCTCCTCTGTCCCTGGGATTCTCCAGGCAAGAACACTGGAGTGGGTTGCCATTTCCTTCTCCAGTGCAGAAACTAGAGGACACATAAACAATTAGCTTAAAAGAAAAAAGTCAATTAAGCATTAAGAGTAAATATACTCCCCCTACCTTCCACTTCCTTGAAAAAAAATCAGGGGAGAAAACTTTGAAAAAAGAAAACAAAAGAACTCTGCTTTGTGCTTAGTTAAGAGCCTCAAAGAAGGAATTTTACGAGGTATAGGATATCATACTATAAATGGCAATCAGAATTAGAAGAGGAAGGGAAAGATAAAACCTGATGAGAATAAATCTAGAAGAAATTGGGCAGATAGAAGATTCACAAAGAATGAAATTTCCTTCGGTTGGAGCAAGACTTGATTTTTCATTATTTTATAGATGTGCAGTGCCTAACATTCCTGGAAACTAGGGTTCAGGCACGGTGGTAAAGAAGATCATAAACTTTCTGTTTGAATAATTTGTATGTTATTTTTATCTGAATTATTTGAGAGAGTTTTGGATGCTTATTACAGTCATGGTGGTAGCTGTTTGGGTTTCAAACTGTTTCACAAGCTTTCTTTTTCTCCATTTCTCAGTATGACAACATTTTAATGGAGGAAGCTGCTCAGATTCTGGAGATAGAAACTTTTATACCTCTTCTTCTACAGGTAAGATACTGAAATTGAGACAAAGTAGAGGTTTAAGAATTCTGGAGGGTGGAGTCAGAAAACTAGAGTTTGGGGGTGCTAATTGCTATGATTATGTATTCTCCTAAACTTCATTATGTTCAGTATTCTGTTTTAAACATGTAAACTTCCTTTATTCCCTGGTTATTGAGTAGTTTGTATTATTTGGGAGTACTATTTAAAAATTCATAATTTGTCTCTTAGTTTTGAAAAGACAGTGGTTTTTCTCAAGAAAATTACATTTTTATGCAGTCTGGGGGGAAGATGAGCTCTTTTTTCATTTCTTTTAGAGTTGTTTCTGGAATTATTTTTGATCCCTGGGTACATTATTTTTCATTTTATGCCCGAAATTTTTTAGTTCAATGATGATGTTTAAGAATGTTTTCTTATTGTATAATAGTCTTTACTATGGAAGCATAAAAAAAAATGTGGAATTCCAGATTGAAGAACAGAGAGTCCTCTAATTTATAGATAATTGGGTTTCAAAAGTTGTTTTATAAAGCCAAATTATCTGGTATTTTTATTTTATCAAAATATGTTTCAAAAAATAAGGAGACATGTAGAGTAGGAAATTAAAGAAGGTGTAATTTCTGCTGCCTGTAATTGTGATACAATTTTACATCTTTCCATTTCCCTGCTTGGGCATCTGTTTCTTTCTGTGCGCCCTTTGCCTGATTAGGACCTAAGCCTCCCAGACCTCTTTGGGTTACCCTGTGTAGGGTGAGTCCATGCCTGCCTTCTCAGTCCCTCCAGCCTTTCTCACACACTGTCAGCTGGTGGTACCCATACAAGTCATTCTATAAATTTGCCAGATTCTTCCCTGTGAAACTGGTGAATGGCAAGAATTAGTAACCTGTTAAAGCCATCATGTGAATAGCAAGACTCTTGTGCCATGAATTGGAGATTAACAGGGTAATACATTATAGAGTATGTTGCCATTTCCCCACTTTTTATTCCTAGAATCCTCAGGATGGTTTTAGCCGACTAAAACGTTGGATTATGATTGGTGATCATCACCAGTTACCTCCAGTCATTAAGAACATGGCCTTTCAGAAGTATTCAAACATGGAGCAGTCCCTCTTCACTCGCTTTGTCAGGGTTGGAGTTCCAACTGTGGACCTCGATGCCCAGGGGAGGGCCAGAGCAAGGTAAAGGAGACGGGAGCAGGGGACTGGATACTAGGGATCCTACTCCTGTTTAAGGACATCAGTTCTATGATCCACCTACTCAATAGCATCTTCTGTATAGACTCTTAAGCACTCTCTGCTATCTAGGAACTTGCCTGGATACACATCTACAAATTGGAAAATACCTTTATTGCTTTCAGCATGGGTTGTGAACTGAACAAATGAGTTCCTTCATTTTATTCATTGAGATTAATTTAAGTGACTTATAAACTAAGGGCTTCCTTTCATTGTTACCTCCTTTTTCTTCATGCCCCCAAAAGATATATGATTAATATCATTTTGAAATCTAAATCTAGAGATGAATAAGAAAAGAACACACTAATTCTTATTCATATAGGTTCCCTCTCATAGAGTTACTTGTAGTTTTTTTTCACTGTACAGACTCTTCCTTGATTTTCTTATTTAAGGAATAAAGATAGCATTTACCTTAGGGAACATGATAGAGTTATCATTTCTGTAATACCATCAGTCTCCTGATTTGCTTGATGGTAGGGAGACAAAGGTTGCAAAAGCATTATTGCTAAAACAATGAGCACAAAGTAGGTAACATGAAAATTAACAGGAAGAACCCAGTTCCTTAGAAACCCCCTTAGGTATATTAAAAGGAAATGTACATCTCTAACTTTTCCTTTTCGGGGGCGGGGGGGGATTTGTCTTTGAAAGCTTGTGCAACCTCTACAACTGGCGATACAAGAATCTAGGAAACCTACCCCATGTGCAGCTCTTGCCGGAGTTTAGTACAGCCAATGCTGGCTTGCTCTATGACTTCCAGCTCATTAATGTTGAAGATTTTCAGGGAGTTGGAGAATCTGAGCCTAATCCTTACTTTTATCAGGTAAGAAAAAACAAGAAACTTTTAAGCTCATTTTGTATTTTCCTGGCTTACTTACTATCTGAATTAATATTACGGAACCATTTAGCCAGCCACTGAGTAAAGGAAAGTTAGGTTTCCACCTCAGAGACAGCACACACTTTTCTATTTCAAATGGATTAAAGATATATATATCAAAGAAAAGAAACAGTAAACATACTAGAAAGAAGAAAGTGTTGATGAATATATAATATTGGGATTAGAAAGGTTTTTTAAGCTTACAAAATCCAAAATCATAAAGAAAAATATTGATTTGAGAACAGAGTTTATTTTCATCATTTAACAGGCAAGAATTAACAGCCAATAGAAAAATACAATAAGGACAAGAATATACAGTTCACAAAGATACATGTATAGCGAGTATAATTCACTGGAGCATATTTTCACCTCTGTTGGGTTAGGTTCGGGAAATTCTGTACTCATGCAATGCTGGTAGGAAAGTTATTTGGTGGACATATTGTTAGTACTTATTAAAAGCAATATTCTTCTCTGAATTTATCCTTTAAAAAATAGACAAACTTGCAAAGACTTATATGGTAAAATGTTTATCACATCTGTTACTGCAAATTATTTTTGAAAAGAAAAACAACCTAAATGTTATCAATAGGGATTAATTGCACTTTTACCTATTCCATATAATACTGAATAGCCACTAAGAATAATATTATAACTTGGTTTACTGACAGGGAGAATTATGCTATACTAGTGAAAAAATCAGATTTCAAAGTGTATCTATAGTATCCCACTTTGTTTTTTAAAAACAAGACATACATATAGAAATTCGGACAGATAATTACCACATATGCTATTTTCATGTATCATTGTTAATTTAGGGTTAGTTAATTGCTCAGTTTTATATGAGAGGTATTCACTTGTCCAAGATAGTAACTTGTCACTTCTTGAGGTGTGATGAATGAGCAAATTGTCCTAGTTAACTGTTTTCTCTACCCGTGCTGCATACTTAAGTCACTTCAGTCGTGTCCAGCTCTTTGTGATACTCTGGGCTGCCAGGCTCCTCTGTCCAGGGGATTCTTCAGGCAAGATTACCGGCATGGGTTGCCCGGCCCCTCTCCAGGCGATCTTCCCAGCCCAGGGATCAAACACGCACCTCTTATGCCTCCTGTACTGTCAAGCAGATTCCTTACCGCTAGCCTGGAAAGCCCTGATTTTTCTCTATAAAGGGAAACAAATGCACAATCTGACTAATGTTTTCATTACAGAATCTTGGAGAGGCAGAATACGTGGTGGCACTCTTTATGTACATGTGCTTACTCGGCTACCCTGCTGACAAGATCAGCATTCTGACAACGTATAATGGACAAAAACATCTTATTCGTGACATCATCAACAGACGATGTGGAAGCAATCCATTGATTGGAAGACCCAATAAGGTAATTTTATAATATGTTCTCTTATTCATGTTGTTGGCAAGATAGAAAGGTTTATATTTATTTTGAGTTATATTGTTCTACTTTGCTATCTCCTTTTAAAATATGTGAGGAAATGAAATAAAAAGAACTCTGTAAGTTATGCTGTGACACTTCTGACAGTGTTATTGATTTACTGTGAATGTCTGTCTCACCTCTCACAGTGAAGATTTTTATTGATAGTAGCCAGAGATAACTGTTTCTAAAACTTTTTGTTGGTAAATGATATCTAATTATATATTTCCTTTACAATAGAAATAGAAATTGTAGCATTTTTTATCTTGTTTTACAAAGGTATAATTCACACTGCTTCTTAGTGTGTGTGTCTCTGTGTGCATGTATACACACATAGGAAAGTGTTTTTCTTGGGGTTAAAGGAAAATCAAGTATATTCAGACCCTAGGGTTTTTTTTATTACTTTTTTTGTTTTTTATGTGATATGATAGTGATATCAAATAAAAATGAAGATACTTGATTTTATCAGTAAAAGTTTGAAAAATTAGAATAACAAAACATAAATATAGTATTAATAATGAAGAAATTAGGACTTTGGTTGTGAACGTAGCTGTATAAAGCTCTTTCATCTTTCCTTGGAAATCATCCACAAGTAAGAGGAAAATGGGAGTGGGAGAAAACAAATTACACCTTTAGTGAGATGACATGCGACTAAGATCAGGAAGAAAATGTAGGGAGAAGAGAATTTAGGGGATCAGTCTTGAAAGTGACAGCAAAAACACACTTTCTGAAAGTGAGTGGCATACTTTGAAGTCTAAGATCCACATTCCTACCCAACAGTGGATGTGGGTATTGGGGTGAGCAGAAGCCTTTCAGGTCCCAGATTGGTTCAAAGGAAACTACATGTGAACAATATCTGGGGGAAGAAAATACTGTCTCTGTAGTAGCAGTGAAAAAGAGGACCATCTGTTGTGAAAATCACTGAGCCTTTAGGAAACAGTTCTGCTCACCCCAGCCTATCTTCTTTGTTAATACATAGCTCATCTAAGAAACCCACTTAATCAGTGGTGAAATAGAGAGGGAAAAGAAACTAGCACAAGCTAGTATAAATGTATAAATGAGGGAAAGAACATCAGAACACACTAATTGATAAGGTAACGTACTCCAGAAAGCATGTTGGCCTAGAACAGATGGAAATTTTGAATGCATATTTGGGTATGAATTTTAAAATGCTTAATGAAGTAGCCACTTCTCTAAGGGAAGGCTACAAAACAAAGAAATTGAAGAACCCAGAAAGAGATAAAATGAGAACTAGCAGAAAGTTAAACAAAATCAAAGAGATGGAGACAAAAGGAATGGGGAGGAACAGACATTGTGGAACTTTCCATAAGGGATATAGAGAGTGAAAATGAGAAACGAATAACTTTGAAATATAAAAAGTTTAGAAATATAAGAATCTCTATCTCTGTCCTTTTACTTATAAATAACAAAAAAAACTTCATAAGGAAAGGTACTCTCTCTTGTATCAAGAAGGTAAAAGGGACACTAGGTATATGATTAACAAAAATGGTCCCTGGTTTCATGGGCTGAGTAGTCTAGTAGAGGGAAGACTATTAATACCACAGATAGTTACTTTGTTATCCACAGAGTTAAAAATGAGTGCTGTAAGTGTGAGTAACATAGGGACATAGCCTCATCTGGTTACCATGGTTTATTTCATAGGGTTCATTTACTTGTTCTTTCAGTTCCAACTATATAGTTATGTTCTTTTGGGATTGATTATTTTAAGGATAAGATTTTTATTTCTAGCATATCATTTTAATGATCTCTCAAGAGTTTTTGCTTTTGAAAATATACCACATTCCCCTTTTTTTCGTCCCAGGTGACAACTGTTGACAGATTTCAAGGTCAACAGAACGACTACATTCTTCTGTCTCTAGTACGAACCAGGGCAGTGGGCCATCTGAGGTATGCAAGGAAGCAGTTTCTTAATAGTGTTGAATCTCACTATCTGCTTCAATTTTGAGCTTTCATATCTAAGTAGTTTTCAGGTTTAAAGTATAGTTAATTGTTATAGCAACTGTTGGTGCTTTTTGTTGGAATGTAACGGTATCATATTCTTTGTGTAATCATTGCCATTGCTTCTGAATTTTTTGAATCTTAAATATTTTAGTCATTTTAACTTTTTTTCTCTTCAGGAACATTCAGAGATAGCATTTGATCATAAAATGTTATACACACACACATATATGTATGTATATATGTATCCTATATCTGTTTGAAATTTAATGTAAGAAATTAAAGGAGGTAAAGTGGTAAAAAGTCTCTTAAGTAAATTTTTCATTGAATGGGATTTCTGACGTTACCGACACAGTCTTTTAGCTTAGTGTTAGAGAGGATAAAGGAACCATTTGTTCTCTCAGGATTAAGAATTGTCAAAACAAACAGTAACCTATTTTTATCATTTATTGTGATGTATTTATGTGCTAGAGATTTTGTGGGAATAGTATCTCCTTATTACAAAGCAGCCATTTAGTTTTATATAAACCTTCATCTCATATGACTTACTAGCAAAACTGTAAGGAGAGTTCATTTTATTATTTTATTTAGTGGATATAAAAAGAAAATTCTGCATGCTCTCTTAATGTTGTCATTAAGTCAAGATCTATTTGGTATTTAACCCAGAGTGATCAGGTTCCACTAAGCCAATAACTTTTATGTAGGAGTAAACAAAGATGTAATGTTTCAAGAAGTAATTTCAAGACTATAGCATTCTAAAATGCAGTTCATTTTTACTTAAGTGTCAAACGTGTTTTTAGAGACTAACTTTTCTAAAAAGCAGTTCCATTTCCACATTGAAATTTATAGCTGCTGCTAAATAGGGCATCATTATGATTTACCTAATTAAAATATCTTATCCATGCTCACAGTATGAATACGAGAATACTGCTTCCTCCTCTCCCCACCTTTCCTCTTACTCTGTAGTACTTTTGTCTTTGTCACATTCCCATGACTTTATTTCTACGCTGTTCTTTACCTGACTTTTCTGAAAACTCAACTAAATAAAGAGAAAGATGATGATAATAAAATGCTTATAAATGAGGACTTAAAAAAGAACCTGATTTCATTATCATCTCACATATCCAGCTTTTCTTTATCCAAATAAATTTATCTTCTTTATATTTGCCAAACTTTTGTTTTGGAAGTTCAGCTTTTTCGGTGGCTGCTGGTGATAGTGATGGTAGTTTTATTAAAGCACAGAGGGGGGAAAAACTTAATTTACCAATTACCTGTAATTCAACTATCCAGATAGTTTAGGTATCTTAGTGAGAATTTTATCAAGCTCCTCATAGGATTTTTTGGTTTGTAGATGCAGTCTTTCATGTCTTTGTTTTTCTAAGAAGCAGTGAAATATTTTGTCTTTCAAATTTCAAGATACCAAGGAAATCTTCCATCTTCCATATTTTTCTTTTTAGTAGCATCTTTATTGAGATATAATACACATGCTGTAAAATCCAGTGTGTAAATAAACTGTATTTTTAAGTGTATGATTCAATGACTTTTTGTGTACAAATAAACTGTATTTTAAGTGTACAGTTCAATGATTTTTTAGTATATTCATAGAGTTATACAACTATATTCACAATTTCAGAACATTTTCTAAAATAGCAAGAGACCCTATACCTGTCAGCAGTTACTCCCTTCCTCTCCCCCTCAAGTCCTTGGCAACCACTGTTCCACTTTGCCTGTAGATTTGCCTGTTCTGGACACTTCATGTAAATGATGTTACTTAACATAACGTGTTCAGGATTCATCCATGTTGTAGCATGTGTCAGTACTTCATTCCTTTTAATTGCTAAATAACATTTTGTTTGTGAATATTTTACTTTCTGTTTACCCATTCATCAGTTGATGGACACCAGGGTGGTTTCCACTTTGTGACTGTTTGGACTGCTGTGAACATGCATGTACAAGTTATTGTGAGAAAGTATGTTTTCCTTTCTCTTGGTTGTAGACCTAGGAGTAGAATTGCTGGGTCTCTTGGTAACTCTGTCTAGTGACTTAAGAGACTCCTAAGCAGTTTTCCCAAGTGCCTGCCATATTTCTTTTACCATCCAGGATAGACTAAGCAGGTGATTGTGTAGGAGCCACACCATTCAGCTTTGGTTCCAGAGACCTGCTTTAGGACACTGTGGAGCTGTTCAGAAGCTAGACTAGTAAGACATTTCTGGTCCCTTTTCCAGCATTCATTGTTCTTGTCCCTGCTGACTTGAATAGCCCAGCTACAAATAGAAATGCTTGTGACTCGTTTCAGAGCAAGTCAGTGAAACTGCCCCCAGCCATCCTCTGGAGATCATGAAAGAAGGTAGTAGTTCCCTTTGCCCTAGTTTCAAGATACAGCTCCAAGGAACCCTGTCTCTTCATGCTGCCACCCTGTACTTTTTTTGCCTGGTAGTTTGTTATGTTTGTGGTGTTTGATCATTCTTTTAACAGATATTCTCAGACGCTTCTATTATTTGGCAGTAGGCTAGGTTCTTGATATATAGTGGTAAATCTAGCATTCATTATCTCTGCCCCCATGAAGCTTAGAATCCAGTGGGGGAGACATTAAATCTGTCTTTGGGAAATACCTACACTTGATTCTGCAGAAGATTTTAGTCTGTACAGTGGAGATGAGCTTAGTAGAGCCACTTAAGTGCTCTGCAGTGCGGGGGACTAAAGGGAAGAGTTCCTCAGGGGAACAGGTTTGTTGTCACTGCAGTAGCGCTGTGGCTATGCTCCGCCTAGAGACGGAGCCTTCTGGATGAGAAGAGAAGAACTGAATAAAGTTTTAATACTTATCTGAGAGCTCATGCTAAGTATTTCTAGCGTTGTACCTCTAGTTAATAGTTTTGGAACCATCCACCTATGGCATGACCCCTCGGGCCTCTAAGGAAAGTGGAGGAAGTGAAAAATAATTTGACTTGCAGTAACCTAAAGAAAACATTTACTTCAGGAATCCAATGTGTCACAAATGTAGAAGTTCATCAGAACTACTGTAAAAGGGTATGCTTCTCCTTCCACCTAAATGAACTTCTCTTAGTTTGGGTTGGTGGGATATAGGGATTGTACACCCCCCAACATAACTGCTATTATATACTGATGTTGTATAGTTCCTTCTGATAAGGGAAACTAGATCCTTATCAAGGCCATAAAACACAACAGAAAATGAGACTGAATTAGAGATATTCCCCAAATATCTCACATTATGCAGAGACAAAGAAAAGCCATTTGATAAATATTTCACTTACCAATTCTCTGTCTGGTTATTATATGATCTTTGTAACATTTGGTCCCTATAACACTCTTTTAACACTTTCTTTCAGGTATTAGGGATGCTTATACCAGATTTTGTTATTATTCGTAAATATCTTCTCTTTTGTAGAATACTCACAAATTTAAATAGCCATCTAATAGCATCTTAGGAAAACAAACTGTCCTCCATATTGGAAACTAAAACTATATTTTCTTACAAAAAAAATTGTAACTAATGTGAAATAATGAAGTGAAATCAGGCTTACATAACTACTCTTTTTTTTTTTTTCTTTTTACAGTAGATCTTTGTTGGTTATCTGTTTAAATATAGCAGTCTATACTTGTCAATCCTAAACTCCCAGTCTATCCCTCCCCACCACCCTTTTCCCCAGGGAACCAACCATGAGTTCATAATCTAAGTCTGTTTCTGTTTTGTAAATTAGTTCATTTGATTCAGGTAAATTCAGTAAAGTTTTAAGAACATATTCTTTCTAAAAGATAAAGGAAACAGCCATCATTCATCAGATACCCATCTACCTGTGTAGCTGAAGCATGCATTTTGGCATTTTTATCTCTATTTATGTGAACACTGAGACCTATTATAAACCAGGGATTGGGCGTAGGTACTAGAGTTAAATGCATGAATAAGACATGGTATTATTGTATCATATCATCATATTGTATTTGTTTGTATTGTAATTATTATTATTATAAATAAGTATAAAGCAGTGTGATTAGAGTTATCCAGGAAGTAAAATTTGACCTATTAACCTTGACAGAGCATGGGAATTTGGTAAGTGAAGTAGAGGAAGGACTGGTTTGGATTGACTTAATGGTGGTGACACAGTAAATTGGTAACTAACAAGTGAACTATTATTGCTACTTAAACCTTTTTTTAACTTCTTACTTTATATTGGAGTATAGTCAATTAACAGTGTTATGATAGTTTCAGGTGGACAGCAGAGGAGTTCAGCCATCCATATACACGTATCCATTCTTCCCCAAACTCCCCTCCCATCCAGGCTGTCACGTAACTTTGTATTTAAACCTTTTAAATCAGTGCATTGGTTATTTTGTGATTTCCCCCCTACTCTCGCCACTCAAAAACACTTAGAAGTTGGTAATAAAGCATTAACTTCTTACTTGGTTAACTAGTTACATAGCACTGATTAACTTAATGTTTATCCTGTTAAGTTTTTGAAAAACTTAACTCTTTATTGCTACAGCTTAACAGTAATAATTAGTAGAATGTTATAAAAGGCTGCATAAATATATTTTTAATCTTGATATATTTTAATTATTAATTTTGTTTGTTTTTCAAAGGGATGTCCGTCGCTTAGTGGTCGCCATGTCTAGAGCCAGACTTGGACTTTATATCTTCGCCAGAGTATCCCTCTTCCAAAACTGTTTTGAACTAACTCCAGCTTTCAGCCAGCTCACAGCCCGCCCACTTCATTTGCATATAATTCCAACAGAACCTTTCCCAACCAGTAGAAAGGTAAGACTTTCTTCATTGTGTGGGGCAGCATTTCTTGCAGGTGACTCTATTGTTTGAGAGTACCACATAGGTCATCTGATATCTGGTTTAGAGTAACTGAATTAGATCTTCTATGTAAAAATAATACCACCAGCTATCATAATAAGGAAATCCTTATTGGACTCTTAACTTTTACATCTTAATGTCCTCTTACTGTTCTTATGTCCTCCAAACCCTAACAGTGTTCATACATAAGTTAGAGACATGAACTTCTATTGAAGTGTTATCTTTCAGTGTTTTTCACTATATACTTAACTTTCTTTTTCTGTTTTTTAAAATTTATTTTACGGAAGTATAGTTGATTAAAATGTTGTGTTAGTTTGTGGTGTACAGCAGAGTGATTGAGATATACATATATATACATTCTTTATACTTTTTTCCATTATGGTTCATCATGGGATATTAAATACAGTTCCCTATGCTATACAGTATGTTGTTTATCCATTCAGTATATAATAGTTTGCATCTGCTAATCCCAAACTCCCAGTCCATACCTCCCTCACCCACTCCCTTGACAACCACAAGTGTGTTTTCTGTGTCTGTTTCTTTCATAGATAAGTTCATATGTGTTGTATTTTAGATTCTACATATAAGGGATTGTACTTAACTGTCTTTTGGCCTTCTTCTAGAATGGAGAGAGACCATCTCATGAAGTACAGATAATAAAGAATATGCCCCAGATGGCAAACTTTGTATACAACATGTATATGCATTTGATACAGACCACACATCATTATCATCAGGTGAGTTTTCTCAGAATTGACTTATTGTTCTTGCTGTAGAATCTTCTCTGTTGGCAAATAAATCTTTAAAGTACTTGATTATTCCCTGTGAGACACCAGCTAAACCAAAGTAGATTACTATTCATATAACATCCATATTTTAAAAACATCTTTTATAGATATAATCTGGCATATAATAAATTCCACATATCTAAAGTATACAGTATGATATGTTCTGGTATTTGTATGTACCCATGTCTATAATCAAGATAATGAACATATACGTTATTCCCCCCCAAAGTTTTCCATGTACACCTGGATAATCCCTCTCATCCCTCACCAGTTCCTATTTCTTCTTCTCCAGGAAACTGAGAATCTACATTCTGTCACAATAATTAGTCCCCATATTTTAGATATTTATGTAAATAGACTCAAATAATATGTATTCTTTTCCCCTACATGTTATTGCTCAGCATTATTTTAATATTCATTTGTACTTCAGAATGTATCAGTAGTCCTTTTCCTTTTATTGTTGAATAATCCATTATACAGATGTACTAAGTTTACCCTTTCATCATTGATGGACATTTGGGTTTGCCTCCAGTATTGGCTCTTACAAATAAAACTACTGTGAACATTCTCCTACAAGTCTTTGTACCCTCTCTTTGGTAAATTTCTAGGAGTGGAATGGTTGGGTAGTATGGGAAGTATGTATTCAACTTTTTTGAGAAACTGCCCACCTGTCTTACAAAGTTGTCCTTGGTCAGTTGCTAGGTTGTACCCATCTCTGCAACACTGTAGACTGCAGCTCGCCAGGCTTCCCTGTCCTTCACTGTCTTCTGGAGTTTGCTCAAACTCATGTCTGTTGAGTCATTGATGCCATGCAACCATCTCATCCTCTGTCACCCTATTCTCCTCATGCCCTCAGTCTTCCCCAGCATCAGGATCTTTTCCAATGAGTGGCTCTTCGCATCAGGTGGCCAAAGTATTGGAGCTTCAGCATCAGAACTTCCAGTGAATATTCAGGGTTGATTTCCTTTAGAATTGACTGGTTTGATTTCCTTGCTATCCAAGGGACTCTCAAGAGTCTTCTGTAGCACCACAGTTCAATTCTTTGGCAATCAACCTTCTTTATGGTCCAACTCACATCCATACATGACTACTGGAAAAACCATAGCTTTGACTATAGTCTTACAAAATTGTACCATTTTATATAGGTTGTGCTCATTTATATAGACTGTGCTCACATATACTTATGCTTGGTCTTTTTTATTTTAGCATTCCAGTAGGTTTGTAGTGGTCTCATTGTGGTTTTAATTGGCATTTCTCTAATAACTCTTGATGAACATCTTTTCATGTGGTTATTTGCCTTCTGTATATCTTCTGTGAGGGTGTGTCTGTTTAGATCTCTCACTCTTTGGGTTATTATTAGTGAATTTTGAGAGTTTTAAATTTTAATCTGACTACAAGTTCCTCATCAGATATTTGTTTTTACAAATATTTCCTAGTCTGTGACTTTTTTTTTTTTTTTTCATTTTTAGGTGTCTTTCAAGTCCCAGTGTATCAAGTTGTTTCTTTGTGATTCATGCTTTTTATGTCCTAAAAGCATTTAGCATTACCCAAAGTTACAGTTGTATTCCAATGTTTCATTCTAGAAGTTTTATAGTTTTTTTTTTAATAAGTATGATACATTGTGAGTTAATTTCTTTATTTGGTGCAAGGGTTGAATTTTACTCATTTGCATGTGAATATCCAGTTGTTTCAGCACCATTTCCTGAGGAGGCTGTTTTTTCCCTCTGTTGACCTGACTTTTTTTTTTTTTTTTTTGAGATTAAAAAAGCAATTTTTCAAATTAAGATCTAATTGATACATAATTTTATATTAGTTTCAGGTGTATAAAATAATGATTCGATATTTCTATATATTGCAAAACAATCACCACAATAAATCTAGTTAATATCCTTTGCCACACAAAGTTACACGTTTTTTTCCCCTAATGTTGAGAATTTTTAAGATCTTACCTTGTGGTCTTAGTAAAAAAAAAACCCATTGACTGTGTATGTGAGAGTCTTATTTTTGGGTTTTCTGTCTTGCTCTGTTGATCTTTGTATCTTTCCTTTTGCCACTACACTATCTTTCTTAGAGTTTCTTTGTAGTAAATATTGAAATTAGATAATGTGAGTCCTGAAAATTCCCTTGGTGGTCCGGTGGTTAGGAAGGACCCCACGCTTTCACTGCCAAGGGCACAGGTTCAATCGCTGGTCAGGGAACTAAGATGTTGCATGTCACACGTTACAGCCTAAATGATAATAATAATAATGTGAGTCCTTCAGCTTTGTTGTTCTTTTTCAAAATGTTTTGACCTATTCTAGTTCCTTTGCTTTTCTCTTTACATTTTAGGATCAGCCTATCTCTTTCAATCCCTAGAAAAAAGCGTGCTGAGGTTTTAATTAGGATTTTTGAGTGTTATTGCTTAGGATCAATTTGGGAGAAATTAACATAACAATATTGAGTCTTCCTGTCCATGAGTATGATATCCCTCTCCACTATATTTAGGTCTTCTTTGAATCCTCTCATCAGTGTTTGGCAGCTTTCCGCCTACAGCCTTCATACATATGTTGTTAGTTTTATCGCTAAGTAGTTCACATTTTGTGCTGCCATTGTGAATACTGCTTTAATTTTTTTTCAGTTTCCAACAAGAGAAACAAAATTCCTAAAGAAAGAAGCCAAGCCTTAGCTCCAGAAAGGGCAGCCGGGTGTTCAGGGCCGCTCCAGTGCTCTGGTTAAGTGGGGCAGAAGCCCTGTGCCTGCTGCTCGCCCCCTGCCTGTCTCAAGGCGTGGATCCTCCTCACCCTCACAGCGCTCCTTGATTGAAGTCGGCCTTTTCTTGAGCTGGTGTGCCAGTCAGTCCTAATCAGCCACTCTTTTCCAGTGTTTGTAATAAGTTCCTTCATGAAAAAATTTAATAGCTTTTGATATTGGTTTTTCTCCCCAGAGATTTAATACGTATTCTCATCTTCTTATCTGATATCTGTGTAAGCATATTCCATGGAAATCGGCAAAACCTAGGCCATTATCATCAGAGTTGTTACCTCTGCAATATAAAACAGCCCTCAGTGTTTTGGAGCTTTCTAGAGTGACAGTATGTATTAGAAAGATAATGCAAGAGCCTAACTTTATAAGCCAGGTGGTTTTCTTTTCTTTTTTTTTTTTTTTATTCATTAATGTTTTCCCTCTTTTTTTTTCTTCATCAGACTTTATTACAGCTACCACCCGCTATGGTAGAAGAAAGTGAGGAAGTTCAAAGTCAGGAAACAGAGTTGGAAACAGAAGAAGAGGCCATGCCTGCTCAAGCTGACACTGTACCTGATGAAACAACAGATGCCAGCTCTAGTCAGGAAACCTCAGCCTCTGAGACTGAAACCACCCCCAATCAGACAGGAGCCAGCTCCAGTCCAGAGGCTACCCCTGCTGACTCTGAGATCACTGGGACAGGACCAGTAACTGTACCAGTGGAGAATAACACCACTCATGATGTCACATCCACCCCCGGAGAAACCAAGTAGCCAAGCTGTAGCCCTTCTTAGAGAGGACATTTCATTAACAAAGTCGTAGGTAAAGTTACTTCTTGTATTTTATATATGCTTCTGCCATTATAATGGCACTAGTTAATATTAGTCCTTATTTTTGTTAGCTGATTGTCAATGTTTGTCTTCTTGGATATATTAAAAAAGAATGTATGTGTGTGAACAACTCCAATTTTATTTGTTCAATCAGAAAAGTAAATAACCATTCCTTTGCTATTTTGATCATTAACTATGTCTGTAATCATACCCACATTAAAAGAATTTTGTATGGAATAATAGTTCACATTTTTAGTGAACGTCTCTAAAAAAAAGGATAAAATATACTGGAATTAACCATAAATGACCTTAAGCAAGTGTCCAAATTGGGGAGGAAATCATTTCTTCTATCATAGTGTGAGATGCTCAGGTCATGTTTCTTTCTGTCCTTCATTTCTTTGCTGTCTTCCTTGATGGAAAGGCATTAACACCATAGGATATAGGTTACTCCAGTCCATCAAAAAGGACATGCATTTCCTTCTCCCAGATCTCAGAATGTATTAGAATCACCTAGAATGTGTATTTATTCTTGAGGCTGCTCCAGATCTAATGAATCAGAGTCTCAGGGTTAGAGCCCAGGAGCCTGCATTTTTATGTTTACAGGTGCTACACCATTAACATTTGAATTGCTGACTGAATGGCATTGGACTAGTCTGGTGAGGCTGAGCCAAAATTCATCATTCAGTTAAGCAAGAAGAACCTGGCAAATCCATCTGGACAGAAGCCAAGGTCCAGGGTCCAGGCAGTGAAAATCAGTGAACTTAATTAACTCCTGTATTCATGATGGATTTCTCCCAACACAGAGGTTCTGAGTTTTCTGTCTTGTTTAGTTCTCTTGATAGATAACCAGCTACAAGGAGACCTCAAGGTAAAATGTGCTTCAGATTTGGGAAAGCAACTGTCCTAGGACCTTGCTACTCAGGTGTGGTTTGCAAATCAGCAGCATCAGTGTTTCACTGAAATTTGTTAGAAATGCAAAAGTTTGGGCTGTAGCCCAGGTCTACCAAATCTCAGTCCACATTACCACGAAGTCCCTTGGTGATTCATCTGCACTTTGTCGTTTGAGAAACACTGTACTGAGATTGCTATGCTGTCCTCACGAGCCAGAGGGAGAATAGTGATTCTGTGATGATAGAATTTACAGTGAGTGTGACTTACGTTTTCTGACAATGAACCTCTACTTACAAGGTCCCTGGGCATGGTGACCAGAGCAGAGATGAATATGTATATATGGGGAAGGTGAAATTGCCCACTGGTTCTCTTCCCCCGCTTTCCACATCACTGGAGTGGCTAAGGGACACATTTCCCCAAAGTTCTCCTCCAGTGCATCTACCTTGAGGCCTGACCATGTCCAACAAAGCTTAGAAGAATTAAGCAGGAATTGGCACAGCGCCAGTGAAATGCTTCTCTGGTCTTGACATTTCGAAGGAATGATGAATTCATCAGGAAATTGAACCCAAAGTCAAGTCCCTGATATTTCTGAGTAACTAGTGTTTACTTAACTTTACCGGTCTATGGTGGGTATAATTTAGACTCTCATCTTGAAGCTTCCCTCAGCATCAACAATTGTGTAAAGATTGGATGGGGAAGGGAAAAATGAAAGTGATAGGATAATGAGGAGAGTGAAATGCCAAGGAAACTAAACTCAGAAACCCACCTCTGTTTGTTAGCAGAGCCAGGATGTCACCAAATGGTCTGTTACATAATTTCTCTGGGTATAAGAATTTGAAAGCAGGTGTTGTGGGCCTCACCTGGTCTGAGGACTGCTCTCAGAATTATTTTCATTTGTGAATATATAGTATCAGGCTAAGCAAGAGGGAAAGTAGCTTTACCGTATTACTGTCTTTCCTAGAAAAGATTGATTTTTCCCTCTAGCCTTTAGAGGATATGAATCATGGTACCTAAAACCAAAATAAGCAAACTGTTGTGCTGTCTTTGCTTAAATAAACCTTTTCCCTAAGACTGTATATCACTCTGTCTAACTCGGTGACTGAACTTTTTTATCTGCCGCCTGATTTTATCATTAAAAAGAAAATTTTAACTGGAAGGTAAATAATTTCTTTGCCTTTGTCAAATTAAGAACAGGATGATGAAAGTGGGACTTAAATTATTTTAAATTGTTTATTCACTAGAAAGGCAAGTGAATTGCGGTTGACTATAAAATTGTGGAATTTTTAAAGGAACTTAAGAGAGCTTTTCTTATTTTAAATAATGAGGAAACTGAATCAAAGGTTCTTAACCAGGATCACAACCATAGGAGACTGGGGTAGAATCCAGTTTATAGACTAGAGCAGTTTTTTGCTTTTATTTTTTTTAAGTCAACCACACATGAGTACTTGCTTCATAAATTTAAAAATTTTCTATTTAACTTGGAGTTACTACAGACACAGGTATTCTCACCAGGTGACCATTTCAGATTAATGTTCCCATCGCTCTACATCCTGTTTTTCATATCTGAATATGTCATAATTCTGGAGTTTATTTTTAAAAGCAAACCAAAAAGACACGTGCCAAGAGAAACAGCATGAAATGAAGCAATTCAAGTATTTAGACTTTTTTCCACAAAATGCTGAGTTAAGAAAGTTCATTACCAGCAGTTGAAAATAAATACCAGCAGTTGAAAATAAATAGCTGTATTGATTTGGGCAAGTGAGTGGAAAGATCTAAATATTATCAGTTCCCTTGAAGTTAGTGTGAGGATAAAAGATATTTTGCTAGATACTGAGAGAAATAGTACAAATGGACCATTTGTGCTCCTATAAAAAATGAAGTTTTTTATGATCAGGAGACAGCATGATATTGTAAAACAGACTTTGGATTCATCCAGTCCTGACTTAAATTTTACTTCATTTGCTCATCAGCATTTGGTTTGACCTTGACGAGTATTATAACCTAAGTCCCAGTTTTGTTATCTACAAAATGGGGGAAAGATCTGTTTGTTTGTTTGTTAATAGGGTAATTCTTACGAAAATATCTGGCACCTGGCTGCTCAGTAAATACCAGTACTCACCCCTACCCCGACCTCCATTTCCCTCCAAATCTTTGAGACAGGATATTACCAAATAATTCTTTGACTCGAGCACTTAGCTATGCTCCTATCCAGGGAGCAGGGAGGATGATGAAGAAGGCCAAATGTGGTGGCAGTTGACATTTGAGATCAAGGATCAAATTTACTGACTCAGAACCTCGAAATCAGCCCATAACAACACTGAGGAAGGTCTCTGCTGAAATTAAAATATCTGGCAGATGAAGACACTAGGTATCATTGTGCATGGGATGTACTGATAACATCATTTCTGTATCCTGTATCCCCCACCCCAAGATCATCTATATTATTGCACTTATCTAGCTTGAATATGCTTTTTCCTTTTCATCTTGCAGTCACTCATATGGTGTTTTAGAGATGTTTCTTCAATTAAAATAAGATTAAACAGATTGAAAGAAAAACCAACCCTTTTGCACACGCTAGAAGAGCTGTTAAAAACAGTGCTTTGCGTTCTGTGAAAAATGCTGGGCAGTTAGCCTTTGTAATTACGAACCAGTCATGTGAATAGATGTTTAAGAATGATAACAACTGGAGCTGTGCTGAGCCAATGATGGAAATGAGCGTGTGAGACTGTTTTTTCTTTTTCCATTGCTACTCTTCAGTGCCCAAGAAAGGTTTCTAATTCAGTAGTATCCAAAAGCTTTGGACATTCTTGTCTTCCGTCATAGAGACAAACCCCAGCTCAGTCCTCGGGAGCTTGACTCAGAATGCAGCACAGTTACTGCACAGACAGACAGCTTTATTGCTGGTTCTACCTTTTGGTTTCCATTTAACTTCACTGCCTGCTTAAACTTTTGCACTTACACATAAAGATGGCTAATCCCAGTATTTCTCAACATATGTTACAAAAACCATTCATCTGAAAGAATACTTGGAAAAAAACATGTTCCGTGGTCAAATAAGTTTGAAGAACATAATTAATTATTATTCTGCATTTATAGAAATGTAAAACTTGCATTGTTAGTTAACGAAAGGTTATTTCCTGCTGGAAAAAATCAAGTTAACTTTATTTAATCTGCATTTCTCAAACTTATTTGACATTGGAACTCTTTCTTTTTCTTTTTCAAAGTAAGGCATTATAGGGAACTGGTTCTGAGGTTTGATATTTTTACATTAGCAAATGAACTTTGATTCCCCCTTAGAAAATTAGGGGGATAAGAATATACAAGCCCGAAATATGCTGCTTTGGCAAAAGGAATATTTTGAGCTGAAGGCAATTGAGAAGACGCAGATACAGGAAGTTTTCTCGGTCCTTTTGCTTCTGCCTGAAAGCAGGGCATGAATTTCCCTTTGTAAAGATGTCCCCTCTCTCCTGAACTAGGAAGAAAACACCACTTATTACTATCCACAGAGATGATGCTGAAATGAGTCTGCATAAACCTTACTAAAATAACTCACCCTTATCTTCCATTAACTTCCCCATATATTTACTTTCCCACAATTTAACACCCCTAAAATCCCGAACTCCTTTTTTTGCCTTATTTACTTTTCCATAATTTATTATCTTTTGTTAAAATGGTATATAAGCTTAGAAGCCTAATAGTCTGGAGGGAATTTTTGCTTCTTTTTTGTGCAGCTCCATGGAAGTAAAGTTAAAAACATCAATTAAATTTGTATGCCGTTTCTCCTATCAATTTCTTTTATTAGCTTAATTCATAGGTCCCAGTTACAGACCTAAGACGGCAGAGGAAAAGTTTTCTCTCCCCTACAAAAATAAGACTTTAATAATTGTTTTTCCGCAAGTAACCAGAGGCTCAAGTAACAGCAGAAGAATCTAGAGATGAAGTGATTTGTACAAAATGTCATAGTGTAATTTGTTGAGTGTCATGTGGTATTAATAGCAACATCCCGAAAATGCAAATGAGTAAAAGTTTGATCAGTGTACCATGACATTTGTTCATGTGAGCCTTCGAAGAAAAGGTCACTGAGCATTTTCTGTTTACATTTTAATTTTAGGCTCCAGGATTTCACACCAACTTTTTCTCATTTTTTTACTCTGCAGTAAAAGAAGAGTCTGTATTTCCAATGTCTGTTGTTTTCTCAGTTCTCTAAATGTTTGTTTTCTTTAAAAGTTTGTTTCAAAAAGGGAGAAGATTTAACGTGGGCAATGGGGGTGGACCAGAAATAATAGAAGAAAATTTAGACAAATATAAAACATGAAAAAAATTTCCTTTCAGAAAAATGTAAGAGAGAAGACCCCAAAACTTACCTTGCATCAGACATGTTGAATTCTTAGTTGATCTCCAGAGATGACTGCCCACTTCTCTCTCTCCATCTTTGACTTACATGGTACATTCACCTGAGACCTCTTCTTACAATAAATCCAAGGGCAAGAACTTCAGTTGTAGCTGTGCTTGGGAGATGCCTGGTTTAATATGAATAACTGTTTTGAGACACTGATTTTATCGACCTTTTTTTAAAAAAAGTCAAGAGTTCTTGGTAGAAGGTGGTCATATAAAATATTACCTTTTTCTTCTCCGGTCACTCATTCATTCTGAGGGGAGTTTTCTTCTGGTGTTTAGTTCAGTTGTTCACAGTAAATGTGGTTCTGTGTTATGGTATTTTCATGACCCCCCTGCTTCTAGTAGCGCTTTCCAGTGCTGGGTTTCCTCTAATCCCAGACTTCCCCAAGAATAGTAGTGGAGCAAGAATAGACGGAGTTAATTTACATCTTACTTTGCTGGTTGACAGCTTTTCACAGAAGTGAATTAAGTTATACATAATAAACTGTTGGAAGATATCTTTGAAACTGTCTAATTCTTGCGTATTCCTAGACTGAGTCTCTATTGTGTGACCAGCAACAGATGAGAAACACCGAGGCATTGGCTGGTTTGCCTCGGACACGTGGTTCATTTAACTGGGACAAGAACCACCATCTGATATGCAGGCAGATCCCTTACCTCACAGATGAGTAAGGCAAACCTACCAAACCTACCAAAGAGTTCCTCTCAGGGGAATTCCCTGGTGGTCTGGGGGTTAGGACTCCACATTTTCACTGCCAAGGACCCGGAGTCCGATGCCGGGTCAGGGAGCTGAGATCCCATAAGCCATGCAGTGTGGCCAGAAAAGAAAAGAATTCCTCCCAGGCTTAGAATACCAAAGAGAAGACTAGGTTGCCAGAATCAGGATAGAAAATAAGAGGTCTATAAGAAAAGATACGCTTTGATGTTTACAGTGTTTATACTTAAGGGTGAAAGCCAAATTAATATTTGTTTTGGGTTGAAAAAAGTATGAGAAACATATAATGTGTAGGGACTATAGTAAGTCATGTTTAATTGTCAAAATGTTAGTTAATTATCCTAAAGCTATTTTTTATTTTTAAGCAAAGCGAAAGGAGGTTGAATAGCAATTTTGAAAGAATGTAACAAATGATAAGGGAAAAGTTAAAATGTACCAAGACCTGCACTTTTCAGTTACTATTATAGGCATACCTCAGAGATACTCTGTGTGTGTTCCAAACCACTACAGTATGTTGAATATTACAATAAAATGAGTCACACTTAATATTTCAGTTCCCTAGTACATATAAAAGTTGTTTACACTAAAATGTAGTCTATTAAGTATGCTAAATAGCATTATGTCTAATAAGATGTACACACCTTCGTTTAATGTTACCAAAAAAAAATCTCTAACCATCATCTTAACATTTAGCGAGTCATAATCTTTTTGCAGTAATAACATGCAGGATCACAGATCACCATAATAAATGTAACAATAATGAAAACAGTATGAAATATTATGACAGTTACTAAAATGTAGCACAGAGACACAAAGTGAGCAAATGCTGTTGGAAAAGTGACACTAATGGACGCCACAAACCTTCAATTTGTTAAAAAGTAGGATCCATGAAAATGTTGTATCCTCTGTGCACTGTTCTATGGTCTTTGTCACAAATCAAATAATTGTATATGTGTGGGTCTGTTTCTGAAAGTTTCATTGGTTTATTTTTCTTTTCTTGTGCCAGCATTTCACTGGTTTAATTACTGCAGCTCTATGTTAAATCTTGACATCTGGTTGTGTATTCTCCCTTAGCTAATATTCTTCAAGATACTGGCCACTCTTTAGTAATCTATTTTATAGATAGTATATATATTTATGTCGATTCCAATCTCCCAATTGAAAATCCATAAAAGAGGGGATTATATATATATACATATATATGTGTGTGTATATATATATACACATACATATATATATAATATATATATATGGCTGATTCACTCAGCGTACAACAGAAAGTAACCCAACATTGTAAAGCAATAATATGCCAATAAAAAAGTTTTTTTAGGATATTGACTACTCTTAATCTCTGTATACACTTTAGAATCATTTTGTCAATTCTAAAAAAAAAAAACTTGCTTGAATTTTTTTGGGGATTGCATTGATTCTATAGACCAATTTGGAGGAAAGCTGACATCTTTATCATCTAGGAATGTGTCATCTCTTTCCATTTACTTAAGCCTTCTTTAATCTCACTAATGTTTTGTAAGTTTTCTAGATTAAGGTTTTGGCCATCTTTTGTTAAATTTATACTATAAATGGTACTTTAAAACCTATGTTTTATCATTATGTTTTGTCATTGTTTGTTACTGGTATATAGAAATACAGTTTATTTCTTGTATGTTGACCTGATATGTAACAATCTTGTTGGGTTCACTTATTTCTTATAGTTTGACTGTAGATTATTTTGAATTATCTACATATATAATTACATCACCTGTATAAATAATGGTAGTTTTATTTCTTCTTTAATCATTGTACTTCTTATTTCCCTTTTAATCTCTGTGCCTTATTGACCTATTGAAGACTTCCAGTATAGTGTTGAATGGAAGCAATCAAAGTGAGTATCTGTGTCTCCTCCCAGTCTTAGAAACAAAGCTTTCAGTATTTAACCATTAAGTATAGTGTTTGCCACAGTTCTTTGTAACACTCAGATTTTAATAGTTTCCTTCTATCCCTAGTTTACCAAGTATTTTTCTTCTTAATATGAACAGATGTTGAAATCTCACAAATACTTTTTCTGTATCCATCAACATGATTATGTGCTTTTTCTCCTTTATTGGATTAATGTGGTGAATTGCACTGGTTTATTTTTCTATTGATTTTTTTTTTCTTCAGGTCATGGGCCAAAATTACTATTCTTCAGGTGCTTGATAACTTTAGTTGAATACTAGAAATTACAAATGCTGTGTTTTTTAATGTTTAGGTTTTGTTGTCTTTCTGTAAAGACTGTTGAAGTCTGTTTTAGCAGGCAGTTAATTGTGGGTATTAGGTTGATTTTTGTTTTTTGTTTTGTTTGGTTTTGGTTTTGGGGGGTGGGCACAATACACGGCCTGCAGGATCTCAGTTACCTGACGAAGGATTGAACCCTCACCCCCAGCAGTGGAAGTGTGGAGTCTTAACCACTGGTCCATCAGGGAGGTCCCTAGGTTGATCTTTTTTGTTTTTGTTTTTAAACTTTGTTACGCAAGTATAGTAGAGCTTCCCTGCTGGCTGAGATGGTAAAGAACCTGCCTGCAATGCAGAAGACCCAGGTATGATCCCTGGGTTGGGAAGATTCCCTGGAGGAGGGCCTGACAACCCACTCCAGTATTCTTGCCTGGAGAATTCCAAGGACAGAGGAGCCTGGCAGGTACAGTCCATTGGGTCACATAGAGTCGGACACGACAGCAACATAGCAGAGCTCACAGGTATAGAGTACTTTACTTTTAGCTCTGTCACTAAATTGTAACCTTTCTGTGGCCATTGCCCCAGGTGTTCAGCTGAGGTGTCTGTGCTCGAGCTGGTAGAAATTTAAACCTTGATTTTCGTGTGAGCTCTGGGAAATATTTAGCTTATAGTGCCCAGATTCTTTGATTGACTTCATGGAGTTTCACCCTGTATATGTACAGATGAGTATTCAGCCAAAGACTCGAGGGGACCCCTGTTCAAACTTCTGAACTTCTTTCTATGCATAATTCTCTCCTTTCATAGACTCTGCCCCCAAAGTCCACCCAGCTCAGCCTCCTCAGGTTTTAGTTCCTAAAGTCAGTGAGACTGCCGGGCTTCTACTCAGGTTCTTCTTCCATGTGCTGCTGTTTGGGAAGTTGTCTTTTAGCAAATAGCCAAGGCAATCACAGGTCTCACTTTATTTTATTTCCTTCAGGGATCACAGATCTTTGCTGCCTATTGTTCAATGTCTGAAAATAGTTACTTTGTATATTTTGTCTGGTTTCCTAGTTGATTATAGTGAGATGATGAGTTAGTATGAGTAAAAGCAGAGGTTCTTACATTGATTGGTTTTTCAAATATTAAAGCGACCTCATATTTCTATACTTTGGCCTCCTAATGCAAAGAACTGACTCAATGGAAAAGACCCTGATGCTAGGAAAGATTGAAGGCAAGAGCAGAAGGGGACAACAGAGGAACAGAGGATGAGATGGTTGGATGGCATCACTGACTCGATGGACATGAGTTTGAGCAAGCTCTAGGAAACAGTGAAGAACAGGGAAGCCCAGCATGCTGCAGTCCATGGGATTACAAAGAGTCAGACATGACTGAGCGACTGAAGTGAACATATTCCTAATATTTAAAAACTAATTGCTATATCAAGTTTGCTAATGCTTTTATTAGGACTCTTGCATCTGTGTTTATGTGAGGTGGTTCTATAATTATGGTGATGATGATATTAGTTTATCAGCTTGAGTATCAAGATTATTTTGACTTCATAAATTTAGTTGAATTTTCTGTTTCTTTTACTGGAAGTGATTTTGTAAAAGTGGTGTCATTTTTTTTTTTTTTTTTTAGCATTTGGAACATTTTACCAGTGATGTCATCTAAGCCTGGAGATTTCTTTGTGAGAAGGTTTTAAATTTCAGATTAATTTATTTAATGGTATAGGACTATTCTGCTTCTTGTTGCGTGTTTGTTTTGGTTAGTTGTTTTTCTGTAGGGATTTGTCCATTTAAGCTGAATTCTCAAATTTATGTGGGCAAAAGTAATGTATAATATCAATTTTTTAGCACAGCTCTAGCTGTATTGCACACATCCCATATGTTTCCATTAACATCCATTTCAAGATGTTTTCTAATTTCCATTGGGACTTTTTTAAACACATTTTTTTCATATTCTTTGAAAATGTTTTGGAACCTAATAGATACGGTAGTTACACAACACTGTGAATGCACTAAATACTACTTAATTGTTCCCCTTAAAATAGTTAACTTTATGTTACATGAATTTCACCTCAGTTTTTAAAAAAACACCTTTTAAGAAGTGAGTCTCTTAATTTCTAAGCATTTGGGCATCTTTCTTATCTTTCTGTTATTTCTGGCTTTGTTCCACCATGGTCAGAGAACATACGTTGCATGATAATAATCCCTTGAAATCGTCAGGACTTTTATGGTACATGTTTCATGTGTCCTTGAGAAGATTGTGTATTTTGTAGTAGTTAGGTACCATTAGGTCAAGTTTGTTAATTATTTTGTTCACATCCTTATTCTCACTTTTTTTGTCTGCTTGTTTTATCAGTTACTGAGAGGTGTGTTTTTAAAAAAAAATCTGAGTGTGTTATAGACTTGTTTATTTCCTCTTTGAATTCTCAAGTTTTGCTTTTGTGTATTTTAAGACCATGTTATTAAAGGCATACAAACAATTATTATGCCTTCTTGATGGATGGATTTTTAATTATTTAGAAATGTCTCTCTTTAAATATACTTCTTGCCTTAAAGACTACCTTGTCTAACATTTATTATAGCTATACCAGCTTTCATTTTTTTGCTCTTTACATGGCATTTTTTTCCCATTCTCTTACTCAAACTTTCTAGGTCCTTTATATTTAGGGTTTCCTGTTTTAGGTTTTCCTGGGTTTAGGATTTGATTGTACATATTTTTAAATAATAAGTTGAAGATGCAAAAGTTCTGGGTGGGAAGAAAAAGACTACATCACTTGCAGAAGATCAAGCAACATGGACATGTTTGTTTGTATCAGATCCTCTTGCTCTCCAAGTCCCACCGTGGTGACCTGGTGGAGGCCCTGAAGGGTGCCTGTGTAGTCACAGGTTATGTTATAGGAGAGGAACAGTGGGGAACCCCCTACTTTTACAGTAAGCAGCAAGCAAACCTGTTCGTAGTCCCAGAGGGAGACGTGTCCTTATCCCTCAAGGTGTTTTTGCTGCACACTCAACCCTCTTGGGAAATGGCCTGAGTGAAGTGCAGCCTGGCATTCTTGACACACCCCCTGAGAGCGGGCTGGGATACTCTGTGAGCTTATTTATTTCTCCTTGGATTCTGTCAGCTGTTCCTTGGTGTATTGTCCCCTTCATGGATCACAGCATTGTCGTGGCAAAGGGGCTTGCGTAACTCAAATGAAGCTTTGCCATTCAGGGCCACCCAAGATGGATGGGTCACAGCGAAGAGTTCTGACAAAATGTGGTCCACTGGAAGAGGAAGTGACATCCCACTCCAGTAGCATAGCCGTAAGAACCCAGTGAACAGTTTGAAAAGGCAAAAAGGTACACTTGCCCCTTGGAAGGAAAGCTGTGGAGGACAAAGGAGCCTGGTGTGCTGCAGTCGGGACGGACACAGAGTCAGACACGACTTAATGACTGAACAGCAACGGTCAAAATCTTATACCTTCTTGATCAACCCTGTGTTATCATGCGAAAATGCCCCTCTAACTCTAGTAATGCTTCTTGCCCTTAAGTCTACCTTGTCATATTAATTTAATAACACCAGTTTACCTCAGATTAGATTTCCCACTCCATATCTTTTTAAAAAACCATCCTCCTTCTCAATCTTTCTGTGTCTTTAATTTTTTCTTTTGTAAGCAACTATATAATTATTTAATTTTATATAATTGATGATATATTGGGCTTTATTTTAACCATTTTACTCTCCTGTGTTTTTAGTTCACTTTTCATCTTTCTTTGGGTATATAAAGTATTTTTTATTATTTAATTTTTCCCATGCTATTAATTTGTTAAGAATACATTCTCTTATGGCCTGACACTGCGTGTGAAACATCCCACAGGCCTTGGATGATGCTTTTGCCTGCAGGGAGGGTTCCCCCTCTCCGCTCACAGGCAGCCTGGAGGCAGATCACCTCCATCCAGAAGGGCCACACCTGTCCCAGACTGGAGTGCCATCTTTGGAAAGGTCAGCTCTGACTCACTCTCATTCCTAGGATATAGCCATGTAGAGGTTCCAGCTGAGAGTCTGAGATTTTCTGGGGAACCAGTCCTTTTGGGTGGGTTCTGAATTCAGTATTGGTCTCCATAGCATTATGAAATGGTCAAAAAATTCAGCTTTGCTTTTCCACCCACTTTCTATTTGGCTCTAAGCCTGTTGCCTACACACCTTAATCAGTAAATAACTCGAAGAAAACTCATGCTGATGTTGGGGTCACACTTGTACCCCTATTCTCTGGGATCTTGATTCTGCATGTCCTGGGCAGCTTCAAACTTGACTTTTTATCTCCCACCCCCATCACATTACTGCTAACTTCTCAGCCATTTGCCCTGCACTGAGAGTTGCCAAATGCCCTGTCTTTTTCCATTTGGGTTGCTTTAACAAAAATACCACAAACTGGGTGGCATAAGCAACAAACATTTCTCAGTTCTTGAGTCTGAGGAGTCTAAGATAAAGGTGCTGGCAGATTCAGGTCGGTGAGAGCCTGCTTCCTGGTTTGTAAAGGACTATCTTTTCTCTGACCTCACACATTGGAAAGAGGGTAAGAATGTTCTCTGGAGTCCCCTTTAAAAGGGCAGTAATCCCATCCGTTGGTTTTCCAGATAGCTCAGTGGTCAAGAATCCGCCTGCCAATGCAGGAAACACAAGTTTGATCCCTGGGTCGGGAAGATCCCCTAGAAAAGGAAATGGCAACCCACTCCAGTCTTCTTGCCTGGAAAATCCCATGGACCGAGGAGCCTGGTGAGCTACAATCCATGGGGTCGCACGAGTCAGACAGGACTGAGCGATTAAACAACAACAAAAATCCCATCCATAAAGGATCCACCCTCATAATTTAGTTATTTTCCAAAGGCCACACATCCAAATAACCATCACAATGCAAGTTAGGATTTCAACCTAAGAATTTGGAGAGAATACCCATTCAGGAGCAGTGTGCAGAAACTTGGAAATCACCTCAGTAAGTACCTTTCCCTCAAGTCCTGGCTATGTCAGCAGGTTTCTAGTGCCTCAAGAGTTTTTTTTCCCCTCTATTTTTTTCTAGCTTTTTCAATTGTTCTTGATGAGTGTTGGTCAGCCGATCCCATCAGAGCTGGACTGGACCACCTTTGAACAACACTGATTAAATGCCTTAGCATACCTATTTTATAATGTCTCATTTCCCTTACTGGACTCTTAAGTCTCTGCAGAATTACCATTAATTCTCAGCTTGATCAGACTAGGCCTCCTTCCTGAAAAGACCGATTGGCTCTTCTTTTCATTAAGGAATGTCTTGACCCTACCTGCAGGTGTAGTTTTAACCCTGTTTTTCAGTCGCTCAGTTGTGTCCAACTCTTTGCAACCTCATGGACTGTAGCATACCAGGCTTCCCTGTCCATCATCATCTGGAGCTTGATCAAACTCATGTCCATCAAGTCACTGATGCCATCCAACCATCTCATCCTCTGTCACCCCTTTCTCCTTCTGCTTCAGTCTTTCCCAGGATCAGGGTCTTTTCTAATGAATCAGCTTTTTGCATCAGAGGGCCGAACTATTGGAGCTTCAGCATCAGTCCTTCCAATGAATATTCAGGACTGATTTCCTTAAGGATTGACTGGTTTGAACTTCTTGCAGTCCAAGGGATTCTCAAGTCTTCTCCAACACCACAGTTCAAAGGCCTCAGTTCTTCAGCGCTCAGCCTTCTTTATGGTCCAACTCTCACATCCATACATGACTACTGACAAAACCATAGCTTTGACTATATTGACCTTTGTCGGCAAAGACCTTTGTCTCTGCTTTTTAATACGCTGTCTAGGTTTGTCATAGCCTTTCTTCCAAGGAACAAGCCTTAACCCTGATCTCTAACCAATCCTGGGACTCACTAGGAAAAGATGAAAGAAAGGCATGCATCACAGACTAGCCCCGTGATCCGCAGCTTCAGGTCACCCCTACCATCAGATGGGCTCAGAGCATATTCATTAGCCACAGGCAGTTCCAGGTTTCAGTGGGCCCAAAGTGTATACACATTTAAGAGCCTTGTTTAAGAAAAAGGATTCAAAATTATGATCACAAAATAAAGTATAAGGTTTTAGAAGAGGTCATACACAAGAGGAGTCTTGAAACTTAACTTTCATTAGCCTCATACTAACTCTGTGTCTGGTATGGGTTTAACTTTTTGGTCCTAGCTTTCTTTCTCCACCCTTTTGAAACTCCTATTTTAAGGAGTAGCTCCTCTAGAAGTCTCCTTCACACAAGGTTTGGATTCTAATGCTGTACCTGGCCTAACTGTATCCCTAAAAGTGGCTGGCAGGAAAGAATGTCCTAAGGTCCTCCAGAAGGGACTATGGAGTCAGGAGAAGGAAGCTCAGAATCAATGAGAGACAAAAGATGTTTACTGACTACACTATTTGTCAAATACTGTGCTTTTACTTGCCTTCTCTCATTTAATCGTCTCAGTGACCCTGAGACTTAGGTATTACTTTAAAATCCCTACTGTACAGATGAAAAAACTCTAAGCCTTATTTGTCCAAAGTAATCAAATGTATAAGTGAGAGAACTCGGATTTGAACTTTGACTCCAAAGTCTATCTTTCTCTACACTGCTTCAAAATATAACCATTTCATTATATTTACCTACAGAAGCCTGGCCCATAGGTGGGTTATAGTGTCTGCGATGACATTGGAAATGTTACTTTATGATGTTGCAATCATGATGTGTCACAAATCTACTTTTCTTATTAACTGGAGATAATAATATTTTGCTTATGACAGCCACAGAATTTGCTTCAGGCAGGTTGTCTTTGGTTCAGTCACCATGGTTATGAATTTATTTACATCATTTGTATTTAAGCATTTTTTAGTTTCTTGTGAATCAAGTGTCAGAGAACTCTCCATTGCCATTATTCCTAGTTTGTACCATAGTGCATTTAAAGTATCATAGGGAGGGGCTTCCCTGGTAGCTCCGTGGTAAAGAATCCACCTGCCAATGCAGGGGACATGGGTCTATTCCCTAGTCCAGGAAGATCCCACATGCTGCAAAGCAGCTGGGCCTGGGCACCACAACTCCTGAGCCTGTGCTCCAGAGCCTGCTAGCTACAACTACTGAAGCCCACGCACCTGCAGCCTGTGCTCTGCAACAAGAGAAACCACTACAAGAAGAAATCCACACAGCAACGGAGACCCAGCCCAGCCAAAAAGAAACATAAATAAATAAAGATTTTAAAAATTATCATAGGGATACAAACTCTTGATCATTTCATTGTTTATTACAAGAAGAGTCAGTATTCCTCCAGGACCAGAAGAGAAACCAAACAGACACTGTTTCATCTTAGCAGGATCTGTAGTTTTGTCAGCTCTGCTTATGTAATTCCGAAGAAGAGCACTTAGCACTGTTTAACAGACTTTTTCTCAGAAAGGGCCTGGGTGTGCAGCACCCTGCCAAGTCTCCCATTAGTTATAGAGAAAAGCCATTTGTATTCTGAAATTGCAAATCAGCCAGGCAATCACCACACAGAAATAGCCCCCATGAAAATAAAGCAGTGCTATATTTGAAACCTTAATCATGTATATTTATAGACCTGAGTTTAGTTCTATTTGGAAATTTTCACATTATACAGTAACGTCGTGATTACCAACATGCTCAGAGGGTGAGGGAGATGGGACATTTGATCCACTTATATTTTCTGAGTAATGGGGACTTAGTCACAAAGAATTTTTCTGTCCATCCTTTGCTGAATGCCTTTCAAAAATCGCTTTGGTCACCTCACAAGAAGCTCAGAAAGCCGCCTGTGAAGTATTGGAGGTGGGAGGAGTAAGGAAGTGTGTCACTCACCAGATTTGTCATTTGACACATGAAAAATCCGCCATTAGAGAGTTTTATGGCTTAGGACCTTGTTCCCATATTAAGACAAAAATTACTCGGGTTGGCTAACGCATTGCACATATTAGTGTTTCAGGACTCAGTACGTTTATTAGGAGATCTCCTGAGAGAAGATTCAAAAATACGTAGGAGGCTGGAGGAGAGTGTGGCAACCCACCTCAGGATTCTTGCCTAGAGAATCCCCATGGACGGAGGAGCCTGGCGGGCTGCAGTCCATGGGGTCGCAGAGAGTCCTACATGACTGAGTTACTAACCACAGTACAGGGCACCTGAGGGCCTTTGGTACCTGGCGTTAGAGAGCAGGTCACCTGTTTCCAAATGCCGCCCAGGGCCAGGCCTCTGGGCAACAGTCTGCCCCACTTCAGGGGTATTCATCACCTATCTTCGTGGCTCACCTCTCGTTGGTCTCTCAGACTCACATGCAAATAACTTATGAGCTTCCACACTCTCACCCCTGTTTTGTGACATTCACTCTCTCCCTGTCTCCTAGTCATTCAGGATGGTGAGGAAAAGCCCAGCTGAGCAAACACTGCAAGGAGGTGAGGCAGAGAGACATTTAATATCTAGAGGAAGAATATTGCAGGCAGGGAGAACAGTAGTGGAAGGTTCTGACCCAGGACGTGGCCCAAGGGTTTAAGACAGATGAGGTGGTGCATTTTGGAGCCAAGTGGACCTAAACTAGAGCTCTCCAAAGGAACTCTGCTGCTTGCTCACTGGGTAACCCTGAATCACATGGCTTTGGTTTTCTCATCTGCATAATTGGGGTAGTAATACTTTCCTTGAAGAGTTGTTATAACGATCAAGTATTTTGAGATACAGTATTGAATAATATAATGCCAGACACAGCAGAAACTCAGTAAATGGTAGCTGTCATCACCATGATGATTATCTACTAGTCCATGGCCTATTAGAACTGGGATGCACCCCCAGGAGGTGAACAGTGGGCAAACGAGTGAAGCTTCATCTGTGTTTACGGCTGCTCCCCACACTTTGGGTGTCACTGTCTCCCCTCCCATTCAGATGGGACTGTCCAGGTGCAGGAAAACAAGCAACCCATTCAAGAAATTATGAAACCCATTCAAGGTTTCCACAGCCAGTAAGTGGTGGAGCAAGAATCTGAACCAGGAAAATAAGCTCAGGGTTCCCACTGATTCTGCATTATGGTGAGTTGTATAATTATTTCATTATATATCACCATGTGATACTAATAGAAATAAAGTGCACAGTGAATGTGTATATTGGAATCATCTCCAAACCATTGCCACTCACACTCTCTGGTCCATGGAAAAACTGTCTACCACAAAACCAGTCCCTGATGCCAAAAATGTTGGGGACCGCTGACGCACCTGAATGGTGGGTTTACCACATGATGCTACAGTTACTAGCTTATGGATCTTCTCTCCCACATTAGACTGGATTCCAGAGTGGTCTTCCTATTTCAAGCAGGTTAGAAGCCTCCTGATATAAAGAAGGAATATGTGCCTTGGTTTGCTAGAAAGAAAATTTCCAGGAATCATTAGTTTGTCTAAAAATGTTTAGAGCACTCTTACTATGTAGCTGCATCCTTCCATCAGACAGACCAATAGTATGACAAACATGTATTAATACATCCAAACCTGCTTTGCATGGTTTTAAACATTTGCAAAGATCTGGTCAAGAAGATTCCTTCTTAGCCCTGACAGCTTCCAAATCCTTCTCTGTGATACCTTGGTTTAGCAGAACAGTCAGAGGGTGGCATATGAGATGCTGCTGCTGTTGTCTGGCCCTGACACAGAGTAGGCATAATCTGAGTTGGGGAAAGACCTGAGACAATGACAGTGATGATGTTGATGGTGTTAATTAAGCATTTATACTTCAGATACTGTGGTATGTGTTTTACACAGATGGTTACATTTGACTCTCACAAGGACCCTAGGGTAATAGGTTTCCTGTTTTATACATGAGGACATTGAAGCCTAACAAAATTAAGATTCCCATGCAAGGTTTACACAGCCAGTAGTGGAAGAGCCAGGATCTGAACTAGAATATTTGAGTGCAGCCTGGCGTGCTGCAGTCCATGGGGTCGTAAAGATTCGGACACGACTGAGCAACTGAACCACAATAACAATTTGAGTACAGGTTTGTACCTGTGATTGGTTCAGGCGTGGAGGTGCTACCCAGAAGGGTGGACCCAGGCTTTGGGAAGGGGGAGAGAGTGGCAGGTGTGTGTTCATGCCACCAGGATGCAAGGTGGGGTGTGGAGAGGGGCCGACTGAGACAAAGCGGGTGCAGAGTCCATTTTCGTCTGCTCCTGAAATAAGTGTAATAGGTGAGCAGACTCGCTGTGCTGGGCTGTGCTTCTGCTTAGACGCTCAGACGTGTCTGACTCTTTGCGACCCCATGGACTGTAGCCCACCAGACTCCTCTGTCCATGGGGATTCTCCAGGCAAGAATACTGGAGAGGGAGACATTCTTTTCTCCAGGGGATCTTCCCAACCCAAGGATCGAATCCAGGTCTCCCACATTGCAGGCAGATTCTTTACCATCTGAGCCACCAGGAAAGCCCAAGAATACTCGAGTGGGTAGTATATCCCTTCTCCAGGGGATCATCCCGACCCAGAAATCAAACCAGGGTCTCCTATATTGCAGACAGATTCTTAGCCAGCTGAGCTACCAGGGAAGCTGAGAAGACTCACTCTGGCCTCTCAAATGAGTGTAAGTGCTACTTGGCTTTCTGGAGTGAATTTCTGGTGGTGGTGATCTGCAGACAGAGTCCCACGGGTCGCTGCTGGTCACACACGACATTCCCCTTGGCACCATGGGCAGTAGCATCGCTGATGGACAGAATGTGTTCAAGGAGCATTCATTCTCCAACATCACACTGCTCTGAAGATGGGACTGCTTTTATTAGTAAAACACATAATGGGTTCGCTCACATCCGTTCTGAAGGGAAAAAATCAGCTCCTCCTCAATCATTTTTCTTTTTTCAGAAATGACTAGAGACTTGGCTTCAAAAAAGGATGCATGACTGCTGGGTGCTGACTCACCATTCAGCTGCGACTGCCCAGCCAAGGGCAGAGGCGGGGCGGTGCCCTGGGGCATCAGTGCAGAAGCCGTGTCCTGCCCAGGTGGTGCATGCTGGGGACGGCAGCTCAAAGCCTTCTCTTCTGTTCTGGCTCACAGCCCAGCCTCTTCCCTGGGTCGCTTTCTGCTCCTCCTCATCAACATGTGCTGTGACCTCCCAGTGGCAGAGATCTTGAACACCTCGCTGCACTCCCCAGACCCATTCCAGTCTCTGTCCTCACTGGCTCATTTTCACGTCCACTGGAGCATCCTCTCCTGCATTCCTGCATGGGGCACAGAGCATCGCTCACCTCCTTTCCCTCCCACTCCCACCTTGGCCCTTCAAAATGTTTTCTTCCTCCTTCCTTCGCTGTGATAGAGAAGCTGTCCAACAGCGTTAAGTTGGAAGCGACCAAGAGGGCACACCTAATCCCAGCAGCCGTGCTCTGAGCAGACCTCAGGGCCATTCCAGCCCGAGCTGCTCTGGCTAAACCCTGCCTGGAGCTTTGAACAAAGAAGACCTTTGCCATCACAGACAAACTAAATCTTTGCACATTTGACCACTGAGGGGAAAGTGGTCCACATACTATGAGAGATGTTCGCATCAGGAAAGGAGCTGGGAGAAAAACGCATCAGCTAAGGTCACCTGTTCAGCATATGGCCAGAACTTTGTGAGGATGTGGTCGCCTGAATTTTTTTTCAAGCCTGAGAGGGTAGCACAGCCCCATTTAACAACTCAACAGGAGCAGTTTTCTGCTCATGTGCCCGTGTATTTAGAGCTTCTGAAGGATACTGGCCATGCTTCAGCTTTATAGTCGCTCAGGCTCAGCACCGTTACCTGCGGTGTGTGCTCTGCTCACTCGCTCAGTCGTGTCCGACTCTTTGCACCCTGTGGACTGTAGCCCACCAGGCTCCTCTGTCCATGGGATTCTCCAGGCAAGAATACTGGAGTGGGTTGCCATGCCTTCTTCAGGGGATTTACCCAACCCAGGGACCCAACCCGAGTCTCTTAACGTCTCTTGCATTGGCAGGTAGGTCGTTTACCACTAGCACCACCTGGGAAACCCCTAAATCATTACCTAGAAAGCTCTAAATGCTCACTCAGTGACATGTAGTGATGTACTTACAAAATCTTGAAGTGGTGGAATTTATGTCTGGGTGTCTTAGCTTCTCCCCAGGTAGTAAAAAAAAAAAAAATCACTCATTCGCATACCTGGAGAGCCAAAGAAATGTCATAATATTTCTCAACCACTATCATCACCACCACTTTACAAAGAGTGAGAGGAAACCAGTCAAGGGTCCTTTTCACAGCCCCTCACTACCCCAGACTGCTTGCAGTGTATGTAATCCCTTCAATTTTAGAAGTAAATTAAATAGAAGTTCTGTGATGTCGATTATTGACTGGAGGAAGCATCAAGGTGTTACACAAAAGTTTCTTCAAACAGAAAGAGACTTTTATGAGGAAACTAGATATGAAGGCCTTCCCATATCTTTGTCCCAGGAAAACAGGTGAAACCTGCCTTGTCCCCAGCAGCAGAGAAATTGAAGACCCATCATGCCTATGCCGTGGGCTTTCCAGGTGGCTCAGTGGTAAAGAATCTGCCAGCCAATGCAGGAGATGCGGGTTCGATCCCTAGGTCAGGAAGATCCCCTGGAGAAGGAAATGGCAACCCACTCCAGTATTCTTGCCTGGAAAATCCCATGGACAGAGGAGTCTAGTGGGCTATAGTCCATGGGGTCGCAGGGTCAAACACGACTGAGCATGCACACATGTGCACAAACCCATGTTAGAAACTTGAAGCTGTAGAACTACTCAGCTTAAGAAAATAATAATGACTCAGTGCTGGAAGACAGTCTATAAATAAGTGCATCCTGTGAGGACCAAATTGGAAACTATGATCCTTGAAGAAAAAGTCAGACTCTACACACAGATCCATACCTGTGTGACATAAATAATTTGCACCTTAAAGATGGGACCAAACAGACAACATTCCCCATCCACACTGGTTAAGAGTTACCAGCAGCTTCTTAATGATATTGATACCAGAATCCTCTGTATTGTCTTTACAATATACACTGGAGTGCGGGTTGAAATTCTCAAAAATCCCCCTTGTCATCATCATTATTTTTTTGTCAGAGATAAATGACCTTTTGGGGCACAGTTATTTGTAGATAGCTAGATCTTCCTATCCCATTGCTGAAAGAAGACTTACATAAAAGAATATATAAATTATTCAATTTATATAAAATTCAAAAGCATGGTCACAGGAATCTATGGTGAGAGGAATCAGAACAATAATTGCTTGTGAATATAGAGATTGACTGGAAGGGGGCCTAAGAAAACTCTGGGGTGATGGAGGTGCTCTGCATCTTGACTAGAGGTGTTGGTCACACGAGTGTATACATATTTTAAATTCATCAAGCTACACACTTAAATATGTGCACATCAGGTTTGCAATTCTAAGGTAAAATTTATAGAATTTTAAGTCAATCTAAAAGAAAAAAAATTACCTAAGCCCTTAGGTTTTTATAATGGATAGCACTTTCTAGGATAGCCCTTTCATCAGAACATATTCTAACCTCTCAGGGTCTCAAATCCCTCTTCCTTTCTAGTATCTGGAGAGTTTCTTTTTATACAGACTTCTACACACTTACAAAAAATTTATTTTTACTCAGCATTTCTAATTGTTTGTCCTAGGCTAAAGATTATCCTGGTCCACTATCTGCTGAAACCAGAAGCCTCTACATTTTGTAATAACTTTGCAGTACATTTTGCCTTGCCTTTGAAATGTATAAATATATACACATTTCTCTGTGTGTGTGTAAATATACACATGTAGTCATACACATATGTAGAGAAGTCTATCTTTTCTTTAGTAGCTTTCAGATTCTTATCTTGGATTAAAACATGTGCTTTAAAACCATTGTTCAAAATCTGCTAGTGGACAAGCAAGGTTATATGTCAGGAATACCTCGAGGCAGTTACCTGTTATCAGTAGCGTCTCTCTCAGTCCTATCTATACCTGAACGTTGCTCACCAAGCCGGATGCTGCTGGGTAAAGCATTGAAAAAGGAAACAGAAAACACCATCATGAAAGCCAAGAGGTCCTTTGGGAGCTGACAGATGGCTATGTCATCTTCTATTCCTGTTTATCTTTTCTCATTTACCTTATATTTTTCTCCTGTGGTTAGGAGCCATGTTTAACCTCCCCCACAAATGTCACATCTAACCTCTTTATTGAATTTTAGAAAGTGATTGGTCCTAAATAATTAGAATTATATAAATCAACATAAAAAATAACCCATTTCCTTTTGTGATATGATTTAAATGCTTCGGAGCACAATGAAAATCAATGTTGGGATCACCACTGCTATTTATACGTAGCCGTGTTCACATGTGATGTTTAGAAGTTATTCATCTAATTTGGGAATTTCCTGACTGCAGTAAATTTAAACTAAGCATGATATCATCACACTGAAATTCTCATTTTCACTGTAATACCTAAAGAGGAGAGAATGGCACCCGACCTGTGAAAACTGCCTCATTTATGTGAGAAGAGTGTTTCTGCTGATGGCATGTGTTAATCAGCGCTTGAGGTTGACATAGATTTACTGTGATGTTGGAGGTTTTCCCACATAGGTAATGATGATGGTGTGTGTGTTTGAGAGAGATGTTTTTATCTATTGAAAATACATGCTTATGAGAAAAAAATGCACATTATATATGTATGTCCTTATAAAAACATTAAGGGACTTCCCTGGCAGTCTAGTGGTTGAGACTCTGCCTTCCAGCAGGGGATGCAGCCTTGATTCCTGGTCAGGGGGCTCAAATCCCACACATCTCATGGCCAAAAACACCAAAATATAAAAGAGAAGCAATATTGTAAGAAATCCAATAAAGAGTATGAAAATGGTCCACATAAAAAAAAAATCTTAAAAAAAAAGAACATTATATATTACCTAGATTCTAAGATGTACCTTTCTCTCTACTTTAACATTTATAATCACCTTTTTTAGGGACTTCCCTGGTGGCTCAGACGTTAAAGCGTCCGCCTACAATGCAGAAGACCCGGGTTCGATCCCTGGGTCAGGAAAATCCTCTGGAGAAGGAAATGGCAACCCACTCCAGTACTCTTGCTTGGAAAACCCCATGGATGGAGGAGCCTGGTGGGCTACAGTCCATGGGGTTGCAAAGAGTCAGACACGACTGAGCGACTTCACATACCTTTTATAACTTTTATAGAATGACTTCCTTTTTCCCAAACATCTGTTGTTGAACTGATGGCACGCTTACAGTCAATAACCTCCTAGTCATGGGGATATTGCGCACACCCATGGAGAACTGAGAATTTTGATGGAAGGGGTAGCATCCGAACATGCGTTTCCTCACCACGCAGATGCTCATACCTACTAAACCATCTGGTTTAGTACTTCACAGAACTTCACAGAATCGACATTTTCTGTTCGTCAGGTTGTACTTTCTGGGGACACTTTGAACATACTTTTCAGAAAACCCAAGCCTCCCAAAATACCACATTTGAGAAATATTTATTTTAATTAAAAGAAAACTGGTTTGGCCAACATTTCTTCAAAGAAGTTAGGTTAAATGAACAAATGTGTAACCGTTTTTATGGCATTCTAAGATATATAGATTGGATGCCACCAGGAGAAACATTGATAGGTAGAAATAAGGAAATACATTTTAAAACTTAAGAAACTTGGCGAATAAATCTTCCACCTTTTGGCCTGTTTGATAGTAGCAAGCACAGTGTCTGGCAAGTGCTTATTTAATGATTGTAAATATTTATTTAGTGACTTATATTTACCTGTCAAAAAAAAGAATAATTTCAATCTTTCAATGAAAAATAATCAGTCTGCAATGCTAATACTTTGCTTGATGCAGATATGATCTGAGATGCTCTTTCTCAATATCTTCTCTTCATGCTATTGGCTGTTACATTCAAATGTAGATATAGTTGAAAATTCTGGAATGCATGCAAGCTAAGAAGTGCATTTGGAAGCCCTAAAACTTGGCCCCTTGTCTCGAGATTCATTCCTTTCACTCTAGTTAGGAAGGACTGACTACTGAGCTGTTGAAATCATGAGCAATATTGTTTTAATACAAACTTCCTAAGTTGATTCAGTAAAGTAATAATAGGACAATAGAAAATAAAAGTTAATTAAAATGAAGTATGGGCAATATGAAAACACTAACTCTAAGTGGAAAATATAACTGTAGTAGAATGTAGGTGGTAGCTTTTCTTATTTCAATTTTAGTGCTAACTGCCTAAAATATCTACCAATATTTGTATATCAGAAATAAGACCATATGCTAAAATAACATAACTTCAGAACTCATTGCTTTATAGGTAAATGTGGGGACTTTTAGCTGTAAGGCTGAATAGAATTAAAAGAAGGATAATAAATTTCCAACCATAATCCAACTGTTATAACACTTTAAAAACTCTGCAAGGTCCAGCTGTCGTTCCTAGTCTGTTGCTTGTAGAGCTGTGCATTCTCCAGTTCATTCAATTAGATTCATTCCGTCCCTCCGATATTTTCAAAACTTTCTGGTTAGATTGCTATCTTTGATTCTTCCTCTACTTCCACATAATCTTTTGGGTCTGTGGTTTTGTTTTATTCCTGAAATATTAAAGCAAGTCAGAAATGCATCTGATTCTCTGTTTTGGAAAGAACAAACATTAGATTTTTAGCAAACATTTCATAGTCACATCTTTTACTGGAATTTTCTCTTTTGCCAGTTTTATAGTCTATTTCATGAAAACATTACCTTTATCTTTATTCTGGCTTGATGGTCTGTAGCATATCCTGTAGAAACAGCATATCTGTCTCTTCTTTTTTGCCCAGCCAAGTATCCTCTGTTTATGGCTATCCATGACTATATAATTTAAGATTTCCATATAATTTAAATATAGTTTAAAGATGCATTTCTATACAATGTAATAGCAAAACAAAAATCTGATTTAAAAATGGTCAGAGGAACTGAATAGACATTTTCCAAAGAAGACATACAAATGGCCAACAGGTATGTAAAGGTACTCAACACCACTAATCATCAAGGAAATGCAAATCAAAACTACAATGAGATATCATCTCACATCTGGTAAGATAACTGTCATCAGAAAGACAAGAAATAGTTTTGGCAAAGACATGGAGGAAAGGGAATCCTTGTGTACCATTGGTGGGAATGTAAATTTGTATAGCTGCTGTGGAAAACATTATGGAGTTTCCTCAAAAAATTAAAAATAGAATGACTATATGACCCATCAATTCCACTTCTGGGTATACATATGAAGGAAACAAAATCACAACCACTATCTTGAAGAAATATCTGCACCCCCATGTTCATGGCAGCATTATTTACAATAACCAAGACCTGGAAATGGATGAACGGACCGAGAGGATGTGGTGTATACATATATGGAGTGCTATTCAGCCACAAAAAAATAAGGAAATCCTGCCATTTGCAACAACATGGGTGTGCCTTGAAGGTATTATGCTAAGTGAAATAAATCAGATAAAGACAAATGATGCATGATATCATTTATACATGAAGACCAAGAGAAAATGAATTCACAGAAGCAGAAAACAGATCAGTCATTACCAGAGATAAGGGGCAGGGGGTTAGTGAAATGGGGGAAGGCAGTCAAAAGATATAAATTTCCAGTTACATGATAATTAAGTTCTGTTGATATAATGTACAGCATGTAAATTACTTAAAAATATACAATATTTAACTATACTATTGTATACACGTATATTTAACAATACTCTATTATACATTTGAACATTGCTAAGAGAACAGATCTTAAAAGTTGTCATCACAAGAAAAAAAGTTGTAACTATGTGAGGTGATGGATGTAAATAAACTTGAATATTATTTCACAATATTAAATAACTAGGCTATGCCTTAAACTAATTAAATATTTACATCAATTATAACTCAATAAAACTGAGAAAATCATAAAAATGCAATTCTATTCCCCTCAGGTTATTTTCAACATGTCCTAATCATGAGTTTTATTTCACCAAGTCCATGATACCTAGGAGATAATTCCAAGTTAATTTATTGTCCATGGATGTGTGAAAATATATAAAGAACTTCCAAATGAGATCGGTGGCTATTTTTTCAGAGCTGTCTATAGTAAGGGACTCACCACCTCCACTGGTGTTTAGCAGAGACTCAAAAGTAGATAGGCAGTGGAAAAGTTTGATAGTACAGAAAGGAGAAGGCCTGAGGTATGCTCTGATTGAAGACTGTTGACCCGAGGAAGCTGGAGGTAGGCTAACTAGAAGCAGGGCATCTCACATGACTGGTTTGGGGAGCATATTTGACTTTCTCTGACTGGTCCTGCATTGGAAGCAGGGATTAAACATAGGAAACCTGGTAGTCATTGTCTAAGTTCTTACCATTCTAGGCTCATTGCTACAGGGGTTGAGGTTTGGCCTCCTGGATTGGTTGCTGTAGACCTGTGGGTCAGAATTTTATGGTCATATATACTGTCTAACTTTACTGTTGTCTGTTTACATACTCATTCTCTTGTTTTGACTTTGACTCATGTCAAAGTTTTGGCTTAGTAGCTGTTTGAATCAGACCCGAGAATGGCTGGTAACCAAGACAGGGAAATAACCTAAGTGTCTATCAGTGCATGAACAGACCAAGAAGAAATGGTGTACACATATACAAAGGAGTACTATTGGCCATAAAAAATGAGGAAATATGAGGTGGGTTCACTTGGACATGGCATAGGAGTTGGGACAGCTAAAGGAGCATCCTGACATCTGACAAACCAAATTCTGCATAGTAGACTCTGGGTAAATAGCATGGATGGGAAACACATGTAAGGACTCCAAAGACTTCCTTTAATGCTAAGAATCTCAAGATTCTATGAGACAGTTGTTGAGAAATGTAGTTTTCAGTTCCTGCTCTGCTACATAAAAATGGGCCTTGGCCCTGAAAACCTTAAGAAAATAAAGAGCACATCCTGTGCTGAGTTTATTGACCTGTGTTTAAATATCTTTTCCTATTTTAGACTCAAGTGTACTCCTTTTGTTCTGTGTAAGCCTGTGTGTCATATGGCACTTGGCTGACCCCACTACTATATCCATTACTGATGAGGAGGGAACCAGGTCCCTCTCTTGCAGTACGAGAGGGATGATGCAGACCATCACCCTGAATCAGCTGCAGGGTGAGACCCACTGGCTGTGGGGGAACCAACACCCACCCTTGAAGCTGATATTGCTCTGTCTCATCTCTGTTTGAGTGAAATGTTTTTCCATCCAGTGCCTGTGTGCATTATATCCTTCTTGGTGACCTTGAACCATGGAGTGGATTGACATCTAAGGACTGCCACTCCTGGGGGACTGGGACTTTTCCCCTTGAGGTGATGGTGGGTGTCACTTGCCTGATAGTTGTCATCAAGGAAATCTGGCTGTAGAAAGAGGGAACTCAGACACAAGACTAGGATTCCAGAGGAAGATTTAAGCCCTAGGTTCTAGGGTACTACCAGGTCCCTTGCAGGTAGATGAATGGAGGACGGAGAAGAAAACACAACCTTATCCAGCAACTTACGACAATGAAAAATGGTGCTAGATCTGGACAGTAAGGTTCTCTGCCAGAAGCCAGGCACTATTAATAGAACAAGGACATAAGGTCCTGCTTGATGCTGAGTTACTAGAAATTGCTCATGATTAGAAATTAAATGGGCCCCAAACAACTTTATGTGAAATGGCAGCTGCCTTCCAGGCAACAGCACAAGCCGTGGGTCTCCTTTAACCCAGGGCTGAGCTGACTGCAGCAGACTGTTGCCTGGACTGTTCATGTTGTTCCTCTGAGCACACACCCTCTCTCCTTGCCTCCTTTCCAGAGTATTCCTGTGGCTCCAAAGCACCCACCAGATCCCCAGCTCCCTCAGACCTCTGATTGAGGACTTCCCTGGTGGTCCAGTGGTTAAGACTGTGCTTCCACTGCAGGGGCATGGGTTCAATCCCTTGTCAGGTAAGTTTCACATGCGGCACAGTGAGGCAAAAAAAAAAAAAAAAAAAAAAACCCCACAAAACTCTTTTTCAAGCCTCTCATCCTTCCACCTCCTCAGGCTTCTCTCTGAGGTCTTTGGCCACCAGCTCATCAGAAGGGCCCCTAACCCTGCTTTCAAGCTCCTCCGAGTCCTCTTTTTCCACTTGTTACCATTGTTACTGTCTTTTGTAACCAGCATCCTTCTTTGAAGCTATAGTATCCTGTTCCTTCCTCTAAGTCTATCATTTCACTGTTTAAATCCTTTGGATACCTTTTGATTTCTCTTAAGATAAAGACCAATATCCTTAATAAGGCCATGGAAGGCGCTAAGTAAGCTGTTCGTTGCCAACAGCATGATGAATAAGTTACCACAGGCATGTGGATTTATGTAGTAGAGAGTTTAACCTAAATGAACATGCTCCCTACCTCCAGGTACAGACTTCACCTCAGATTCTTGAGCATTACGCTCATCCAACAAGTGTTTAAGTCGTACGTGGCACAAGGCACTGAGGCAGACACTGAGCACCAAAACAAAACAAAACAAAAAAACAGCAGATGTGATCCCTGCCCCTCAGGGAGTTAAGACTCTCTCCATTGGCTCTCAGACTTCAGAATCACCCTGGGGGCTGGTTAAAACCTGAAATGCTGGGCCCCGCCCACAGAGTTTCTGACTCAGTAGGTCTGGAGTGGGGCTGGATGATTTGCATTCCTAACAAGTTACCAGGTGATGCTGTTGGTCCACAGCATACACTTTGCAAACTCCTGCTCTAGCAAGGCATAAAAATAAAACAGTTAATTACACAATACTTTACTTACTATGTATGCCAAGGAGAAGTATGGGGTACTATAATCTAGGTTAGCCAAGGCCTCCTTGAGAAATCATTGAGCAGAACCCTGGGAATGAACTCAAACGGGATGGATGAACGAGGAAAGGGAGGAAGAGCCTTCTAGGCAGAGGGCCTTTGGGAAGGTTTGATGCATTTGGAGGAATGAAAGAGGGCCTTGGTTGGAGGTCAGAACAACAGAGAAGGCATGCTTTCAGATGAAGCTGGACTCATCTCCCTTTACTTAACAGGTGGTGTTTACTGTTGATTAACTAAAAGAGCATGTCTCCACCCAGGGTGCACATTGGAATCACGAGGGGGAACTTATAAAACTACTAATGCCCAGAAATTCTAATTTACCCAGTCTAGGATGGGACCTGGATTTTAATAATTTAAAAATTTCCCTAAGTGATTCTACTTTGCAGACAGGGTTGAGAATCTAAGAAGATTGCAATTTCCATTTTTCCTCTCACTTCTCCAAAGGACTTGTTTCATTGTTTTCTTCTTTTCCAGTGGGTTAGCATTCCTATAGTCTAATTCTCCACCCTCTCCTTTAAAATATATCCTCTGGACATGGAAGCAACCTAGATGCCCATCAGCAGATGAATGGATAAGGAAGCTATGGTACATATACACCACGGAATATTACTCAGCCATTAAAAAGAATTCATTTGAACCAGTCCTAATGAGATGGATGAAACTGGAGCCCCTTATACAGAGTGAAGTAAGCCAGAAAGATAAAGAACATTACAGCATACTAACACATATATATGGAATTTAGAAAGATGGTAACGATAACCCTATATGCAAAACAGAAAAAGAGACACAGAAATACAGAACAGACTTTTGAACTCTGTGGGAGAATGTGAGGGTGGGATATTTCAAAAGAACAGCATGTATACTATCTATGGTGAAACAGATCACCAGCCCAGGTGGGATGCATGAGACAAGTGCTCGGGCCTGGTGCACTGGGAAGACCCAGAGGAATCGGGTGGAGAGGGAGGTGGGAGGGGGGATCGGGATGGGGAATACGTGTAAATCTATGGCTGATTCATATCAATGTATGACAAAACCCACTGAAATGTTGTGAAGTAATTAGCCTCCAACTAATAAAAAATAAAATAAAATAAAATATGTCCTCTGGGATTCACTGTAAGATGAGAGAAACCAACACAAAATTCACCAGTAGTCTCTTCTTTTAAGCAATAATTAAAGTAAAAATTGAAACAGGAAAGAAAATGACTGATTTTAATCAGCTAGGAATCTTAAGTTGGGCTCATTGACTTTTAGGTGATAGAATTTCTGTTTGAAGCTGAATTTTTCACCATGTAATTTTATATTCTAAGTAAAGTGGAGTTTGTTTTCATTCATATATGTAGAGTTATAAACATCTAGGTAGAAGGATTATGTCTTATATAGTGAGACATTTCCCACAGAACCTGGTTTGCAATGACTAAATAAAGAGCTAAAGAATTAGTCATTATTTTGCATTTTATCCCCATCTACCTACGGGCTCAGGCCTCCCTGATGGCTCAGGGACAAAGAATCCTCCTGCTAAGGCAGGAGACTTGGGTCTGATCTCTGGGTCGGATTTGGTCCCTGGGGTTTGGTCCCTGGAGAAGAAAAGAGCAACCTACTCCAGTTTTCTTGCCTGGAGAATCTCATGGACAGAGGAGACTGGCAGGCTACAGTCCATGGGGTCCCAAAAGTATCGGACACGATTTAGCGACTAAACCACCACCACCACCTAAGGGCTCATGATTTTTCCCCATTACTCTCCTTTAAAGGAAACCAATATTCTTCCACTCAGTATATGTTTGTCTGATTCATTTTGCTGTCCAGTTGAAACTAACAGCACATTGTAAAGCAACTAAACCCCAATAAAAGTTAAGTTAAAAAACTATTCCACTCACCTGGTCACTCTCGTCAATGAATATTTATTAAGGGGAAAGACAGAAGGAAGGAAGCCTGAGAGAATGGGCGCTGGAGGAGGAGAGAAAAAACACCAAGATCAAGACTGACCTCAGGAGTCTGCCCACATAGCAGAAAAGGAGAAGCAAGGGGTCCACGTGGTGTGCACTCCACACACACTGCTTCATTTTATCCTCCCAAATACCCTGGACCATGGTACTATCATTCTTATTTTGCTCACAAGGAGCCAAGACTGAGAGATTTTAAGCTCACAGATTTTTTTACTCCATGCTAGACACACTGTTAAGTATTTTCTGTGAATTATTTTTTCAAACACTCACAACTACTTGAGTTTGGCACCATGATCCCCATTTCACAAAGAAACCACTGGGGAGAGACAAAATCGCCTGCCTGGTCATACACACCTAATCAGAGGTGCAAGTGGGACCTGAACTCAGGCAGGACCTTCTCACCCCAATTCTGGACTGTTCACACAAGGCTGCTTCACAGACTGAAGCAGGGAAGGATGTGGTTCTCCATGACCCCAAGTCCCTGGCTTTCTCAGTGATCCCACACTGCCAAGGAAAAAGGATATGTCTGCAGCATAGAAAAAGGAGAGTCAGAATGGACTTAGGAACGGGGAGATGAGACACTAGAAGACATTGGTTGAGGGACTTCCCTGGTGGGCCAGTGGTTAAGACTACACACTTCCACTGCAGGGAGCGCAGGTTCAGTCCTTTGTTGGGGAACTAAGATACTGCATGCTGTGCTATGTGGTCAAAAGTAAAATAGAAGACACTTGTTGATGCTTATTTATGTTGTCTTCCTAGGATGACCTGCGTGGAACTCCATACCTGTATCTGGGCAGAGGACAAAAAGGGAGAAAAGTCATGACTTCTGTTCTTAAAGACTGAAGAGAGGATGTAAACAGATATTATGAGCATGAGGACACAAATGGAAAAGTGACGCTGTGTAAATAGACCCAATTAAAAATACACATGTGCTAGGGGCTCTGCTAAAACTGGACCAAGGATCTGGAGCCAGGGAGGGTCAATCAGGGCAGCAAGTGTGAGCTGGAATGGAGAGGTGAGTTGGTGGGAAAGAAGGGGTGGGCAGGAGAAATGCTTTGAAGGTGACTGTGTGAGGAGCGGAGGATGTGGGCTTTGCCAGGATGGGACTGAGAATTGAGCCAAAATGTGGCAAAAGATGAGGGCAGTGGGGTCACAGAGTTGAAGGGTTGGCAGACCTTGCTAGAGTTTTTAGACCTGCTGAGTGTCAATGAAGAGTCCTACAAAACAGGCCAAGCAAAATTCTCCAGCCAGAGCTGGATAGGACCTTAGAGGTCATTAGGTCTGATGCTACTCAAAGGTGGTCTGGAGAGCTTATTGGGCTGCCCTGGTGGCTCAGATGGTAAAGAATCTGCCCGGAATGCAGGAAACCTGGGTTCGATCCCTGGGTCAGAAAGATCCCCTGGAGAAGGAAATGGCAACCCCCTCCTGTATTTTTGCCTGGAGAATTCCATGGAGAGAGGATCCTGGAGAGCTACAGTCCATGGGGTGGCAAAGAGTCGGACACAAGTGAGTGACTAACACACACACACACACACACACACACACAGCTCATTAACATGTGAACTCTCAACCCCTCCCCTCTCCTGAATTAAGATCTACATTTTAACAAGACCATCCAGTAATTGTATGCATACTGAAGTTTATCCAGCACTGAAGGAGAATGCATAAGGGATTAAGAGTCCTTGCCTCTTGTCAATGTTGAAAAGAACTAGGTCCAGAATGCTAAGAAATGATCATTTTCTAGAAGAGGAAAGTAGCTTTTTAAAGCTTCTTATCATTTAATGCTTCCCTGGCCCTGCAAGAATATTGAACTTTTTGACAGGATAAAAGGTTAGCCCTCACCCCTTGGAACAATAGAAGATGTGGTTTGGCCTCCTGCAGGTCTAAGTCAGTAATTTCAGAATGCTTCGGCCAGCTGATCCTAGTTGCTGCAACCCTATTATCAGGCGCAAAACCCCTACAAAGTCCAGAGAGTCAAGGCCCCTGCGAAGAGTGGTCTGAGGAATGAGAAGGGAGCTTGGTGCGACGCAGGAGATCCAGAGAGCCAGAAGAGGTTCCCAGATTCTCGGTGGCTGTCAAATATTTCAAGCTGGTGGTAGCTTGAAATCAGATGTGGCAGGCATCTTTATATCACAGAAGTCAACAAACAGTACAAATCCAGGCTTTAATTTTTTTCAGAGAGCCAGTTTAGCAGCACATGGCTATAGAAGTACAGGTGGGAAGAGAGAAAGCTCAGGAGTCAGTATGTGTAAAGTGTGGAGGGAGAAATTCAGGGAAGAAGACAAGTGAAATCCTAGGAAATGATGCTACTAGAGGTCCCTCATTTCAAACTTGTCATAGTGACTGGGATTCATCAACAGTCTCACTTCTAAAAGCCCTTCTCAGAGGGCTGTCTTAAGAGTGGGAATTCACTGAAGCTTTGACAAACATGAAAAAGTGTGAACTAATGTGGAGAATAACACCATGAACTGACTAGAGAAACATATAGAGATGACCGGGCAGCTGCTGCCCTATGGGGTGAAATGGCCTGATAAGTTTTCACCTACTAGGGTATAAGCCTAGAGAAAGTGCCTGGTAGGTTTATCTGGGCTGGGGGCTTTTTGTCAATCACCTGGATATGTGTTTAATTCTTATCATGTTTGCACCCAAAGCAATCTTTTCTGTGACTTGCATTTATCTTTGTGCTTCTGATATTATCAGTAATTCTGGTTAAAAAAACAAGTGTCTGGGAAAGAAGCATGTCATAAGAGTGCGTATCTCTCTCTTTTTTAACTAAATTGTAAAATGCATTTAATAAACTATATCCCCCAACATCTCTGCTTCAGTCAGGCCATTTTCCTTAGTTTCCATTGAAAATGTCTTGAACTTTTCCACTTCTATGGTTTTGTTTTTTGTGTGTCTCATGTTTGGGATGCTATTCCTTTTCCTGTCCTCCTGGTCAACTCTACTCGAAACTTAAGACCAAATGCTACCTCCTCCAGGGAGTCTTCTTGGATCACTCCAGCCTGTAGTAACCTCTCATGTGGACCATGAACCTCTTTTTCCATTCAATGCTGATTGTCTGGACAATGTCCTTGGAACTGTGTCTTGTACTTTCCCAAGTGAATTTTAGGAGGTATGGTCTATCCAGGCTTCTGCAGTAGCTCAACTAGTAAAGAATCTGCCTGCAATGCAGGTGACCCTGGTTTGATTCCTGGGTAAGGAATAACCCCTGGAGAAGGGATAGCTACCCACTCCAATGTTCTTGAGCTTCCCTGCTGGCTCAGTCAGTAAAGAATCTGCCTGTAGTGCAAGAGATCTGGGACCCCTGGGTTGGGAAGATCCCCTGGAGGGGGGATGGCAACCCACTCCAGTCCTTGCCTGGAGAATCCCCATGGACAGAGGAGCCTGGTGGGCTGCAGTCCATGGCGTCACAAAGAGTTAGATGCACCTGAATGACTAAGCACAGCATAGCACATAGTCTATCCTTTGCAGAGTTCCAGCTATGGAGACTTATGACAGTCAGCAGTGGCCTGTGGTAGGGCACTTGATAAAAATAATACACATTTTTCTTCTTCATATATCTTCTCTCCACTCTCAAATTCCACAGTAGTCTAAGCATGCCACGCTGTGCTAGTTAGCATTCTTCTCGGTCTCTTTGTTCTAAAACTAGACATTGTGACAATACCAATGGCCCCACTGCCCCTCCTTCCATCCTACCAGCCAGCTCAAATCAGTAAAAAGGATCAACTGACTTTGGTTCTGATCTAAATCTTTGCTTTGAGATGATCAAATTGCATAAAACCTAATTTAAGTAAATAAGAATAAGTGCATTAATAATACAATAGGCTTACCCTTACTGGGGCAAAGGGAAAAAATAGATATCTTGAAAAAATAGATATCTTGAAAATATTCCCAGCCTTCCTCCCTGGCATCGCAGGAGACCCGTGGCAGCACAGTTGGGTATTAGGGTGGCCTGAGCATGTGGGCACCTTTCTTACACATACACAGTATTTTCCTTGAAAAGAGGATTTTTTTTTTCTTTTTTCTTTTTTTTTTTGCCTCCTGGTGCCTCATGAAGAGCTTAGACTAGCTCGTGTCACACAGAGACGTGACCAGATCTCTACAAGAGCTTCTAATTATAAACATGTTGTTTATTTTCCTGGCTTCATGTCATCTGATTTTCTTTTCATTTATATGAAATAGGAGACATCAGCTTTGAAGACTTGCTGACACTTTAATGAAAAGAACTTTGGTTGTGAGTTGGGTGTTTTTATTTGCTTCCATGTAGTCCCTAAACTGAATATCTCAAATTCACTTTGGAGCTGAGATTCACATCCTACTTTCTACTAGAGAAAATCCATAAATTAGCACAAGATAGGAATCTGGCCCTGACTCCCAGTTATTATATTTTTTGGTTTTACAATTTCATGTGATCCTTTTCCACAGGTTCCAAACTTTTGGTGAAATTCTCTATTTTGCCGTTTATTTTCTTGAACATATTCATCAGGTTTTAAAAAATATATCTCACATCCTTGTCAGATAACTTCAGTGTCTGGATCTCCTGGTGCTCTCTTTCCATTGTCTATGAGTTTTTCTCACAGATTTTTAGTTATTTGGTCTTGCCAAGTATTCCTTTATTACATACTAGACAGTATTCATGAAAAAATGTAGACAATTTAAAGCTCTGTAGGATATCTTTGGGCTTCCCAGGTGGCACAGTAGTAATGAATCCACCTACCAATGCAGGAGACCCGGGTCTGATCCCTGGGTAGGAAAGATCCGCTGGAGAAGGAGATGGCAACCCACTCCACTATTCCTGCCTGGAGGATCCTACGGACAGAGAAGCCTTGGGGGATACAGTCCATGGGGTTGCAAAGAGTCCGACATGACTGAGCACACATGCACGCAAGATATATTCCTCCAGAGGCAATTTACTTTTGATTTTGACAAATTTTAGGGTAAGGCCAATTACTCTAAATTATCCTGGGATTGAGCTGATTCAAATCCTGTTTACTGTCAGACTGTCTTTACTCATGGGGTGTAACCCACTTCAAACAAATGTTTTTATATAAATAAATGTTTCAAAAATACACCTTCAAATAAATTCCTTTTTTAAATGCTTGGGACTTCCCTGATAGTCCAGTGGTTAAGACTTTGCCTTCCAATGTAGGGAGTGAGGTTCAATCCCTGGTTGGGAAGCTAAAATCCCACATGCCTCATGGCCCAAAAACCAAAACAGACAACAGAAGCAATATTGTAACAAATTCAATAAAGAATTTTTAAAATGGCCCTTGATGTACTCCTTTTCCTATTTGGAACCAGTCTGTTGTTCCATGTCCAGTTTTAACTGTTGCTTCCTGACCTGCATACAGATTTCTCAGGAGGCAGGTCAGGTGGTCTGTTATTCACATCTCTTTCAGAATTTTCCACAGTTTGTTGAGATCCACTCAGTCAAATGCTTTGGCATAGTCAATAAAGCAGAAGTAGATGTTTTTCTGGAACTCTCTTGCTTTTTTGATGATCCAACAGATGTTGGCAATTTGATCTCTGGTTCCTCTGCCTTTTCTAAATTCAGCTTGAACATCTGGAAGTTCATGGTCCACATATTGTTGAAGCCTGGCTTGGAGAATTTTGAGCATTTCTTTACTAGCATGTGAGATGAGTGCAACTGTGTGATAGTTTGAGCATTCTTTGGCATTGCCTTTCTTTGGGATTGGAATGAAAACTGATCTTTTCCAGTCCTTTGGCCACTGCTGAGTTTTCCAAATTTGCTGGCATATGAATGCAGCACTTTCACAGCATCATCTTTTAGGATTTGAAATAGCTCAACTGGAATTCCATCACCTCCACTAGCTTTGTTCGTAGTGACGTGCTTCCTAAGGCCCACTTGACTTCACATTTCAGGATGTCTGACTCTACATGAGTGATCACACCATTGTGATTATCTGGGTTGTGAAGATCTAGTTCTTCTGTGTATTCTTGCCACCTCTTCTTAATATCTTCTGCTTCTGTTAGGTCCATACCATTTCTGTCCTTTATTGTGCCCATCTTTGCATGAAATGTTCCCTTGGTATCTCTGATTTTCTTGAAGAGATCTCTAGTCTTTCCCATTCTATTGTTTTCCTCTATTTCTTTGCATTGATCGCTGAGGAAGGCTTTCTTATCTTTTCTTGCTATTCTTTGGAACTCTGCATTCAAATAGGTATATCTTTCCTTTTCTCCTTTGCCTTTCTATTCTCTTCTTTTCACAGCTATTTGTAAGGCCTCCTCAGACAACCATTTTGCCTTTTTGCATTTCTTTTTCTTGGGAATGATCTTAATTCCTGCCTCCTGTACAACGTCATGAACCTCCGTGCATAGTTCTTCAGCCACTCTGTCTATCAGATCTAATCCCTTGAATCAATTTCTCACTTCCACTGTATAATTTGATTTATTTATTTATCAAATCCCACTGTAAGGGATTTGATTTAGGTCATACCTGAATGGTCTAGTGGTTTTCCCTACTTTCTTCAATTTAAGTCTGAATTTGACAATAAGGAGTTCCTGATATAAGCCATAGTCAGCTCCTGGTCTTATTTTTTTCTGACTGTATAGAGCTTTTCCATCTTTGGCTGCAAAGAATATAATCAATCTGATTTCAGTATTGACCATCTGGTGATATCCATGTGTAGAGTCTTCTCTTGTGTTGTTGAAAGAGGGTGTTTACAGATGTACAGAACACACTTTTGGACTCTGTGGGAGAAGGCGAGGGTGGGATGTTTCGAGAGAACAGCATCGAAACATGTATATTATCTATGGTGAAACAGATCACCAGCCCAGGTTGGATGCATGAGACAAGTGCTCAGGCCTGGTGCACTGGGAAGACCCAGGGGGATCGGGTAGAGAGGGAGGTGGGAGGGGGGATCAGGATGGGGAATACATGTAAATCCATGACTGATTCATGTCAATGTATGACAAAACCCACTACAATATTGTAAAGTAATTAGCCTCCAACTAATAAAAATAAATGGGAAAAAAATATATTATTTCACACAGAAAAAAAAAAAAAGAAAGAAAGAAAGAGGGTGTTTACTATGACCAGTGCATTCTCTTGACAAAACTCTATTGGCCTTTGCCCTGCTTCATTCTGTACTCAAAGGCCAAATTTGCCTGTTACTCCAGGTATTTCTTGACTTCCTACTTCTGCATTCCAGTCCCCTACAATGAAAAGGACATCTTTTTTGGATGTTAGTTCTAGAAGGTCTTGTAGGTCTTCATAGAACCTTTCAACTTCAGCTTCTTCAGCATTACTGGTCAGGGCATAGACTTGGATTACTGTGATATTGAATGGTTTGCCTTGGAAATGAACAGAGACCATTCTGTCATTTTTGAGATTGAATCCAAGTACTGCACTTTGGACTCTTTTGTTGACTATGATAACTACTCCATTTCTTCTAAGGATTCTTTCCCACAGTAGTAGATATAATGGTCAGCTGAGTTAAATTCACCCATTCCAGTCCATTTTAGTTCACCGATTCCTAAAATGTCGATGTTCACTCTTGCCATCTCCTGTTTGACCACTTCCAATTTGCCTTGTTTCATAGACCTAACATTCCAGGTTTCTATGCAATATTGCTCTTTATAGCATCGGACTTTACTTCCATCACCAGTCACATCCACAACTGGGTGTTGTTTTTGCTTTGGCTCTCTCTCTTCATTCTTTGTGGAGTTATTTCTCCACTGATCTCCAGTAGCATATTGGTCAACTACCGACCTGGGGAGTTCATCTTTCAGTGTCCTATCTTTTTGCCTTTTCATACTGTTCATGTAGTTCTCAAGGCAAGAATACTGAAGTGTTTTGCCACTCCCTTCTCCAATGGACCACATTTTGTCAGAACTCTCCACCATGACCCATCTGTCTTGGGTGACCCTACATGGCACGGCTCATAGTTTCGTTGAGTCAGACAAGGCTGTGGTCCATGTGATCAGATTGGTTAGTTTCCTGTGATTATGGTTTTCAATCTGTCTGCCCTCTGATGGAGAAGGATAAGAGGCTTATGGAGGCTTCCTGATTGCAGAGACTGACTGAGGGGAAAGCTGGGTCTGATAGGGCCATAACTCCTGCGGTAGAGGCAGTCCATGTCCCTGCACACTTGGCACCACCAGGGTCACTGCAAGCCCAGCAGCTGTGCCACCGTCATGCTCAACTCTCACTGGGGCAGAGCTGCCACAGGCAAAACATGTCTTGCACCTATGTGCTCAGGGTTGCTTCAGTAGTGTCTGACTCTTTGTGACCCTGTAAACTGTGGCCTGCCAGGCTTCTCTGTCAGGGAGGGGGTTTCTCCAGGCAAGAATACTGGAGCGCATTGGCCAATTCTAGTTGCCATACCCTTCTAGAGCTCTATATTTCTTTCTGCCCTAGCTGCCAACTCCCCAAGTACCTGGTGCTGCCAGAATCCCTGAGACCCAAGCAGCTGCACCACCTCCACACCTGGCCCTCACAGGGGCAAACCCAAGTCCTCCGGGGCAGTCTCAGGAGCAAACCCCAGTGGATGATCCACTTGCAGAGATGGAAATAAAACCACATTTGAAACCCAGGGGCAGAGTGGCTAAGGAAGAAAATCCAAAACATTCCCACCAGCTTTTGAGCTTTTCTCTCAGTCACATTTTTTTTACTGTCATTATAAACCTCTGCCTCTACATTGGACTTTTGCAGTTCTGGGGAGTTTTCCTTTTTTTTCTCTCTCTCTCTTTTTTTAATTTTAATTTTTTAAACCTATTATTTTTTTCCTACATTTATTCCTTTCTTTTCTTTCCCTACTACTCTTTTGCCCTTGCAGTTAATCTTTAACATATATAAATCTTCTTTATCTACCTCTATTTAACTTTGCATATCTATTCTTTTTTTCTTTTCTTTCTCTCCTTTCCTCTCAACATATTTGTTAATTTCATTTTCATTGTTTTATTCCCCAATTGGCACCTTGCTTTAGCTTTGTTTTCCAGTTTGTGCTTTAGTTAGTTTTGTTCTGCTAGATATAATTTTTGGTTTCCTTTGTTCACTGTGTCAGTCTACTATACTTTACTTTTGCTAGACTGTTTTTATTTTGCTTATGGGTGTATATGTATATGTGTATATTCAGTCGCACTTTTTATTGTTGTTATAAACCTCTGCCTCTACGTTGGATGGGTTTTTGCAGTTCTGTGGTGTTTTCCTTTTTTTTTTTTTTCCCCTTTTTTCTTTTTTCTTCCTTTTTATATCTTTTAATAATTTTAATTTTTAAAAACCTATTATATGTTTTCTACATTTATTCCTTTGTTTGCCTTTCATACTGTTCTTTTCCATCTGCAGTTAATCTTTAATGTATATAAATCTTCATCTACCTCTATTTAACTTTGCATATCTATTCTTTCTTTCATTTCTTTCTTTCCTTTCCTCTCAACATATTTGTTAGTTTTGTTTTCATTGCTTTATTCCCCACTTGGCACCTTGTTTTAGTTTTGTTTTCCTTGTTTAGTTTTGCTTGTGCTTTAGTTAGTTTTGTTCTTAACTGGTAAGTATAAATATTGATTTGCTTTGTTCACCTGGTCAATTTACTGTACTTTATTTTTTTGGACTGTTTTGACTTTGCTCATGGATATATATGTATAGGTGTGTATATTCCATTATTTTAATTATTATTTGCCTGATTTTGTAACTGCCATTTGTCTGGGGTTCATCTTTGGCTTCTCACTTTTGGATATTTGTTTTAATCTCACTTAATGTCATAACAAACCATTAGTGAAGTCTTTGTTCCTGACCAGAGATCAAGCCCTGAACCTTTGGAGTGGGAGCACTGACTCCAAGACCGTAGGCTACCAGAGAATTAACCCTGGGGAGTATCAAAAGTGAGAACTCACACAAAGAAAACCACTTGAATACAAGACCCGGCATCACCCAACCACCAGTAGCACCCTGTGCAGGACGCCTCATCTAAACAACAAACAAACAAACAAAATACAAACCCAATCATCAACACACAGGATTACCACCTCACTCAGCCTTGCCCATCAGAGGAAAAACAAACAAACAAACAAAAACTCAGCACAAATCTCACCCTATATGAAGCTGACACAAACCACTGGACCAACCTTAGGAGGGCAGAAACCAGAAGGAAGAAAGAATTCAACCTTCTTTTTTCAAGAATTCAACTTTCCTTGATGCCTGGGCAAAGGAGACCTCAAACAAAATAAGTTTAAAAGAATAATGAAAAGGCAGAGAAATACTACACAAATGAAGGAACAAACTAGAAACACAGAAGCCCAAATAAATGAAAAAGAAATAGGCAAACTACCTGAAAAAGAATTCAGAATAATGATAGTAAAGAGGAGCAAAAACCTTGAAAACAAAATGGAAAAAATGCAAGAATCAATTAACAAAGACTTAGAAGAATTAAAGAATAAACATACAGAGACAAACAACACAATGACTGAAATTAAAAATACTCTAGAAGGAATCAATAGCAGAATATCTGAAGCAGAAGAATGAATCAGTGAGCTGGAAGATAAAATGGTGGAAATAACTTCTGAAGAGGAGAATAAAGTAAAAAGAATGAAAAGGACTGAGGATAGTCTCAGAGACCTCTGGGACAATATCAAGTACACCATTTGAATTATAGGGGTCCCAGAAGAAGAAGAGCAAAAGAAAGGGTATAAGAAAATTTTTGAAGAGATTATAGTGGAAAATTTCCCCAACATGGAAAAGAAACTAGTCAATCAGGTCCAAGAGGCACAGAGTCCCATACAAGATAAACCCAAGGAGAAACACACCAAGACACATACTAATCACACCAACATAGACTAAACACAAAGAAAGAATATTGAAAGCAGCAAGGGAGAAGCAACAAGTAACATACGAGGGAAACCCCATATGCTTAACAGCTGATCTTGCAGCAGAAACTCCGTCGGCCATAGGGAATGGCAGGATATATTTAAAGTACTAAAAGGGAAAAATCTACAACCAAGATTACTGTACCCAGAAAGGATCTCATTCAAAATTGATGGAGAAATCAAAAGCTTTTCAGACAAGCAAAAGTTAAGAGAATTCAGTACCACCAAACCAGCTTTACAACAAATGTTAAAGGGACTTATATAGTCAAGAAATACAAGGGAAGAAAAAAGGTCTACAAAATCAACCCCAAACAATTAAGAAAATGGCGATAGGAACATATATATCAATAATTACTTTAAATGTAAATGGATTAAAATATTCCAACCAAAAGACACAGACTGGCTGAATGGATACAAAAACAAGACCCGTGTATATCATGTCTACAAGAAACCCACTTTCAACCTAAAGATTCATATAGACTGAAAGTGAGAGGATGGAAAAATATATTTCATGCAAATGGGAAGCAAAATAAAGCTGGAGTAGCAATCCTCATATCAGACAAAATAGACCTTAAAATAAAAGAATATTATAAGAGGTAAGGAAGGATACTACATAATGATCAAGGGCTCAATCCAAGAGGAAGACATAACAACTGTAAATATCTATACACCCAACACAGGAGCACCTCAATACATAAGACAAACACTAACAGACATGAAAGGAGAAACTGACAGTAACACAATAATAGTAGGAGACTTTAACACCCCACTCACACCAATGGACAGATCATAAAAACAGAAAATTAATAAGGAAACAGAAGTCTTAAATGATACATTAGATGAGATGGATCTCATCAATATCTTCAGGACATTCCATCCAAATGCAGAATAATATACCTTCTTCTCAAGTGCACATGGAACATTCTCCAGGATAGACCACATCTTGGGTCACAAATCAAACCTCAGTAAATTTAAGAAAGTTAAAATCATATCAAGCATCTTCTCTGACCACAAAGCTATGAGACTAGATATCAATTACAAGAAAAAAACTATACAAAACACAAATACATGGAGATTAAGCAACACATTTCTACATAATCAACAGGTTACTGTAGAAATCAAAAGGGAAATAAAAAAATTTCTAGAAACAAATGACAATGAAAACAGGACAACTCAAAACCTATGGGATGCAGCAAAAGCAGTTCTAAGAGGGAAGTTTATAGCAATACAATCCTACCTCAAGAAACAAGATAAACATCAAATAGACAACCTAACTTTACATCTAAAACAGAAGAAGAACAAAAAAAAACCAAAATTAGTAGAAGGAAAAAAATCATAATGATCCAAGCAGAAATAAATGAAAAAGAAATGAAAGAAAAAATAGTAAAGATTAATAAAACTAAAAGGTGGTCCTTTGAGAGATCAACAAAATTGACAAACCTTTACCCAGACTCTTCAAGAAAAAACAGAGAAGAATCAAATCAACAAAATTAGAATGAGAAAGGAGAGGTTACAGCAGACAATGCAGAAATACAAAGGATTATAAGAGATTGTTATGAACAACTATATGGCAATAAAATGAATAACCTGGAAGAAATCAGATAGATTCTTAGAAAAGTTCAATCTTCTAAGACTGAACCTGGAAGAAATAGAAATTATGAACAACCCAATTACAAGCCCTGAAATTGAAGCTGTGATCAAAAATCTCCCAAAAACAAAAGCCCAGGACCAGATGGCTTCACAGGAGAATTCTATCAAACATTTAGAGAAGAGCTAATGCTATCTTTCCAAAGATCTTTCAAAAAATTGCAGAAGAAGGAACTCTTCCAAGCTCATTCTATGAGGCCACCATCACCCTGATACCAAAACGAGACAAAAACAACACAAAAAAGAAAACTACAGGCCAATATCACTGATGAACATAGATGCAAAAATCCTCAACAAAATTTTAGCAAGCAGAATTTAGCAACACATCAAAATGCTCATACACCATGATCAAGTTGGCTTTAATCAAGAGATGCAAGTGTTCTTCAATATATGCAAATCAATGTGATACACCATATTAACAAATTGAAAGATAAAAACCATATGATCATCTCAAGAGATGTAGAAAAAGCCTTTGACAAAATTCAGCACCAATTTATGATTAAAATTCTTCAAAAATGGGCATAGAAGGAACCTACCTCAACACAGTAAAGACCATATATGATAAGCCTATAGCAAACATTATTCTCAATGGTGAAAAACTGAAAGCATTCCCTGAAGATCAGGAGCAAGACAAGGGTGTCCACTTTTGCCACTATTATTCAGCATAGTTCTGGAAGTCCTAGCTACAGCAATCAGGAAAGAAAAATAAATAAAAGGAATCCAGATCAGAAAAGAAGAAGTAAAGCTCTCACTGTTTGCAGGTGACATGATATTCTACATAGAAAACCCTAAAGATAGTATCAGAAAATTACTAGAGCTAATCAGTGAATCTAGCAAAGTTGCAGGATACAAAATCAATACATAGAAATCATTTGCATTTCTATATACTAACAATGAAAAATCAGAAAGAGAAATTAAGGAATCAATCCCATTCACCAACAAAAAGAATTAAGTATCTAGGAATAAACTTACTCAAGGAAACAAAAAAAACTGTACACAGAAAATTATAAGACACTAATGAAAGAAACCAAAGATGACATAAACAGATGGAGAGATATTCCATGTTCCTGGATAGGAAGAATCAATATTGTGAAAATGACTATACTACCAAGTACAGTCTACAGATTCAATGTGATCCCTATCAAATTACCAGTGGCATTTTTCACAGAACTAGAACAAAAAGTTTCACAATTCATATGGAAACACAAAAGGCCTTTGAATAACCAAAGCAGTCTTGAGAAAGAAGAATGGAGCTGGAGGAATCAACCTTCCTGACTTCAGATTATACTACAAAGCTACAGTCATCAAGACAGCATGGTACTGGTGCAAAAACAGAAGTATAGACCAATGGAACAAGATAGAAAGCCCAGAAACAAACCCATGCACCTATAGGTACCTTATTTTTGTCAAAGGAGGCAAGAATATACAATGGGGCAAAGACAGCATCTTCAATAGATGTGCTGGGAAAACTGGACAGCTACATGTAAAAGAATGAAATTAGAACACTTCCTACCTAAATGTAAGACCAGAAACTATAAAACTCTTAGAGGAAAACATAGGCAGAACACTCAATGACATAAATCAAAGCAAGATCCTCTATTACCTCCTCCTAGAATAATGGAAATAAAAACAAAAGTAAACAAGTGGGACCTGATTAAACTTAAAAGCTTTTGCACAGCCAAGGAAACTATAAGCAAGGTGAAAAGACAACCCTCAGAATGGGAGAAAATAATAGCAAAAGAAACAACTGACAAAGGATTAATTTAAAAAATATACAACTCATACAACTCAATGCCAGAGAAACAAACAACCCAATCAAAATGTGGGAAAAAGACCTAAACAGACATTTCTCCAAAGAAGACATACAGATGGCTAACACATGAAAAGATGCTCAACATCACCCATTATTAGAGAAATGCAAACCAAAACTACAGTGAGATCTCACCTCACACCAGTCAGAACGGCCATCATCAAAAAGTCTACAAACAATAAATGCTGGAGAGGTGTGGAGAAAAGGGAACGCTCTTGCACTGTTGGTGAGAATGTAAATTGATACAATCAGTATGGAAGACGTTATGGAGATTCCTTAAAATACTAGGAATAAAACCACTATATGACCCAGCAATCCCACTCCTAGGCATATACCCTGAAGAAACCAAAATTGAAAGAAACACGTGTATCCCATTGTTCACTGGAGCACTCTTTACAATAGCTAGAACATGGAAGCAACCTAGATGTCCATTGACAGATGAATGGATAAAGAAGTTGTGGTACATATGCACAATGGAATAATACTCAGCCATGAAAAGAAACACATTTGAGTCAGTTCTAATGGGGTGGATGAACCTAGAACCTATTATTCAGAGTGATATAAGTCAGAAAGAGAAAGATAAATATCATATTCTTTTTTTAAATATCACATTCTAATGCATATATACAGAATCTAGAAAAATGGTACTGAAGAATTTATTTACAGGGCAACAATGGAGAAACAGACATAGGGAATAGACTTATGGACATGGGAAGGGGGGAAGGGAAGAGATGTGTGGAAAGAGTAACACAGAAACTTACACTACCATATGTAAAATAGATAGCCAGTGGGAATTTGCCATATGGCTCAGGATACTCAAACAAGCGGTCTGTATCAACCTAGAGGAGTGGGATGGGGAGGGAGATGGGAGGGAAGTTCAAAGGGGAGGGGATGTATGTATACCTATGGCTGATTCACTTTGAGGTTTGACAGAAAACAGCAAAATTCTATAAAGGAATTATCCTTCAATAAAAATAAACTAATTAATAAAAAACAAGAAAGTACAACTCATCTGTTTAAATTAACCTATTAAATTAAATTAAGAAAGTCAGAAATGTAGCCATGCTTTAAAAACAAATGATGTGCTTCTTTTATTTGTCAAGTTGGATTCTCAAGTCACCACAGATGGCGATGCTCTAGCTTTTAAACCACACATTTCATGCATTATTTTGTTTGCACACTTATGAAAGCTTAAATGAGAGACTTCATATTTTTCTCAAACTATAGCTCATTCTACCTAAGCTGCCCCAAATAATATATTATAAATTCATAAAAAGTAGCAGTGAGAGGAACACTAGATCAGTCTCAGGAATTGGAAAAGAATAATGACAAACTATGTTATATTTAAAGCACGTGTCAGACCCCTGCCCCAAGAGCCTGTGACTCCTTAGATTTGAGGAAGAAAATTTCCAGATGATTCCTTTGCAGATATTCTGAGAAATACAAGTTAATAGATTTGATCCCAGCAATTCCCAGTGTCTACTCTTACTCAATTGTATCTGTATTTCATGAAAACCAGAAACTGATCTGAAGTTTTTGGAGTTGCATGTACATTTAATTTTTAATACAATTATATCCATGGCCATCATAAAAAAAATCTACAAATAATAAGTGCCAGAGAGGGTGTAGGGAAAAGGGAACCCTACCATACTGTTGATGGATTTGTAAATTCATATAGCCTCTATGGAGAAATGCACGGAGTATGAGGTTCCTAAAAATCTAAAATTAGAACTACCTTATGACCCAGCAACCCCACTCCCAAGCATATACTCAGAGAAACCATAATTTGAAAAGATACATGCACCTTAATGTTCACTGCAGCATGTTTACAACAGCCAAGACATGGAAGCAACCTAAATACCCATCAACAGAGGAATGGGTAAATAATATGTGGTACATATATACAATGGAATATTATTCAGCCATAAAAGGGAACAAAATGTTAATAGTGCCATTTGCAGCAACATGGATGGACCTAGAGACTATCATATTGAGTGAAATAAGTCAAACACAGAAAGACAAATATCATATAATATCGCTTATATGTAGAATCTAAAAAAATTGGGTACAAATGAACTTACTTACAAAACAGAAATAGAGTCACAGATGTAGAAAAGAAACTTATGGTTACCGGGGGTGGGGTGGGGGAGGATAAATCGGGAGATGGTGATTGATATATATACATGATAGATGACTCAGAAGAGCCTTCTGTATAGCGCAGGGGACTCAGGGCTCTGTAATGGCCTATTTGGGAAAAGAATCTAAAAGAAAAGAGTGAATATATGTTTATGCATAACTGATTCACTTTGCTGTACACCTGAGAAGAATACAACATTTTAAATCAACTGGACGCCAATAAAGATTGAAAAAATTATATGTAATATTCAAAGAAGTGAGTATTTATTGCATTAGCATACTTAAGTGTATGAGTTTGGGAGTCTCCCTAATGTTCACATTCTAATCTCATCCTAACTAGCTGTGTGACTTTGGAAAAGCAACTTAACTTTTCTGAACCCTGGGCAGGGATTAAACTTTTAAAATGTATGAAATGTGTTTATCAGTGATAAAAAGCACTTTTAAAATGCTAATTATTACAACAACCTTCTGAGTAGACAGCACAAGGTTTTTTGTTTTTTGTTTTTTTTTTTTGCTTTCCTGAAGGGGAAGTTTAACTCTAGAAAATTTGAGTAAACTATTTAAGATCATGCAGTTGCTGAGAGGCAGAGGCAGTGGTGAGGCTCAGGTCTTTATGAGCTCATTCATTGGCCCTTACTCTAAGCTGCTTCCCACTCTCCGAAGTTGCCAGCACCCTCACCACCTCGTGGGTATAAATGTTGTCTCAGTGAACATTTACCCTAGGTCAGTGCCACTCAGAGTATGTTCCTTCAGCATCAGCATCTTCCAGGAACATCTCAGAAATGCAAATTATCATGCCTGCCTCAGACCTACTGAATCAGAAACTCTAGGGGGGTGGTGCCCACCAATTTGAGGCTGACCAAGCTCTCCAGGTGATTCGGCTGTGAGTTTAAGTTGGAGAAGCACACAGTTAGATCGATGATTCTCACCTTTGGCTAGACATTGGCATTACCTAGGGAGCTTAAAAAAAAAAAAAAAAACAAAACAAAAAACCCCTAGGGACTTCCCTGGTGGTCCAGTGGTTAAGAATTCGTCTTCCAGTACAGGGAATGTAGATTCAATCCCTGGTTAGGGAACTAAGATCCCACATGCCACAGGGCAGCTAAGCCAGAGCACCACAACTATTAGGCCCACTTACTCTACAGCCTGTGGTCCACAAGAGAAACCAGCATGCAGCAACTAGAGAAAAACTGTGTGCCGTCACAGAGAGCCTGCTGCAACGAAGACCCAGTGCAGGCAAAAATAAGTAAATGAATACATAAAGAGTGCTGAATTATTCTCATAAAAAATTTCCCAAATGCCAGGTGTACCTAGATCACTTAAGTCAGAATCTATGGAGGCACCACCCAGCTATCAGCTCCCCAGTTGATTCTATGTGTGGCCGAGATCGAGAACAACCAGCCTAGACTTTTGTCTGCTAGATGCCCCTATCCGCACAACTGATGGTTCCCATCCCCATCCCTCATACACTCCTGCCTTTTTCAGGTTCCCAAGAGTCCCTGGGGATCCTTCGTCGATGCTCAGGGTAAAGTGTGGGCTGTGCCCTCTGGCTCTGCCATGCCTCGTCCCCTCCGGCCATCATTTGAGCATCCTGTGCCACTTGCTCCTTACTGCCAGCATTCCAGCCCCACTGATGCCTTCTCCTGGGGCTGCATCTCAGGCTAAACACCGTTCACTGCTCAGCTGTGGATCTGGACCAGCTCAGGAAACTGGCTTCCCATCCTTGAAGTTCCACTCTTTTACTCTGGAATGGCTCTCTTTGTTTGTAAAATAGGCCTTCCAGTTCAAGTGTTCACCCGCAGCAGCGGTAGCTCAGCTGGGACGTTTCATAGAGCTACCATACTGTTAATCAGGAGCATCACCCCTTTCCAGTCTTCCGAGTCTGCTGTCTGTTCGTAGGACCAGATTCCGCCTTCAGTAGGTGTTAACTCTCTCTGGGGCTCTTCCATCATGCTGTGGTTTGCCTACTGTCGTCAGGACCTGATTTGTCAGACTCGCCCATGGACATTGGAATCTCTTCAGCCTCAGTGGCGCCTAATTGCACCTGCCAGATCTAAATTGGGCCAGCCAGTGTTCTTGCTACAAATATAGAAAACGAGATATATTTAATATGACTAGTATTTAAATTTCATAGCTATGGTAACCTGAACATAGGAACTAATTCATTCAGAATCAGACTGAATCAAAAACTGAAAACACTGGATTTTAGGGAGTGTACTTTGTGTTTTATTTTCAGCATTTTTATATTTTGAGATAATTGTAGATTCATATGCAACTATAAAAAACAATCCAGAGATCCTGTATACCCTTCATTCAGATATAACTATGAAACCCTTCATTCTTGTACAACTATGAAACCGTATCATAGCTAAGAAACGGGCACCGATGCAATCCATCAACAGCATTCAAATATCACCAGTTTTAGTTTTACATGCACTCATGTGTGTGTCTATGTGTGTATTTGTTGTTGTTTACTCACTAAGTCACGTCCAATTCTTTTGCAACCTCCAGGGACTGTAGCCTGTCAGGCTCCTCTGTCCATGGGAATTCCCAGGCAAGAATACTGGAGTGAGTTGTCTTTTCCTTCTCCTGGGCATCTTCTCAACCCAGGGATTGAACCTGCATCTCCTACATTGGCAGGGGGATTTTTTTAACACTGAACCACCTGGGAAGAGCATGTGTATATTCAGTGCTATGTAATTTTATCACACGCAGAGATTCACATGGCCACCAAAACACAGAACAGTTCCATCACAAGGATCCCTCATGCCATCCTGCTGACACCACCCTGGTGGGAGAATAGGAGCATTGCATGTTGATAACAGGCAGGAAAGATTAGATCAGCTCCCAGATCATCCTACAATACCACCAGGCAAGAGAATTAGAGTACCACCACCTGCCTCTGCAGAGATGGGGCGGGAAGAAAGATCCACTCCCCATCCTGCCCCACTGAAATGAAGGGATATCAGGATGCAATTTCCTCAGTGTTTGGCTGGAGTGGGGTAGGTATTGCCGCAAAGGTTTTCCACTGTGAGGCCTCTCTTTTGTTGGTTCCTTGACCAGAGCCCTGATGACTCAGATGGTAAAGAATCTGCCTGCAAAGCAGGAGACCTGGGTTTGATCCCTGGGTTGGAAAGATCCCCTGGCTTACCCACTCCAGTATTCTTGCCTGGGAAATCCCATGAATAGAGGAGCCTGGCAGGCTACAGTGCCTGGGCTCTCAAAAGAGTCAGACACAGCTCAGTGACTAAACAACAACCGCAGAGCTTTACTTCGTGCTTCCTTTATCTGTGCCCATTGGCAGTTCCAGGATGGAGGCCACTAGAGTTCCTGTCTGGGGTCTATGGAAGGCGATAGGGGAAACTACAGAACTCATCACTGTCCCAAGGTCCCTATGAGTCCACCTCTTCTTTCCTCCTTTGAGTCTTCCTCTGTTTGCTTATTATATAATGTCAATAGTTATAAGAGGGAGGACCTGGGAGGAATAGTATGCTTTACCTTGGCCAGAACTAGAAGTCAGATCTATACTTGATTTCTTTTAAAGTCTTTATTGAATTTGTTACAATATTGCTTCTGTTTGATGCTTTGGTTTTTCAACTACAAAGCGTGTGGGATCTTAGCTTCCTGATCAGGGATCGAATCTGCACTCCCTGCATTGAAAGGCAAAGTTTTAACCACTGGACCACCAGGGAAGACCCTTGATTTTTAAGAGGAATAAATATTAATAGATAACAGGTATGTTGATACCAACAATTATTTCATATAAGTGACTTCTCATGGTTCCAATTTTAGTTAAGCTCAGTATTCCCCATGTGTCATATATATTATGCCATAGTATTTAACAAGAAGCATTTTCAAAATGAGACTATTCTATAAATAACTCCTGAAACATCAAAGAAAATTAAATTATTTTCTCTGTAGTTTTGTGTAGGTGCACTTAGATGAGTTTAATTCTCCAAACAATGGTTGTTTTCCACTTAACAAGAAACTCAGTACCTAACCAATTTAACTAAAAGAGATTTTATTGCACATGGAAAACTTGGAGCAAAGTGAGATAATTGACCAAATAGGAGGACAGTTTTAAAAATAGCATTACTGGAGAAAAAGATCCTAAACAACATTCAGAGATGCAATATCTTTCTTCAAGTATGTGGAGGCTATTATGTAGAAATCTCCACTGGCTAAGCAAGACAAAAGCATTGATTGAATCAACAATCTCTTGATTTTAATGGCTAACCCCATTTAGCCACAAAATTGGACTCTTCCTCTTGTTCATGTCTATATTTGCAAAATAAGCATCATTCTTTTGATCTTGCTTAGTTAGAAATAATGCTTTTTCAAATCAGAGGGTTTATTCATTTAAAATATTTTGCTCAGTGACTTGCAAAATGACAGACTAAGAACACATCTGAGCTTCCACATAGGTGAAAGCAAGCCTGAATCTCTCAGAGAAATTATTTGAAGCCCTTTGTTCAAAATCAGTCACTGAGAACTGAATATCTTCTTGGTTGATGCTGAGAATTTAAATAGTATTCAGAGACACTAGGAGGGTAAAAGATACTTTATTAGGAATGACACAAACTCTGAGAAGAGGGTACCAAATTTTCCTAGCATGACACTTTTTTTGGATAAAAGGTATATTGCCACACATCAGTCTCAGAGTAGTGACATTATGAAATGTTATCAGGCCCTTCTACTCCCACAAATATCTGAGGAAATAAAGAGCATTAGTTCATTCTTAGCCACTGCCCAACTCCAACCTTTTTAAAAATTTATTTTTTAAAATTGAAGTATAGTTGATCTACAATATTGTGTTAGTTTTAGAGGTATGGCAAAAAGATATAGTTATACACATATTCATCTTCAGATTCTTTTCCTTTATAAGTTATTACAAAGTATTGAATACAGTTTCCGGTGCTATAATACAGTAGGTCCTTGTTTTTCTATTTTATATATAGAAGTGTGTATATGTTAATCCCAAATGCCTAATTTATCCCTCTCTGTCACCCTTTCCCCTTTGGTAACCTTACATTTGTTTTCTATGTTTGTGAGTCTATTTCTGTTTCGTATATAACACCAACTTTTAAACAATTCTGTCTGTGTGATTGTGGTTAAAGCAGATGCTTTGGGAAGGTGTGCTGGGTCTCTCCACAGCAATCTTTTTATGAAATAGAGGAAACAGAAGCAAAAAGATCTGTACTCAGAGTCTCTCAGATTCACACAAATATGTTCCAGGTGAGCAAGTAGGCAAGCCTAACATTTAAGCTTTCATATTTTCCAGGCAGATCAAAGAATACTCTTGAGTACACAAAGATATAAACTATGAAACAATATTTTAGGATCTTTTCTTTAGGCCTGAGGGCCTTCCCTGGTGGCTCAGTGATAAAGAAGGTAAAGAACCTGCCTGTCAATGCAGGAGACCTGAGTTCAATCCCGATCCCCCTGGAGAAAGAAATGGCAATCCATTCCAGTACACTTGCCTGGAGAATCCCATGGACAGCAGAGCCTGGCGGGCTACAGTCCATGGTATTGCAAAGAGATGGACACCACTTAGTGACTAAAGAACAGTAACTTCAGATCTGAAGTGTGGGTACTTCTAGAACATTGGAGCAGTTCTAATAAACGTTTTCTGCCTCTTAGGCTCACTTTTGCCATTTCCATTACCATTCTGGGGTGCACATTCCTGAGCAGGACAAGATGAGCACAATTTACCTAAATTTTTCCACTGCCCAGTGTGAAAGCAAAGCATCACAGTATATACAATGCATTTCTGATTTATCATTTTTCATTTCCTACTCAGACAGAAACTAATGGGGAGGGTAGAGGGGACATAGGTCTGTACCCCCACTGCCATCTCCCGACTTGTTTCCCTCTCTTTCCACCAACACCTTTGTCAATCCTTGAGTGAACACAGAAGGAACTGGTTGTGCCTGTCTAAGGGATCCCTTTCTGCACCCTCAGGAGTAGGGCTCTGAGCAGAGGACACAGAGAGAAGATAGCTATACCCACAATGGACAGGGGAGCCCAGCATAAATCTACAGATGTTGAGCTACAAAGGTATACAGCAACTGTGAACTCCCTGGAAAACAGCATATTTAAATAGAGTTTACAAAAGGGGTAACTGAACAGAGGGCATCCTTCCTGTTCACCTGTAAAGAATATTCTCACTTGAGGGCTATCTAGTCCTTGCAAGTGTTTCTTGGGTGACGTGATACTTTATGTGGTTACACTCTGTGGGTCATGCTCAAGATTGTTCTGATCACTTTTCAAAGTCACATCAGGGCTCAATGGTGGATTCTTTTCTCAGCTCTCAAAGCCTGGCTCGTCTCTCTGAAATGCCATATGCATGGAGACCTAGTTATGTGTGTGAGTGCCAGCATCTTCACTCAAGTAACAACTCAAGAAGACTTTTCAACTGTTTTTTTAATTGAGTTGGCCAAAAAGTTCATGCACTTAGTGAATACATTGTTCAATAAAGTTCTTGGCAAAAATAAAGAGTATGTCTTTTATTAGTACTTAAAACCGAACAAATTTTTGGTCAATCCAACATTTTGGAGGAACAACCTCAGTTTCCTATCTCTGGTGAACACAGGCTTTAGGCAAAACCTTTATTTTTATTACTTTTTAATTTATGAAATTAAGTTAGAGGCTATAAAGAGAAGAGGAATTGATTATTTGTAGTCCTAAGAAGAGTTTGGAAATATTGATCATAAAGTAGCTATAAATATGTTCCCTAAAAACAACTGTTTTCAGACTCTTCACAGAAGGACAAAGCCTTCAGCAATATAGTTACACAGTTTAGTTTTATGTTTATGATAGATTCCTCTTTTTAGACTGTAATTTTGAAACAGTTCAACAGCTGGGTTGACAATGAAAACCCACCCTTGAAAATATAAAAGTGAAACGTAGAATCTGTAATCCTAAGGGCAGAGCCTGTTCCCAGTTTGGCATTCTTTGGTTCCAGCTGTTGACTAGAAATAATTTAGATTAATATAGTAAAACCAAAAAATGCTTTTAATGCAAATTCCTTGCATTGCTTGTCTCTCTTTAAAGAGCAAGTGGACATTCTTACAAACGACCAGAATAGGAGGAATAGATATGGAAGCCAAGGCCTCATGAATTTTATGTCACATTTAATTTTATTTTAGGGAAGTTAAAATGGAGGGCTTTAAAAACTCAACCAGACATGTCATTTTCTTTGTCTTTCTCTGTTCAGTGTTTCCTAGTTTACCACAATAGGCACTTATTATTTTTATAGTGAGGGGAAGGTTATTTTAAATTGCTAAGTAGATTTACCATGATGTTAAGAGGAAAATAAAAAAGATACAATCTCTCACAGGCAAAGGGTGTTTTCATGAAGCATATATGCTTGTATTCGGAAGGAAGAAACCAGCAAACATATGCAAGATATCTTGGATTCTTGGTTACTTGATCACCCCAATTTCAATTTCAAACATTCTCTCCATGGTCCCATGAGTTCATTTTTATTTATTTATCCATTCATCCTTTGCTATCTCTCATAAAAGATGCATGGCAGCTTATAAAGATAGATGGACATAGAAAAGTTAAAGGTGGAAGAAAAAGAAAATGAAAAATAGAGGTGGGAGCGCAAGACAGATCATAATGGACAATTGGGCCACAAGTGTAGTTTTCTGAGGTTTTTCTTGTGCAGTGCTTAGTTGCTCAGTCATGTCCAACTCTTGGTGACCCCATGGACAGAGTCCGTTCTCCAGGCAAGAATACTGGAGTGGGTTGCCATGCCTTCCTCCATGGGATCTTCCCAACCCAGGGATCAACCCAGGTCTCCCACATTGCAGGCGGATTCTTTACCATCTGAGCCACCAGGGAAGCCCAAGATTACTGGGGTGGGTAGCCTATCCCTTCTCCAGTGGATCTCCTGACCCAGGAATCAAACTGGGATCTCCTGCATTGCAGAGGGGTTCTTTACCAGCTGAGCTTCCAGGGAAGCCCTGAGGGTTTTCTTGGCTTTCTTGGCCACTGCCAAAAGAAAAATCTGATCGGTCACTAGATTCAGGATCTACAGGATCAAAACATACCAGTTACTTGGTAGAAATCCTTTGTTTTGGTATAAGAACCAAACAGTAAATTCTTCAAGAGGCTCATAAAGAAGACCATACTCTATGTATTATTGCTGATTTGCGTTGTTTAAGGCAGAAACCAACACAATATGGTAGAGCAATTTTCCTCCAATTAAAAAATAAAAAAGAATGCCCATGACAACATCCTTGCATCCTTCTAATAGACGTGTGACTTGTTTCCTACACAGCCTCTGCATGTAGGCTGCTGCTGCTGCTGCTGCTAAGTCGCTTCAGTCGTGTCCGACTCTGTGCGACACCATAGACGGCAGCCCACCAGGCTCCGCCGTCCCTGGGATTTTCCAGGCAAGAGTACTGGATTGGGGTGCCATTGCCTTCTCCGTCATATAGGCTAGTAACACCACATTAAAGAGCAGGTCTGTAAAAATGGATTCTGCAGCTAGCAGTCAGTCCAGCATCACCTAGAAGCTTACAATGTTGATCATGTACACATATGAAGTCTCAGTATAGTGCATGGATCCAGTATGTACTTTAAAAATGTTAGCAATTAGTCTCACTGCTACTTCTGTTGCATGTCAGATGTGTGCCTACTTTTTAAAAAATTTTATTTGCAGTATAGGTGATTTACAATGTTGTGTTAGTTTCAGGTGTATGGTAAAGTGAATCTGTTATCCATATACACATATGTATTAGAGAGCATTGAGTAGAGCTCTTTGTGCTATAAAGTTCTTATTAGTTACCTATTTTATATATAGTAGTGTGTTTATGTCAATTCCAGTCTCCCAATTTATTCCTCCCCTACTTATCCCCTGATAACTATAAGTCTGTTTTCTATATCTATGACTCTATTTCTGTTTTGTATATAAGTTCATTCACACCCTATTTTTAAGATTCCACATATAAGCAATATCATAGGATATTTGTCTGTGTCTGACTTGTTTCATTCAATATGACAATCTCTAGATCATCTATGTTGCTGCAGATGGCACTATTTCATTCCTTTTGATGGCTGAGTAATATTCCATTGTATATGTACCACATCTTCTTGAGAGATGTGAGTGTTGGACCATAAATAAAGCTGAGCACCAAAGAATTGATGCTTTTGAATTGTGGTGTTCAAGAAGATTCTTGAGAGTCCCTTACACAGCAAGGAGATCAAACCAGTCAATCCTAAAGGAAATCAACCCTGAATATTCATTGGAAGGACTGATGCTGAAGCTGATGCTCTAATACTTTGACCACCTGATGCAAAGAACTGACTCATTGGAAAAGATCCTGATGCCGGGAAAGACTGAAGACAGGAGAAGGGGATGACAGAGGATGAGATGGTTGGATGGCATCACCAACTCCATGGACATGAGCAAGCTTCAAGAGTTGGTGATGGACAGAGAAGCCTGGTATGCTGCAGTCCATGGGGTTGCAAAGAGTTGGACATGACTGAGCAACTAAATTGATGAATCACATCTTCTTTCTCCATTCCTGTATTGATGGACATTTAGGTTGCTGCCATGTTCTGGCTATCATAAATAGTGCTGCAATGAACACTGGGGTGCATGTATGTTTTTGAGTTACAGCTTATTCTGAGTATATGCCCAGGAGTGGGATTTCTGGGTCATATGGTAGTTCTATTTTTATTTTTTTTTAAGGAGCCTTCATACTGTTCTGCATAGTAACTATACCAATTTACAATCCTACCCAATTGTGCCTGCTTTTGACAAGGCAGGGATGGACTCCACACACATGGCTGAGGGAATGTGGCTGGCAGAAGGATTGCTGAGATCACAGCTCTCACCTCCCACACAGACCCCCTAGCTCTTGTGTGATCTCAAAACTTAGGCTTGGGTTTGGGTGATGCCACATTTGGGCTCTCTGGGGGAAGACAGGATTGCTCCAGGTAACACTTGAAAAGTCGAAACTCCATAAATAGTTACTGCCAATGTGGGGAGGGAGCCAAATCTGAGCTAAGAGGAATACCTTCCAAGCAGAAACCTACGAGCTTCAGCACTTCATTCTAGAAGGATTCCAACTCCTTTTAAGGAATTCAGATTAGAAATCCTTTGTGATTTCCCAGGAGAGAAGAGAGTAAAGATTTGGCTTTTCAAGCATTAGTCCCAGGTGACTCAGACCCAGAAGGATGCCCTTCTACATGATGCTCCTCTTCCCTCTTCCTCCTCGTCTTTTCTCTAAATCTCATTAAATGGTTCATCACAGTTGCTCCTATCATGTCAGAAGGCAGTGACTGCCAGAATCTGCCTAGAACAGAATCCATTTGGAGTTGAAATACCCTCCCCCTGGGTTAATCTTCTCGGCGGTTGCATGTAGAACATGGGGCAGCATGTGGCGGAGATTAGGCATGCCCTGGTATTGAATTCTGAGGGCCAGGATGTGTGGGGGCCTGCATCCCTCACAGCACGTCACTTTCCTCTTTTAATGAAAACTGAAGCCCAGCTCCTGCCAGAGGGCAGGGGGAGTGAACAAATGTGTAGGAAAAGAAAATAGAAATGGTTAGGAAGGGTGGCTCCCTGACCCCTGGTCTGGGCTAGAAAAAGCACCTCCCCACACTGCCTCCTAGCACGTGGAATGCAGGAGGGGCTACAGGAGGAGCTAGGAGAGCTCCTGGGGAGGAATTAAGTGTGGCTCAGTCTGTTTCTGGCTTCTCTGTAAATACTGTGACACCTCCGAATGGAGGAACAGCTGAGATAAGTGACTGCTAATCCCCCAGTGCCGGGAGGAGGCCGGCCTCTCCCTTACAGATCCCAGCAGATGGTGGATGAAACAGGCTTCCCTCGAGGCAAGGGCAGCGGGAACTGTCCCACCTTCTGTTCCTTCAGCCAGCCCTGCACGTCTCCCTCATGGCCTGTCCCTGCCCAGAAGGGCCTTGCTGGCCCTCGAGAGCCTGGGGACATGCTCAAGTTTGGCTTTTGCCATCCTGCGGGGATGTTCAAGGTCAGCCAAGCTGGATTCAGGCCAGTGCTGGCAGCTTGGGCAGTCTTCAGCACAGCTCCTTGGGCCTGGGGAAGAAGAGCCAGGCAGTGCCTGCAAGTTTCTCTGAGAAGTACCTGGAGAATAGGGATGGTGACTTATTTAAAATGCAGATTCACTCTTCCCCGGTGAAATCTGGGAATCTGCATTGCTATTAGGCAGTCCAGGTAATTTGGCTACAAGTGGTTGCAGCATTCCATTTGAAGAAAACAGCAGTCTGGGTGGACTGATTGGCGTTTGAGGTGGTGGTTAGGATCAAGGAGTGGCCTGGTGCCTGGATTTGAAGCCTCACTCTTCCATTTGCTCACCCACGTGACCTTGGGCAAAGCAGGCACAACAATGGTTCTCTACCATGTAAAAGACAGTCTTTCTCAAACTGCAGGGCACAGTCCTTCCTGGATTTTGAAGTCAATTTAGTCACAAGTTGCATCAAAAACTGGGAGTTTGGCTGGCTGCACAGTAATGTGAATGTACTTAACACTACTGAACTGTGCAGTTTTACAGGGTTAGAGTGGTACATTTTGTGGTATGTATATTTTACCAAAATTTTTTAAAAATTTCAGAATGCACCACAAAAGGTAAGTCACTTTTCTATACTTAAGTAGACACTATCAATTTTTAAATTAAATGGATCCCTGAAAAATGGTGTCAAAGGAAAATCAGTCTTGGAATCTTATATTCCCATCGACTTAAATTTTAAAATATATAACAATAGGGTTTAAAGTTTTAAAATGTGGAAATTGAACAGTATTACAATGAACAAAGATCGAACCATCATGTCTTGAATGGGAAAAAGAGTTCTCACCATAAATATAATGCACAAGAAAATATGTTTTGTTCTAAACGGGAAAATATGAAATTGTTTTTTAAACATTTTAAGGGTGATGATTATGAAACTGGTTTCAGTACTCCACCGACCTACTCCAGGGCAGACTGATCCCTCGGTGGGTGGGCTGGAATTGGTGTCCTGAGCCCTGGAAGTGTTTACAAAGGATTCAGAAATAACCATGGTGTTTGGTGATCTGCTAGACTTTCCAGGGGTTCCTTTTACACAAATGGCAGTGAACGTGGGAATGTGCCCTCAGCCACTCCCAAGGAGAAACTGTTTCTTTCACACAAATGGTCATGAACTTCAGTCCTACTCTACTTTAAAAATAATATTTCCTCAGGAAGCCTTTCTCTGAACTCTTTTTTTTTGATGAGGGAAGCATACCACGAGGCATGCAGAACTTTCCCTGTCCAGGAATTGAACCCTCACCCTCTGAAGTGGAAGTCTGTAGTCTTAACCACTGGACTACCGGGAAGTCCTGAACCCTCTTTTCTTTCCTTTTTTTTTTTTTTTCCATTTATTTTTATTAGTTGGAGGCTAATTACTTTACAATATTGTAGTGGTTTTTGCCATACATTGACATGAATCAGTCATGGATTTACATGTATTCCCCATCCCGATCCCCCCTCCCACCTCCCTCTCCACCCGATTCCTCTGGGTCATCCCAGTGCACCAGGCCCGAGCACTTGTCTCATGCATCCAACCTGGGCTGGTGATCTGTTTCATCCTAGATAATATACATGTTTCGATGCTGTTCTCTCGAAACATCCCACCCTCGCCTTCTCCCACAGAGTCCAAAAGTCTGTTCTGTACATCTGTGTCTCTTTTTCTGTTTTGCATATAGGGTTATCGTTACCATCTTTCTAAATTCCATATATATGCATTAGTATACTGTATTGGTCTTTGTCTTTCTGGCTTACTTCACTCTGTATAACGGGCTACAGTTTCATCCATCTCATTAGAACTGATTCAAATGAATTCTTTTTAATGGCTGAGTAATATTCCATGGTGTATATGTACCACAGCTTCCTTATCCATTCGTCTGTTGATGAGCATCTAGGTTGCTTCCATGTCCTGGCTATTATAAACAGTGCTGTGATGAACATTGGGGTGCACGTGTCTCTTTCAGATCTGGTTTCCTCAGTGTGTATGCCCAGAAGTGGGATTGCTGGGTCATATGGCAGCTGAACCCTCTTTTGAATCCCCCTTTTTGTGACTATCCCAGTGATTCTCTCCCTGTCCTTCCCAGCATGTACCATAAATAACTGCCTCTGTCTCCTTTGCAGTTGCTCTGCTTTATTGCTCACATTTCCCAGTGACAAGCACAGTTCTTGTCCCAAAAATATTTGCTGAATCGATAAGTGAATGAAATTGACCCAAAATTTCAAAAGTGAGAACTACAGCTGCCTGTGTCATTATTACTGAATTGTAATAGTTCTTCTATGTGGTTTATGTCACTTGTCTCTAATTACTACTATAGCTAGTAACCCCTGCCGGAAAAGAGTTGCATCCTTTTTCAAAGGGTAAAATTGGGGCTTAGGACAGTGAAGTGATTTGCCCAAGAGCAAAACAGGTAGTAAGTGATAGAGGCAAGGCTCGAACCCAGGGATGTTGGGCTGTATCACTAGTTGCATTTCTGCTTTTTCTTGGTTCTTCTGCATCTGCCTGAGCCCAAGCAGCTCTGCTCTTTGCCTCCTGTCTATGGGCATTTTCACTGAAAAAGGCTTACCACATGGCAGAATGAGCCCGGCTGGCATGCCCCTCACCTGGCTCCATCACCCAGCCGCCCTCAGGCTTTCTTCTCCAGACCAACCCAAACATGGTTGGGGAGCTCAGAGGGGAGGACCCAGCATTCCCCAGTCTGGACAAGTATCTAATCAGCAGGCCCCCTTAGCGTATCAGCCCAAGACCACTCCAGAGATGGGCGCCTGTGCCCAGTTTTCTATTTTTAACTGGTGTGAGCAGGAGGAAAAACACAAGCATTAAAAATCAAAGTGCCGGTCACGAACTGAGAATACAGGGCAGGCCAGGGCAAACCGGGGATCTGTGTCCTTCTTCTATCTCTCTGTTCCTTCCTCCCCTCCTTGCTTCATGTCATCCCTTTCTCCAAAATCCCAAGATCCTCCACAAAGGAGCTGATTATTTATACCTGGGCTTTTTACACGTCAACATACATATGAATCAACTAAGCATCTTGCTAGAAAGCAGCCTCTGCTTCAGTAGTTTTGTGGTGGGGACTGAGACTCTGCTTTGCCAATTCATGCCAGGTTATGATGATATCTCTGTGGTATGTTCATAGGATTGAAGTTGCTGTTATCTTCTTGACAAGAATAGTTCTCTTTCAGTCTTATCTTCACCTGGAGTAAAGGCTTTGGCCCTCAGTTTATGGACATTCCCCTGTGTGCGTGTGTTAGGCACTTAGTGGGACCCCATGGACTGTAGCCCACTAGGCTCCTCTGTCCATGGAATCTCCCAGCAAGAATACTGGAGTGGGCCGCCATTCCCTTCTCCAGGGGATCTTCCCAACCCAGGGGTTGAACCCAGGTGTCCTGTATTGCAGGCCGACTCTTTACCATCTGAGCCAGCAGAGAAACCCTCATCCACCAGCTAATGGACAAGCAGCCTTTGGTATTTGTTCCTTCATTCACTTTGACAACAAGAAGTCTTTTTCTGGCCAAGACAGGAGTCTGAGTTTGAGCAAAACCCTGGAGACATGGAGGACAGCCCACCTTATGTCTGGGCCGGGGTACACCTGCTCTGTCCCCCAGCAAGACTGAGCAAGCTCTGTCTGGCCTCTTCCCTAACCAGCCCCTGGAACCAAGCATAAATCGCGGACCAAGGTGGCCTTGATTAATCTCGGCTTTCTGCCACAAAAGAGTACAGATCTCTGAGCTGTCATGCAGGTTGGTGGGGACTAGCCCAGGAGGGTGTTCTGCACCACGCGCCCCTTTTCTGGCCCCCAGTTGTGCTGCTGGGGTGCAGTTAGGGTGCATGAGGATTCCCAGGGCTCCGCTCCTCCAGCTCCCAGAGCGGGAGGATGAGAAGTTGCTGTCGCTCCCCCGCTGCCCTGGCCCAGCTGTCAGGACCCCTCAGCAGAGGGCAGGGCGCCAAGCCTTCCCACTCGTGTGTGGCTGATTGTCTCTTAGGCTGGCGGGGCTGCGGAGGAACCAGTCCGGGCACACCCAGGGAGCACCCCCACCCAGGAAGGGGGAGGGGGTGGCTGGCGTCACTCAGTCTTCCCCTGCCCCCTACCCTTCCCGGTCTGCGCCTCCCTAGCTCCCTATTTGGCCATCCCCCTGGTTGCCCCCTCCCCTTCCTTACATGGTCTGGGGGCCCCCTGGCCGATACTCTCCCCTGCCCTTGGCTCCATGAATGGCCTCGGCGCTCCTCAGTGGTGCGAAGGCGACCAAATAAGGCAAGGTGGCCGACCAGGCCCCCCACCCCTGCCCCCGATCGCTCCAACTGACCCCGTCCATCAGCGCGCTATAAAGCCGCGCGCCGCGCGCGGGGCACCAGCGCCTGCCGCAGCCTGAGCGACCGAGCCGAGCCCGCCCCGCGGACAGTGAGTCGGCGCCGCCCGCCTCCGCGCCTCCCTCCGCCCCGCGCCCGGAGCGAGTGCCCAGCGCTCCCGCCGCTCCATCACTTTTCTCCTTTTTTCCTTAGGACCAAACTTTCCCTTTGGCTCTCTAACTTCTTTTGCCCAGGGTCTCGATCTTCACAGGAGAGGGGCTCGCAGAGGGGGAGCCTTGCGCCCCATAGGGGGTCCCTGTTTTCTTGTCCTTTTTTCTCCCCCGAGGCTGGAGCATGGATGGGAGTGTGGATGAAGCCGTAGTGGTGTCCCAGTTTGTGAAAGGGAGCAAGTGTGAAGGGCTGGGGAGGACCTTCTAAGGGATGACTGTCCCGTTTGCCCTGGGGCAGAGGGTGAGCCTGCTGGCCGCGGAGCCTGCACGGGTCCCCGCTCCCCTGCTCCGCAGCTGCTTCTCACTTTTTCTGCCCAGGGGAAGGGAGATGGCAGGCGCCCCCCGCCCCCTGTCTCCTGTCCGCGGAACCCCCTCTGCCCTGTCCCCTCCTCCGGGGCGGGGGGGGGGGGGGGGCGGACCAGGCCAGCTCCGCAGGCGCTGAACTTGGGCCGCCTTGCTCTGCTGTCCCCGCAGACCCCGCTGAAGCTGTGCCAAGATGTGCGACGACGAGGAGACCACCGCCCTGGTGTGCGACAACGGTTCCGGGCTGGTGAAGGCCGGCTTCGCGGGCGACGACGCGCCCCGCGCGGTCTTCCCTTCCATCGTGGGCCGCCCGCGCCACCAGGTAAGCTTCAGCCCGCTGCGCAGTCCCAGCCCCATTGCACACCCCTCTCCTGCCACCTCTTCAGCCCAGCAACCAAGGAGATGTCTCACTTGACCCTCCTGTCTCGTGAACTCTTTAGGTCAGATAGGAAAAGATGAATCAGCTTCAAATCCGAGCTGACAAGTAACAACTTACACCCGCCAACATACCAGGAAATGTGCATTCCACTCTCCCACCCCAGTCCACTTCAGGGACACAGCTCGCCAAGGGTCCAGCTCGCTGGTGTGAAAAGCCAGCAGCATCTCTCTTTCAGTCTTCTCTTCCTCCTATACATTTCACCTTACTCCTTGGCCTTTTTTTTTCAGTCCGGTTCAGAACTCATAATATTACAACTCCTCCCAGCCAACCAGGGGCCAAGCCACATTGCTCCCTCTTGTTCACAGCCAGTTTATAGGGCTCCCCAAAGATGTGATCTATCTGCTTCCTGGCTATTGCGTTTTTAGAAGCCAGGCGTGACAGAGGCAGTAAGTGCATAGTGATAGTAACATACCACCTTGTTTATTAGAAGAGACACCACGCTGTCTGGCTGTGCCACGATGCCTGGTCAGACAGACTGCCAGGGAGGAGAGCAGTATTCCTCAGTGTGGGTGACCGTGGGTACTCCAGGACACTCTGGGCAGGCTGGATTTCACAGACACAATGATAATGGCATATCTGTCCTTCTTTTTAGGTTCACTTGATGAATGTAAAAATCTTTTCTGAGGAGACATGCAATGTGTCATTAATGCAGTCATTCCACAGTGTAGCATTTATATTCCAGTTGACATAGGTGATAAGCTTAATAATTTCATGAAGATATTATAACAATTTAAAAATGAGATGACGCTCTGCTTCTTCAGTGAAATAGCTTCATTCCTCTTCACCCCCAGTTATATTCTAAACAATAGAATTATGCCTCCTGAGGGTGGGGTGGGGAAAAGGTACAGGACTGATTTTAAATGATATTTCTGAATTGGGGTAAACTATTGTTTATTATTTCTGGTATTCATAAGATGCCCCTTGATTTGGACAGTTAGACAAATTAATTAGGCATTGAATATATTCCTAACATGGAGGAAGCTTGATTTTCTAATCTCTTTCTTCTTGCAGGGAGTCATGGTGGGTATGGGTCAGAAGGATTCCTATGTAGGTGATGAAGCTCAGAGCAAGCGAGGTATCCTGACTCTCAAGTACCCCATTGAACATGGCATCATCACCAACTGGGATGACATGGAGAAGATCTGGCACCATACCTTCTACAATGAGCTCCGTGTAGCCCCGGAGGAGCACCCCACTCTGCTCACCGAGGCCCCACTGAACCCCAAGGCCAACCGCGAGAAGATGACTCAGATCATGTTTGAGACCTTCAACGTCCCCGCCATGTATGTGGCCATCCAGGCGGTGCTCTCCCTGTATGCTTCTGGCCGTACCACAGGTGTGTTTGGATTGTAAGGCGTGCGATTGTGAGATAGTCTCTGGTTAATTACACTCCCAAGTCACTGACCTTGCTGTGAATCAGTTTCCCCAATGAAAAAAGAATGATCTCTTTCCTCACACTTCCTGGGAAGGTGTCTGTGCCGAGAGAGAAGTAACAAGAGTACCCTGAGCACACTTATTTCTAAGAGCGGAAAGAATATGGAGTTAGAGCCTTTCCTTGCCTAAAATATGTGATGTCAGATATTGAGGCTCTGCACAAACTAATAACCTGGAATGCAGCAGTTGTTGGTATATGTTCACATTATCCCAGCCCCTGGGCAAACATCGCCAGTAGAGACGAACCCAGAGAGAATCTACATTCCTTACAAAGTCTGAGTCAAAAAAGAGAGAAACGTGTTAGTTAGATGTGAGGGAAAACAAAAAACAAAAAACACACCTGGATGCTTGCATAACGTGCAAATGACTGGTAAGAGGGATGGTCATTTGAAAGTCTCCTGGGGAAATTCTTCCACCACAATATTTAAAGAATGAGCTGTCGCTGGCTTTAGTCTTGGCATGCATTGTACTCATTTTATCTGGATCTTTGCCCAGTGCTAGTATCTCTTAGCCAAGAGTGGAAGTAGGCTTTGACATGGCAAAAGCAGTGGTGTCCTCAGAGATTTACCTTGTTTTTGCCTATTTCCTCTGACAGGCATTGTTCTGGACTCTGGGGATGGTGTGACCCACAACGTCCCCATCTATGAGGGCTATGCTTTGCCCCACGCCATCATGCGTCTGGATCTAGCTGGCCGGGATCTCACGGATTACCTCATGAAGATCCTCACTGAGCGTGGCTACTCCTTTGTCACCACCGGTGAGTCTGTGTGTGTTTCATCTGCCACAGTAGGTGTCTGGTTTTCTCCACCAGTGAACCCACCTACCTCTCCAAAGCTGATGTCATCCTTCAGAGCTTACCTGTGACCCCCTTTATTTCTGCAGCTGAACGTGAGATTGTTCGTGACATTAAAGAGAAGCTGTGCTATGTCGCTCTGGATTTTGAGAATGAAATGGCTACGGCTGCTTCTTCCTCCTCCCTGGAGAAGAGCTATGAACTGCCTGATGGCCAAGTCATCACTATTGGCAACGAGCGCTTCCGCTGCCCTGAGACGCTCTTCCAGCCCTCCTTCATTGGTGAGTTGTATGGTCTGGTGCAGACACACAGCTTGGGGCTTCCAGAGAAAAATCTATTATAATCAACAATGATTAAGGGGCCCTTGTGTTGAAAGTAGTCATAGCTTGGAGACCCACACAGTTCAGCCTCAAGTCCCGATGGTTTTTGCAGGGATGGCCATTCCTCTTCTGCAGCAATGATATGATAAAGGATGACTTTATCATATGACACTGGCTTCATCTTGAAACAAGGAATGAGATAGAGTAGTAACTGAATAATCCATATCTGCAAGGAAGAGACGATGACTCAAGAGTGCTGACTTATTCTGGTAGATTCCATCACCAAGTCGCTAGACCTTACTTCCAAGTCACTCATTATTAAGTGTGACAACAATCCTACTTATAGTGATAACTGGACACTCACATCTTTCCTAAGCAGGGATTTCCAAGAGGAAGTTTGTCAGGGTCTTATTTTAGTCCATATATAAGATGGCATTCATTTCACATGAATGTGTAACTCATGCTTTTCTATTACATCCCCATAGGTCTGATGGGTACAGTGAGTGTTCCCTCTAAACAGGTGCTAAAAGCAGTTGTTTGTGTCTTGGCAGTCTGTTGTAGATTACTCTCAGCACTCTTAAGACACCTGTTGCACAAAACTCTGCAGTGTATCTTATAGAGGAACATGTTTCAGGGACAAATGGTGACAGTTTACCAACACAGAGGAGTCTTGTTATCTTCCCTCCACCCTGGCCCCATGGCCTTAATGCACTGTGACTTTTTAAAACTTGTTCATAGGTATGGAATCTGCTGGCATCCATGAAACGACTTACAACAGCATCATGAAATGTGACATTGATATTCGCAAGGATCTGTATGCCAACAATGTCTTATCTGGAGGTACCACCATGTACCCTGGTATTGCTGATCGCATGCAAAAGGAAATCACTGCTCTGGCTCCCAGCACCATGAAAATCAAGGTAAAGAACTGTGGTGGGATGGGGCCGGGGGGGAAACCAAGGCAGGTCTCCATAGACCAAGCAGAATTCCTAACTCCTTTCCCCTCACACAAATAGCTTCCTGTCTCACAGAAACCTTTTGCTTTTATAGCACCTTTTCTGATTTTTCTGGCACTTTTCCCAAGATAGGAGATTTTAAAACACTTTAAAGCAGTGGATAAAAATAAATCTTTGAGGAAAAAAATCTAAACCTTTGAACACATTTTAAAAGACCCCAACTTTCAGGCTAGGCTTCACCATGCCTGTAGCTTATTGTCACATTATTCTCTGGTTCGGAGAAGTAGGGAACTTCTATTTTATAGAGTCTTTGATCATGGAAATGATGAAATAGAGAAAATGCATTCGTCTTGAGTCAACTATATTCATTTGTAGGATTACTGGGATTATTCATTTGTATCACACTACAGTGACTTGATCACCAGTGTATTTTCTGTGAATCTCCCCACCATGTTGCTTACTCTGTTGCTTGGAACCTCAGAGTTCACTGGCAGCTTTTGCTTTCCTTTTGCAGATTATTGCTCCCCCTGAGCGTAAGTACTCTGTCTGGATTGGGGGCTCCATCCTGGCCTCCCTGTCCACCTTCCAGCAGATGTGGATCAGCAAGCAAGAATATGATGAGGCAGGCCCCTCCATCGTCCACCGCAAGTGCTTCTAAGGTGCCTTCTCTCTTAGTCTACATTACATTCAAGATGATGGTATGATGCTTTTTGGAGTCTTCTGAACCACCCTCCCTCATCTCTCATCAATCATTGTACAGTTTGTTTACACACGTGCAATTTATTTGTGCTTCTAATATTTATTGCTTTATAAATAAACCAGACCAGGACTTGCAACCTACAAAAGCAAGCATTTCTTATTTCTGTTTGGGGTTTGGGGAAGGAGTGGGATGGGGCCAGTGTTTGCTTACTCAGTCTGTGAGCTCATATCTGATGGCCTTGACACCATGAGCTTTGTAATATCGCAGGACCACACCAGTTCATCACTGTGACTTTTAGCTGGGAGTTACAATATTAAGTTTTGATTTTACCCTTTGGGACAGAATCATGAAGATAATTTATACCTGAAAAGCAGATTAGGTTTTCAGTTCAGTTCAGTCGCTCAGTCATGTCTGACTCTTTGCCACCCCATGGACTGCAGCACGCCAGGCTTCCCTGTCCATCACCAACTCCCAGAGCTTGCTCAAACTCATGTCCATCGAGTTGGTGATGCCATCCAGCCATCTCATCCTTTGTCAGTTCATCAGTGTGATTAGGTTTAGGTCCACATAAATGAGAAATGGATTGGAGAATACAGTCTGTGAAGATTAGTTTCTATGATAACACTGAAAATTGTGGTTTTAGCACATGTTCCAGTTATTTTTGTGACTTTGCCAAAGCCACATAGATATTGGTAATGAGAAAGTCAAAGGTTATTTTAAATAGATTAGTATAAATGCTCAATTCACAGCCTCTTCAGTTGTCTTCCTGAGGGTCATGCATGTTAACAGTGAAACAGTGAGGTCAGCTGACAGAAAAGCCCAGCCATACCCCATTCCAAATACTCCCTAAGCAAATCAAGACCACTGTGAGTGTTCAAAACAAGTGTGAGGATGGGGAATTCTCTGGAGGTCCAGCAGTTAGGACTCTGAACTTTTACTGCTGTGGGTTCAGTCCTTGGAAATAAGATCACACAAGCCACATGGTGTGGGCAAAAAGAAACACAGAAAGAAACGGGAGGAAACAGGCAGCAGACACCTCTGCCTAACCAGTGGCTAAACTGGGGGACGGACATCTTCAGGCTCTTCAGGTCTTTGAAATCTTGGGATCTTGGGTTGAGTAGAGTGAAGTCCTGAGGGGTTAAGGAGGGCAGAAAGGCACAATATTCCCTTCACTCTGTGCTGTACTCTTTGCAAAAGACTTTGGGGATAGCACCTCTATCATACTCTGTCCTTGAGGGGTTCACATACACATGACTCAGAAGCTCCCAGCGTATGTGGTTTGGGAGGCTTCAGGGAAATGGACATATGTGTATGGGTCTTGAAAGGTGGTTAAGAATTAAAGAGGTGGGATGAGGAGGGATAAAGCTTCAGCAGGAGACAGGGCAGAAGCCATCATACAAAGCACAAGGCAGGCTGGTGGGAACTGATGAATTTTAGGTCATCAGTTTGGAAAGGTAGATTTCAACCTGATTGCAGAGCTTTAAAAATTTTAACTTTCAACTTAATTGTTGTGGAACTGTTAGGCCATTTGTATATGTGTGTGTATTTCCACTCAGTCGTGTCTGACTCTTTGCAACCCATGGACTGTAGCCCACCAGGCTCCTCTGTCCATGGAATTTTCCAGGCAAGAATATTGGATTGGGTTGCCATGCCCTTCTCCAAGAGATCTTCCCAACCCAGGAATCGAACCCAAGTGTCTTACGTCTCCTGCATTGGCAGGCAGATTCTTTACCACTAGTGCTACCTGGGAAGCCATGTAAGACCAATTGAATGAAGTTAATTAAACTTTTACCTATTGATGAGAGAATTACAACACAGATTAAGCAATGGGTGCAATGTTATATGGGCTTCCAGGTGGTGCTAGTGGTAAAGAACCACCTGCCCATTCAGGAGACATAAGAGACACAGGTTTGATGCCTGGGTCGGAAAGATCCCCTAGAGTTGGAGATGGCAGTTTACTCCAGTATTCTTGCCTGGAGAATCCCATGGTCGGAAAGACCCCCTAGAGTGGGAGATGGCAGCTTACTACAGTATCCTTGCCTGGTGAATCCCATGGATAGAGAAGCCTGGTGACCTACAGTCCATGGGTTGCAAAGAGCCAGACAAAACTGGGTGCACATGTCCCCCACCCCCCACCCCCACACACACACAATATATAGCTTGTTTGTGGAATACCCAAGTCAGGAACTCAGATTTTTTGACATCTAATCTAAAGATTCTTCTACAACAATCTTTTCTAACTTAGTCATAGTTTATCAAAAGTAACCACATTCTATCACACACCCTTTTGAGAGTCTGGGTTCAAAATTCAGAGTCTGGGTTCAAAATTCAGAGTATTTATAGCTCATCAGGCAGTCTTAATAAGTTCCCAATGTCATTATCATTCCAGGTAGTAATTATGTCTTTATGTTCATTCATTCATAAAGACATCTCTTGACCCTTGATTCTGGGCCAGGCACAGTAGTAGGTGTGGGGGACACAAAGATGGAGGAGAGCACGTTGGCTGTGCTTAGAGCTCCATATTTGGCACAGCTAAATGGAAGTCTTTCTTTGCATTAAGGGTTAAAGAATAAATTAATTAGTGACATTTACATAAGATACCATTAACTTTCCTGTAGATTTTCTTTTCTTCCCCCAACTATTTCTTGTAGCACAGATAAATTGATTTAAAAGCTAAGTATCAGCCAGAGACAGGTTTGGAGCATGTATGGGGAGATGATTTAGCCAGTCTCTGTGTCTCTTTTTTCTCAAATTGAATACATTGTAAATTATGAATTTTAGTCTCTAAATACAGTATTAATACTTTAGGTTTAGGCAACTGGCTTCTGTATCACCAGTGGTTCTTTCTATGTGTAAATGTAAGTGGAATGGGTATTGTTTCTGCTTAAAAGTGGAAGTTTTTGGAATCAGTTTCTGATATTTGTAGCAAAAGTGGAAAGTACACAGGTTCTTGTTGAATTTTGAGGCTTCCTCAAAATTGCTTAATAGGGTGTAAGATATTAGAAAACTGACTCTTCTAATAATCATGCTTAAGAAAGGTATTAAGGCAATAGGATTTTTCTTAAGGCCACCCTCACATGTGTAAATTGAAATGTCTACAGTAAATAGATCTTGGTTAAGATGCAATGTAAAACAACCCATATTGGTCATGATATTTTTCTCAGTTTAAAATGAAAGAAGTACTTTGATTTATTTCTAAGATCCTAAAACACTATGTCTTTATTTTCCTTAACAATGGTCACTTCTTAGCAATGGTTATTATGTAGATGTGCTTAAATCATTAGAGTGTAGAGTTAGAAAAAGATAATAACTGAAGAAAATGGAACAGAGAGGTAGGATCGGTTTACTATACCCTGAGCCTAATACAATGTCCGGAGAAGGCATTGGCATTCCACTCCAGTACTCTTGCTTGGAAAATCCCATGGATGGAGGAGTCTGGTGGGCTGCAGTCTATGGGGTCGCACAGAGTTGGACAGGACTGAAGTGACTTAGCAGCAGCAGCAGCAATACAATATCAGCCTAAAACTGGGTCTCCACCTTTTTCTCCACTTCTTCTATGGAATCTGTTAGGGCCTGAATTATGTATGCCACTCCCACCCCACTCCAACCTCTGCCACAATTGCAATTCATATGTTGAAACCCTAACCTCCGCAATGTGACTGTATTTGGAGACAGGACCTTTAAGGAGTCATTAAGGTTAAATGAGATATAAAGGTGGGGCCCTAATCCAACAGGCCTGGTGTTCTTATAAAAAGATGAGCCACCTGGAGTGTGCCCATATGCAGGAAAGGGCAGGTGAGGACACAGCAAGAAGGTGACTGTCTGCAAGCCACAATGCAAAAAGAAAGAAGAACACAGGATCCCTACACCTTTGTTCTTTATCTCTAACCCCTGACATCAAGCCCCAACTTGATTCTCCTAGATTCCCCATGGAGGGGAAACACAGTTCTTGAAGCCTGAGCCTACTGTGTTCTCTCCTTCACTGGTTTGAGGATTAAAGCCATTTTTCTATTTCCTCCAAACTGTCTCCATATTTTCTTACTTGTCTCTGGTGGGCAGAGAAAGCCAAGATTTTGGTGGCAACAGTCTCTCCAGACTCCACTGTGGCCTGGGGATCCAGAAACCCAACAATCTCTATAAGACCTAATTAGCCAGGTGCTGAAAAGGAAATAAAAAGTCAGACTCATTTTATGATTAAAATTACATAAATACTATAAATATTTCCTAGGAACTAATAGGTAGGGAAGAAATTTCAGGTCTTTTAGGCCTGAAATAGCCAAAGTTGTCTATATTCAACTTGAGCTCTTCCAGGCTCATTATAGAAGGAATCTCTCCTTCAGGCAGAGCTTGGCCATTGCTATGGCAACCAAGCTCATACTAGGAAGAAGGGGGAAAATGCAAAAGTCTGCCTCTGGTCATTGGTGAACTGATGCCAGAAGATAATTCCTGCAATTCACTCATCAGCTCTGCATGCAACAGATGTAATCAATCTTCCTCTGAAGCTCAATGGTAAAGAATCCCCTGCCATTGCAGGAGACTGGGGTTCAATCCCTGGGTTGGGAAGATCCCTTGGAGATGGAAATGGTAACCCTCTCCAGTATTCTTGCTGGGAAATCCCATGGACAGAGGAGCCTGAGGGGCTAGAGTCTATAGGGTTGCAAGAGTCAGACACGACTTAGCAACTAAACAGCAACAACAAAGACTGACTAGTGGGATAAAGAGCTTCAGTCAAGCATAGCTCTCTTGAGTCCTCTGATCCTGGGCCCTCTCTCCCGCCAGGGAAAGGGAGATGAGTCACAAGAGATGTAAGCAGGGGTGGTCTGCAGTTCCTCCACGGCATTGTTTGCTAATTGCTCTGCACTGTTTTACTGCAGCTTCCTTGGGAATCAGTGTTGGGGAACAGCTGCTGCTGCTGCTGCTGCTGCTGCTAAGTCGCTTCAGTCGTGTCTGACTCTGTGCAACCCCAGAGACGGCAGCCCACCAGGCTCCCCCGTCCCTGGGATTCTCCAGGCAAGAACACTGGAGTGGGTTGCCATTTCCTTCTCCAATGCGTGAAAGTGAAAAGTGAAAGTGAAGTCACTCAGTCCTGTCCGACTTGTAGTGACCCCATGGACTGCAGCCCACCAGGCTCCTCCGTCCACAGGATTTTCTAGGCAAGAGTACTGGATTGGGTTGCCATTGCCTTCTCCGTATTCTACCCTACTTCATTACAAAAGAATTGCCAGGTGGTATACCTATGACAGAAGTATTACTCACAGTATCCAAAAGGTGACAGTGACCCAAGAGGACAATGATGAAAGAATGTACTAAAATGTGTACACACACACGCATTAGAGTATTGTTTTGTTGTTTAGTAGCCAAGTCGTATCTGACTCCTTTGCTCCTTCCTGGACTGCAATGCAGCCTGCCAGGCTCCTCTGTCCATGGGATTTTCCATGTAAGAACACTGGAGTGGGTTGGCAGAGAGAAAACAGACCCAAGGGAAGAGTGCCGTAAAGCTGAACTAAAATGTGGCATCAATAGTAGATGAGAAGTGAACTCTGGAGTCGAGGGTAAGCAAGAGATTAAGTCAACAAGCTTAGTGCTAAACACAGAAAGATGATTTGAAGAACTTTGGAAATACTACTGGATGGTGACATCATATTGGGTAGGATATGATAGAGCAGGCAACTTGTGGGAAATTTAAAAGCAAACCTGCCTTAGGCAAAATACTGAAATTTTCCCAAGGCATCTTTAACTCTAGGATCTACCCTTTGGACTTCTTTTCTAGTGCCTTCGACCAAGGCTGGCCACCCAGGAAATTCGTCCTACTACTCCTATGGTGATGACACTTGCCTGACCTTTATATGCAGTCCTCAAATACAGGCTATGCTAGTTAACATATTAGTTACCTAGTTACCTAATCTGTTCCTGGGGAAAAGTTAGAACATATATTCCCACTAGAAAACACACTCATAACTTAACAATAATTTTTGATGTTGCATGGGCTTTCAGTCAAAAAAGATCTGAATGCAAATCCTAGTTCTGCTGTTGACTAGTTGCCAACTAGTTAAGTAAATTAATTACCTAAACTCTCTAAACTTTAGAACAGAAGGACTAACTAAAATCATGGTCCGCGAGTTGTCATGGGAATGTAATGGTATCATGCATTTAAGACACTAAACACAGTGCCCATCAGGAGGGCATTTGGGCTCCAGATAAACAGCAACAAGGTTTACTTCCCTCTCTCCCCTTTATTTTGTTTCTAGCATAGATTTTGGAGGCTTGGGTTGGGTGGTAGACAGGGAGTGAGCTGTAAATGTCTCTTTACACTGTAATAGTTTCTCTATTTGTTGCTGTTTTGTCGCTCAATCATGTCCAACTCTTGTGACCCCATGAACTGGAGCCTGCCAGGTTCCTCTGCCCATGGGATTCTCCAGGCAAGAATACTGGAGTGGGTTACCATGCCCTCCTCCAAGGGATCTTCCCGACCCAGGGATCGAACCCACATCTCTTACATCTCCTGCGTTGACAGGTGGGTTCTTTACCACTAGTGCCATCTGGGAAGCCTGTGTTTCCCGGTAAGATCTTTTAATTCTATTGCTTAGAACTTTTCTTCATTCCTCTGACCTCCAGACTAGCTCCTGTATCTTTGAAACTCAGATCCAAAATTGTCCATATACTCATGTATCCGTTTTGGAAAACATATCATCAGTCATAGAGAGAGCATGGGGGTCAGGGGGTGTCTCTTCAGTGTTTTCATAGTGCCTTGTTTCTGACTCTACAAAGCATTTACAGCACATGACTACAAAGCTGGTGCACTTGTGAATCTCCTTAGACTGTAAGCTCAGGGGAGAGATCTATGTTATTAATGTGTGTGTGTGTTAGTCGTTCAGTCGAGTCCAACTCTGCGAACCACTGTCTGGAGCCAGCCAGGCTTCTCTGTCCGTGAAATTCCCCAGGCAAGAATACTGGGGTGGATTGCCATTCCCTTCTCCCGAGGATCTGCCCAACCCAGGGATTGAACCTGGGTCTCCTGCATTGCAAGAAGATTCTTTACCATCTGAACCACCAGGGAAGTCCATGTTACTTACATGAGTATCCAATCCTATGTACTCAAACAGGGATTGCTGATGATAAGACATTAAAGTTTTATTCATTAAAGACATTGAAAGGTTCTTTTATTTACACATTGCTCTGGGCTGCTCATCCTAATTAACCAAAAAATGTGATGATATTTTCTTTTTTGTAGTAAACCATGAATTTGGCTCTGTGCCCTCATCCTTGCCTTTGCATAAGGAAGAAATTACTCCATTCCCAGAGCTTATTAGGAGGCTGGCCAGACAGGTTTATCCCCTGAACAACTGCAAATAGAAAGCAAGAGGGGTTAGTCTCTAGCAGTGTGATGGTAAGTTGAAATGTCCCTTGACCCCAAACCTTTGGGGAAATATTTTCATCTCTAGCATCAGATACATGGTGCATATTCTTTCTTTGTTCCTCCCTACTGACTAGTTCCTACAAGCTATAAGAAGTCAGTGTTAGTCGCTAAGCCATGTCCAGCTCTTTGCAACCCCATGAACTGTAGCCCACCAGGCTCCTCTGTCCATGGGATTCTCCAGGCAAGCGTACTAGAGTGGGTAGCCATTCCCTTCTCCAGGGGAATCTTCCTGACTCAGGGACGGAATCTGTGTCTCACACATTGCAGGCAGATTCTTTACTGTCTGAGCCACCAAGGGACCCACTTATGGTGGCTCCAGTGGCTAAGTCCCTACAGCTGTTAGACCAGCCAGAGTGGATGAGAAAGCAGGCAGCTGCAGTGCGGTAGCAGCCTCCCACTGCTCTTCCCAACCCTCTTCCCGAACAATTGCTTGTACACGTCTTCTGCAGCCAGTGGGTGTCCTTAGCAAGGAAAGCAGATATACAGGATGTACTTATGTTTTGTTGAACTAAGTTGGGTTAAAAACTTAGCTTACGTAGTGGGAATCCTTACTGCTTCCTGGAGTGAAGTAGACATGGCTTCTTCTTTTGGGAGGCAGCTTTTTATCTTTGTGCTTCTCACCTGAGACCAGAGCAACTTGACCTCACCAATAGGTTGGGTGCCTAAAATAATGATGAGGATACTAATGTTAATATTTAACAATGACTGAGCCCTTACCTATGTCCTCCACTGCACTAAACCCTTCAAATCTATTATCTAATTTAACCAAACAATGAATTACTATCCCCCTCCACTTTCATGCATTGGAGAAGGAAATGGCAACCCACTCCAGTGTTCTTGCCTGGAGAATCCCAGGGATGGGGGAACCTGGCAGGTACCGTCTCTGGGGTTGCACAGAGTCAGACACGACTGAAGTGACTTAGCAGCAGCAGCAGCCCCACACTTTTTGATGAAAACTGAGAGCTGAAGGGGCTATTTGCCTTAGGTCAGGCTGCTGGTAAGCGGCAGAGCCAAGAATCAGCACTCCTGGGACGCGGCTCCACGCTCCCTGTCAGCAGTCCAGAGGGTCTCAGTACCCGTGAGGATAGCTGGAAACCAGAGGACACCCTCTCTCAGCATGTGGTCAGATACTCGTCCAGTAAGGAGTTTCTGAGTTCCAGTCATATTCTCTGTCAGAAAGGATTTTTTTTTTTCTTTTTTTACAAAGGAGTTTTAAGGAGAAGGGGAAAAAATGGTGGGATGAACTGAGAGGGTAGCAGAGACATATATACACTACCACATGTAAAACAGATAGCGAGTGGGAAGCAGCTTTAAAAAACAAGGAGCTCAGCTCAGGGCTCTGTGATAACCTAGAGGGGTGGGGATGTGGGAGGTAGGCTCAAGAGGGAGAAGATATAGGTATATACTTACAGCTGATTCACATTGTTGTACAAAAGGAACTAATACAACATTGTAAAGCAATTATCCTCCAATTCAAAAAACATAACTTGTCAAACAGTTTAAATCTGGTTAGGGGAATTGATTGTTTGATTGACTAGTTGACTAGATCAACATATACTCATTGAGATCTTTCTACTGGGTGCTGGGGACAAAACAGACATGGCCACTGTCCTCACGTGGCTTACAGTAGAGTGGTCCAGCGCGCATGCGTGTGTGCTGTCAGGGGAGGGGAGACAAGCCATAGATAAATCTTCAAATACACAGATACGCAGATAGAACGTGATCTCAGCCCATGGAAGGAATAACAGAGTGCAGTGAGAGGAGATTCTAGTTGAGAAGAGGGTTTTACTTAGATAAGGCTGTCAGGAAAAGCCTCTTTGAAAAGGTAACATTACATCTGAGAACTGAAGAAGGGGCAAAGCAAGCAGGGAAAACAGCACCTGCAATGACCTGGGTGTAGGAAAATCTATCATGTTCAAAGATGTGGGAGAACCCAAGAGGATGGATAGTGATGGGGGGCTGTGGGGAGTGGGGTAAGTGATGCTAGAGAGGTGATCCAAACATCCATCAAGGACTTCCCTGGTGGTCCACTGGCCAAGACTCCATGCTCCTAATGCAGGGGGCCCAGGTTTGATCCCTGGTCAGGGAACTAGATCCCACAAGCTGCAACTAAGAATTCTCAGGACACATCTAAAGATCTTGCAGGCTGCAAATTAAAAAAAGAAAAAAGGATCTTCCATGCCACAATTAAGACCTGGCACAGCCAAATAATAAAAGAACACCCATCATACAGGGCCTTTAACTACACCAAAAGTTTAGATTCTAAGTGTAAAACAATGATTCTAAAAGGTTTAAAACATGGAATTAGGAAACATATATTTTAAAAGCTTGTTCTAGGTACCATAGGAGACAGGATTTGAGAAGCAAGAATAGAGACAAGTAAACCACTGGGAAGCTCTTTGATGCAGCTGGGATATTGTGGGTCTCGGACCCAGAGGAAGCTGTGAAGATGGACAGCAGTGTGGACAGGGTCCAGATGGATCTCCTAAGAAGCAATAACAGGATGTACCAGTGGGCTGGAGAGGGCCAGGCAAAAAGAGAGAGTGCCACGGAGGCTGCCCAGGCTGTGGCCTTGAGTGGACAATGCATCTTCAGGGAAATTAAGATTTCAAGGTAATTCAAATGCAGTTTCAGCCCAGCATTGGAAAGGAAGGTTTTGCTCTCTCAAACCTCAAAAATGGGATTTGCTCTGGGTCTTGGAACTGTTTTCTGAGAGAAAGGGAGGGCAACTGAATGAGCAGGGAGTGGTTTTGGGGACAGGGAGGTGGAGAACTGAGAGGGGGTTGTGTGTTGGGATACAGGTAGATTGGGACCTGATAGGGTGAGGGCCACAGCACGGATCTTACAGACACAGGTGGGCTGTGTTCTTGCCTATAACACACAAATGATGATAGAACTGTCCTTTGAAGTTGCTGGTATGGGATAAAGGCAGTGCTATGCTCAGGCCTTGGCACATACTGGGAGTTTAATTAATGCTCAATAATTATAGTTATTGATATTGTTGTATTTGCATATATTTATATTTGGCACATATAATATATATTGTATGTTAATGTACATGCATATGTATGTGTGTATGTGTGTGTTGTAGAAGAACTGAAAGACAAATGTAGGAATTCGAATTTGATAAGAAAGTGTATGTGGGTCTGCTGATGACACTTCCTGAAAGGTGGGTCATTGAATGATATTTGAATTCTGGCGGCTGGGCCCAGAGCAGTCTAGTGATTAGAGAAACTTACTGAACCACCCAATAGTCCAAGAGCAACTAGAGAGCACATATTCCAAAGACTGAGACTGTAGAGTTAGATTCTCCTTCATCTATCAAAGAGGAGACTGACCTAAAGAGCTTCAAGAAGTCAGGAAAGTATGGCTTCATGATACAGGATATAAAGAGTTTGATTAACAATCACCATGGCCTTACATTATAGGAACTGTTAAGAAAATCTAAATTGGCTTCCTGAATTCTCAGTGCAGGAAGAACTTTTTATACACTTCTGAGTCTCCTCTCAAGTTGAAGGAATTTATTTTAGAACTGTTTAAATCCTACAGCAAAGGGCAACCATATTCTCTTTTATACCAGCTACCCTAGAGTGTCAGTTCCATTGTGTTCTAATAACTGGTTTGATTTTAATACATAAAAGGAAACTCCAGCACTGAAATATAGTATGAGGATTCCAGTCTTTAAAAAGAAAAGTGTAGGTTGGTAGGGAAAAGGGATTCAGTAGGAAGAATTCGATTAGTGTTTACTCCAAACATAAATCTTAACTCGGAGAATATAAAGTATAAAAGTATGCCTCCAAACTCTGAGAATAAAGTACGATACTAGGAATCAAAAATCTACTGTAATGCTCACTTGCTGAATTGAAGCCTCCATCAGCCTGGGTCCTCACAAGATTAGAATGAGCAGCGCCCCCTGCAGACTGAAAGCATGAGTAAGACACGAACTGCTAAGGTAACCACTGAGATGGTGCTTGTACCATTGCACAACTCAGCCAGTTCTGACTTTTATCACCAGCTTCTCACTCATCTCTGGAAGATTTCACTTTGCTCTGGGGCTCTGAGGTGATTTAATGCCAGCTGAACAACACATTTCGAATAACAAATGTAATCCTGGACAGTTTTTATTTCAGTAGGGATGGCTGTTCATGGTGTCCAAAGTGCCACACTTGTCAGAAATGAGTTTAGTATTAGGTAATTTTATTCCACGTTTGGAGGGAGGGCATGGAATTTTGTTTTTCTTTGGCATGTGAATGAAATAGAAAATGTATCTGAAGTTACCCCACATACCTCTTTTTGGTTCAACATGTGAGTAGGAGGCTAAAAATGAAGAGTTTCATCCAGGTTACTTTGCTTAATCTATGTTTAAAGTTTGCACCTGAACTGGCCTCATCATGGAATTATATAACCTTATTGTTTCAAAATATCATTCGCATATACAATTCACTAAGATTTGGACATGCCTGAGCGACTGAACAACAAAAAATACACAATTCAACTGTTTTTTAGTAGTTTCACACGTAAGTGCTACCATGGCCATAACCAACTTTAGAATGTTTTCATCACCTTAAGAAGAAGACTCAGTACTAAAAAATAAAAAGGGAAAAGAGAAGAAAAGAAAGATGCCTCAGACTCTGTAGCTCTTACTCCATTGTAGCCCACCCCTCTGCTCTCGCCTCCGCAAGGAATTAGTGGGATGGTCTGCTTGCCAGGGGAGAGTAAAATTAGGATTCTTGTCTTAATAAAGTCCTCTATTACAAGAGACATAAAAAGAATGATCAAGGTTTTTGCTCATGTGATTCTTTTTGCATCAGCCTCTTTCGTCCTGGTGGCCAAGAACCTCCTCTGCAGAGAAGCCTTCTTGAGACACCCTTCTCAGTTGCACTCCTGCTTCACGTCCACTCTTTGCTTGTTTTATATCCCATATTATGTTTGTTTCAGCTTAACTTGATTAATGTGTAATTTAAATAAAATAAAATGTGCTATTGTAAGCATGCAATTCATTTTGCCAAATGCTTATAATCCAGTAACCACCCCAATCAAAATATAGTACATTCCATCAGCCCCTAAATTCCCTTTCCTGCTCCAGATTTAACCCTCTCTGTCTCAACTCCAGAGAACCATTTTTGTCACGATAGATTAGTTTTGTCTGTTCTCAAACTTCATAATAATCATAATTTAAATTGTTCATTTATTTTCAGTTTCTACAACTAGATCTTTTTATACAATTCTTTTTTATTGATGCATAGTTGATTTACAAGGTGTTAGTTTCAAGTGTATAGCAAGGTGATTCAGATATATATATATATGTATATATACACATATATATATATATATATATATTCTTTTTCAGATCCTTTTCCCTTATAATTTATTACAAAATTTTAAGTATAGTTATCTGTGCTACATAGTAGGTCCTCGTTGATCATCTATTTTTTTCTATAAATTGATATTAGAATATAGTTGCTTTACAACATAGATTATTTTTTTACCCATAATTTTCTAGCACAAGGCCAGACTATGCCAGAATGAATAAATGCCAAATCAAATTAACTTAAAAAATTGAAGCAGCTAAATATTTGAGAGTAACAGTGAGGATTAGATTGCAAGGGTTAGGAGCAGGAGTCTTATTCATCTTGTCTGCTTTCTTTCTTTCCCTGCCTTTCCCCTTTTCTTCACAACAATGACAAAGGAAGCCTCAGATGGGAGAGAAAGCTGTGTCAGGAGTCACTTTCCTTTGCCTTTGGGCAAAATGTGTTACCATTTTGAATGAACAGGTAGAAATAGTTTCATTCGTTTTGTGACTTTCAGCTTTGAGCTTTCAACTTCCTTGATGAAGACATTTTAAATCTGCGCCCTCGGTAAGATAGGAGATTCACTCAAATGGTATCTCAGTTTCTGAAAATACAGCTGAGATTTGTGTTCTATCAGCAAAATCATAGCAGCTCTGTTAATTTTTGGCAAGATATTTCTGCCACTACAATGTAATCAAGCCTCATCACATACCTGTAGCTGGCCTCGCTCACGCACAGGAGAGGAAGGGGTCATGTTCAGCATCTCTTCCTCAGAGGCGGGAGCTGAAGTAGAGACTTTCCTAAGAGCTGCTTTTCCTTGCTTCTTTGCGTGCATTCATTTCCGGTTTGGCAGTGTGTGCATCCCCCTTCAGCCCAAGTTCTAAATCTCTTTCTCTCTCACTATCTAGGACACATGAGAATTAACCTACTCATGTAGATTACAGGGCCCCAGCCCTCATTAACCTTAATATTTATTGAAAGAAATACAGCTTTTGCAGTAGGAGAAGTGAAAATGCCCTTCCTTTCAGCCTGAATAGTGGCACCAGTGTGAGCCAAGGAGATGGGCTTTTTAGGTGGTAGTTCAACCCACACACGCATTTGCATCCAGTCATTGACAATTTCTCATGGGTGATATTTCTGGATTTGTGGGCACCTTGATACAGCACTGTAAAATTGCAGCCCTGAGGTGATTTTGGAGTAGCTCATGGTGCTATCTATTCTGTATTTTCTTTGTGTCCTTTTGTTGCAGGAAGGGGGACCCCTTCCAGGGCCTGAAACTGGGCTCTTGTCTAACACTCGGAAAAGAATTGTCCGAGGAGACACATGCTGACAAAGCAAGAGATTTTATTGGGAAAGGACACCCGGGTGGAGAGCAGTAGGTAAGGGAACCCAGGAGAACTGCTCTGCCACGTGGCTCGCAGTCTTGGGTTTTATGGTGATGGGATTAGTTTCCGGGTGGTCTTTGGCCAATCATTCTAATTCAGAGTCTTTCCTGGTGGCGCACGCATCGCTCAGCCAAGATGGATGCTAGCAAGAGGGATTCTGGGAAGTGGACGGACAGGTAGTGTCTCCTCTGGATCTTTCCCGAACTCTTCCGGCTGGTGGTGGCCTATTAGTTCCGTATTCCTTATCAGGATCTCCTGCCATAAAACAACTCATGCAAATAGTTACTATGGTACCTGACCAGGGTGGGCGGTTTCAATCAGTGTGCTTCCCCTAACAACTCCCCCCTGAGAGACTTCATATTCAAGATGCTTCTTGGGAATTGGGGCGGAGGTCTCTTTTTTCTGTAACTTCTTCCTGCTGTGTCGGGGCGTAGGCCTGCCTAGCAGAGCAGAAGTCTCTCTCTACCTGATCTAAGTTGGGGTGTTCTATATTTGAAACCAACTCTCACCCTTGTAGTAACATCAATTTGGCCTGGAACTGCTGGAGTCTGCTGGAGATAAACTTTGTAAGGAGTTGGAGTATACAAGGGCCAAATAGGAGGCCTAATAGGATAGTTATCACTGGACCCATGGATGGTAAGAGCCAAGAAGGGAAAGAAGGAGAACTCCATACACCTGTTGAACTTAAATCCCGGATCTTTGTAGTCTGTTTTAAAAGCCCCTTGATATCTTCTTGGACCTGCCCAGACTGGTTATAATAAAAACAGCATTTTTCCTTTAGATATAGACAAGTGCCTCTCTGTCCTGCAGTCAATAAGTCTAGGGCCCGACGATTTTGTAGGACCATTGCGGCTAGGGAGTCTAACTGGGATTGTAGGCGTTGGAGGGTCCTCGCTGTTTTTTCTATGGATACAGCAGTGTCAGTAGAAAGCTGCTGAAATTTATGTAAAGAAGTTCCCCCCACGGCAACTCCTGTTAAACCAGCAGTCAGTCCTAATGCCAGGAAAATAGGGGTAAGTATTACCGCACGACGTATCTTCTGGTTGGTATATACTGGTAGAGGCAAGGAGGTATTATTCTAGGCCAGATCTATGTGGGGCGTAACATACCCTAGGGAGCAAGTTCCTGACCAAAAAGGTGGTAGGGATAAATAAGCTTTATCCCCACATATGAAATAGACACCATGACTAGGTTTAAGTTGGGCAGCAAAATGGGTTTGCCAAAGAGGAACAGGATTTCCATCTGCCTTACAACTGGAACATGGCATAATGGTACAGGGGCAGTCCTTTAGCAGCTGGGAGGAGACTGTCACCCCACTTGCTGCAAAACCGGCAGCAATGAGGGCGTTTAGAAACGGATTTAAGTGTTGTGAGGCATCTCTCTCTTTTTTTTTAAATTGCTGCATGGGCATGCAGAATGAGGAAAGCATACTTAGAGTCCGTATACACATTAATCCTCTTTTTTTCTCCTAACTCCAAAGCTCTTGTCAGGGCAAAAAGTTCAGCTTTCTGGGCTGAGGTGTCTGGGGGAAGAGACCCACTTTTTTTAGTTCCTTCTAGGCTCACTACTGCATATCCTGCTTTCCTCTCTCCTTTTTCTACAAAACTGCTGCCATCTGTGTACCAGTTTTCCTCTGGGTCAGATAAAGGTGTCTCTGATAGGTCCGGGCGAGAAGAGTATAACTCGTCTATGATTTGTATGCATTGGTGATCCAGAGGGGAAGTAGGGGGATCTGGCAGTAAGGTTGCTGGATTTAAAGTCTGGCAGACCCTCAACCTTATTTCTGGAGTGTCAAGGAGGAGGGCTTGGTATTGGGTGATCCTTCCCCCTGTCATCCACCTGTCCCCTTTAGTTTTTAAGACTGCTTGCACCTGGAGAGGCGTATACACTGTGGTGGGCTGACCCAGGGTCAGCCTAGATGCCTCCTTAACCATAAGAGCGGTGGCTGCTACTGCCCGGAGGCAAGTGGGCCACCCTCTGGCCACCTCATCTAGTTGTTTTGAGAGATAAGCCACGGGTTGTAATACGGGCCCCATCATCTGCCCTAACATCCCAAGAGCAGTTCTTATCCTTTCAGAAACATAGAGTCTAAAAGGCTTTTCCAGATTTGGGAGGCCTAAAGCTGGGGCTGTAGTGATGGACTCTTTTAGGGCATTAAAGGCCACCTTGCAGGTCTCATCCCAGTCGAGTGGCTCTTTCTCTTTTCCCCTTAACTTTTTATATAGGGGTTTGGCCAGATTGCCATAATTAGGAATCCAGATCCTGCAAAACACGGTCATTCCTAAAAATCCCCTAAGCTGTTTTTTTGTTTGGGGGTACGGGGTATTTAAGATGAGGGATTTCCTCTCGGGGTCAAGCATTCTTTTTCCTTCTGTAATTATAAATCCAAGGTATTTTACTTGGGTTAAGCTAATCTGAGCCTTCTTGGGGGATACTCGATAACCCTTTTCATATAGGAAATTTAGAGTTTTAATAGTGTCCATTTGAGAGCTGGTAAAATCTGGACTAGCTATGAGCAAGTCATCCACATACTGTATTAGACTACTGTTCGTTAAAGTTAATTCCCTTAGTTCTCTCCCCAAGGAAGTCCCAAAGATATGAGGGCTATCCCTAAACCCTTGTGGTAGTCGAGTCCAGCAGAGTTGTATGGTCTCCCTCGTTTCCAAGTCCCGCCACTCAAAAGCAAAGAGTTTTTGGGATTCAGGATGGAGAGGAATGCAAAAGAAAGCATCTTTAAGATCCAAGACTGAGAAGTACTTGGCTTTTTCTGGGACTTGGGATAGGAGGGTATACGGGTTTGGGACTATGGGGTGGATGGGAACCACAGCTTCATTAACAGCTCTTAGATCCTGGACGAATATCGATTCCATTTGGTTTTTTAACGGGCAAGATTGGAGTATTGCAGGGGGACTCACAGCTGATTAGAATTCCAGTATTTCGGTATTTGTTAACTAATGGTCTAAGACCCTCAAGAGCTTCTGGTTTTAAGGGATATTGTCTTTTTCAGGGGTAGGGAGCATTTGGCCTCAGAGAAATCTTTACCGGTGGAACATTTATGGCTAAACCAGGGCTGGAGACATCCCACACCTGGGGATTGACCTCATCTAGGAAAGGGACAGACTCTTTCTTTTTTACCTCTGACTGTAAATATTTAGACACTAGGCAAAGAAAATTATCGACTTCTACCTTTTCCCAAGTCACTTTGGTTTGGAGGCGGCAAAGAAGGTCTCTCCCCAGTAGGGGAGCAGGGCAACCAGGGATGTATAAGAAGGGGTGGGTTCCTTGCCAATTTCCCACCTTACAATGGAGGGGCTTAGTAAAATTCCGGCTTTGGGGTTTTCTATCTACCCCTATCACCATTTTAGTCTGGGAGTCTAAAGGTCCTAATCGGAAAGGAAGAACGGAGAAGGCAGCCCCCGTGTCTAGAAGAAAGTTCACATCCTTACCTTCTATTTGTAGAGTCACCCAAGGGTCGAGAGGAGTGATCTGGATCTCACCATTCGCGGGGGGTTTTCGAGCCGCTGGGCACCGTCAGTCCTGGTCGCCCAGAACTAACACAGAGGGAGCAGGTGTAGGGGTCGCCATACGCCTTCCCTTAGGGCGATATGGACACTCCCTTTTTCAATGTCCATCCTCTCTGTAGTAGGCACATTGGGTGCGGCTCAGCCACGGTGGATTGTTAAGATCTTTTTTTCTTCCTTGCTCTCCCCGGGACTCTCGCATAGTGGCAGGATGAATCAAGGCCAGGATTTTAGCCTGTTGTTGGGCCAAGGCCTGGGTCTGCCTCTCTATTTTTTTATCTTTTCGGACTTCTTTTTGCTCCCTTCTTGCTTCCTCCTCCCGGTCCCTGTTCAAAAACACCCTATTTGCCTCTTCCACCAAATCGGAAATTGGGGTCTCTGGTCCTTTTTTAGTTTTTGTAATTTTCTCCTTATGTCTGGGGCTACCTGGGTTATGAAGGAATGGGCCAACAGGACTCGTCCTTCCATACTTGTTAAATCTGTCTCGGTAAAGTTTTTAAAGGCTTCTGTGAGTCTGCCCAAGAAAAGGGCTGGATTTTCATTCTCTCCCTGTGTAACCTCTTTTATCTTATTATAATTAACAACCTTTCGCACACTCTGGGTCATTCCCTGTAGCAGGCAAGTAATGAGGTGTCTTAAGGATTCCTTTCCTGCCCTTGTATTAGGATCCCAGTCTGGCTCTGTCGAGGGAATTGCCTCTTTGGCAGGGGCCAGACTGACATCTACCCGCTGTCTTTCATCAGCCACTTTTCTAGCCTGATCTAGGATTCGAGCTTTTTCTCATCATTACAACACCGGGTGAGGATGACCATTATATCCCTCCAGGTGAGGGAGAAGTTAAGGCTAAGACGCTCAAATTTATCCTTAAATTTTTGGGGGTTCTCGGAATATGAACCCAATTGTTCCATGCATTGGGTAATGTCTTGCATAGAGAACGGAACATGAATGTGCATAGTTCCCCCCTCCCCATCTGGTACCTCTCTTAGGGGGCAGATTTTGTCTGAAGATGACCTTTTCTTCTGTAGAGGACAAAGCTTACTTCCTGATCGTAACCCCATGGGGGAGGGGACATATGGAGGAGCCAAGGCGACTGGGAGTGACTCCCCTTCTGATCTCATGTCTTCCGGGCCAGGCTCCTGACTTCCGGGCGTGTCTGACCCTCCCTTCCTCGTGGCCTCTCTGCTGAAGCAGGGGAGGTCAAGAGAAGGTCAAGGGGATCTTCTGTTTCAGGCCTTGCTAAAAGGATTTTGGAAGAGCATTTATCGAAGTCCTCAAGCTTATATTTTCCCTTTTTTTCAGAATCCTGGTAGAGGGCCATAAAGGCCTGAACATAGGGAACTTTTTTGTATTTACCCACACGTTTGCAGTATAGACTGAGCTGTAAAATGGTGTTGTGTCCAAGTGATCCTGACTGGGGCCATTTTTCCCCTCCTCCCAGGGAGTAAGTAGGCCAGTACTGAGTACAGTATTTGATAAGTTTTTTTTTTTTAACCCTCCCAGTTGGTGTCCCTCCCAGTTGGCCAAAAGACAACCGAGCGGGGTGTCTAGAGGGAAGCTAGGCTTATTTTCCATTTTAGCGATGGTATAGCCTATATCTCGTTCCCAAGGGACCAGTACTGGGGCGGATGCCTCTATATCTGACTCTAGAGAGATTGTAAGCTCTCTCCTGGTCCCAAAGGGCCTGATTGTATAAGCGCCAAAGGAAATGTTCGGTAGTAAGCACAATCAATGGGGCTGTAGGGCTGGTCCCAAAAGGTAAATTAACCCCTAAGGATGTATCTAGAGTGTTAATTTTCACCCAAGACCAGGTGCGACTATACTGAACCCCGTCAATCACTTCCACGTGGAAGCACTCAGCCAAATGCGCAATTAAATGGCTGAATTTATAGAAACAGGGCACCCGATGGAGGGCTTCTAACGCCTGATCGTCTCCCCAGGAACAGAAAGCACAGTTGATGGGGAGCAGAGGGTGTAGCCTCTCTGAAAATCTCTTACAAAGACCCAGAACTTCAGGTCCAAGTATTGACAGACAGAGTAAGCGGAAATAACTTGGGTCTTCAAAGAGAGGGAAGAGGGCCAGGTTGAGAGAAGAGGAGTGGGACGAGACAGAAGGTCTAGGAGTGGGGGAGAGAAAGAGAAAAAGGGGTGGCCTTACAGACGTCTCCTGCCACCTGCAGACACCCAGGCATTACGGGACTTTTCCCTGGGCTTCCAGAGAAGGGAGGACTGGAACTCGGCCCTACCAGAACCAGAATTCGAGTTCTCTGCCAAGAGGAGGTGATCAGTCTCCAATCCTCAGCTTAAGCTGAGGCCCTTCGACCAGATTCCTGCGTCCAGGACCGGGGGACTAGAAAAACAGGAAGGATAGGAAGGGCTAAGGAGAGGAAAGAGAGAGGGAAGAGGAGGGAGGTCAATAAAGTCTCTTGTTCCTTACCGGTCGGGGCACTCTGGCCAGTTGTCCGCGTCAGGAGGAGACCAGGGACAAAAGGGTCCCAGTTGCGGCCGCTGGGTCTGGTCCATTGGCAGGCAAGCTGGCCCCTGAGAACCCCGAGTGGTCAGGATGTCAGTCTCAGCGAAGAAGATGTCCCTTCGTGGTCGCCATTTGTTGCAGGAAAGGGGACCCCTTCCAGGGCCCGAAACTGGGCTCTTGTCTAACACTCGGAAAAGAATTGTCCGAGGAGACACATGCTGACAAAGCAAGAGATTTTATTGGGAAAGGGCACCCGGGTGGAGAGCAGTAGGTAAGGGAACCCAGGAGAACTGCTCTGCCACGTGGCTCGCAGTCTTGGGTTTTATGGTGATGGGATTAGTTTCCGGGTGGTCTTTGGCCAATCATTCTAATTCAGAGTCTTTCCTGGTGGCGCACGCATCGCTCAGCCAAGATGGATGCTAGCAAGAGGGATTCTGGGAAGTGGACAGACAGGTAGTGTCTCCTCTGGATCTTTCCCGAACTCTTCCGGCTGGTGGTGGCCTATTAGTTCTGTATTCCTTATCAGGATCTCCTGCCATAAAACAACTCATGCAAATGGTTACTATGGTACCTGACCAGGGTGGGCGGTTTCAATCAGTGTGCTTCCCCTAACACTTTGAGTTATCAATTCTGTCCTGAAATTCTCATCTTCCTTCCCAGTGGGTACTCAACTGGTACCTACTGCAGGACTGAAGAGCTGACATTTCTCTCTTAAACACTGTAGTCAGTGTTCCCTTGACCTCTTCTCTTCCAGACATCAGGTGCTCCGTCTGTCCCCTGCTCGCCAGGCCTGACCTTTGCTTTAATGAGATTTGAGTGCTGAGTATATCTCAGCCGTGTCCTCATCCCTCCTCTATGGAAGATGCCGCTTTTGTTGATGACCCTTGAGTTTGGGGAAGACAGTAATCATTCGGGGATGGAGAAGGGGCAAGAGGGGACAGGATATAAATTCATAACCCAGACAAGGTTAGAGGAATGCTGGGGATGGGCTTGAACCTCAGAGAAGGCAAAACCAGGAACCAGGTGGAATGAAAAGCTGTTCAGAGCAGTCCAGGCCATGACCTCTGGCTAGCAGTACAGTTTCTGGAATCAAATAGAGAAGTTGGGCAATGGGCTGATGTACAAAGAAGTGGGGTCTTGTGAAACTCTTTGATTTCTAAGCCCGATGACACCAGAAGAGGGTCAGGCTTTCCCAAGAACACTGGGCAAATTTTCATTCATTCTCTTCCATTGCTCCCACTTTTCTCTTGATTTAGGCCAACAGGAAAATATTGAATTGCCTCCAGAATGATCTAACACCATTTAGAACTGTATTCTTCAAACTGTGAATCAAGATCTATTAAATGAATTTTGAATCAGTTGAGTAGGTTTCAGCTAGTACACACACACAAAACAAGCAGGGCAGAGAACAGAAAATATCAGAGTGACAGTAAATAATATTTTGTGAAACTGTTTTAGTCTCTAGGTATATGTATTAAGTTGTAATATGGAATGTATTTTGTGGATCATGATAAAAAAAAGTTTAAAATCAATGGTTTACAATGATCAATTTTCATATATTATTAAAAAACTTTTTATTAGAAAAATATAGATAAATAATAACAATAGCAAATATACCTAAAATAGCAATATAGTAAGATAGACCCTGTGCATCATCATCTAGTTTCCAAATTGTCTTTTGTAGATAGTACAATTCTATTTATTTCCTTCAGTAATTTAAAAAAGTTTTTTCTCCACCCTACTAAATTCAGGGGAGATTTTGGGTAGAACTGAAGTTATCCTTCCTAAAGTTTCAAGCTGTGAATATTTCAAGTCAATTGGGAGCCTTCCTGAGAGGCTACAGGAAATTACTGTGGAAAATGAGTTTGGAAGAAAAACTGAGGCAAATCTCACAGATGCTGCTTGTACCCAGGGCTCTGTGCATTTTCTAGAGGGAGTCAGTGATGTCTCCTGGTTTAGTTCAATGTTCTCCTTTGTCCCCAGCCCCCTTACAGAATAGAGAAAAGTAGAGGTGGGTGGGACTGAGAACACTCAGTCCAACTTTTGTGTCTTATGGATGAAAAAACTGCACTCTAGGAGTGGGAACTGGGTTATTACCCAAGAGAGCCTCTCATCTCAAGGTCCTTATCCCCCATGCCAGGAGCCATGTATATTTCAGATACAATGAAAAGTTTTTTTTTTTAGACTCAGCCTTAACCCCCTTCTCTGTTTTCCCTCCAATCTCCTGAAATGGGTTCTTACTCTTCTAATCCCATGAATCCGTACTCTTTATACATTTGCCAACTATCCATATACCTACTAAATATCCATGTAGAAAGTACAGGCTATTGCTTCCTGTGTTTTACATTCATACAAATGGAGTTATAGTCTACTTACTATACAGCATCTTGCTTTTTTCACTCAATATTTAGTTTTTGAAATCTATCTTTGTTGAAATATATAGATCAATTTCATTCATTTTTCACTTCTGAGTATTATGCCATGAGATGAATAAATGACATTTTGATACTTCTATCACTGAATTTTGTGTTTTTCACTTACTATTTTCTGTTTTGCTTTGTTTCCTTTTCTTCTTTAACTGACAGTTATGGGTTGAATGTATCTTCACAAAATTCATATGTTGAAGCCTTTAACTTCACTGTGATGGAGGCTGGGCCTTTGTGAGTAATTAGAGTTAGATGAGCTCATGAGAGTGGGACCTTTATAATAAGATTGACTCAGACAGTAAAGATTCTTTAATCTGCCTGCAATGCAGGAGACACCAGTTCAATTCCTAGGTCAGGAAGTTTCTCTTCAGAAGAAAACGACAACCCATTCAAGTATTATTGCCCACAAATCCCATGGACAGAGGAGCCAGGTGGCTACAGTCCATGGGATTGCAAAGAATCAGACATGACTGGGTGATTAACACTTTCACTTTCAAGAAGAGACAACAGAAATCTTGCTTTCTCTTTTCTCTATTTGAGGACATGGCAAGAAGGTGGCCATCTGCAATTCCAGGAATGCAGGAAAAGATCCCTCAGAGAAATCAGCTGGCATCTTGATCTTAGACTTTCAAAAACTGTGAGAAAATACATTTCTGTTGTTTAAGCCACCCAGTTTACGGTATTTTGTTTCAGCAGTTTGAGCAGACTAAAACACTGAACTCTACTGAGTTGATGTTTTCTCTACTAGTCTGGAAGTTTTTACATTCCATTTCTATTCTTTCTTAAATTTTCCCTAAAGTTTTTTAATATACATTAAAATAAACACAACTTAAAATTAATTTATATGCCTCTCCTATTATGAGCTCATTCTTAGTCACTCAACTGTGTCCGACTCTTTGAAACCCCATGGACTGTAGCCCACCAGGCTCCTCTGGCCCCGGAATTTTCCAGGCAAGAATACTGGAGTGGGTTGTAATGCCCTCCTCCAGGGGATCTTCCCAACCCAGGGATCAAATCCAGGTCTCCTGCCTTTCAGGCAGTTTCTTTACCGTCTGAGCCACCAGGGAAGACCCTCCCACCTTGATTTATCCCCATTCTGCCCACATTAACAGTAGATACTTACCTGTATAAGCAAAACTATCTTTCTTTTTTCATATATTTTTTTCTAATACCCCGCTCTGGGTTTAATTTTCTTCTTGATTGATAGTCCTTCACTATTCTTTCAGTGCAGATGTGTGTATCAGAAACTCCTTCATTCTTTGTCTGAAAAAAATATTTTGCTCTCCGTCTTTAAGAAAGTTGGTCATAAAGGCAAAGAAAAATAACCGCAAGGTAGTGCTTATATCTGAATGGAAAAACCACTGGCAGTTTTCTTCAGATACTTGCACATTCTAATTTTTCTAGGTTGAATATTTGTGTAATTTCTCAAAAGTTAAAAAATACACACCAAGATGCAGTAGGATGTGAAAATCCTTTGATTGATGCCTCATCCAATCAATGCCAAATCTTCAAGTATTCTGATCCTGTTTCTGCAAGCTTTTCTTCAGGAGAACTATTGAAGGTGATACTGTTGCCATGGCACCATAGAAGTCTTCCCCAGAGATATTGAAATGGAGGAGTCTCCTCATTCTAGGCTCAGGTTTCAGCTGCTCTTGGCTGCTTTTATTTGCATACCTTCAATGCAAATGTGCCTTTAATCTTGCTTTCTACTTGACATTAGAAATTCTTCTTCACAGTGATGGAATTTAATGTCTGTCTTCATGCAAGACTTGAAGCTAGAGTGTAAAAGAACTCAAACCAGCATCCACCATACCTGGAAAGTGTGGCTACATGCCCTCTGCTTTCAAAGTAGCTTTTTGTTTGTTTGTTTTTAATGCAAATGATGCTCCATTTGGCCTTGAGAGCAGCATCTGTGCATGAGATGGAAATCCAGAGCACAATCCAGGTCCTCTCCAAAGTCACCAAATTTCAAAGGACAATAGTGAAAATTAGATTTCTAGAGAGCAACACATCTTGAGTGACCTTGAGCTAAGATCATTTTCCAGCTGCTCAAGGAGCTGGTCAGCTGGAGAAATCTGAATTCTTTTCACACAGAACTTCAGCTAGTCAATTAGTCCACACTGCTATTTTATTTTTAGTAAATTATGTTTGGATTCTTGTTTTCTCTTGGGCTTAGGTTTAAAAAAATGTTTTTTCCTGGCTCCTATCACACTGCATCCTGCAGATTAAATGGGCTCCAAATTAGCTTCTCCTCATATTTAGGCAGTAGATTTATTTAAGAAAGAAACCACATGCATTTACTTTCATTTGCTCTCTGTCCCTTCAGAAGTCTCACTAATAAGATACTAACTGGACTTTTAAGAAGTCGTAGTCTATAAAGGCAAAGAGAATAGGAAACTGGAAAGCAGATACACAGTGATAATAATTAAGCTCAGATATAGAAAAAGCTGAGAAACAAGTATTTTGCTTAGTAGAAACCCACCTCTGCCCCCAGTGAAGGTTTAGAAACTGGGCATGAAGGGGGAGGTAAGAATGTAGCTAAAATCAGGATGATTGCTTAAAAATCTATTTAAGAAACTAAAATTCTATGTTTCCATTTCCCATTTCATACAGCCAAGTAACTCCCTTTCCTCCACCCTAGAAGAAAATGGGATGCTTAGCCTCTGGAGTGGGGTTCTCTGGATTGGGGGAACAGTGGCTATAGTTGATGATAAGGAGACAATGTTGTCAACAGAGTGATTGCCCACCAACTGTTAAAACCATAAGCCCACTACTCCTGGTTTTTGGAATCCTGGAAGACTGTGCTATCCCCACCAGGCAGGGGGCTGGTAGGTTCTTGTCTGCAGAATCTGACCAGACCAAGAGGAAAAAAAAAAAAAATCAGGAATTTTCCTAACTAATTGGTCCAATGAGATACTCTATATTAGGATTTCTCAAACAAAACTAGACATTCGGGACAGGGTAACTCTTTGTTGCGGAGGCAGTCCTGGGCATTACAGGGTGTTTAAGAGCATCCCTGGCTTCCACCCACCATAGGCTAAAAGCACCATCTGCACTCAAGCCCAGAGCAGGCCCAACTCATGCACTTGGTCTTCCATCACTTCCTTAGTGCTTCATTCACTTTCCAATGTGAGCTGACGATCAAAAGTCAGAAGACACCTGAAGAGGAAAGCCTCTGATGTGAAATATGGACATGAAAACAATGGAAATATTTTTCCACTGGAGGACGGTGCACTGAGGAAGTGCACAGAGATCTGCAGGGATGGAGTGCAGACATCATGTGGGAAGAAGACAGGCCTTTAAACTAGAGAGGTGGGCACAGACCAGATCTGAGGAACTCGCGTGGGTTTGTGCATGGTCAGGCCGCTAAGACGGCTGTCCTCTTGCTCTCTGTACATCCCCTACTTGACCAGTGCCTTCTTCACCTGCACCCTATTCACGTGAACGTGTTTACCCCCAGCTCCAGTGAGCGATTGTTCTAATCCTTAGGCCAGAATGGTTCTACCAGCTAGTTTATTAAAGGGAAATATTTGCCCTTGTGATGACTGTTAATCTGAGGGGCTGTGCAGGTTTCCCTGACCCAGCTGCTGGTTTCCTTGGTAACAGATAAACCAACCTGAGGTCATGCTTCATGCTCAGATGCTTCCGTAGTGTCCGACTCTTTGTGATGCTACAGACTGTAGCCCGCCAGGCTCCTCTGTCCATGGGATTCTCCAGGCAAGGATATTGGAGTGGGTTGCCATGCCCTCCTCCAGGTGATCTTCTTAACCCAGAGATCGAACTTGTATCTCTCTTGTATGTCTCTTGCACTGGCAGGCGAGTTCTTTACCACTAGCGCCAGTTGGTAAGCCCAACCTGAAGTCAAGTCCTGTTAAAAACAGGGGCTTCACTCTCTCCAAGGAGTGAAGACTGTTGTCATGTCCCGCCTGCATTTGCCATACATGGTGGGGTGTCACTCCAGGACTATTTCAGACATGTGAAATCCCCTCTCTGATGCACCACTTATGTCACCATCACCATATCCAGGCTTTTTCTTTGGACGTGAGGCTGGGTGATTGCAAGGCTTGCAGGCCTACAGGGTGGAACCCAAGAGTTTGCTAAAAAGTCTGACCTACCCAGAAGGCCACAAGAAGCACTGTAGAACTGTCAGTAAGTTGGGTTGTTACTGTAATAATATTCCCAGTAAACACAGGTTGAGTGAAAGGTTAATCTATCCACTATGACCTATCCATTCATCAAAAAAACTACGCAGTCTCTCACCTCATATTATCAACACACAAACTTGACAGTGTGAACCGCAACATATTTCAAAGTAGCTCCTCTGTACACTACTTGGAAGGTCCCACATATGCTTCACAGCATGCCCCCAGTACACAGAATATTTCAGGAACTTGCTTGATGTTTTTGCTCTGGAGCTGGCAAATATGTGTATGAATATTTTCAGAGATGGCAAACTCACACTTTGAAACCTTCTAACTTGAATGCTGAAGAAGCAGAAGGAACCTGAATCCCAGCTCACAGTTGGCAAGAAACTCTATATGATGCAGGTGCAAATCATTTTGTCTCCCTCTTTTAAATTTCACTTATTAAAGTATGTATTTTCGAAGCTACTAGTGAAAATAAACTGGGTAATCAAAGTGGCTCTTATACCTTGTAGTATAAAACAAGGGGTGATTTTTCAAACAATGAGGGTTTTCTTACATGTTAACAAGGGGATGATTCAAGCACATTACATTTATTGTGTACTTTTATTATTACCTCAGCTCCACCTCAGACCATCAGGCATTAGATCCTGGAGGCTGGGGTCCCTTGCCCTAGATCATTTCACTGAGAGCAGATGGGCTTAGATACTGGAGGCACTTCCTTTTGGTACCGCCACCCAGTCCCATAGGAAGGTAGGCAAATGCATATGGGTGTTACTGAGTGTAGCCCATCAGCAGTGGTGGTGTGGTCACTGGTTTTCCTGCATCCAGCCTTGCCCAGCCCCTCCAAACTATTCTGTCCACGATGCAAACAGACTGAGCTTTCAAAAACAAGCCTAATTATGTCAGTCTCCTCTTAAGCCTTCAAAAGCGGCACATTATTTTCACGGAAAAAGGCGACTGCTTTACCCTGGCCTGTTACCCTGGCCTGTGGGTCTTTCTTGGTGGCTCAGAGGGTAAGCAATCTGTCTGCAATGCAGGAGACCTGGGTTCGATCCCTGGGTCGGGAAGATCACCTGGAGAAGGAAATAGCAACCCACTCCAGTCTTCTTGCTTGGGAAATCCCATGGACAGAGGAGCCTGGCGGGCCACAGTACATGGGGTCACAAAGAATCGGACACGACTGAGTAACTAACAACAACCTTACTCTGGCCTGTAAGGTTCTGCTTGATCAGATTCCTGCCGGTTTCTCCAGCCTCCCCACTCCCCAGCCTCTTGCTCCGTGAGCCACCAAATTAGCTCTTGCAGTTCTCTGACCGTGCTACTTTTCTCCCGCCCCAGGGCCTGTTCACTCCTGTTCCCCCAGCTCAGAAGCAACTCTTTCACCCTTTGCACTTGCTTTACTCCTCCTCCTTTAGACCTCAGCTATGGAATACCTTTTACCCCTACCCTTTACCACAAAGTAGGTCAGCCCCTCCCTGCTCCATTCTTTTTTTAAAAAATTATTTATTTATTTGACTATTTGAGATCTTCATTGAGGCACTCAGGATCTTCATTGCTATGCTCCAGCTCAGATGTTCTGTGGCCTGTAGGCTCTTAGTTCCCCAATCAGGGATTGAACCTGTGTCCTAAGCATTGCAAGGTGGATTCTTAACCACTGGACCACCAGGGAAGTCCCCCTGCCCCATTCTTTACTCAGGGCTACAGATCTATCTCAGAGTTATCCACCAATAGCACTTAACTCAATTGTAAAATTATACACTAGTATTTGAGATTATTTGATTAATTAGTTTGTCTCTCCTAATAAACTTTAAATTCCATGAGGTCAAAGTCCATGTTGTTCTACTCACTTTTGTATCCCCCTGGCACAGAGCAGGAAATGAATAAATCTTCACTCAAATGACAGGGCCAAGAGTCTATGTGCAAATAAAAAAAAGAATCTATGTGCAAAGATGAAATGTAATGGGTTGGTAGAATTTGGTTGTAGCATAGCATATATTGCTACATGGTAGATACACTTGCATCTCTGTCGATTTTTAAAATGTATGTTCTAGGAAGGTAAAGGGGCAGGAGAGGACATGACTAGTTAATACAGAATAAAGTGAAAAGTAAAAGTGTTAGTCGCTCAGTCAGGTCCAACTCTTTGCAACCCCATGGACTGCAGTCTAGCAGGTTTTTCTGTCCATGGAATTCTCCAGGCAAGAATACTGGAATGGCTAGTCATCCAGAGGATCTTCCCAACACAGGCATCAACCTTGAGTCTCCTGCATTGTGGGCGGATTCTTTACTGACTGAGCCACCAGGCAAGCCCAATAAAGAGTGAATAGCATGTTAATTAAGCCATTCATCCACATTTCATTCATTTTTGTTCATTCGGATGTCACAAGATGGAAAGACTTCCTTTTTATTTGAACAGTTGGCACTCTGATTTCCCTTTGGAAAAGAACTGTCTTGATTGCAACAACACAAAAGACTATGGTAAGTATTCAGGTTAAGTTGATCCCCCTACCCTCCACAACCTGCAACCCTTTCCTCCTCAACTGAGAAGGCAAAAAAATAGAGTCCAGGCATGTGACTTTCTGACCATCTGTACTGTTGCAGAGACAAAGCCTAAACAAACTAAGAAAAAGTTATTAACTTAGCTCTGAGGTGATCCTTCTTGTGTACCAAATGTCACAAGTTGGTTATTAATATGAACTATGCGATGGACATTTATAAACAGAGACTAATAACAAGTAGTTTATGCTTTTCACTGAAATACCTATATCACAGATACCAGGCAGCAAAATTAAAAGTTTATTGAAAGCACAACATTATTTGATTTATACTCTTACCTTAATGGAAGACCATGTCACCTCTGCCTGAAGTAGAAAGAATAACTTAATTACTGACATCATGACAGAAGCAGTGATGCTGGAGAAAACACACAGACTCTTCTTGTGCTCTGAATAAAAGATGTAATCGGATGCAATCATTTCATTAATACACACATGGCTCTCTAATGGGAAGACAGGGGACCAGATGGCCAGGGATGGACTGAGATGAAATGAGATGGGTGCTTGCAGTTTAGCAACTAACTACTTAGCCTGTGTGGATTATACTAAGTCCTTACAGAACCACAGGAACACATTTTCAGAATGAAATTCTGGCTTTGTCTCCAGAAGCACCATTCCCAGCACAAGGAGAAAGCCCATCTTATGGGATTCCTACAGGGCTGCTGTGTATAAGTCGTTGATGGTGGTTATAATTGCACTAGTGCGCTAGTGCTCAAACTTAACTGCATGTTAGAATCACCTGTAGAGTTCTTTAAAAAAAAAAAATACCAATGCTTGGGGCTTATCTCCAGAGATGCTGGTTTAATTGGTTTGGGGCCCAGCCCAGGCACTGGAATTTTTCAAAGCTCCCCAGGTGATTCAAAGGTGCAGTAAAATTTAAGAACTACTGCATTAATGTAATTCCTGTATTTATACAAGTAGGCCCACTTCATAGATCAATAAAAGAAGCCAGTGCTTGCATAGTATGATTTGGGACAGCACAGAACATCTCTGGCCCTCAAAGAGCTATTCTCTCCTTCAGTGTTTGGAAAACTCCCTAGAAAAATTCATTTCTTTGAATGAAAGCTTTGCAACTTAAATGAGGATAATTCCTCTGAGAAGGATAATACATTAAGTGGTTATCAGTTATTAACACCCTGGTGTGCCTGTTTATCGGATTACTTTCCTTAATGGTGGGGGAATCAGGGGGCAGGGAATGAGTGAAGCATGATGGTGGGAAGCTCAAAGGTCAATAGGATGTGGTTTCAAGGTGAGTTCCATTGCTGGGGGATATGACCAAAGGCAATCTATAGGCAAGGGGGAAGGATGAGTTTAGACCAAAAAGATAAATCTTTGTGTGAGATTCTGAAGGTCAGAGAAGACTGTGAACCAAATCCAATGGACAAGTGGGAGAGTTGCTCTTGACAAACCCTTGGCTGACTATCCAAACACTGCAACCAGGGAGCTGAACATGTCAGTGGCAAGAAAGTAGAAGCCCCTTTCCAGTCTCGCCCATCTCCAGAAACAGGAGGCTCTCTGGACCAGACTTGGACATTCAAGAGGGATCAGAAGGCAGGTAGATTGACAAGAACTGGAACATCACAAAGGCCTCTGGGTTGATCATGCCTGAGTTGCCAGAATTCAGACAAAAATGGGAACTGGCTAAATTTCAGGAGGTCAAGATACCAGGCAGCCAGGAGCATCCATGCATGATTGATTGAAGAACCTTGAAAATCAGCTCCAGGTCTTAGAGAGGATTCCTTTGGGGACAAATATCAATTCAGCATAATTATCTTGGCTGTAGATATGAGGCAACAGGATGAATCCAGCTTTTAGCAGCATACTCTGATGTGGCAAAAGTGCAGGAAGGGCGTCTATGGAAACTAACATATATTCTCTCAGCTTAACGATTCTGTCCAGGGTAGGTCCTACCCATGTGCATTTCCCCTACAATTTCCTCATCTCTTCTATACAGACTGGAAAGGTACTCAGCAGGAAGCCCAGCTATATCCCTTGTGACAGGGACTCTATCTGGACCATGACAATGACAGTATAAAGAGGAGGATGTTCATCACCCAGGCAGGCTCTTCTGCACTGTAGCTGAATGACTTTTCAACAGCGTTGACTTAAAAGAAATCTCTTCCTGCAGGTTTAATGAGCCCCCCTGGGAAGTTCCTGATGTGAATGGGGATCACGACTTGACATAAACATGAAAGATTATGTGTCAGCAGGCCTGATTTGATTCTTAATGAGTGTTAATTTATTTGCTGTGATTTCACACATCTGCTTTGGCCACAATGGCATATTACATTAATCCCTGAGCTATTACTACACATACTATATTTTCTATACACAAGGTAGGGAATGGGAAATTAGTACATGTGATGTTTCTTAAAGGGATACACACCCTTTAATTCAAAGGACTAGCAGGCAGATGTTCGATTTCCCCACTATTTGGATATACAATCTCTTGAGGCTAAAACATAACTTGGCGTTTGTGTCCGTGACATTGCAGAATAGTTTCCATGGTAACAGGCTCAGGGGAATCCTAAGGTACACAGTAAGCTACCATATTTAGGGTTACTTATGATTGGTGGATCGGACAGTTCTACTTCTGTATGGAATATTATTCTCTATTACTTTGTCTGGACAATAAAAACCAAAAGGTGTGTCCCTAAACATTTAAGCCAGGGCTTAAACAGAGGGAAGGAAACATACACAAAAGAGGAGAAAAATCACTTTGCGGCATAAAAAGAGTCTGTTTAACCTGCCACTTATGTTCTTTCAAGTCTCACAAGACAGGTTGGGTTTGTTCTGTCAGAAGACAAATTTGATGGTTTCATTAGTAAACAGATGTATGTAGGCCACTGGGGGAGATAAAGCTCAGCTAATCCTAGCTGTTTGTGAATGAAATGTGGGGGACTTTAACACAGAGACCAATCCCAAACCGAATGCAGTCCCTCACAAATCCCAGAGGCTACAGATGCTGGCGCTTCCCAGAGGCTGTGTATCCAGAAGTGAGATCAGCTTTCCGAGGCTGCCTCTCTGATGCTGAAGCCCAAATCTTGCACACTCAGCAGCATTTTCTGGGTTAGTTCAGTGGGTGTTGGGATCACAGTGAGTAAAAGCAGCACAAAGGTGAGAGCAGGGGGCTAGTGGTCGGCAAGAAAGCTTTTTAGTGAGGGGTCTGGCTGCCCTAAGTGTGTGGGATTTTCACTGAACAAAGGGAGCTTCTTTCTTTTCTTGATTTGAATGTAATCTCTAGTTGTGCAGGAGCCAGGATCCGCCTCTGTTCAAAGGACATGCAGCTGTCCCAGGTTTACGGTAAGAGAGAGCCAGAATAGCTACCCTACTCCTCCAACAAACTTTAAGTTTCCACAATGCTAGTTTCCACAACACTATGGAAAGCGCTGTGAGGTATAATGCATGCCCTCTGCTCTCCAAGAATTTATCATCCAGGAGGGGACAGATCAGTGGATTCACTATCATTCTTACACCTTACAAAGTTCCTAGGGGGTTTCATTTACCAAGTATTTGAAGCTACTAAGCTAAGCTACTAAGCTACTATACCTGGGAATCTGAGGTTGAAAAGAGAATGAAACTGGATGAAGGTGGTCAAAAGCTACAGACCTCCAACTGTAAGATAAAAGTACTAGGGATATAATGTACCTGATCAATTTAATTAACACTGCTGTATGTAATATATGAAAGTTGTTTAAGAGAGTAAATCCTAAGAGTTCCCATCACCAGGAATAAATTGTTTCTATTTCCTTTATTTTGTATCTATATGAGATGATGGATGTTCACTAACCTTGTGAAAACTATTTCATGCTGTATGTAAAGTCAAATCATTATGCTCTACACCTTAAATTTATATAGAGCTGTATGTCAATTATATTTGTAAAAAACTAGAAGAAAAAGAATAAAATTCTAAGCTTATATAAAGATAAGAGCAAATCCAGATATATCCATGTAGAAAATTGGATTATTCTTGGTAACTCTTCATTTCCACCCTGTATTAGAATATTTAACTAGGTCCTTTGCTATGTGTCTTTACAGTTTTTTTTCTCACTAGACATGGAGAGTCTTTCCCTGACCTACCAAGGGAAATTTCTGCTTGGAAAGACCTAGCTTCAGAAAGCCAACAATCCAGGTATTATTTTACTTTAGATGCTTGCAGGTGGTTATGTCCCCATGACCCAAACCATGTTTAATTTCTTCTTCTTTCTTAAAAGTCCCCTTTTTTCATCTTTTGAAATTATTTGTTCCTCCTCTCTAGGACCCTTAAATAGTACTTTGTTCATAGCTTTGTCCTTAACTACTTGCATGACTTTAGGTACCTAATCTTTGGATCAGTTTTAACATCTATCAGAGCTACTGGTGAGAACTTGATAAAAATGTAGGTACCTAAACCTCACTTCTATAGATTTTAATTTATCAGATGTGGGAGAGGACCTCAGCATCTGTATTTGTATTGAGTATCCTTAGACAGGCTAAGATACACCAAAGTTTATTCGTCAAGTTCTGTTTTTTTCATGCAAAGCTATTATTTTAATAGAGTAGAATGAGTTTTAAAGAAGAATTAAAGAACTTCCCAGCTGTCTTAAAAAGGGATCTTCAATCAGATGGGAATAGAGTCAGAATCCAGTTGGTTGAGACAATGTACGGAGGAAACAGAGATTCCTAGCTCTATATAGAAACTTTTCATATAATTTCAGCACAACCAGGACAATTTATTAATTAAGAGTATTGGGCTCAAAAAAAAAAAAAGAAATATATAAAAAAAGAATGAGATGTTATTTGCATTGACAGGGATACACTTGGAGGACTTTATGCTAAGTGAAGTAAATCAGAGAAAGAAATGCTGTATGACAGGGGTCCCCAACCTCTGGGATCTAATGCCTGATGATTTGAGGTGGAGCTGATGTAATAATAATATAAATAAAGTGCACAGTAAATGGAATGCCCTTGAATCATCCTGAAACCAACCTCTCCCACCCCACTCTGTCCATGGAAAAACCGTCTTCCACAAAACTGCTCTCTGGTGCCAAAAAGGTTGGAGACCGCTGCTGTATGATATCATTTATGTGTGGAATCTAAAAAATACAACAGACTAGTGAATATAATGTAAAAAGAGACAGATTCACAGGTACAGAGAACAAGTTGGTGGTTACCAATAGGGAGTGGGGAAATGGGGAGAGGCAATGTGGGATAAGAGATTAAGAGGTACAAACTATTAGATATAAAATAAATTATAAAGATATGCTGTATATAAAATAAATTATAAAGATATACTGTGCAACACAAGCAATGTAGTCAATATTTTACAGTAACTATAAAGGAAGTATAATCTTTAAAAATTGTGAATCATTATATTGTATACCTGTAATGTATATATTGTATATCAACTATATGTCAAAAAAATTTTTAAAGGTTAAAAAAAGGAAACATTGCATAATAATGTAAAATATTATTTAAAAATAAAGAGTTCATTTTTTCAAGGTGTAGTGGGGAGAATAAGGTTTTTATCTAAAAACAAGCTACTGAATCTAATAAATGAGTCTTTCAAAAATACAGATTCTGCATATAGGTGTTTCTGTGTGTTTACACACATCATGTGCGTGCTCATGCATTAAATCTATATGTCACGTTAGTGTAATTTTAAAACAATTAATTAAATGATAAGCAATTTAGTCATAGCCCAGTACTTCAAAACTGCACTGTGAGAATGTTTGAAATGTCTTTCCTGTGATCTATGTCTTTAGGATCACCATCTTAAAGGGTTTGGGAAAGCCACATGTATAGAACATAATGATTTTGAATCATGCAGCCTAATTTTGGGATATTTAAATATGTGAAACAGATTTCCTTAGGGACTTTCTCATTCATTCACTCCTTGTCTGAGACCCTTCACCCCAAAGAGTCTGCTAGGGAAGGAGGAACTACAGGGAGCTAGAGCCAAAGGGAGCAGACGGAAGTCTGAGCAAACACACCAAGTCTGAGTTGGGGGGGTCACCATTCCATCTGGAGGCAGATGAGGTAATAGGCTATCCAACCACTCCCATCTTTGTTTCTCTTCTCTACCCTGCGGGAAATAAGGGCACTTGCCATAGCCCTAATGTTCCATTTTTACCCTACACCTCTCTCCATTTTCAGTGGACTCTTCCCTCTGTTGCCGTGAAAACCAACTTCCTTGGTCTAAAGGTGTCAGGTCTAGGAGAGATCTCACTGATCCCTCTCTCACTGAAGCTTAGGTTGTGCCTTTGTCATTTTATGTAGAAGTGCACTGTGAGTAGACTCAAGCCCATGCCCTGTACCCAATTCTTCCCAGTCTCTGGGCCACCAACGAGCCAACTAACTTGTATGGTCACAAACTGAAGGCTCATCATGATGTAGCTTATATAATACATACATAATATGTGCGATGATCCCTGTGGATAATTAAGGCGGCATTACCTGCCTAGAAGGGAGCTAGCAGCTCTTTCACAGCCGTGTTTTCTAAAAGGGTGACAACCACTTACTGTGCTTTTCATACCCAATATGAAAGAGTCTCTACTACGTCCCCTCATACCTAGCTCTGTGCGGGCGCGTCAGTCACTCAGTCCTGTTGGGCTCTTTGTGACCCCACGGATTGTAGCCCAGCAGTCTCCTCTGTCTGTGAAATTCTCCAGGCAAGAAATAGTGCAGTAGGTTGCCATTTCCTTCTCCCCAGAGACTGAACTCACATCTCCCGCGACTTCTGCTTTGGCCCGCAAGGCAGATTCTTTACCCCTAAGCCACCTGGGAAGCCCCTCCTAATACCGACCCCTGAGCTAATTAGTATCAGTGTGATTGTCTTCATTTTCTAGCTACCAACTAAGCAGTTGCTCCAGAGAGAACTGTCAGCAATATGTAAATTTAAAAACAGAAGCCAGGAGCTGCTGGTTGACAGTATAGAAAGCCGAGGTTGGAAAACAAAAGTGATGGTGGAGTGAGATTGTGAGTGGCCGTTCTAGCTAGTTGAATACTGAGCTTCCTTACGATCCGATTAGCTCACAGTTTACCCGAGAAGTACCCACTCCTCCAAATAAATAAGTAAAAGATAGATATAGAATAGCAGAGCGTCTGGGTTTGCGCTGGGGAAGCGAGTACTTTAACCATGGCCACCCACTCGCTCAAACTAGGCACCTATTTGGTAGAGAGTCTTGTGCTCAAACCCCCATCCTTAGAGACAGCTTCACTCCTACTTTTAAGCTTCAGCCTAAATGGACATTCATCGAGCTTTCCTCATTCCTGTATCGGATTCACGATGGCACCGACCGCAGACTCACTCTTAAGCCACGCAGTCCTCTCTTATGAGAGACTGAAAACGTCCTATTGTTGCCCCCGCTCTCCTTTCCCCAACCAGCATCTCCATTTAGAGAGGGAATTTCAGTTGCATCACCAAACACAAAAAGCAAAAGGTGAGGGATGCAGGGAGAGACGCCAAACTCCCTACTCACACCCCTCCCCACTCACCCACGCGTCGGCTCCCGGCTCCCCCTCCTCCTGCCCCGGGTTGGCGGTCAGGTGAGGTTACCTGGGCGCCCCGAGAAGCCTCGAGGGGCGCTGCGATCCTTCCTCTCGAAGTCGCCCCTCTCCCCACCGGGCCCCCAAGACTCTGGCCCCTTCTCCCCCTGCGCGCGTCCCCTGCCCCTCGGGCTCCGGCGCGCAGCGACAGCCGCACGCAGCGCTCGGCTCCCCTCCGCCGACCTGGCGTGACGCAGGCGGAGACTACTTAAGGCCGGATTAGAGGCGGCGGCCGCGGATTGCCGAGCCCTGCAACCGGCTCCGCGCGCTCCGCCCCGGCTTCGCAGGCGGCAGCGCGGGAGCGCCCGGTGCCCGCTGAAGTGCCAGGCGCGGGGATTGGTGCCCGGACCTTTCCTCGGCCCCTAACCCCCGGGAGTGAGTGGCGCTCAAACACCTCGCTCGGGCGGGCGAGAGCTCGCGGACCTGCACGCGGCCAACCCCGCTCCGCCCCGCCCCTCGCCCGGCCGTCCCCCGGCTCCAGACCCTACCCCCGGACAGCGCCCGAGGTTCGTGCCCGCTCTCCGGACCGCGCCAGCTGCTCATCAGTTGGACGCGCTTGGGTTTCCTTCCCTATTTCCCCTGTTTTAAGTACAATAAAAGGGAGAGGGGGATCTTGGATTTTTAAACAATTTTGTTTGATTCTTTAACCGGGGGGCATTTCGCTCCCAGTCGGGAGGTGCGGCCCGGGGAGGGGCCCGAAGCGGGAAGGTGCCCGGTGCTGCCCAGTCTTTGTCTGCTGCCTCCGGATGCACAGCGATGGGGGAATGGACCATCTTGGAGAGGCTGCTGGAAGCCGCGGTGCAGCAGCACTCCACTATGATCGGGAGGTAAGGGCGACGAGCCGGCCATCAGCGGGCCCCGTCGGGCGGCCCCCGGGAGTCCTTTCTAACGTCCAGACCGAGCCCCAGCAGCCCTCAGACCCTCCTCTGCCTCCTTCCCATCATCCTTGGTCCATGCGCCTGTGTTCCCAGCATTGAGGGATTGCCTGACGCCCAGGGATGCCCCCCTCCTCCAGCTGCTCCTCATCAGGAATCCATCCCTTCCCTATGAAGCACCACCGGGGGATTCACTTTTCTTCCATTAGCAAAGGAGTTATTGGCTCAGTCGTGGTACCCCCACTCTCCGGAGTCAGAGCCAATCTTCATCCGGTTCCCTAAATAGAATCTACAAAGAAGGCAGGATTGTATTTGGACAGAGAAGGGCAAATGGGGAGATGGATTTGCTCTTCCGAGCAGATATATCTTTCCCCAACCAATATTTAACAAGCTAAACTGATTTGCCTGTTAAGACCTACAGTGCCAGAAACCCACACACCCAGTTGACACATTTTGTCTCTATATATACTATATATATATTTGTGTTTATATGTGTATATATAGTTATAACTATCTGTTTATGTAAAGCTTAAGTTCAATATTCATAATGAGGATAAACTAAATATCCAGTTGGAGTGCTTACATATACATACTCTGTGTGTAGACTCTGTATTTGCTGTATTCAGCTATTCCATGTGCATTTGCCATATCCAGAGACCAGTTATATTTTGTGCCTCTCTACATTCCATGTATACAGATGAAATCGATCTGTTGCAAATACACCATGTCCAGTGTATGGAAATGCACATGCTTAAGATCCCTGTAGTATGAAGTGTTCCCAGACTACCAACACCCAACAGAGAGGGAAGAGACCTAAATGTTTGCTGAATTCCCAGTTCAGGACCACTCTGGATGGATAGCTCCCCAGTCAAGGACAGAGCTGGGAACTGAGCAATAGGGCATTTCTACTGAGTCAGTGACTCAACCCTTGAGAACCTCTCTCCCTCCCTTTCCCCCTGCTCAGGATCCTCTTGACTGTGGTGGTGATCTTCCGGATCCTCATTGTGGCCATTGTGGGGGAGACGGTGTACGATGATGAGCAGACCATGTTTGTATGCAACACACTGCAGCCCGGCTGTAACCAGGCCTGCTATGACCGCGCCTTCCCCATCTCCCACATACGTTACTGGGTCTTCCAGATCATAATGGTGTGTACCCCCAGTCTCTGCTTCATCACTTACTCTGTGCACCAGTCTGCCAAGCAACGAGAACGCCGCTACTCTACTGTCTTCCTGGCTCTGGACAGAGATCCTCCTGAGTCCATGGGGGGTCCTGGAGGAACTGGGGGTGGGGGCAGCGGTGGTGGCAAACGAGAAGATAAGAAGTTGCAAAATGCCATTGTCAATGGAGTGCTACAGAACACAGAAAACACAAGCAAGGAGACGGAGCCAGATTGTTTAGAGGTGAAGGAGCTGACCCCACACCCATCAGGGTTGCGCACTGCAGCTCGATCCAAGCTCCGAAGGCAGGAAGGCATCTCCCGCTTCTACATTATCCAAGTGGTATTCCGAAATGCCCTGGAGATTGGGTTTCTGGTGGGCCAGTACTTTCTCTATGGCTTCAGTGTCCCGGGGTTGTATGAATGTGACCGCTACCCCTGTATCAAGGAGGTGGAATGTTATGTGTCCCGGCCTACTGAGAAGACTGTTTTTCTAGTGTTCATGTTTGCGGTGAGCGGCATCTGTGTTGTGCTCAACCTGGCTGAACTCAACCACCTGGGATGGCGCAAGATCAAGCTGGCTGTGCGGGGAGCCCAGGCCAAGAGAAAGTCAGTCTATGAGATCCGCAACAAGGACCTGCCCCGGGTCAGCGTTCCCAACTTTGGCAGGACTCAATCCAGTGACTCTGCCTATGTGTGAAAGGGCAGGTTTGGGGAAGGCCTAGGCGGTGACAAGAAGCCCCAAGGCAGATGGCTATGGAGGGTGGCTCTATCTGCCCTCATTTATGTGACTGTCATCACTGAGATATAGAATAAGGCTGGTTAAGAGAAGATCTTGTATCAATTGGAGAGGAGAGAAAGTAGGACCGTTACCACATCACACCACTGGTTCCAGAGACAACTGGACAGAGTGACGAGATGGATGAGTTGGACTCCTTTGGGCCCTTTTCTTTTGTGGTCCAGTTTGATCCTGATCATCGTGGACTTGAACAGCTCCCAAGTAGGACTTAGCTCTGCTAAGCTCTGTATTCTGGTGAATGGCATGAGTCAACTATTTTACTGTTACAAAATTTGTGACCTATCTCAACACATCCCTTCATCCTGGGCTGCAGGACAAACATCCTTGAGGCATCCTTCATGTACCTATCCCATCAGCATGCCCCTCTCCCTCAACCCAGGACAGCATGCCAGCTTTCTCCTCAATCTGGCCTTACAGTAGACCTAATATGGTTTATCTGCAAGCTAGAGGGAATTCTGTGGGGTGCTTTTTAGAGAATGGCCATGGCATAGGTTTGTATCACAGCCCCATCTGATTGGCCCTTAGTCATTATGAAAACCTTAGGAATGTCTCAATATTTCCAGTTTTCTAACTCAAACTGCACTGGTGCTGTTTATTAGGGGCAGGGGTTGGGTGGGAGGGAGGGGATTGCAATATGCAACTATTAACAGTCCTATGGGATGGTTGTTGCACTGTTAGGCATGTGGTTATGAGCTTTGGGATATTACTGCCTTCCAGATTGTGGACTTTGGACAGCATTAAAAATATTTTTGTTGATATTGTTAATATCAAGGGTGTCTACCCAAGCCACAGAATCTCTAACTGGTGTATTTCATTCATTTTCTTATATAGTTTTGTTGTGCAACACAGCTGCACTTCATTTCGCCATGGTTTGAATTTACCTGTGTGCTCACACCAGAGACCTTAATCAGCCCATGTCAATCCTGATTTATTATTTTATCAGTTAGTTTTGAAACACATGCAATCACTGGCTTAAGAAACCTGAAACTAAACACTATTGGCTAACACACGTTTACGGATACTTATTTGAGACATATACATATACCAAAGGTTCAAAAATCTGTTGCTTTGGACTGTGAATATGTTTCCTTCTCTTTGCTCTTATTTAATTAAGTGCCATACTGTACCTTTCATATCCACTGTTTGTTTAGTTAAAGCATTGGCCAAGAGTAATATTTGGATAATGTGCTTTTATGAAGCCCTCCATTTCCTTTGCATTATCATTATGATTTTTGGTTTAGATAACAACTGAAGATATGTTTAAAATAAAGTTCTTGCCTTTTTTTTTAATGGGAAGAGTCTGCAATTTATGTTTTGATTTGGATTCTATTTATTTAAATATATGTTCAAAAATGTTTTGTTACATATTTAAAAATCAGAACTGTGAGGGTAGGATGTGATGGATGGTTGAATAGTACTTGGGGGATGACTGATAATGTCCAGTCACTAACAGATGAGACAAGACTGGTACATTTTGTGAAAGTTTAGAAGACTGTGACGAGGTATTCAAATAGTGATGTTGACTAACTCCTTTCCATTTTAGTCCAAGATTTCTCTGCTTGTCTAAGGATATGTCTTGTAATAAAATGTCAATGCTACAACATATTAGTTTATTCCAGGAGTGGAATTATTTTTCCCATTTTCCCATACTTTCCTACTCTCACCTGTCACAATTGGCAGCAGGCCATGCTCCCTGTGCTGGTCTATTCGAGACCTGATGTTTAAATGATGCTAATCCAGTAGTCAAACAGAACCTTCTAGACCAGCATTGTCCAATACAACTTGGTGTCATGATGGAAACTTCTGTTATTTTTGGTGCTTAATACGACAATGACTATTGAGCTCTTAAAATGTGATTAGTACAATTGAATAACTGAATTTCTAATTTTATTTGATTTTAATTAATTTAAATAACCATATATGGTTAGTTGCTACTGTATCATAAAGCACAATTATAGACTTTTAATCAAGCACTTCTTATTGGGTTCTTCCAAAAGAGGTTAATCCTTTGCTTATGTGTCCTAAGATATTACTTTTTAGAAACACATTTCACTAACATATTTGGCATTTTTCTTTCTTTTTTAGTTTCTTTTAAAAATAAAACTTCAAAAGAAAAAAAAACTTATTTTATGTTGGAGTATAGTTGATAAACAGTGTTTGTGATAGTTTCAGGTGTACAACAAAGTGATTCAGTTATAGATATACACATATCTGTTCATGTTTGGCATTTTCTGTCTACATGAATTAATGGTCCCATTAGTTCAGTAAACTAATGTTCTTCCCCAGTTCTTAAATGCTATTCACCTTCTAATTCCAATACGCCCTTCATCTGAATATTGCAAAGTAATGTGAAATTTCTTGGATGATTGTTTTTCAAACACGATTGTTGCGTCCTTTAACTATGACAGTGTGGATGCCAATTTTAGAATGAAAATCTGTTTATTTCAATCTATAGGTTTCCATCTGCAGTATAAATAGGCAGTTGAAAAGGACTATTCTTGAGTAAAGAAACAGATCCTCCTCTGTTTTGTGTTTGGTGAGCTAAAAATGTTTTAAGATGCCTCCCAGAGATGGAGGAAGAGTGTTGCTTGAGAGATCTTAGCATATGCTTGGGTGTGAAAGAAGTAGGAAGCTGTGTGGAAAACAAGGGCTGTTGTATTTATGCCACAATGTGAGATTGGGAGAACGGTAGTGTTTCCTGGTAGAAATGCATCCCGCATCAGTGGAGCCCTTTGATGTTTCCAAACACCTCAAACGCAAGATTAACTCACTTGTTGGTAGTGGAGAAGGGAACACACCTTCCTCTCGGTTTGTAGAGTCATTCCTCAGATTTACTGATGTGTGTCAGTCTGATTCTTTCGCTTTCTATTTAATGAAGGAGATACACTGATGATTTGATGGTTCACATAGCTATGTGATGGGTATGATCTTAATCTGTACTTTTGAGAGGACAGCACCAATCTCTTCCTATAAATTTAAGAGCCCTATAGTGAAGCACAGGGCTTCCCTGATAGCTCAGTTGGTAAAGAGTCTGCCTGCAATGCAGGAGACCTTGTTTGATTCCTGGATCGAGAAGATCCACTGGAGAAGGGATAAACTACCCACTCCAGTATTCTTGGGCTTCCCTCATGGCTTAGCTGGTAAAGAATCTGCTTTCAATGCAGGAGACCTGGGTTCAATCCCTGGGTTGGGAAGATCCCTTAGAGAAGGGAATGGCTACCCACTCCAGTCTTCTGGCCTGGAGAATTCCATGGACTGTATAGTCTATGGGATCGCAGAGAGTTGGACATGACTGAGAGACTTTCACTCACTCACTAGTGAACCACAGGCCCTTTTGGCCTGTGTATGCATAATGTGTGTGTGTGTGTGTGTGCGCGTGCGTGCACGTGCATGTTGGTGGGGGGTGGTGGGTGCTAAGGCATAAACTGAGTCTAAAAGTTTGAAGAATAGCCTGGAGAGACTGAAGTTACTTAGCTTGGGAAAAGGAAAGCCTAAAGTACAAAATTTGTCATTTTTAAGTCCTCAAATATTTAAAGGGTTAAAAAGTATAAGGGATAACAGCTGTACTTGCTGACCTCTGAGAGCAGAGGGAAAAGACTGGATTCAAAATCAAGGGTGTAGAAAATTAACAAAGTACCAGAAAGAACATGGTTTCTCTTTCACCTCTGCTTTTCTTTCTTTTTTTTTTTTTTTAATGCTATTTCTTCTGCAGGGAATACCTGTCCCACCACCTCCTTTAACTGGGTGTGTTCCTCTTCACTCCCTAAAAGTCGGTTTGACTCTCTGCTCACGCAGGAACCTATGCTAAACTCTCCTCCAGGCTGGCTTAGTGTGCCTGTGCCGAGCCTCCGGAAAAGTCTCTCTGCTCCTTACTGCTTGGAGGTGAGATGTTTCTAGATCAGTGCGTGGGTCCTTGAGGGTGGGAACTGTGCCTTACCCATTGTAACCACATGTGACATTTGTTATCATCACTACATCTACTACAAGAGACATGGGCGCCTCAGTGTTCCATCTGGTGACAGTCTTACAGACTCAGTGTATGGAAGCTTTCCTACCTTACAAAGACATTAAGTCAAACTCTTTATTATATGGCTGAGAAAACTGAAAGATCTACAATTAGGACACTGAGTTTCTTGGAAAATGATGTAACCGTTCATCTTGGAGAATTGTAATATTTAGGAAATCAATATTTATGTTGGTTTTACTTACTTCGTGTTTTACAAAGTGTATTCGTCTGTTTGGGCTGCCGTAACAAAATATCACGAATAGGGCGGCTTGAACAAGAGGAATTTGTCTTCTCACTACTCTGCAATCTGCAAGTCGAAGATCAAGGTGCTGGCAGGATTAGTTTCTTCTGAGGCTTTTGCTGGTTTTGCAGATGGTCACCTTCTCTCTGTGACCTCCCATGGTCACCCCTCTGTCCATGTGCATTCTTAGTGTCTCTCTGTGTGTCTTAATCTGCTCTTCTTATGAGGACACGAGTCATGTTGAATTAGGGCCAACCCTAATGGCCTCCTTTTAACATAATCACTTCTCGAAAGACCTTATCTTTAAATACAGTCACATTTTGATACAAAGGACACAGTTTAGCCCATGATACTAAATATTTTCAAACCCCTAGGTACCCTTATGCTTGGGGGTGGTTACATAATTTATTGTACAAAATGGGTTATATTTGAGAATAAAAGGGGCAGAATATCTAATTGAATGGAACACCAGACCTGTGAGTGTAAATTGGATCTGTCCTTAAGCAAACCAAGTTATGTGGCTGCTTTACCTAAGACAATCAACGATCATTGAGCTCTTGCTCCAGGGTCTGGAACCCTGGAGATAATGACACCTAAGTCTCAGCTCTTGAGAAGGGCTATGAACTGCTGTCAGACAGAGATAAAAATATATGTCAGTAATAATCAGGTGGCACTAGTGGTAAAGAACCTCCTTGCCAATGCAGGAGACATAAGAGTTGTGGGTTCAATCCCTGGGTCAGGAAGAGTCCCTGGAGGAGCGCATGGCAACCCACTCCAGTATTCTTGCCTAGAGAACCCCATGGACAAAAGAGCCTGGTGGCTACAGTCCAAGTGTCTCGAAGAGTTGGACATGACTGATGCGACTTAGTACTCAATAATGGGAAAATAATATTTTAAAAATGCATACGTCTTTGCCCTCCAGACAGCCTAACTTGGACTCTCTGATGCTGTAGCCTGGGCATTTCTTTCCCTATTTCTAGGGGATCAAATGCGTAGTCAGGATGGAGGGCCACAACGTCAGAGACATACATTAGCATAAAATAATGAGAATCAAATATTTGGAGAAGTTAGGAAAGGAGGAGAAGAGAAGTGTGAGGTTCTCGATGCTGCCCTTGCTTATGTCATGTGAAAAGCTAGTGATGAGAAGCTCTAGGTAGAGGACTCACAGCAATTCTCAGAGCTTTAAGAGTAGAAAGAGTGGCCTTGGCGATAAGACAGGCTAACCGAGGATAGAGCCTGGAGTGAATGGAGGAGGAGAGGTCCAGTTTAAGGGCTGATAAGGCAAGTTGCAAAGTGGTTTCATAAAGTTCAAGGAGGTGGAATCTCAAGGAAGAAGGTCTTTTCTGAGTATTCAACTTATAGTAAGCATTCAGTTAGATTAAAACGCTAAATTGAAGCTAGTTAAAGCCTCCAAACCATCCATCCACTAAACTTGGTGAGTGAGTGGGAAGTAAGAAAACAGTGAGCACAGACTGTCCTTTGTTTTGGATACTTCTAGACCTCCTTCGGTTTCATTGAAACAGTTAAAGTCAGAGCAGGTGAACAGAAAATTATCCATCCCATCCCAGCCAGGGCTCTGAGACTCAATCAGGCATGGCAAGCCAGCTTTGTGACTACTCAAATCTTACATTCATTTAGGAGATCGTGATACACCAGGTTATAATGTACTTTAGCTCAAACAGACCTGGTGGAACCCAGCCTAAATGAATATTGTGGCTAAAATGTATTTAGTGGTTCTTGGCATCTTAGGGTCTTGGGGGTGTAAGCAAGGACAGTGTATAAATATAGAGGCCTCTGGGAATTCCCTGGCTGTGGCTAGGACTCCATGCTTTTTCTGCAGGGGGCATGAGTTTGATCCCTGGTTGGGGAATTAAGATCCCACATGGTGTGTGCCATGGCCAAAATAATTTAATTTAATTTAACTTAAAATACCAAAGAAAGAAAAAATAGAGGACTCTGAGGGGGTTTTTGTTGTTGCTCAGTTGCTAAGTCGTCTCCGACTCTGCGACCGCATGGACCGGACCATGCCAGGCTTCCCTGTCTTTCACTATCTTCTGGAGTTTGCTCAAACTTATGTCCACTGAGTTGGTGATGCCACCCAACCATCTCATTCTCTACCACTCCCTTTTCCTCCTGCCCTCACTCTTTCCCAGCATCAGGGTCTTTTCCAATGAGTCAGCTGTTTGCATCAGGTGGCCAAAGTATTGGAGCTTCAGCTTCAGCATCAGTCCTTTCAATGAATACTCAGGATTGATTTCCTTTAGGATTGACTTGTTTGATCTCCTTGCAGTCCAAGGGACTCTCAAGAGTCTTCTCTGGCACCACAGTTTGAAAGCATCAATTCTTTGGCCCTCAGCCTTCTTTATGGTTCAACTCTCCCATCTGTACATGACTACTGGAAAAATCATAGCTTTGATTATATAGACCTTTGAGAGGATACTGGTACCAAATGTCCATGCACCACTTGCTGTTGTGAATCAGATCCTTGGTTCACCCAGGCCAGTATTCTAAGTCTCTAGCAGCTGGGGCAAATCCAGTTCTGAGAAATGGGCCAGTTCTGTCTGACTCCAAAGACTAGGATGCTCTCTAAAATAGGTCTATATAACTTAAAAAAAATAAAGGACTTATCATCTATAACTACACCCCAGCTCCCCAGTCCCTAATCCCTTCCTTGAAAGTCTCAGTTCCTCCCAACATCAAGCAATAGAAAGTCATTCAATTCAATTCAGTGCTTTTTTGAATGCCAATGATATGCAAGGGCTTGGATTAGGTATTAAAGGAAATTTACAGACAGGTGTGATGCCCTCCCTGCCCTCACAGGTCCTGCAGTCTGAGGGGAATAAAACAAGTTCATAAAGAATATGAAGTGTCATGTCCAAAGCTCAAAGTTTTCTGAGATCTAAGAAGGAAGCTATCACTCCAGTGTGTGTGTTTGTTGAAGGTGGGAAATAGGTGCAGAAAACATCACCAACAAAGTGGTATGGAGTTGGGTCTCCTTGAAGAATAAAGGAGATATGGACCAATATAACCATTCGTCTCTCAAGTGGGGCTAGTGGTAAAGAACCTGCCTGCCAGTGCAGGAGAGAAAAGAGACAAGGGTTCTATCCCTGGGTCAGGAAGATACCCTGAAGTAGGAAATGGCAATCCACTCCAGTATTCTTGGCTGGAAAATTCCATGGACAGAGGAGCCTGGCAGGCTACAGTCAATAGGGCCACAGAGTCAGACATGGTGAGCACACACAGAACACACCAGCACACTGGGATGTCGTGGAGAATTGGGAGATTTTTGTTTTGTTTGGAGTTCACAGAGAGAAGCGCTGGGAAGTGACTTTGGAAGGTGAGGAGAGTGGACCACATGGTGTATTCGGCAAAGAAATCTGCACTGAGCTGGGGAGAAATGTGAAGAAACACCTTTCAACAAAGCCCCTTCATGCCATCATTTTGAGTACACTTAGGTCCCTGGGCATCAGCCACACTGTCCCTTTCTGACCATGCAGAAATTCCATCTCAGGATCAGCCTTGATCTGGAAAACACATTTCAATCTCAACAGTAATGGATTGGAGCAAATATCCAGGGTGAAGGTTGGGGATTTGGCAGCATGGCCCCATTAACATTAGTGGGAGTTAGTCGGCTAAATCCTAGACACTGAACAGAATCCTCATGTTTATTCACCAGGATGACCTTTCTGCTGTAAATTGATACAATATTTCAGAATCACTTAGAACCGATTAAGCTTTGTAGCATCTCCTAAAAGGGAAATCTTTTTGAAAATTGCTGTTCTGTGCGCTGAAACGTCTGTATTTGTGGGCAACTCTGACCAGCAGGAACATATGGGCACCTAAATATAGAATTGGTGAATTTTGATACCTCTGAGACAGTTGATCTGGGGAACTTTGTTGTACCTGTCTCCAGCTAGGGACCAAGTTTTTGCAAATGATTGCTTTCTCCAAAAAGCTTCTTTTTTGCATAGTTTTCTATTTTCTTCCCTTCATATTTTTTATTTTCCTAAATATAATAAAAGAAAAATTCTGAAGGTTTTTTTATTATGAAATTCTGATCTCAATAATAGCAAAGATGTATTAAACATTTCCCCCTTAACCCTCACCACAGTCCTGGAAGAAGAGTGCTAAGTATGAGTACATCCATTTTTCAGATGAGGAAACCAAAATATGCAGATGTTAAGTCAATTTCCTAGGGCATATAGCTAGTCCATGGCGATGTTTAGACTTCAGCCCATGCAATGCGACCTTGAAGCCAAGTTTTAACACTTCTTGACCTTGCCATCAAGAAAGCTCTGCAGGGTGAGGTCTCAGGAAACCTGACGCATTGGTCTGCTACCTTGCTCTCAGTACATTTTTCAATGGGACATTTCTTCTTCCTGCCAAGAATGGGAAGGAGAAATGTATTTCTTGGTATGTCTCAGTGCAATGTGAGACTGTGATGTTTTCCAAGGCATTGCCACGTCATAGTCACCTTTGTTTCTGCAGTTCCTGGTACAGATAGAGCAAGACTTCATACATGTCTACTGATTGGATAAATAAATAAAAATATAGACTTACAGGACCTTGAGGTAGGATGAGAAAGGTCATTCTGTTCACTCCTTCATTTTGTAGAGACAACTTAGATCCAGAGAGAAAGCCTGAATAAAAAGCTCCAGGTTAGAAAGATGTTGAGGCAGGGTGGGATTAAGAAGTAGCTCATCAAATTGTCAGGAAAAAGCATCCTGGGTGGACAAAGGTTGCTAGCAGTGACTGGCAATGTCAGAGGTCCTCTGATTCCTAGTCCAGATCTCTCCAACCACAGGTCATGGGGACCATGAGTTGGCAATGGTGTTGCAGAACCATGAACCATTGTCTTGGTTAAATACATGGTTTATCCAGCTTCTAGGCACCATATTCCTGAGCTTAGTCCACGTCAGAGGATTAACTCAAGGTCACAGACTCATGGCCTTGACCCCCAGTTATGCACATGAGTGTGTATCTATCTCTGGGAACACTTTGGGCAACTTCACACCTCCTACTCTGAGAAACCATGTTCTTGAACATTTCTTCCAGAACTCCCGGTAGTATGTGTGTGTGTGGGTGGGTGGGGAGCATTCACAGATGGAAGTCAGGCTTCCCTAGCTAGAAGAAGACCCCTGACTCTCACCCATCCTAACTGCAGCTTCTCTCAGATTTTTCTCTGTCTCTTCCAGGAGCCCATGGATGACCAGTGCTACATGCTCAATAGCTAGTGTTTCCCAGTTCTGTGTAGAAGCTTCTCTCTCTGTCCCATTTTTTCCATCACTACGCTTTGCCTGAAGCCAGGCACTCAGGGACTTCCCTTGTGGTCCAGTGGTTAAGACTTCACCTTCCAATGTTGGGGAGCTGGGATCCCACATGCCTCAGAGCCAAAACAAAAACAAAACATAAGACAGAAGCAATGTTGTGGCAAATTCAGTAAAAACTTTGAAGATGGCCCACATAAAAAATCTTTAAAAATAAAAGGTACTCAGAAAATCATCATTTTTTCACATGTATAGTAAATGTAATGTTTATACAAGTTCAGCTCTGACCTAGGTACTAAGGATACAGAAGACATGTCAGAGAAAACCAAAAGAAGCAGCTTGGGGCTGGTCTTTCTTTATAAGAAAAAAAAATCAGAGGTGAGAGACATCCGATCACAATGGAAAAGAGCATGAGCGTTAGAGTGTCAGGATCTTCCTCCAGAGAAGCAAACAGACTATATGCATCTGAAAACATAAAGGCAAGTCTTTTCTTTTATTAAAATATATAAGAATATAATCTCAAATGATGCTGTAGGCCAAAGATAACTTGGTAAACTGGGCGTAGAGGTATTCTTTCTCCTTTTCCAAAAACTAAAGTCAAATTTTAAGATCAGCGACTGATTTTCTTCAGTTATAAGTTATAAGAACAGTATCAAGAGTGATACTAATGACCATGACACAATCATGATAGTGATAATAAGCATTTGAGTGGCTGCATTTTCTCACTTCTTCCTTGTGTATTGTCTTATTTGGTCTTTGCAGCCCCTGTCCAGAAGTGGGCAGAGTACAGAACAGGTGGTACTTGTTTCTCCTTAAAGGAACAAAATCTTAGAACTTCAGTTTTCGTGGTTTGTCCAAAACCACAGTTAGTTTTAATATGGTAGGACAGAGCCCTTTTCTCTGCCTTGTAATCTGATACAGTCAAATGTTGACTAGTCAAATGCTAAACTTTAGGTTGTTAAGAGAGATATCTAGAAATAATAGGAAGGAAATGGATATATTCTTAGAAAGTGGCTTCCTACATTTCTAAAGAAGCTGCAGGGAAATGTGACGGGCCAGTCTTTAGGGAAGGACGTTGTCTTGGTCTCCTGGGAACTGCAATTCATTAAGGAGAATTAGAACTGAATCTTTCTGGACCCTGGACTGCAAACCAGAGAAGGTGAAGTGAGAATCCTGGCAAGTCAGCCAGGTCTGACATGGGTTCTTCCTCTTATCTGTTTTCCTTGATTCCAGAGATGAAAGAGGAAATAAAGAGCAGCACTTTTTCTTTTCAAAAACACACTGCACTTATTTCTTCTAATTGTCAAAATAATACAAACTCAGGGCAGAGGGAAGCACAACAAAAACATTTTGTTACTCAAAGAGAATCATCGTCTGTCCTTTGGTATAAGACTTCTGTTCAGTAGCTAGAGAGATGGGTGCACATAAGATCTTGGATATGGGGTTCCTAGAGGTAGCATCACAGGGTCCATACTGTTTTGTAGGCTTTTTTCCATTTAGAAATAGCTAGCCAATATTTTTCACATATCAAATACCTTTAAAACAAACTTTTGATTAGTGGATACATGTTTTGTAATACGATGGTACCACAATTTACTTGGACAATTCCCTAGTTTTAGACATTGTAACAACAATTCCCTTGGAACAATTGTTCAACAATTGTAACAACAATTGTCCCTTGCACAGTTCCCTAGGTTGTTACCAGTTGTCTCTTGGAGAAGGCAATGGCAACCCACTCCAGTACTCTTGCCTTGAAAATCCCTTGGAAGGAGGAGCCTGGTGGGCTGCAGTCCATGGGGTTGCAGAGTGGACACGACCAAGCAACTTCACTTTCACTTTTCACTTTCATGCATTGGAGAAGGAAATGGCAACCCACTCCAGTATTCTTGCCTGGAGAATCCCGGGGATGGCAGAGCCTGGTGGGCTACCGTCTATGGGGTCGCACAGATTTGGATATGACTGAAGTGACTTAGCAGCAGCAGCAGTTGTCTCTGTCATGCACAATAGTGGGGTAAATTTTCACACACTTCCTAGATTGCTTCTTCAGGATAACTGGATTACAGAGCAGGCATTTAACATTTAACAGATGTGATCAAACCTACGTCTCTTATGTCTCCTGTGTTGGCAGGCAGGTTCTTTACCATTTGTGTCACCTGCGATGTGTTAATACTGGGAGCTAACCCTTTAAATTAGGGATCTTCAACCTCTGGAATCTAATGCCCGATGATCTGAGATGGAGCTGATGTAATAATGGCAGAAATATAGTGCACAATAAATGTAATGTACTTGAATTATTATGAAACTGTCCCCTCATCCCCAGGTCTGTGGAAAAATTGTTTTCCACAAAACTGGCCACTGGTGCCAAAAAGGTTGGAGACGGCTGCTCTAAATGTATGTTAGTCACTCAGTCATGTCTGACTCTTTGCAACCCCATGGACTATAGCCCACTAGGCTCCTCTTTCCATGGAATTCTTCAGGCAAGAATATTGGAGTGGGTTTCCATTCCCTTTTGCAGGGGATCTTCTTGATCCAGGGACTGAACCCGGGTCTTCCACATTGCAGGCAGATTCTTTACGGTCTGAGCCACCATACACTCAGCTGCTCTTAAATACAAGACGTCAGTACTGAGACTCTGGGAGGCTGTGACTCCCGAGTTTGAGATAAAAATAAGGTTGAGGAAGGGCATAATGCGCAGCCAGGTCAGGGAAGGAGATTGGAGTATACATAAAAGGATGGTGAAGTTGTGAGTGAGAAAACAACAGGTAGAATTAAATCCTGAAGGCCAGCTCACACACTGGGTCATGAAGCAGTCTTGGGTAAAAGAATCATAGTTTGGAAGCCATCACTGAGTGATTAAAACCTAGCTGGTGAATCCAAAGGAAGGGGTGAAGCCCTAGCTCCTGGTCGCAAAGGCGGCACTCCACTCAGCCACCAAGGTTTCCCACGCCTCCTCTCAGGCCTATGTTTCAGCTAGAACCCCATTGGGCAAATGGAGGAGATGGAGATTTGATAAGGGAACAAGTGTCAAGACTTACACGTTACATATCTGGGGATAAAGCAGGCTAGAAAGGGCACATAATATAACCAGTCCTTATTAAAAGGAAAACTCATTTCCAAAGGAACCCTTTTTCTTTATCAAATCACTCTGGAATTCATTTAAATGAAGGTGCACTTGATAAAAATAGCAGTTTCCTTCTTTGTGCCTGGGTGCTAATGAGCTCGACAGGCATTGATTCTTCACTTTGATAAATTCTCTCTCCTCAGCACACCTCTTTCTGGCGCTCCTAAGGTCCCAGGGTGTTGAGATGAGAGTGGCTGATACTTAAAAAGACTTTCCTAGGTGAGAAAATACAATGACGTAATGACTTCTTTTTTAAGGAATGAAGGAACAAGGCAGGTGAGTGGTGGGTAGAAAAAGTATTGTTTTAAAAAAATTGAAAGTCAAACTAACTTCACTTGTCTGCATACTTTGTGTGTGGGGGTAGATTTCATATCTAGCATGTGCTTGGGGGCTTTCTGGGGTCAAAGGAATAGTAATAAATGAGGAATATATAGGAGAATAACAGGTAGCTGACAAGTAGTTGCAAGCACAAGCTTTAGAGTCAGATGCCCTACAAATATAATAGTGACTTGCAATTTAGTAGCGTCCCATGACCGTCTTTGATTAATAGTGACACATTCTTTCTATGGGCTTCCCTTGGGGCTCAGCTGGTAAAGAATCCGCCTTCAATGTGGGAGACCTGGGTTCGATCCCTGGGTTGGGAAGATTCCCTGGAGAAGGGAAAGGCTAACCACTCCAGTATTCTGGCCTGGAGCATTCCATGGACTGTATAGTCCATGGGGTCACAAAGAGTTGGACATGACTGAGCGACTTTCACATTCATTCTGTAAGTATTTACTGAGGCACAGTTGTGGATCAGACACTGAATTAGCTTCACGACTCTCACTTTATAGTTGTGGGATCTGGGCCAGTTACTTAACCTTGCTAAACCTCAGTTTCCAGGTCTGTGAAATGGAAATAATAAAGCCATCTATCTGATTGGTTGTTGGGAGTGACAAATTTGATTATGTTTATAAAGAACTCTTTTCATCGCTTGATACCCATTAAGTACTTAAAATGTTATTGATTTATTATAATAATGTTTATTACTATTAATGAAACTACGTCATTGGATGTGAACATTGGTATCTGGAGTTCATCACAGCCCTATCTGAAGAGGATACTGAAAAAGGAGAAAAGAAATATAGAAAGAGGGATCTGGCAAGGACATCAGCTTCTTCTCATTCTTCTCATTCCACAGTGTGTCTCAGGCCAATGCCATGACTCCTAGAGTCAATGTGACGGGAGGAGCAGGTGGTGTGTAGGGAGAATTTGATGCAATCCAATTTCGACACCAAAGAAGGTGGGCCACACTGCCAAGACATGGGGCTCCTTGCTGAAGGAGTAGTGAGAAAGCGATATGGAGGATCTGGAAATGCCTTTTTATTTACCTAGAACTCTGCTTTGTTGCAAGATCTAAATAAGCAGCTTCTGTTTGTGTAGACTTTTATATTATCCTACAAGATGTTATCATCAACATTCTCCAATGAACCTCTGTCAGCAGCCTTGTAAGACAGAGTGGAAAATACCCTGTCTTACAGATGAGAAAATGAGGTTTAGAGACACTTATTCTTTTTTTTTTTTTTTTTTGTGCTGGGATATGGCCAATTAACACTGTTGTGGTAGTTTCAGCTGGACAGCCAAGGGACTCAGCCATACATATACATGTATGCATTAGAGACACTTATTTTTTAATACCAAACAGTGAGGCTCAGAGTCAGGATTGAATCAAAGCTGCTCAAAACCCAAACTTCCTGTTACTAGAATGTTCTGCTATTCCTAATACTGACCCCTTTACAGTTTATGTGAATATTTATCCTCTTCTGAGGCTTTCTCTGGGCAGAGGGAAGCTTAGTTTAACCTTGGCCAGACAGGAACATGATAAAATTAGCACAACTTTTGCAGACATCGCAAAGCATGTAGAACAAAGTCTAAAGCCACAGAGAAATTTGAGCATTATTGTTACTTATTATCCATGGCCTTGATCTTGGCTTTTGTTGAGGCACTACTCATGGACTCATTTATTGAATTAATAGATGTGAAGCTTTTATGAACAGTGCCTGGCATATAACAGGTTCTCAATGAACTCCTGTATTGTTGCATAATAAATTTTATTTTGTTTATTGAATACTTATTAGGAATTTTACATGTAATAATTAACTTAGTAACCAAAACAACCCAATGAGTCCATTTTAGAGAAGAGGAAGCTGAGGCCCAGAAAGGTTACAAAGCAGTAAGTGTGGTATGAACTCATTTTTGGCTGTTTATATTTGCATGTAGAGAAGTCAGCAAGGAATTTGCCTGTCCTTGCTCATGCTTGTGCATGCTGAGTCCTGTCCAACTCTTTGTGACCCCATGGACTGTAGCCTGCCAGGCTCCTCTGTCTATGGAATTTTCCAGGCAAGAATACTTGAGTGGGTTGCCATATCCTTGTTCAGGGGATCTTCCTGACCCAGGGATCAAACTCGGGTCTCCTGCATTTCCTGCACTGGCAGATGGGTTCTTTATCACTAGCACCACCTGGGAAGTCCCACTGTTCCTGAGTGGTAGAGAAATTTAAATTTAATTCCATTTACAGATTTTCCACAAAAATTTTTGTGGAAATTTGATATGTAGTGTGATATGATATGACTGTGATATATTTAATTTTAAAATCTTCAAGAATTTTTACTTACTGCATTTAGAGAAAAGTATGAAGTTTAACACCGTCTGGTCTTCTGTGGCTTTTGTCATTTGTTTATTCATGCAGTCTTCTTAAAATACTCAGATTAAATATGCCACCAACATCCAGCCTGGGCCCTGACTGACACAAACATCCATTCTATGTTGTACTAATGCAGTGTCCTTGTGAGAATGGTATTTTTAGACCCAGTTTACAGGTGGAAAAACTGAAGTAAGAGGTTATCTTGCCCAAGGCTACAAGGAGAGAAGGGTATGTGCTAAGTCAATTCAGTCACGTCTGACTGTTTGTGACCCCATGGACTGTAGCCAGTGGACAGGTTCCTCTGTCCATTGGATTTTCCAGCAAAAATGCTGGAGTAGGTTGCCATTCCCTCCTCCAGGGGATTTTTCTGATGCGGGGATCAAACCCAAGTCTCCTGCGTCTCCTGCGTTGCAGAAGGATTCTTTAACAACTGAACCAGCAGAGAGAGGGTACCTCATTACAAAGCCTTTTGCTGGTTTTGTCTTTACCAGAATCTTACAATGGGCTTAAGGGAACAGTAGGAGATGGAAGGGCAGAGGTAAAAGCCCAAGTCACTGACAGGTACAGAGAGGAAGGCTCTTGGTTGAAGTTACCCTCCCACTGAAGATCTTAGGATTCTGACACTGTGTGTGGGCTAGTTGGGTGGAGTAAGGGGTAAGGTCAGGGAGGCAGTGAACATCTGTGAAGGTGGAATCTATATTGAAAGTGCCCTGGTAAAATAGCTAGATGTTTGGGATGTTGGGGGGGGGGGGGGTGGAATATTTGTAAGAGATACTCTACAAATACTTGAGAAATTCTAAAGATGTCTCAGCCCCTGTCAGACTTTGCCCCAAACAGTTGCATTATGGGTAGATTTTCTCATAGGCCTGCTCTCCACCCTCCCTCTCTACTTCCTTCCTTTTTTCTCTCTGTTCATAATTTAATGGGGCCTCCATCTTTTCTCTCTTGTTGGAGGGGCAGATTTTTTTAAGTTCTTTCACTCCAAGGATGAAGTTTTAAAATTACTATTTCTTAAAAAAAAGAAAAACACCTTAGTAAAAGAAAAATGTTTGACCCCAAAGAAGATATTACTGGTGATGGAATTTCAGGTGTCAATGAAGGTCTTTTTAAGCAGGAATTTTCTAGCTCACTCAAACAATACCACATGGGGCTCTCCTGCTTTTATTTTTTTATTTTATTCAAGTACAGTTAATTTATAGTATTGTGTTAATTACTGCTATACATCTAAGTGACTCAGTTATATATATATAAAACCATGAAAGAATGCATGTATATATGTGTGTATACATATGTATATATATGTGCGTACATATATACATGCATTCTTTTTAATATTCTTTTCCATTATGGTTTACCATGGGACATTGAATACAGTGCCCTGTGTGATGCAGTAGGACCTTGTTGTTTATCCATTCTATTTGATATTTTTCATCTGCTAATCCCAAACTCCCATTTCATCCCTCCCTCACCACCTCGCCTCCACATGGCAACCACAAGTCTGTTCTCCGTGTCTATGAGTCTGTTTCATAAATAAGTTCATTCATGTCATATTTTAGATTCCACATATAAGTGATATCATATGGCATTTATCTTTCTGACTTACTTCGCTTAGTATAATAATCTCTAGGTCCATCTACGTTGCTGCAAATGGCATTAGTTCATTCTTTTCTATGGCTGAGTAGTATTCCATTTTATATACACACCCTATCTTCTTGATCTACTCATCTGTGGATGAAAATTTAGGTTGTTTCCATGTCTTGGCTAATGTGAATAGTGTTGCTGCTGGGAAAGGGGGATCCTTCCAGGGCCTGAGAGGGGGCTTTTGTCTAACACTTAGAAATGAATTGTTGGAGGAGACATACGTGCTGACAAAGCAGGAAAACTTCCATGTAGCCCACAGTCTCAGGTTTTATGGTAATTGGGTTAGTTTCTGGGTTGCCTCTGGCCAATCATTCTGACTCAGCATCCTTCTGGTGGCACGAGCATCTCTCAGCCACCGTGAGGATTTCTGGGAGGTTGGCAAGATGTACTGTCTCTTCCCTCCTGTGGGCTGGCATGTGCCCCCATTCTTTCAGCCCCTCCTGAATTCTCCTGGTTAGTTTTCTACTGGCAGTACCTCCTGCTTTATTGGGACCTCCTGTTGTGAGACAACTCAGGCAAGTTGTTATAATCATGCCTGGCCAAGGAGGGTGGTTTCGGTCAACAACTCTGTAACTGTGCTATGAACATCAGGATGCATGTATCTTTTTGAATTATAAGTTTTGTCTGGATATATGCCCAGAAGTGGGATTGCTGGATCATATGGCAACTCTATATTCAGTGTTTTGAAGAACTTCTATACTGTTTTCCAGAGTGGGTGTACGAATTTACATTCCCACCAACAGTGTAGGAGGTCCTCCTACTTTTTATCAGCCATTCAGTGCTCTCATAGACTCACAGGCTCCCGGGGCGGGCAGTGGTATTGTATGCAGTTGGTCCAGCCTCTTCTCAGATATTTGAATCCCCTATACAGCATCCCTTCTCAGTGGCTGCTCACATCTGCTGGTGAGGAACTGGTTTCATTCAAGAGAGTCCATTCTGTGTTCTGGCACCTATGATTCCTTCAGAGTTCTTCCTTGTGTTGAATTGAAATCTCCTGCCCTTTCAGACAAGAGCCCAAGAGAAAAGGTGTTTGTTCTTTCTTCTCTGGTTTCTTCCCATTCAGACTCACTCACATGGTTCACTGCCAGGAGTGGAGTTAATAGCTGCAAGCTTTCCGCTGGAGAAAATTGTTATTGTGATGGTGCCTGATACAATGTGCTCAGGAGGGAGGAGAGACTCTTGGAGTTGAGGGTTTTGAATTGGAAAAGGGAGGGCATAGAGGTATGTTGGAACATCAGAGGATGTACACACTAGATTCAATGGTCATCTCTCTTTGCCAGGAATACAAATATTTCATTCTGAGAAAAATAGAGATAATGAAATTCAAGTATCAAGAGCATAATTTACCCCACACAGAAGCAGTAATACTTGTAGCAGCTTCACATTCGGAAAAATAGACAAGTTTGTTCATTCAGATCAAGTTGGTACCAGATAACCACAAATTCCATATGTTGCTTTTTCTGTTTGGGTTGCTAGGCACAAGGAACTCATGGGGAGCTTACTAAATATGCCTGACACATTTGCATGTGAACTATAAATATTGATGGATTCTTTTCAGGAGTGACTGTCATTTAGAAATAGATCCTGAATGAAACTTTCTTCCCCAAGAATAAGACCTGGATTTCAGGCTGAAAATGGCCTGACTGAGTGTGGGAGGCTGGTCTCCTGGGTATGATATTAAACGGTAGTAGAAATGTTAGTCTTTTACAGTTGCATGGCATTGTGAGGGTCTCAAAATGCCTCCCCATTCACAGGCTTATTTGATCTCCTAGCTTTCCTGTGAGATGAGTATTAGGGCTGTCATCTGCCTCCATCCCAGGAAAAAAGTCGTGGGCCCAAAGAGTTGTGATGCACGGGAATCTCCTGAGAATGACTCTAGCTCATCTTGGCAGTTCTGGGGCTGGGCTTCTTAGTGTGGGAAAACACACTCCGCTACCCTGCTGAGTCCAGCCATTTCATTTCTTATCTTGGTTTACTCGTACCCAGCCAGTGGCGCTTACATAAATGTCCTTCTGGCAAGAGGGAGAGAGAGAGAGAGAGAGAGAGAGAGAGAGAAGGGAAACAGCAGCTGTCAGCAGAGTGTCAGGCTGGGGAGCTGCCATCTCATTGAACAAAGCTCCGGTCAGTTCCTGCAGTGTCCTGGGTGCATCTCTAATCGTGGGTGATGGGATTGTCCCCAGGCTCAGGGTTACTCCCTGCCCTTAAAGAGAACAGGGAGAGAGAGTCCTTTAGCTGTTACCAAGGTGTCACTTGTAAATCATTAACCAGGGCAGAGAGGAACCAGAGCAAGGTCAAAACAAATGAATCCTGATCCTGAGGCCCCTCAAGACCTTATCTCAGTGGTAACATTTGAGCATAAATCATACTTGGCTATCACAAACAGGCCATATGTTTAGAAGTGGGGGTGGGGTCTACATTTTGCATTTCTTTTCACTCAAAAGGGTCTTCCAATATGTAGCATTTTCCACTGAGGCTGAAAAAACACCCTCTGGGGTGATGCAATCCACCTTCTTGCTTCTGACAGCACTATAGACCTCTCTACTCTCGACTGATAATACTTCTTTGAGTTCAACACCTCTTATTTTTCTGCAGTTCTCCATGGAGGATCACCATACTGTGGACCCCACTCCAAGGCCTCAAACTCTAAAGAGTTCTCTTTTGCCTCTGAGGGCCCCCAGCTTAAAAGGCAATCAAGAAACAAGAGTGGTGAATGTGTATAATGGTTGAAGTTGGTTGATCAGTTCATGTGGGAATCATACTAGTCTGTCTGGTTTATGAGTGTAAAATCTATATAGTACATTTTTTTTTTTAAAGACAAATGGACTTGGCAGGATCACAAAGTGGAAGTCTTGACTCAAGCACTGAAATCTGTCTGGTCTGGAATCAAATCCCAGCTCTGTTCTTTCCTGTAGTAATTGGACTTGATACTTAATTGTCCCAAAACTTCATCTGTAAAATCAGAGAGAGATCAGTTACCCCACCAAGTTTCTTTCAACATTAAACGAGATAATAAAGTTTTATTTTTTCCAGTTTTTTTAAAAAGTGAAGTATAGTTACTGTATGGGCTTCCCAAGTGGCACTAGTGGTAAAGAACCTGCCTGCCAATGCAGGAGACAAAGATATGCTGGTTCCATTCCTGAGTTGGGACGATCCCCTGGAGGAGGGCATGGCAACCCACTCCGGTGTCCTTGCCTGGAAAATCCCATGGACAGAGGAGCCTGGCGGGCTACAGTCCATAGGGTCATGAAGAGTCAGACACCACTGAAGCGACTTAGCACGCATGCATAGTTGCTGTACAATATTACATAATTTACAGGTGTACAACATAGTGATTTTTAAAGGTTCTATCCCATTAGCTTCTACAAAATACTGGCTGTATCACCTGTATTATAGCTTATTTATTGTAGCTTATTTATTTTACTCATAATAATTTGTACCTCTTAATCCTCTATCCCTATCTTAATGAGTAGTTTTCTTAACAAGGGACAGAAATCACCTTTAATGAGCTTTTAAAAAGAGAGAATGCAGTATATGTATATAAGGGTATTTTTAAAATTCTAAGATGGGAGTGCAGCTGATTCTCAAGAGTAAATTGAAATCAGGGACTCTGAGGGCATCAGGACCATGTTTGGTCTGACATCTCTGTGACTCTCTGCATGATCTGCCTACTCTTCTCTTTGCTGCAGACCAGCTTTCTGTTTGCCAGTCTGCATAACTGAAAACGTGGCCACTCACAGCAGCTCCCAGGTTTATATTTTCTCAATTCATTAGCACAACCAGCCTGAGTTTGGATCCCCTGATCTGGATTCCAAGTTTTCTGGAGCCGTCTTTTGTCTAGCTTGAACAAGAAGTCTACTCCTATACCCAACAAAATGTGGGCTGGAGCTGAGGTCATGCTGTCTTAAAACGCAGGCTCCAAGGTGGTCAGACAGATGGAGCTGGCCTGGTGAAGTGTTCAGAGGAAGGGAAAGCAGTCTCAAACACTGCTCGGGGTGGGTGTGGGGATGGTACTGGGCAGACAACACAATGAGAGTCAAAATGCACAATGCTTAGAACACAGCCATTGAAACCTAAGTATTGGTTTCTACTCCTTTGAATCGACCCATTTTCATGCCTCAGGGAAAAGTCGTAGGTTAGCCCATCTAACAAGAAGGAAGGAGAACTACACAACTGTTCATTCGTGCCTTCATTCCAGAGTGCCTACTCTGAACCAGACAAAGAGGATATAGCAGGGAACAGACGCAATAATCCCTGCCTTCATGGAATTTATAATGAGAAGAGAAGAGTGTGTGCTCAGTCATGTCTGACTCTGTGACCCCATGGGCTGTAGCCCACCAGGCTCCTCTGTCTATTGGATTTTTCCAGGTAAGAATACTGGAGTGGGTTGCCATTTCCTTCTCCAAGGGATCTTCCTGACCCAGGGATCAAACCCACATCTTTTGTGTTTCCTGCATTGGCAGGCAGATTCTTTACCCTAGCACCACCTGGGCATTCTTTAGTGATTGCTAAATGACCCATTTCTAATGGGAGAAAATCTGGAATATGTCAGTTGCTCACACTGTAAGAATAACAGGAAATTATAGACAGGGTTGCGGAGAAGGCAATGGCAACCCACTCCAGTACTCTTGCCTGGAAAATCCCATGGGCAGAGAGCCTAGTGGGCTGCAGTCCATGGGGTCGCACAGAGTCGCACATGAGCGATTTCACTTTCACTTTTCACTTTCATGCATTGGAGAAGGAAATGGCAGCCCACTCCAGTGTTCTTGCCTGGAGAATCCCAGGGACAGCGGAGCCTGGCGGGCTGCCGTTTAAGGGGTCGCACAGAGTCGGACACGACTGAAGTGACTTAGCAGCAGCAGCAGCATAGACAGGGTTGCAAATGGAAGGCCCAACTGTGTGGAAATGCCAGTATAATCCTCACCTCCAGGGCAGTTCTCCATCAAGCGACTGATAGCTCACAGTGCTGGTGAGAGAACTGAGGTTTTCATGAAAGTGTGAATGTCCTTTTGCACACATATGGGTCAGTGAGGGAAGAAAATGCAAGACTGCGAAGGAAGAAATTTAATAACCATGTAATAAAAGATGGTTAAGATAAAAACCACTTAATAAAAGATGCCAACATAGTCATAGGTTTCAGTGCCTTTGATTCTGAATCTTGATCAAGAGATGGTCCATGTCATCCCAGAGAAAACCCCTGTTATGTGATTCTGCCCCAGATTCCTTTTTGCAATGATCATAGCCGAGTATTTGAAGTGAGGACATTAGCTACCAAACAGCTAGGAGTAAATGAAAAGGGGGAGCTGGAAAGGTCCTTTCCTGCTCCCAGGAAATCAGGATCAAACCAAAGCCCATAGGAATGTGCTCTTCTCTGGAAACCATGATTTGCACAGCACAAGGATGGTTTCTACTCTTGAACAGAATGTAGTTCATTTCTGAGCCTTGGACAACTACATACAAGAAAGAACATGTGGCGATTGGGTGAGGGACTCCAGAAGTTAAGCACCTGTCAAACATATGGGCAGAATGAAAGAGAGAAATGTAATTTAGAGGCAGTGAATTACAAAGGAGAAGCACAGTAAATCCACTCATCCTGTAGCAGGCAGTCCAGGAAAAGGACAGGGTACAGGTTAAGCCTCTTCACTGACCTAGATTAGTAACAACATTCTCCCCTTTAATAAGTGATTTTGATGATTGGAAAAGCCAACTTTTTCCTGTGGTTTGAATAGGTGTTGTCTCAAGAAAGAATAATTTCTAACAGGTAATTTGAATCTATCTTTAAACTCATGAACTTCCCAAGAGGCTCAGTAGTAAAGAATCTGCCCACTAATGCAGGAGACACAGGAAATGTGGGTTTGATCCCTGGGTTGGGAAGATCCCCTAGAGGAGGAAATAACACTCCACTCCAGTATTCTTGCCTGGAAAATCTCATGGACAGAGGAGCCTGGCAGGCTACAGTCCATGGGGTCACAAAGAGTTGGACACAACTGAGTGTCTGAACATGATAACTACCATTTCTTTCTTCTGGGCACCTTTGATACCAAAAGCAGAGGATTTAGGGGTAATATATTCCAGATCACACTGTATCACAGAACATATCATTGTCAAAATGTGGGTCTATCTATCTACCCATTCGATCTATCTAATAAGCAGTACAAATATATAGCACAAAATTCAAAGTTTATACATTCTTCATTTTCCCCAGAGACAAGAGACATTATGAGCATCTCTTGTTTAATGGTACCATACGCACTATTCTCACATTGCCCTTTTCACTTAACAAAATAACACTGGGATGACTCCACATAGTACTGTGCCTCATTTCCCCCCAAAGGCCATATAGTATTCCATTGCATGTTTGCTCCATAACTTATTTAACCACTCTCCTGTGCTGTCCTATTCTTTGCAACTCTTTGGACTACAGCCCTCCAGCCTCCCTTGTCCATGGGATTCTCTAGGCAAGAATACTGGAGTGGGTTGTCATGCCCTCCTCCAGGGGATCTTCCTGACTCAGGGATGGAACTCACGACTGTCACATCTTCTGCATTGGCAGGAGGGTTCCTTACCACCAGGGCCTCCTGGGAAACCTCAAGCTTTCATTAGGGGATGTCAATTAGATAGCCATGGAATTTCAGAGGTCTTTAAGATAAGTGTAAATTCTCAGCCGAGATGGCTTAATTGCAATCCTGCTTCAAGTAGAAGGGATGAATAAATGGTTGTGAGAGTTCTTTCCAGTACTAATGTCATACCACAACCACATAAAGACTCAAGAAACGCCACATTAAGTCAGTTCACTGATTCCAGCCCATGATTCTTTTTTCTTCCTATGGCCCCAAGAGATGTTTGTGGGAGGATATAGTTGTACTCCGGTATATCACCTAAAGGTGAAGGATGCCCTCCAGCAGCCCTTTCCAAACTCTATGAACATCCTTTCTCTGCCTCCTATGTAGTGCCTTTGGATATCATTTCATTGCTGCTATTTGGAGGACATCCTTGTTTCCCCATAAAATGTTACTTGTCAAAATCAAAGTCCGGAAGTTAAATGTTTTCAATATAACTTTGTTGAGCTAAATACCTGGGTTAAACTTGGCTTTTGGCGTCTCCCAAAGAGTGGTTTGTTTTTTGTTTTTTGAGATCTATTGTGTTACCCAATTCTATTTATTCTGTTAGTATGATAATATAACATAAACATTGCTATTTTAACAAATTTTAAGTGTAAGATTTAGTGGCATTGATTACATTCATGATACTGTGCAACCATCACCACTATTTTCAAATTTTTTTCATCCTCCCCTGCCCCCACCCCTGCAAATGGAAACTCTATAACCATTAAGCAATACTCCCCCATTCCTTCCTCTCCCTAAATTCTAAGAATTTGCCTATTCTAGGTATGTCATGTAAGTAGAAAATGCAATATTTGTCCTTTTGCAACTGGCTTATTTCACTTAGCATAATGTTTTCGGGGTACTCAATTCTTGATATATGCTGGGAAAGATTGAAGGTGGGAGGAGAAGGGGACAACAGAGGATGAGATGGTTGGATGGCATCACTGACTTGATGGACATGAGTTTGAGTAAGCTCCGGGATTTGGAGATGGACAGGGAAGCCTGGCGTGATGCAATTCATGGGGTTGCAAAGAGTCAGACACGACTGAGCAACTGAACTGAGCTGAATTTCTGTTCAGATTGAATATGTTTTCCTTCCCTTCCTGCTTTAGGAATCATTTTATGACTTCCTTTTACCTGTCATCCAGGAAGAGAAATTGACCTAAATGCATAAGGCCTTCTTCAAATATGATGTTCTAAAAACATAAAATAATGAAGAAATAAATTCAACTATGTGAAGATACTCTTTTACAAGTCCCAATAGCCTTAAGAAACAACTATCATTCAGATGAACTATCAATGAAATATTTTCTTCTATCTTTGTATTGAGACACTTGAGGTCATAGAGCTACTGATATAAATATTTTTTCAAGGCTGCCAAGTCCCTGACTATCTCATGATGGACTATAAGTGTTTAAACACAACCCAGTCCTTCAATAAATAAGAGGGCTAACATGTCCATGCATCTTTAATGCATGATTAATCTTTTTTGACATTTCTCTTCAGTGCTGAGGAAGATGGTTGAATTTGCTTGTGGCTGCATTGACAATAACTTATCTCTTCATCTTTTATTCCTGAAGGGAAATGTCATAACAAGAACCCACCATTAAATAAAACATGTACATCACAGATTTTTTTTTTCCTGAAAAACAAAACAGGCTGACCTCAGAGTCAGAATGAATTTATATTGAGCAGAGAGAAAGTGAGACCTAAATGTAGAATCTGCTTTATTTGTTTTAGCATTTGTTATTAATATTCTTCCTACAGCAAGAAAGCTACCCCAAAGAATAAAACAATAGGAAAGTAGCTACTTCCCACTTATGTCAGTAGATGGTAAAATTATCTACTTGTATTAATAGAAAAGTATCAGCACTGTAATGTGTATAGTTTATAGTTTGGTTCATATAATCACTTATCCATCCTTCCAGCCAATAAATGTTACTATGTGTCTACTTTGTGAAAAAGTGCAGACATAATCTGCTCTGCCCTCTGTGGCTAATGGGAGCCACCAGCCACACTGGACTTTGAAATGTAAATTGGGTGAATTCAATAAATAAAAGTTGCTATATTGTACTAGCCATGTTTTAAGTACTCAACACTCACAAGTAGCTAGTGGCTACCATCTTGGACAGCAAAGATAGTAGACCATTTTCATTGTTGCAGAAAGGTGTACTGAGCATCACTGTTATGGAGTGTCAAAATGTATAAGGCACTGGGGGAGGGATAAGTTAGGAGCTTGATATTAGCATATATACACAGTTATATATAAAATAGATAACCAACACAGTCTTACTATGTAGCACAGGGAACTCTACTCAAGATTTTGTAATAACCTATAAGGGATAAGAATCTGAAACAATATATATGACTGAATCACTTTGTTGTACACCTAAAACTAACAAAATGTTGTAAATCAGCCATACTTCAAAAAAAGAGTATAAGACAAAGTTATTTCTTTAAAAGATTCTGCAATTTAGTTGAGACTACATATATAAATAAAAGTATAATTTTTGTTTTATTCAGCAATAAATGACAGTAATAAAACAAGAGGTGCTGCCTTTTGGGGAGCATGTATGATGTGCCAAGTCGTGCTAAATTCTTTACACATGTGGCCGAGCATAAATAACCCGAGTGCTCGGCCTTTTCCCTGTGCTTGTCGGCCTTTCCCCCTTCCTCACCCTCCAAGTGTGTGTGGGAAAGTACAGGCCTTTGTCATATCTAACTGTGTTTGTTCTGCAGACCTGCAGGAATGGGGAGACAGACACAGAATTGGGAGAGAGAGAGGAAAGGGGTAAGAGTAATATGCCAGATTCTTGTGGTCTAAAACTTGGAGTGGAGTTAGTTGAAAGTTAATGGAAAGAAGGGTTGTTAGCTTCCATGTCCTGGCTATTATAAACAGTGGATAAGGAAGCTGTGGTATATATACACCATGGAATATTACTCAGCCGTTAAAAAGAATTCATTTGAATCAGTTCTAATGAGATGGATGACTGGAGCCCATTATACAGAGTGAAGTAAGCCAGAAAGATAAAGAACGTTACAGCATACTAACACATATATATGGAATTTAGAAAGATGGTAACAATAACCCTATATGCAAAACAGAAAAAGAGACACAGAAGTACAGAACAGACTTTTGAGCTCTGTGGGAGAAGGTGAGGGTGGGATGTTTCGAAAGAACAGCATGTATATTATCTTTGGTGAAACAGATCACCAGCCCAAGTGGGATGCATGAGACAAGTGCTCGGGCCTGGTGCACTGGGAAGACCCAGAGGAATCGGGTGGAGAGGGAGGTGGGAGGGGGGATTGGGATGGGGAATACGTGTAACTCTATGGCTGATTCATGTCAATGTATGACAAAACCCACTGAAATGTTGTGAAGTAATTAGCCTCCAACTAATAAAAAAAAAAATAAAAAGAAGGGTTGTTAGCAGCTATGGGGTTTAAGGGAAACAAAGGAAAAAAATGGGGATTATAAAGGGTTTGTTATGGACTATATATTCCTTCCAGCTATAGAGAAATGTGAGTAAAAAGTTGAGATATTTTGAAGCTAGTGTTTTTTAATTGGACCGTGCTCTTTGATAATTACATTCTGAGATAAGGCTATGTGAATCACATATGAATCATATGAATCACATATAAAGTAAGGTTGTACAATCGTTATTCTTGTTAATTTAACCTTCTCTACTACTCTGCAAGGCAGGTCATTATTATTTTTGTTTTCTAATGCACAGCCTGAAATTAAGAAAGTTAAACACATGCCCATGGTCATATAACCAGTTAAGTAGCAATGTCAGATTTGAACCTAGATATATTTGACTCCAGGGGCTTCCTAGGTGGCGATAGTAGTAAAGAACCCGCATGCCAATACAGTAGACATATGAGATGGGGGGTTCAAGCCCTGGCTTGGGAAGATCCCCTGGAGGAGGGCATGGCAATCCTCTCCAGTACTCTTGCCTGGAGAATCCCACGGACAGAGGAGCCTGGAGGGCTACAGTCCATAGGGTCGCAAAGGGTCGGATACGACTGAAGCAACTTAGCATGCATGCACATATTTGACTACAATGTCAAATATACTTTTAATAATTCTGACTTACTGCTTCAATACAAGAAGGATCAGGTAGTATGTGACAGTGCCAAGAAAGCCGCATGGGCAGTAATATTGGCTGTGAAATCCAAAGAAACAGAGATTATAGTGAGCTGGAGTAACTAGTACATGCTTCTTGAAGAGCGTGAAATACAAGCTGTGCTTGGAGGACAGATAGGATTTAGACCAGGGGCAGGGAGAGGGAGATGAAGGCATATACAGGGCATAAACAAAAACCAGGAATGCTGGCTTCAGCAGAGGTTTATAGTCTTTTCATGATGACTTCCTAGAAGCTGGACCAAATTAGGGGTAAAAAACCAAATGCATACAGACATACATAGTTTGATAGAATTCCTATTGGGGGTATTTAAAGATTTAAAGATAATGTCTAAAATAATATTGAGCTGGCCAAAAAATTTATTTGGGTTTCATGTACGATGTTACAGAAAGCTTGAACAAACATTTCGGCCAACCCAATACTTAAACTTCAGCCTCATTGCAAATTGCTCAGTCCTTCCTGGCAGCCTCTTTCTCAGGGAACAGTAAACAGTGGAGTTGGCTTCAGATCCTCTTTTGATGAGATTCTATGCATGTGTGATGGTAAATTTTATGTGTCAACTTGATTGGGCCACAGGGTGATATCTAATTTAAAAATTACCCTAGATATTTCTGTGAAGGTATTTCTGAATGAGATTAATACTGGAATTGGTAGGATGACTAAACCAGATTGCCCTCTCCTCTGCGGGTGGACCTCATCCTATCTTCTGGAGGCCTGAATGACATTAAAAAATGGTCAATAAGGGAGAATTCATGCTTTCTCTGTCTGCCTGTTTTTGAGCTGGAACATCAGCTTTTCCTGCATTCAGATTTGGATTGAACTATAGCTCTGCTGGTAAAGAATCCACCTGCAATGCGGGAAATCTGGGTTTGATCCCTAGATTGGGACGATTCCCTGGACTGGGACGATTCCCTGGAGGAGGGCTTGGCAATCCACTCCAGTATTCTTGCTTGGGGAATTCCGCGGTCAGAGGAGCCTGGCGGGCTACAGTCCATGGGGTCACAAAGAGTCAGACACGACTGAATGACTAAGCGCACACACATACTATCAGCTCTCCTGGGTCTCCGATTTGGGATTTCTCAGCCTCCATAATCCTGTGAAACAACTCCGAGTAAATCTCTTGTATACCTATACATTCTACCGGTTCTGCTTCTCTGGCGAACCTTGAGTCCTCTGGAGAACTTCTGTGGGTTGATCATGATGAAACAATGAATCAGGAAGTTCAACTATCTTCTCACTACCTAGTCCTACAGCTCCTTAGGGTATGAGTTCAGACTGAGAAGCGGGCTCTTCTGCCCTCTCAAATCTCTAGGTCTGGTCTGGAATGGGAGGAATTCCTATAAATCTGGATCAACAAGAATATCTGGAGGCCAAGGATTGGATGTGAGTGATATTCCTGTGACTGAAGACTGAGTAGTCTCCCCCAGACTTCTAAGAGAAAATTTATGCAAACTGCATGACTTTGGGTAACAAATAAAACAATAAAGGGAAAAACAGACTATCCAAGAAAGGCAGGGAAGTCTTGTCATCAGACTTGGGCTGGGAATGTTACATTCATAAGCCTACCTGGTATCACTCTGAAAATCATCTGCAAGTACAGACAAGCAATCCCAAAATAGAAAAAAAGACCAAGCTTCGGTTCTTCAGCTAAGTAGGGCAACTTGTTCCATTGAGTCAGACTCTGAGGTTAACTCTGTTCCAGCCAGAATATGGACTTCTTTGTCCAGAGTAAGCTTTGTCACATGAAACATTTAGACCAAACATTCTAAACAAACAAACGAACTTGGAGCTAGGGCTCTTCCTCCAGTATTAACATTTAATTCTTTGAATGACAATCTAGCACAAATAAATTTTCAGTACTCTACTAATTCTAAAATGCAACTGGGATTAAGAAGCACTGGTCTAGACCACTCTGCAGTAATATTCCGTATAGGACCAAGACGTAAGATTCGCCTACAAATTCTGAAGACAATTAGATTCCTGTAATTCTCTTATATGTAATCTTGCCAGAAGAAGACAGCACACATCAGTCCTGTCCTACTTTTCCTGTTTTGTAGCAATTCGGGAATCTTTTAGGGGGCTGCTCACCCATCTCTTTCCTCCATACTCATCTGATCCGTATCACCATCTCCTTAGACCAAGTCTCTGCTTTTTAAAGTATGGTCCTCAGACAAGCCCCAGTGCCATTACCTGGAAAAAAAATTGGGCCTCTTTTGGTGGCTCAGATGGTAAAGAATCTGCCTGCAATGCAGGAGACCCAGGTTTAATCCCTGGGTCAGGAACATCCCCTGGAGATGCTACCCACTCCAGTATTCTTGCCTGGACAATTTCATGGACAGAGGAGCCTGCTGAACTACAGCCCATGGTGTTACAAAGAGTCGGACACGACTGAGCGACTTTCACTTTCATGGATGGAAATGCAGAATCCCAGGCCCCACCTAGTGGGTCAAATTCTGCTCTTTAATAAGATCTTCAGGTGATTTTTGTGTGTTTTAAAATCTGTGAACCACTGCTCTATCCCACCTCTACATAGATCCCCTTTTCAGGCATTTTTCCTTTTCAGGGATATGTGCCTGAAAAGGCCTCGACACCAGGATATTTATTATGCACTCTGTTCCTTCTTTTATCTCATGAGAAATGAGGTTATTAGTTCTTTACCATAAAGCCTATTCATGTCATTCGCTAAGTGAAATTAATGTGTATTCAGAGTCAAATATGTATGTGTATACATATGTGCGTATTCATATATATATATATATAAAGGGGAAAGAGAGGGGCCACCAGTTGTCTTTGCAGTTGGCCAGACAACAACTGGTTGATGGAGGGGTGGAGGGAGGAGCTGCATCAGAATGCCGAAACTCAGCACTCAATTATGTACTCAATGCACAACAGCTGAATGTGTGAGCTGTTCAGATGCCATCCATGTTTCTTGAGCCTTGTTTTCTCCTTAATTTGGCTGGGGGGGCGGGGGGAGGGCTCTCTTAGCTTTTGTCAGGTGGGATCTCTTTGCTTTATGGTCTAGTGACTGTGGAACAGACCCTGGCAGCTGGGCCTGAGCAATGCCTTAGATACTTGACTATTTCAACCGGACATGCCAAAGGGCTGCTGGATCTGAAATAAATCTCTTGAGCACACGCTGCTCTTTATCTCCTCATTATTAGTCAATGATGGAGTCTTCTGTTATTGAGAATAGGAGTCCAGAGAAGTTTAAGTCAAGGTGAGGTTCCTCTCCCACACATTCATTTTGATCACCACCATTTAGTGAGGACTGTCTCTGGTTCCAATGAGGGCAGTGTAACAATACAGTACATAGTGTTGAAATTAAGGATATGGTTTTTGAGAAAGAGATTCACAGACTTAGAAAATGAACTTATGGTTGCTGGGGGAAGGGACAGTTAGGGAGTTTGAGATGGTGATGGACACACTGCTATATTGAAAATGGATAACCAACAAGGACCTATTGTATAGCACCTAGACCTCTGCTCAGTGTTATGTGGCAGCCTGGATAGGAGGAGAATTTTAGGGGAGAATGGATACATGTGTTTGTATGGCTGAGTCCTTTTGTTGTTCACCTGAAACTATCACAACATTGCTAATTGGCTATACCCTAATAAAAAATAAAAACTTCAAGAAATCAAAAAAAGAATATGGTTTCTGGAGTCAGGAAATTTTGGCTTGAATCCCACTTCTGCCACATTTAAGTTTCGACCTTGGAAATGTTTCTTCTTATGTTAAATATACAGTACATAGCATTGCATCAAGTACATAGAAGGGTTCCATAAATAATATTATTATGATCATCATTATGATCATACTCTGAGTTACATGTATTAGCAATTACTGAAGATCCAGGGTGAGCCTGGGATTCCCTTAGGGACTGTAGTTTTCTTTTTTTTAATGAAGTACAGTTAATGTACAATATTACGTATTACATGTATACAACATAATTCACAAATTCAAAGGTTGTACTCCATCTATAGTTAGTGTAAAATATTGGCTATATTCCCCATGATGTACAATATATTTTTGTAGTTTATTCTATACCTAAGAGTTTGTACCTATTAGTCCCCTACCCCAATAGTACCCCACTGGTAAACACTAGTTTGTTCTCTATGTCTGTGAATCTGCTTCTTTTTTGTTATACTCACTAGTTTGCTGCATTTTTTAGATTCCACATATAAGTGAGATCATACAAGATTTGTCTTTCTCTGTCTGACTGCATAATGTCCTTCAAGTCCATTCACGTTGCTGAAATGGAAAAACTTCATTCTTTTTTATGGCTGAGTAGTATTCCATTGTGTGTGTGTGTGTACACAATTTGCTTCCATATATTGGCAATTGTAAACAATGCATCTGTGAACATTGGGGTGCATGTATCTTTTTGAATTAGTGTTTTTATTTTTTTCAGATATATGCCCAGGAGTGGAATTGCTGGATCATAAGGTAGTTCTATTTTTAGTTTCTTGATAAACTTCCATATTGTTTTCCACAGTGGCTGCAACAATTTACATTCCCACCAGCAGTGCATGATGATGGTTTTCTTTAGTATACATAGTGCTCTGTGTGAGTTGCTTTGAGATTAAAGAACATAGACATCCTTCTCCAAAGAATAGCAGGTATATTTAATAATACACAGGCATCTAGGCTCCTGAGGAAATACTTTTTGAAGAAAAAGGTACAAGCTGAAGTGGATTGCTGTGAGTCTTAAGAATTCAAGAGTGTACAGAAACAAAATTCAAGTCCTAATGCAAAAGGGTTTAGCACCGTGCATGCTTGTCTAAAGAAAGCTGCTGCTACTATGGTTTATTCATTTTGTGATTTTTTTTTTTTTTGAGCCATGGTCTAGTTCCAGCCAAGTGCTAGACTGCATTTACTGTCCTCAGCCTGCTGAGTTTCCCGGTGACAGCTCCGTCTCAACCCTTAGTGGAATGGAAGAGATTTTAGGCAAATGGTTTGCATCCCTGAATGCTGGGTTATTCTTGGCAATAATTCACCTTGGCCTGGATGGAGTCATGCGGCTCTATCCTCATCATCTGGGGCTAGAACCAGGAGAAATCACATCTGTGTAGAGTAATGCAGGCATGGGAACCCCACCAAGGCACAAACCTGCATATAATGAAAGGGTAGACAGGAACCACTTTTTAAGTAATAGAATCACTTATCACACAATAAAGTAGCCCCAGACAGAAAACAGACAACAGTTTTTTTAATTGTTGTTGTTCTGGTTGATAAATACATATGCACGTGTAAGACACTTTCAGAGCCTCTGTTTTTCCACATAGAGTCACCCTTCTATATCTATGGGCCTCGTTCGCATCCGCAGATTCAACCAACCGGGAATCTGTTGGTAGAATCAGTGGATGCTGAACCAGCAGTTGCAGAGGGTCAGAACTTCGCCAGTTTATGGATGTAAGTATTCTCAGGATTCTGCTATCCTCGAGGGTCCTGGAACGGACCCCCTGCGGACACCGAGGGACGATATGCTTACCACGCTGAGTACTCGCTATCTCACACACGTGCACATACTCAGTGGCCTCCCCACTGAGAAATCCCAAGGTTTCTTTCTTTTTTAAAAATCACTGCATTAACTGATGTCCAAAGTATACTCAGCTCTTGTTTTCCATTCTATCAGTGAACTCACTATAGCTTCAGGGGTGTAAGAAAGGGTTCCTTGAGCTGAGGTGGAGGTTGGGGGATAGAGTTTTTAAGAAAAGCCGAAGCCCAGAGAAGGGCCTGAGCCTAGGGCTGAGCAGAGAAACAGCCAAGGGGACCAGGGAAGGGCTGAGTGGTAGTAGAAGAGATGAGCAGCGTTTTAAGAGCAAATGAGGCAGGACGGGATTATTTCTGGGTTCTCAGGCATGAGACACTTGCCCCTAGCTCACCCGAGGCAGTGTTTGTCATCCATTTGCACCCTGGATTGTTCGTGTACCATCAAGTTATCAAATATGCTTCTTGCACCCAGCTTGCTAAGACATGCCTCCTCTGTGGTCTATTGCTCCTGTGGGCTGAGGAGGAGGCCTGGGAGGTTAGCAGAGTGTGGAGGGCAGTACAGGTGCCCAAGCTTCCGTGCATGGAAGTCCAGCCAGGACTCCAAATCTCTAGGCCTCCTGAGTTACTTTTTTATTTTTATACACTGTGTGCTTGAGAGCATTTTAGAAGCTTTTTATCTCATATTTGAGATCTGTAAGATAGAAGTCTGACATTTGGCCAAATATCCTCATGACTAATTCTTAGAAAGACAGAACCTTAGTGAAATGAGTGATCTAGACAGAAACAGGGAAAACATAAAGCAGCCCCTGGGTTAGGCAAACATACTGGCAGGATTAGAAAATTTACAGGCAAAGAATACCAACCACTTTTTGAAAAACTGAAGTATATATATATATATATATGTATGTATGTATGTAAGATTTATTCTCTTATTTGGCTGTGCCGGGTCTTCGCTGCTGCATGGGCTTTCTCTTATCGTGGTGAGCGGGGCCTGCATCGTGGAGCAGGGCTCTAGGCACCGGCTTCAGTAGTTGCAGCACAGAGGCCTCAGTAGTTGTGGCATACGCAGCTCAGTTGCTCTGCGGCATGTGGAATCTTCCCGGACGATGGATCAAACGGGGGTCCCTTGCATTGCACAGTGGATTCTTAAACACTGGACCACCAGAAAAGCCCTGAAGTATGGTTAATTTACAAAGCTGTGTAAGTTTCAAGTGGACAGCAACCCTCCTTCAGTTATAGAGGTCAAAAAGACCCACAGAACCAGAGACAACCCCCTTCCCTGCTAGATATTGTCCTGACTTCCATTTTAGATACTTAGAGCTTTAGATTTGTACAACTCTCTCACTGAATTTCTAATGAAACCTGTACAAATGCTTTTCTCCATGATCCAGAATATGTTTCCTTCTGCCTGGGAGGGACTGATGATACCTACAAAGGAGTTGTCAAGCCATCAAGATTGACTTCAAAGTCAAATTCATTTCAAAATTGGGCTTTCAAGTTGAAGTGTTCACCCACTGTATTTTTTTTTTTTCCCCTTCCACTCTCCTTCCTGACATGTCTTGGGAGTGCAGCTATTGAAGGAATTACTGGTCTACTCTGTCCAGTTCAATGTAAACAGGGGAACAAAGGGGCCAAGATTATGGACAAGAGAAAGCAGCAGGACTTACTCTCAATGGGCACAAAGGGGCTGCTCCGCATCAAAAACTGAGGCCCTTTGGCCACTGAAACACCTTGAGAAGCTGTGGCAGTGAGTGATTTCCTTCTCCTAATTTAGACACTGGGATGGTGATTTCCGCCCAGTCATCAATTCCATCCTGGAGTCTGGACTTGGGCAGACTCCCGTGTGGATTTAGGAGAAAAACCCACTGTGATGGGAGTGGAAGCAGAGTGGTGGGGAGGTCGGAGGATGGATCAAGAGGTAAGGAGTAGGCTGGATTTGTAAGGAATGGGAGGTAACTGAGGTGGCTTTTGCAGACTCTGAACATAGTGGAGGTAAGAGAGCTGGGTTTCTCAGAAGGGTGCTTCTAAGAAATCCCACTGGCACCAGCCTGTCTAGTCTCGACCATCCTAAGGCTTTGATAGGGAACCAGCTGCTTCTGTCTCGTCCCGGTGCCTCATTGGGCAGTGAGCGGAGTCATGGGTGCGAAAGGACTTGCGCAGACGCCTCCCTGTACGCTGCTCCCGCGATGTGCAGGCGCCCAGCATCTGCTCCTGCCGCCTGCCCGAAATAGAACGTCTATTTTGTGATGGATTAGTCCTTTGGCTCCGATCCTGCCCGGGTCACCAGCTCAGCCTGCGACGCGTGCTGGGAGGGTGGTGGGGTGGGGACAGGGGGCACTTAACTCGTTCAACACATTCCCTCTCCTCTCCTGCTGGAGTGCCTGTCCAGTTGCCCAGACCTTAACTTATGTGGAAATTTGGGGCTGGCAGGTGCTCAGAGGTGCCTCCAACAAGAGGATTGTCTGTCTGGTGGATCCCTGCGTCCAGAGAACCAAATTAAGGAAGATCTTTCCTTTCTCTCAGAACATTTACTTTCTACTTCTCACTTAACCTATTTGTGTTTCAATGTCCTCATCTATAAAATGGGTTAGTAATCCTACCTTATATACATACATACATGTATTCGGTCAGTCGCTCAGTCCTGTCAGACTGTTTGAAACCCCAGGGACTGTAGCCCATCAGGCTCCTCTGTCCATGGAATTTTCCAGGCAACAAAACTAGAGTAGGGAGCCATCCCCTCCTCCAGGGGATCTTCCTGACCCAGGGGTCAAGGCTGCAGTGGCCTGCAGTGGCCGGGAGATTCTTTACCACTATGCCACCGGGGAAGCTCAGTCTTACCTTGTGGAGCTAGTATTATGATTAAACAAGTTAAAAGACATGAAGTGCTTGTAACTTCACAAGAAGATGGATATTGAAGGATACCAGTTACATGAGGTATCTGGAGCAGTCAAATTCACAAGAGACAGAAAGTGAGAAAGTAGAAGGCCTGTGGTTGAGAGGAGGGGAAATTGAAGGTTATTGTTTAATGGGCACAGAGTTTCAGTTTAAGAAGATGAAAAAGTTCTCGAGGTGGATGGTGGTGATGGTTGCACAACAATGTGAGTGTACTTAATGATACTATACCCTTAAATATGGTGTAAATGGTAAATTTTATGTACATTTTACCACAATAAAACATACACAAACTTTCCCAGGTATATGAGGTGCTATGGCATTCTAGTTACTATTTATTATTATTATTCCCTTCCCACTTAATTTTACACACTTTTTTTGTGTGTGTATATATGTATATGTGTATATATATATATATATCTTTTTTTTTTCTCAAAACAAACCCAAAAAAGGCTTTTGCTCATACATTAGTGAGGTGTCCTGTCACCTCACTTGTGGACAGCTTCATTTTACCCACACAGAATGAAAGAACAGGTTTGAGGCCAGAAAATAGAGTCTGCCCAAAGTAAATTCTGTTGCCCATAACCTCTTGACTTCAAAGGAGACCATGTTCTCCCCCAGTGGAAATTCTGAAGGCAGCCCAGATAAGACTCTTGGAAAGGCTGCAATGGAGTGATGACTGGTACTGGTTCTCCATTTTATTTGGAGAATTGGTTTTGGAAAAGTATAGTGAGAGCTGCTTAGGGACTCACCTCAGGACATCCTGTGTTTGGAGGGCTGTTTGGAAACAGAGTCAGGATGTCAGGAATTCCAAGGGTTTGGGCCCCGCCTGGGGTGAACTTGAGGCTCCATTCAAGATTCTCTATGTCTGTGTCTCCATTGCTGCCCTGGAGAAGGACAGGGTGGGCCAAATAGAGTAGCACTGAAATATACACATTACCACATGTAAAACAGACAGCCAATGGGAATTCGCTGTAGGACACAGGTAGCTGAAACTCAGTGCTCTATGACGGCCTAGAGGGTGGGATAGGGTGGGAGGTGGGAGGCAGGTGCATATGCAGGCCTATGGCTGATTCATGTTGACATATGGCAGAAACCAACACAATATTGGAAAGCAAGTATCCTTCAATTAAAAATAAATGAATTAAAAGAAAAAGATTCCTGATACCCATCTCCCAGGACCAGCCCCTAAGCAACCCAGCCTTTGGAAGAAGAAGCAGAGAGTCGTGCATCCTGCCATATTCACTATAAAGTCCATCCTCTCACAGAGCTGTGCTTTCATATTTTCTCACCATCCAGAGTGAATGAAGTCAAGAGAGACAGTCTATAGTTTTCAGTAAAGTTCCAAATCTGACTGTTGTGAGTCTTATAAGACATTATTTAAGAAAAAAAAAAAAAAAAAGAATAAAAAGCCCTTGGATCATCTCAGAGGATTCTTTGGAAAGATCCAGAAATGATTGATTGTATCTTGTAAGTCTGGAGGAAAACCAGAGGGAGCAATTTGGGGCTAAATATGTGAAAACTCTTGACTCACACAGTCAGCATGAGGCTATTTTTGTGTGGAATATTTTCACAAGCTCACTGGGGGTGTGAGGCTCCATCAGAAAACAACATTTCACCTTGTGGGAGATGAAAGTGAATTTTCAAGGACCTTAAACAACCTTTGGCCCTGGCTCAGGAGGCTGGGAAAGGAGGAGGAGTTGAGTGACACTGGGCAGCAGAGAGGAGAAGCCACAAGGCCGATGATTAAAATGGTGGCTGAAAAGGGCGGGCGAGCAGGACGAGCCAAAGACTTGAAGATGATGAGAGAGCACAAAATGGAAAAAGTTGAGGCTCTGGCCCCAGCTCTCCTGCTGACCTGAATAGTTTCTGCCCCACACTGACCTCCAGTTTCACACACTTGGGTCTTGTAAAGCCGATTTTGCTTAAATTCCCTGTTAGCTAGAGATTACAGATGAGTCACTGTGTATAAAGGGTTGTACCCTCTGTGCCACCTTGGGAAGGCACATTCTGCTGAGTAGGTCCAAATGCAGCGGGTGACAAGTCAATGCCTTGCCAGCCAGAGGCTCCCTTTTGAAGCCTCCCCAGGGGGCCCCTGCAGAGACAAGGGCAGAGCAGCCTGTGGGAGCTGGGAACCTGATCCGAGCTGCGTGACTGCTGCTCCCGCACATGGGATCAGACATAAAGATGCCGCCCTCACAGGCATCCTCAGATATTCAGACCCTCAAGATCAGTTTGATGTACCCACTCACCATGGGTGTGTGTGCGCACACACGCACATCCCCATAGAATCTGGGACCAGCTTCTGAAGCCCATAGAACCTTGTTCCAACCCCAGAGGGGGATGGAATTGCCTGCTGGAAATAGCAGGCTGCTGCTTCCAATCATGGGGCTAAGATATACAGTCTGTGTGCACTTTGCATTCAGACAGAGACCCGAAATAAAAGTTAATTCAAACAAAAATATTTGACATTCATGCTAAAGTGAAGAGAGACAGTGACCAGAGAATCAAGAAGCAGTCGTTTCTGAATCCAGTTCTGCTATTGGTGACCTTGAGCAGATAATTTAATCTGTGTTTCTTGATTTCTCTAAATGTAAATCAGGAGCCATGAGTCTGACCAGTGATTCAGCTACACAGAGGAAAATTGGGGTCAGGGTGGTCTGGAGGGGAAGAGAGAATGTTAGTAAAATTTCTTGTCTATATACAAAAGTATGAAGTGTTGAGGAATGCAGTAAAGCCCTTATAGTGACATTGGGTTTGCATGTTGTAATTTCCTGTCTCCATCTCATATCTTTGGGTTAAGTGTTCTCACTAACTCAAGCTAAGATACATCCACTCAATGCTGAGCACCCCATAGACACTGCTTGCCCCAGTGGTTATGGCGTAATGAAATAGAGCATACAACCTTGCCTGCCAACTGATCAGGTAAATCTTAGTGAGAGTCCTGGCTTATCATTCATGGATGTCTATACTTCAGGCTTCTTGTTTTGCTCAGATTTCTTGAAAATTTCTGTTTTCCCCATATTCCACAGCTGCAGCCTCCATGTAAAAATGAAAATGTCATCATTTTACTAATTTAAACTTGATGTTTCTAAGAGCTGATCATTTTGGGATTTGGATATAGAAATATTCAATTATTCTGCACTTGTCAGAAGCACAAATAATGGTTTCTCTTGAGAGTCATGTTCTGTTCAATGGGATTATGAGTTACAAATTAGTCTTCATTCATTCCAACAAAATCTCATCTGCTATGAACCTCTTCTTCATGGCTTACATATTTGGATCTTCATGAGGATAGACTAAGAGAGATAAGCTGAAAAATATGTGTAAGATCTATAACATTCTATCAAGGGGTGGAGTAAATGAAGTTACGATGTAAATATTTCATCCATGTCTGATAGCCAGTTTGTTGAGACAGTGAGACCTAGTCTTTTTGGTCAGTCTTCTGTGGAGAGACTGGTCTGGTATATTTCTGTTTTAGTTAGATTCTGTGCTCTAAAACTAAACAGTGTTGCTTTGAAGTAAAATAAATTAAGTTATCTTCAGCCAGTCCAATTATTCTCATTGACTTGAATATTCTGCATGTCTGTGTTATTTTCTGCAGCATTTCAATATAAATGTCTAACAAGGTGACCAGAAATAATAAGCTCTTGACATTTCCCTCCCCCTGGCCAACAGAACCTAATTATTCCCTGACACCAACTTTCCTTGTCAGGAGAGTCCCACAGAGCCTAGAAGCAAGGACGTTTTAGACTTTACAGATTAGCAGAGCTGAGGAATTTGTACGTGTAACTTTAAAATAGCTGAGCTGTCAAGCAGGGGTCAGTTTTCACATAGGACATTTATGGTGAAGAGTCTGGTAAGTAACTCACACTGCTTAGCATATTTATTTATAGTAAATTAGCTGTTGCCAAGTTTAGTCCCAATCTATTTCAGGGGCTGTAGGGAAGTCCACACATACACACACACATACACGCGAGACATAGACATCATTTAAACACCTATTTCTTCCAGCTTATTCTATCTTCTAAAAATGATTCAGAGAAATTCAAGAGGAATTGTCAGAATCAAATTCCCAAGGACTTGATATAAAAACAAGACTGTCTTTACAAAAAGGAATTTCCATTAGCTGATTTTGTACATTCAAGTGCATCTTAGCATAGGCCTGTCCTTCTCAGAGCAGGGAAGGCTCTTCCCAGCTCCCTTTCTGGGCTTTCTGTCCCCTTTTCCTCACTCTAACCATCTTCATCTTCCAAAAACTGGGAGCTCTTCTGTGGGATCAGGGCTGAAAGCAAGCTGAAAAAGTCATGACCAGTAAGAAATTAGGGGTTAACAGGGAAGCCCTTTTAAAGGTATTTGCATGTTAAAGGAGAAGCCTAGAAAAGATTCACCTTGAAAAGAACTATATCTCTAATGGTGGAATAGTTGGGAGTCTTGGTGGAATAGGGGTGGCAGAAGAGGGGTGTGATTGCTTTGAAGGGAAAGGCATCTTCCCTATGACCTTAAAAACATACCATAGATGTCATCTTCTGTTTCTTCACTTATAAAGCCACTGCTTGGCCCTTCTAATGGAATTTGGTGTTTTAACAAATGAAGTTCGGTTCCCTCTTGCTTTATTCTTTCCCGGCAGATGTTCATACAACTGTGAACATATTTATTAGTAAACACTGTACCTGCTTTTAGCAACAAGCTGTCTGATAAACCTTTCCAGGGTTTCTGGCAGATGGGCCCTGTGTACCTCATTTCTGCTCTTTTTCAAACTCTTTCCTGACACAATTTTCCTGGTCCAGGAAAACTCACACAGTCCTGTCCATCTATTACTGCTGTTCCTGATGCGTCTGGATCAAAGGGTTAAACACCCCTCGTTCAAGGGGGGATGGATGTCCGCCCACGGCACACAGCGACCTGCATGCGAGGACAGCTGGCACGACGCGCCAGGCCTGCGAGGGTCCTGCCTGAAGAACAGCAGGGTCTCGTTCTGGAAGGTGAGGGACAGCCTGGTCACCGGGGAGGGCCGAAGGGCAGGAAACACCATGTACTTTCCAGTGTCTGTCCGAGCCGTGCTGGCAGCTGGGTGGAGCAGAGATGGCCGGAGGCAGCGAGGGCACGTCTGTTCACCAGCTCTGCGCCTCATGAGCCACAGAAACAGTTCAGTCAGGAGGAAGCCTGTGTCTGTTCACACACGTGTCTTCCCTCACCCGGGCACAGAGAGCACAGCCTTCAGAAATGATCATTGTGTATGTCCAGCTTTTCAAGCTAGAGCTGGTTTTCATACTCAGCTAAACTCTGGGGAAGGGTAGTGAGGTGCTGGGCAACTAAGTCGAAGGCAGGAATTCATTAGTATTACTGAACACAGTTTACTCATGGTTGGTCTGAAAGGATGACAGCCCCTGGTCAGGCTCCTATTCTACCTTCTCTGCAGTTTAATTCAAACTCCTTTACCCCAGAGTCCTCGGAATGAGATCAACTGTAGCTTCTTTTTGGTAGATTAACTCTGTCTGGCTAACTTGATTGTCCCTCACTTTCCTTCCCACATAATTGATATTTCTCTAACATCACAGAGATGGCAGGACTTGAAGAACATTGATTGCTGTTATTATCTGTGTCTTGGTTGGAAACTGTTTTCATAAGGTTCCCTATGAGGCAGCTCATGGAGCCCAGAATACTGGTTTGGACTCTGTGCTTCTCCCCTTCTTGAGGGACCAAGCAGCTTGGGACTGGGTGTGGTGTGTAGTCACACAAGCTGTTCTGCAGGTGTGTTTACCCCATGTTGCTTGCTTTCACTGGGATTTTGGTGCCCAGAAGCAGTTCAACAAGTGCTTGTTGAGTAAATGAACAAGTGGCAAAATGAAAATACCCTCTTCCGGACCTTTAGTGCAGCATCTTACATGCAGCATCCACTCAGTAAGTACTTGGTTGATGATGTTATATTTCATCTCACTGTATATACAGAACTTAGAGCCTGGTGTCAGCTACTTTGGCATTGCATTGTTCTTAAGATGGATAAGGGGTGGTACTCAAGGCTGCCCATACCAGCGCCCTATTAGTAACGAGGGCGCAGGTATCTCTGCAGTGCAGTGAGAGGCGCTGCAATTCTGTGGCTTCACTTGGGAAACCTAAGCAATAAGGAAGATGCAGTGGAGTCACTGTTGACCCTAAAGAACAACTGGATCCATTCTTCCAAATTCTCATTGAGCAAAAGAGCTAGACATAGCCATACCTAGCTGTGCCCAGCCAACACCCTCCCTGAGCTTCCAGTCTTTATTCAGAAAACCCAGCACCCCACTTACATTTCTTTCTAGGTCCTTGTACATTGAGCAAGCACATCTTACTTACTGCACAACCCCAGGTCCCGCAGCACCTGTGTGGAGCAGAGGGTGCAGGTCCATCCACCACTCACATGCTTCCCCAAGATGTGCTGTGCCTTTGGTCTTGTCTCGTATGCAACTTGTCATATGTATGTGGTCAAGACAGTGCATCAAGGAAGTCCTTTTCCTTGGACCACCTCATGTCCATGTGTAGTTGCAAGTATAGCCATGCCATTTCCATTAGACAAAAATTTATTGCATTATTAAGTGAGTATTAAGGGCTTCTGATAAAGAATCCACCTGCCAATGCAGGAGATACAGGAAACGGGGGTTCAATCTCTGGGTCAGGAAGATTCCTTAGAGGAGGAAGTGGAAGCCCACTCCAGTTTTCTTGCCAGGAGAATACCATGGACAGAGGAGCCTAGTGGGCTACAGTCCATGGTGTTGCAAAGAGTTGGACACGACTGAGCATGCAAGTGAATATTAAAAGGGTTATTATTCTGGCTGCCAACAAATTCACCAGCCTCAGTGAGTGATAACTGATCATAATAGTGAGGATTGGGGTAAACAGAAAAGACTTCAAGTTTCAGGAATTTACCATGAAATGAAGGGGAAAAATAATACTGTAACTGACAGAAGGCAATGGGAAACTGCAGATGGATTCCCATAAAGTGACATGCACCTGAAAGTGATTATTTCTGAAAAGCTTAAGAATTTTAGTTTTAACCACTAGCCCATTGGAATAAATATTTTATCATCTCTGAATGAGGCTGCATAAAGGTTGTGCCTCTTTCCAGCAAGGAAAGATGCTTGTCTGCATCTCTGTGTTGTGATGGGTGTAGAGTCTAGCTTATAAGTGCTTAACAGGACAATTAATATCAAATTATTGAAACAATAGTGCATTTTCCAAAAGCCCCTTCCACCTCCTATGCTCCATCTGCTAAATGTGCTTGAGGCCTTGCACGATTCAACATTAGAATGCTCCAACCATCTGAGGACAAAGTGACCTTCCCCCAGGTTGGAGAACTTTGTGCTATGACCCAATGAGGACATTCCCTTCAGATCTGAAAGTCCGGGACCCTTTCTCTTCTGGATGCGCTCATGATGTCTGCTGACCAGCTTGGCTTCCACTCCTGTGCATCCCTCCACATAGAATGGCCCGTCAACAATTGAGTGATATCCACTATCATTTTGCTGTTTCCACTTACAGTTGTTTTCACACACATATACACACCAGTTTCCCTGATGGCTCAGACAGTAAAGAATCTGCCTGTAATGCAGGAGACCCAGGTTTGATCCCTGGGTCAGGAAGATCCCCTGGAGAAAAGAATGGCAACCCACTCCGCTATTCTTGCCTGGAGAATTCCATGGACAGCGCAGCCTGGCGGCCAACAGTCCATGGGGTGGCAAAGAGTCAGACATGACTGAGCAATGACTAGCCCTTATATACATATAATCTCATACTTTCTGTATCACCTTACTGTTTGTGTTCAGGTATTGTTTTAGAAGGTAGATATATGGTACCAATAATGCAATGTACTTATCATTTTTATGATTATTTAATGTACTTACAGTGCAATGTATCCCATACTAGACTGGTCTCCCCATAGACCAGGATTCTTTTTATTCCTATGATGCTGAGCACAGAGCTATACTGAGTGCAGTTATGTTATGTTTGTTGAAAGCCAGAATAAATTAATACACTTCCCTGAACACCTAGAGGAACTCTCAATAAACATTACCTGATGACAATTAAAGAGCTATCATAAAAATGTATTTCTTTTATTCAATGAACTACTCTTATTAGTTAATTGTGGTGAACTGTTCAGGTTTTGAATCTTGTAAAGTCATGGGGAACCAATAAGCTAAGGCAGGCAATAGTCAGTTGATTCTGGATATCCAGTAGATTCACAGACTCTTACCTTCTTAACAGAAGTGGGAAAGGTATAGGAGATGTAGGGTCCTGGGCAGGAGTATGTCCTGGAAACTCTGTTCCTCGTCCAGCTCTTCATGTCCCTAATAAGGATGCATGCTCCACCTCCAGACCTTCCATCATTCCTGGGCAATATGTGGTTTTTAGATGAGAAGCTAAAGAGTATGACTAGCTCAGTGCTCACATGTTTAAAGTACCTACCTGACCTTAGGACTGCCCTCTTGCTGTGCCATAGAAAGCCATTCTTTACCCTGGCCCTAAAGGAAATGCCCATATCTTGCTTTTTAACTGAAGCTAGTGTGGCTGCTGAGTGCTTATTCAGAAAATATCTGCATGGGAGTGGAATGACTGTTCAAGGGCTGAGCTGCCCAGTTCAATTTTTCAGATGACTCACATGGTGAGGGCTGTGCTGACCTGAGGGAGCCAGCAGGCTGGATGCAGGGCTGGTAGGGGAGGCCCTGCCCTGGCATTGGGGTGGATATGCGAATCCATGCTTTCACATCCCTTCTTAGGAGCTGCAGAAAGCAAAAAGAAAAAAAGTGGTCCTTAGAGCCACTCTAAGCTTTTCTTAGGAAGTGATGGGGTTGTTCAGAGCCTGGCAATGGAAATTGAAATGGGCAACAGTCTGTAAATATGCTGATGGTGTGTTTTATTGTCTTGTGATCATGTTTATTTATTTTGAAAATAATACTTTTTTTTGTTTGTTTTTTACTAATTCAAAGTAAAGTGCAGAGGAAAAAAGAGCAATTCTGAGTTACTAGGAGAAAATGTGTTTTTATGGTGGGTAATAGATGTGTCTCGTTATTTTCTAGCCATATCATGTAAAGATACTATTTTTCATTCTGGAAGTGTTAAGCAGAGTTCAAGATAAACAAGTGGGGAGTTCTCAGTTATTTGGGGAGACACACTCTGGTAATGATGATTTGGGGACAAATTAAAATAGATCTAAAGGAATGTCAGCTCCAGGGACGAGGCTGCTGTTTTGGTCTGAGCAGCTCTGCAAAGGTTGACATATGTTGCGGGAAATCACTGATGCATCTGCTCAGGCGAGTCAGTGCCTGCCAAGGAATAGTCCACCTTCCTTCAGGAAAGGAAGGTAAGAGGAAGTCTCCGGGATCAGAGTGTTCTCTCCTTGGAGACGTCGTAGGCAGGATGTTGTGTTTCATGGAAACTAGTTCACAAAACGAAGCTTTCTGTTCTCATTTACCAGCTTCCTAGTTTTGTTATTCAGTCTCTCAATCATGTCTGACTCTTTGCGACCCCATGGACTGCAGCCCACCAGGCTTCCCTGCCCTTCACCATCTCCTAGAGCTTGCTCAAATTCATGTCCATTGACTCTGTGATGCCATCCAACTGTCTCATCCTCCTCGTCCCCTTCTCCTGCCTTCAATCTTTCCCAGCATCAAGGTCTTTTCCAATGAGTCAGTTATTCACATCAGGTGGCCAAAGTATTGGAGCTTTAGCTTCAGCATCAGTCCTTCCAATGAATGTTCAGAGTTGATTTCCTTTAGGACTGAGTGGTTTGATCTCCTTGCTTAGCTTCCTAATAGATTTATAATATTCCAAATATGAAGAGAGAGATACTCTCTGCAAAACATTGTACATTTTTCTGTAAAGTATGTCTTGACTGAAAATAATTTTCTTTGGTCTCCTGTGATTCAGCTCACAGAGCCCAGAGTGCTGGTTTGGCCTTTGTCCTTCTACATTATTTGAGAAAACCTCTTCCACTTTTCTGTTTCGGTTCCCTCCTGTCTGAGATAAAGGTTTTTCTATTTCCGCCTCTTAGGGATGCTGTCAGGTGGGGAGTAAAGGAAGAGAGGAGGTTCTTAGGCTATGACATTAAGACCCTCCAAGGATGCCAGGGGAGAGTTACTTTGGCTGGGAGACAGAGCCATAGCTTTAATCCTACCTCTGCAGCCTCTTCTAACACAGGAGGGATGAAGTAGCCTGGAGTAGGTCTTGTTGTTATACAGGTTGTCCTCTGGGTGTGTTTACCCCATGTTATATTCTTCATCACTGGGACCTCAACTCCTCAGAAGAGTTTAATAAGTGCTTGTTGAATAATCAAATGACTGGCTGAATGAAATGCTCTCTTCTGGACTTGAAGTGCAGTGCCCTGTGAGCCTGAACATTGACTAAACGCGTGGCTGATGATAAGCTGTTACATTGCAACCCACTTTGCATACAGAATTCAGAGCCTGCTGTTGGCTGCTTTGGCATTTTGTTACCTTTAAGATGAATGAGGGGTGGTGCTCAGAATACACCATCATCCTATTGGCAACGAGGGTGCAGATACCTATGTGGTGAAAAGCAGTGGCATTCTGTGGCTTCACTTGGCCAGTGAAAAGCCTGGTTACCGGCCTTTCTTCTACTTCTCCTAGTTTAAGTCTTGGGCTTCAGCTAGGAGAACTCTCTCAATGAAGAACTCTGTTGAAAAGCCAGTAGCTAGGACAGTCACATTTAATAAGTCCTGTTGAAACCTGTTAGGATTCTGCATCATAATGACCCTGTTCATATGATGACAAAGGAGTCCTCTTAGGTAAGAGCTAACGACTCTGAGCAAATGAGTTAATTACTGGGTCAGCAGAACAGTTGGAGGAGAGATGGGAGAGTCTGACGCCTAGTGGTCATCAGAGGAGGGCCTGGAACTAACCACACATAATTCAAGGAGGAAAATGTCTTAAGAGCATCACTGAATCCTAGATCTGGATGAGACTTAATGAGAAACATTTCTACCTTAAAAAAAGAGTTTGGTTTTTGGTTTGCTTTAAGATACCAGATCTGAGATCCTGCCTGCATCCTGACGCTGCCGTACATGGTGAGGTTGGTTAAAATTGTGGTGGAAAGGACTGGTTACCATAAAAATATAGACCTATTAAAAAAAAAAATCTAAAGCTTATAGCACTGGAGTGGCGGGATGGCTCCATGTCAAGTTGCAGACACCAGCCTCCAATTCAAGGAAGGGCTGAAGAGAGAAACCCTCGAATTCAGAGGTTGCACACCTTCCTTCTTCAATTTGCCTACAACAGACTTAGATGAAGTGATTTCAGTAGATATCTCCAGCTCTGAAACATCTCAAGTTTTTAACAGATGGATATATAAGTGCTTCCCTGGTGGCTCAGTGGTAAAGAATCTGCCTGCCAATGCTAGAGACACAGGTTTGATCCCTGGGTCAAGAGAAGGAAATGGCAACCCACTCCAGTAGTCTTGCCTGGAAAATCCCATGGAAAGAGGAGCCTGGTGAGCTACAGGCCATGGGGTCGCAAGAGTTGAATGGGACTGAGACTCAACACCAACACATGTAAGTACATCAGTGAGTGATTGAATCATCTTCAGCAAGCCATTGCTTCTCTCTACGCCATTGTCTATGAAAAAGTGAAAAGTAATTCTATTCCCTGAAAACCTTTCTGAAAGGTAGCTCCGCTGCAGTGAACCCAGGAGTTTAAATCTCTTAAATCTCTTAAATCCAGAATCTGGGATTAACTTCCTGAGAAAATCATCAAACAAGTGCTGAAAGATGTATAGATGAGTTATCATTGCAAAAAAAATGTTAAAAACAGTCTTAATGTCCATCCTCAGTAAAGAATTGACTGAGTCAAGTACTTTTACATAGTAGGATATTATAAAGGAATTAAAAATATTAAACTAGGTCTATTATTCTAGTATTGTAAGATGTTAAGAATATCTTGATAAAAGCAGTCTACAAGACATGATCATCTTTTTTGGCAGTGAGTCAAAATATATACAGAAATGTTTGAAAATCTCAACACTCAGTGGTAGGATTATATGTGTTATCTTTTACTCTTTATGCCCTTTTGTACTGTCTGATTTATTTTTGGCAATGAGTTTATATATCACTTAGTCATTTCTGACTCTTTGTGACCACATGGACTATAGCCTACCAGGCTCCTCCGTTCATGGAATTCTCCAGGCAAGAATAATAAAGTGGGTTGCTATTTCCTACTCCAGGGGATCTTTACAACCCAGGGGTCAAACCCAGGTCTCCTGCATTTCAGGCAGATTGTTTACCGTTTGAGCCACCAGGGAAGCCCTTCTTATATAACTTTATGACAACAACAACAAAAATAATAAAACAACTCAAACTTTTCATTCCTATTCTTGTATCACCAAAAACTCTCATTTTCACTAAGAAAATGAAAAGGTAAGAGGGGACAATGTATATGAAAGCTGTTAAGCTTTACTCTAAAGCACATGACCATTAGTAAGGCAGTTTTACTTATTTATGTTATCTTTTTCTTAGTAGTGATGTGTTTGTAAAATTAAAAAATATTTTCTTTGTGACCCCATGAACTGTAGCCCTTCAAGCTCCTCTGTCCATGGGATTTCTCAGGCAAGAATACTGGAGCGGGTTGCCATTTCCTTCTCCAGGGGTCTCCTTGACCCAGGGATCAAACCCACGTCCTTTATGTTGGCAGGCAGACTCTCTACTGCCAAGCCCCCAGGTGGTGCACATGACCAGAAGCCAACTTGGTGCAAATGACGTAACCTCTCTGCCTCTAGTTTCCTCAACTGCAAAACAAGGAATGGAACCCTTACCACACAAGGCAGTTATGAGGAGTCAGGGAGTTAGCATCTAGGTGCGCAATAGAGTGCAGTACACATCAGTAAGCATTAGTTAGTTAGTTAATTAGTCAGTTCAGTCGCTCAGTCATATCCGACTCTTTGCGACCCCATGAATCGCAGCACGCCAGGCCTCCCTGTCTATCACCAACTGCTGGAGTTTACTCAAACTCATGTCCATCGAGTCGGTGATGCCATCCAGCCATCTCATCCTCTGTCGTCCCCTTCTCCTCCTGCCCTCAATCCCTCCCAGCATCAGGGTCTTTTCCAGTGAGTCAACTCTTCGCATGAGGTGGCCAAAGTATTGGAGTTTCAGCTTCAGCATCAGACCTTCCAATGAACACCCAGGACTGATCTCCTTTAGGATGGACTGATTGGATCTCCTTGCAGTCAGTAAGCATTAGTCATCTTTATTATGATTGTTCTTAATGCTTAGTATTTTGCATGTGTCATCTCACTGAACCCTAGCAGTAAATTTATTCATGTAGGACACTAAGGTTCAGGACGTTAAATAACCTATGAAGGAGAAGGGACTAACCTGTGGAAGGGCAGGGATTCCAACTCAGATCAGGGTCCAGAGTGCTCCCCATGCAACTGTCCATGTTGGCCAGCTTACCAAGACAATAACACAATGTCATCAATGTAGGAGGACTGTTGAATTTACTCTCTGCGTTGTAGCAATAGGATTTATTTCGGAGTACAAGAAAATACTCATGTTTGTTCCTGAGGCTAGAACAATGTGATTATATTTTAAATGTCTGTGTAAGTCAGAACTTTCTCAGTGAGAGTGAAAACAGTCAGTTTATTTGCTGACTGTTCGCTGACTAAATGAAATACCCCAGGATAGATCTTCCGGATATTCAGATGTGACTTGATCCAAATGTCAAGTGATGTCACCAGGAATATTTCTCTCTCCACTTATTATCTCTCTTTCCTCCTGTTGGCTTCTTTTTCACTCAGGCTTTACCCTCTTCAAGGCAAGATGATCACCAAGGGCTCTGGGCTTTTATCTTAATAGTCACATCTATTGGACAAGGGCTTCTCTCTCCACTTGTTCCAGCAGAAATCTTTGATGGCATCTCATTAACCTGGAGTCATATGTCCCTCCCTGAACCAAACCATGTGGCCAGGATGGAATGCTCTGATTGTCCAGGCTTGGCTTAAGTGACAGTCCTTTGTTCCCCCCAAACAAAGTGAGACACATGAACTTGGGGTGGGGGCCAGGTGACTTTCTAAAGGAAGCTTAATTTGCTATTACTAGAAGAAGGAGGCATGGGTGCTGTTTAAGCAGAGAGGAACTGTGTCCACTACCAGGATGCTCTTCACTGGTGGAAGATGGTGTCGTGAACTGGAGTGAGGAGACTGGAGTCCATTGCTGACTAACTGAGGAACCTTAACACAGATCCTATAACTCAGAGCTTCAATCTTTCCATCTGTAATAACATCTAACATATGCATAGAGCCCCATTTACTTCTATAATAACCCAAAACTGCGTGTACTTTCACTAGCCTGTAACTTTCATTTTGCAGTATAGAAAAACAAAGTACAGAGAAATAAATCCCTTGGCCAGGGTCACACAGCTGGAAATTGGCTAAGCCAGGATTTGAACTTGGCCAGGTTGACTTGCTGAACCTCCACTCTTAACCACCTGATGTTACTATTGCTTATCATATAATGATGAGACTGGACAAGATGAGGTCTTTTTTTTTTTTTTTTTCCCTCAATGTTTTTGCCTCAGTGAAGAAGGAGAGGAATGGGAAGAATAATTAATAGTAGAATGGAAACTCCCGAAAGCCCCATTTTACGATAAGTGCTAATTTGGAGGCATAATGTAGACCTGGTCTCTTGGTTTCTTGAACTCTTGAGTGGATGTTCTCTGAATCTATTAACAGGAAAACAGTTGCTCTGCCATTTCCAAATGAATTTGGAGCCCGTCCTTTATCACAGCCAGCACACCAAGGACTTTATTCATTGTCAATTTAGTTGCAGAAATACAATAATTTCTTAATGCAATTGTGTAAAACACACTACTTAATGAAAATTTCACAGCTGAATATGATTGTGAAGAGGGTATTTTTCCTGCCCAACAGTAACTTCCTTTTCATTGTTTTCTTTTAATGAATTATTGAGGAAACACCAAGCTGACTTAAATATTCTCCTGCTTTAAGCTGCTTATCTTCAAAATATACTTCTGGAACAGTGCTTTGCCACCAGATGACTTAAGGTAAAAGCAATCTATAAATTAGTAACTTACATCAAAGTGAAAAATAGCTACTTATTGTTGAATAATGAATAAGGCAAAGCCTTTACAGGTTAACAGTTCATGGTTAAATAAATAAAAATAGCCATGAAATGTGAAAAGTTAACTTTTTTCAGATGGTTCAATAATATGAAAATTTAAGCTATAGCCTTTGGTATAAAAATGCCGACATTAAATATATATTATATTCATTTTTAACTTATCCAGCAAATGCATACTTACCTTAAGCTTCATGCTGCCTTGAAGAAATTTTTGAGTTTATGGATTACTCTGGTGCAGGCGTGTATGTTCCAAATTTTCCACTTCTTTTTTGGGATGGTTTGTTTAAACTTCTCCCTCCTGTGACATATTAAGATTTTGAAGAGTTTATGACTGGTATCATGATTCTAATTGTCTCTATGATAGTCTTGTGACTTGTTCATTACCAAGAAATATTTAGCAACTATGAATAATAATTTTCTTCTGAGGTCCCTTCCTGAAATAAAAGTGGTATATGTAATAATAACTACAAATATAGCATCAGCAACAACTACTATTTATGTAGTATTTCAGGCTTTGTGCAAAGTATTTTACTTACATTTAGTCATGTAATTCTAACAAGTCTATAAAGTGGATGTTGTTGTTTAGTTGCTCAGTTGTGTCTCTTTGTGACCCCATGGACTGTAGCCCGCCAGACTCCTCTGTCCAAGAGGAAGATCTAGGGGATCTTCCCAATTCAGGAACTGAACCCACAATTCTTGCGTTAGCAGGGAGATTCTTTACCACTGAGCCACCTAGGAAACCCATAAAATGGATATAGCTATATATATTGTTTACGGTGAGGGTAAGCCCATAAAATGGATATAGCTATATATATTGTTTACAGTGAGGGTAAGAGAAGTTAACTAAAATTTGCCAAGTCACTTAGATGGTAAGTGATAGACATGAGATTTAAACTTTCTTAAAATTCTACTCTGAGGCTAACATCTTCCTCTCAGGTTTAGATAAATTTAAATTCTGAACTCTAACACAGGCCCTGTATAAAATATCTCCTTGCTACTCTGTTGAGATCTTAAGAGTTCCTGAATATCTTTCATGGCCTCCCAAGGGTTAGATCTGTAGACTCTTTTGTAGGAATAGTCTTGATAGTGAAAAAAGGTAACCATGAATTTGGTCCCGTACAGAGCATATGTCATATTGAAACTGTGCTTGAATCACTGGGTCGTTTTTCTCTTTAAGCCACTGGCATTGATTTTTTTTAGCACAAAACACCACATGTATTATGCTGTCATCAGAGCCATCCTCGGTGATAATTGCAACATGCCAGCAATAAAAACGCCCAGCCCTAGCTCCCATGGCCTACTTCTGAAAGGAACTGCATGGCTTTACAATTATCTCTCAGACTGGTAGGGAGAAGGGGAGGGTGGGAGAGCAGCAGGAGAAGAAATCTTTTCAATCTGGATGAACAGATCAGCTGCCTTGGACACCATGCTGTTCTGACCAAGCCAGGGTTCCTGTGACATCATGCCCCACTCTCATACTGTCAGCAAAATTCCCTGAGGACCACAGCTGCCACTGCCTACAAATGAGTGTTTCTGCTCACTCCATTCAAGAATGCATGCCAATTCCTCCTTTCTGCGAGGCTGCTCATCTCCTTTCTCTCCCCTAGAGATGCTGAGTTCAGTGAGGATAGGGATACTGGAAGAACTTGTTTTCATGATAGAGGACCACAGGAGACGTTACCAAAACCCAGCCATCCCTAGATCTTCCCTATTAGAGAGCCACAGATGGGTTCTAGGTGAGCAGAGATGTAGGTCTCTTTTACCTTTGAGTCAGCAGGAAGAGGCACTCATAGGTCAGAGCCCAGCAGCTTCCTGCATTTGTCCAGGGTGCTGTTCAAAGATTATTACTTACCATTTGTACCAGGATGTGATAGAGTCTGGGAAGTACTCATAAAATGATGAGGGAAAGACTCGACCTTTATCCGTCCACCTATCTATCTATCCAACAATGTAAAATTACAAAGAATCTTATTTCCTGGAAAATAGAGAAAGCATGTCAGGTATCTAATTTCTGCCTCTTAATAATTTACTTTATGATCTATGATAAGACTGTAATTGTGTCCAAATAAGCAGAAAATGCAAATGTCAAGGTTTTCATGGTTTGAAGTGAAGGCTCTGAAGCATAGTCCTGAAGTATGTGGTATTATTAAGGCCTCTGAATTATTGAAAGTTAATAAGGGATGGGGAATACGTGTAAATCCATGGCTGATTCATATCAATGTATGACAAAACCCACTGAAATGTTGTGAAGTGATTGGCCTCCAACTAATAAAAAAATAAAAAAAAAATAAAATAAAGTATTTCCTGTCATGACTGGGTATTTGTTTATAGTCTAATTCATCACAAAATTGTAATCCATTTATGATTTGACATTAGAATATTTTACAGTTTTATCACTGTAAGTTTAGTTCTTGTGAAGTACTTTGACTATGATTAAGGAAATCTACCAAATCCTCAATAATGAAATAGTGATTATGCCTTGGTTATGGAGTTATGACTTTATCACATAGATTTCTTAACTTTGTTGCTTTGTCAACCAGGTTAATAGAGAGTCTGCCTTGGTCTTCTACTCAATAGTCATTTACTTTAATGAAGTATGGAAAATTTAAACATACTATATTAGGAATGATACACAGGAGAAAGGTTTGAAGTAATCAAGACATATTTTCTATTAATTCTTAACTTCTATCCATTAGGTCATTAAGTTGATCATTTTCTCTACATCACAGTGGATTTTTTTTCTTCACTCTAAGAATAGATCATTCCTGGGAATTTGTCCACAGGTTCTCAAGATTCTAGATGCATTTGGTATGAAAAGTCTTTGAGATGATTTTCCCAGATAGCAAAGCAACCCACCTCTGTCACATTTGACTGCTGCTCTTAAACCATCACTCTTTTCATCCTCTTGGGTTTCACCAGTCTTCCTATTTTATATTTAACTACAAATGTCAAGAGAGACTGTCATGTTAGCATGCACTCTGTATGTAATATTCTCCACTCTTATCTTTTTCAATCAAGATTTTTTCTGCACAATTTTCAAAGAAAAATTTTTTCCAGCTCTTGCTTTCTGCATTCAGGAGGAATCTAGTTCCTAAATTGTGCTTACTAGTATTTTGTAGATGATCATGTTCTAAGTAACCAACTTGCCTGTAACAAAACACCTGTTCAACACAATCTTTATTTACCCTAGAGATCATTTTCTGAAGATAAATTTTAGGAAATGTCTCTAATATTTGAGAAAACAAAGATGGTAGCTCAGCTGGTAAAGAATCCGCCTGCAATGCAGGAGACCCCTGTTTGATTCCTGGGTCAGGAAGATACCCTGGAGAAGGGAACGGCTGCCCACTCCAGTATCCTGGTCTGGAGAATTCCATGGATTATACGGGGTCGCAAAGAGTCAGACACAACTGAGCGACTTTTACTTTCACTTTCATACATGGTAGATGCTCCATAAATACTAAATTACATATATACAATTTATTTGATATTTATTTTCCTGGTCAATAAAAACTTATTAAACTGCAGCATGTGCATTCTTGGAAAATGACACAGTATAAAATATTGCCTCTGCCTTACTGAATTGGTAATCAGTTGAGATTAAAAACCGATAGGGGCCAACAAAGAATACAAAATTGTTTGGGGTAGCTGCTGAATGTGTGACAAAGACCATGCATATTGCAGAGCATGGAAGCATGACTGAAAACTGGAGTGGTTAAATACAGACTTTTGAAGGGAGAATAGATGAGCCTGGGAGAATCTCAATCATAGGGAAGAAGACAGTGAAAACATAAAGGCAAGAGCACATACAAAACCCACCCCAGATCTTAACCAGTTTTAATTAATTTGGGCTAAACTAATTAAATGCAACTAAAAAGAAAGAGGAAAAAAGAGAGCCATATTACTTGATTAGGAATGTCTTTGAAAGGCTAAATTGTGCACCTTCCTGTTTTCTAATATGTCATTTCTTAGCCTATTCCCTGGAAAACACAAATTAGAGCTATTTTTAAATTTAATTTTCTGATTGTTTATTTTTTACTTTGGCTATGCTGGGTCTTCATTGTGATGCAGGGCCTTTCTCTAGTTGTGGTGCACAGGCTTAGTTGCCCTGAGACATGTGGGATCTTAGTTCCCCAACCAGGGATTGAACCTGTGTGCCCTGCATTGGAAGGTGGATCCTCAACCACTGGACCACCAAGTTAAGTCCTTAGAGCTATTTTTAAAGACCTAAAGAGGCAGATTTCACAACCTTCTTCAGTGACCTGGCCTGTTAACGGCCCTTGTTAGAACTAAGCTCACCTGTAAAGATAATATTATAGTCTTGCTACCCTGTAATCCGGCTTCTTTCTTATTCTGCCTTCGTGATGTTAAACAGACATGTTGATGACTCTTCTTTTGGTCAGACACCCTCTGTGGAATGAAGTCTCTCTTTGGTTTTCTCTTCCTTTTTCTCAATCTGTTTCTGAGTTCAGGCATCCTGTTTTCTTCTCTGCCTGGTTTTCCCTTGTTCATTCTGATTCTGGCAGTGAGAGGCCCACGTCCCCTTCACTCCCTGTGGGTGTGATGAGAAGTGATGACCTGCCTGGGTGAGGACTGTTCTCTCCCCCTGGGCACTCAGGTCACACTGTACCGCCCCTGTGGGCATCTGGGTCATGCAGCAGGTGAAGAGGGTAGTCTGGTTTCCAGCGAAGGCTAGGAAGTGAATAGATTATAGCTGCATCTCATTAGCAGCCTTTGGAACATCTAGCAAACCACATCATCATGATCTGAGAGATGTGGGTTACAGAGAAAATGAGAACTGTGAAAGGGGAGAGAATTGCCTTCCGTTCCCATTTCTGTGCTGTGCATCTAGGCCACAGGAATGTGACTTTTCTACTCGAGTTGGAAGTGTTCATTTTCATTAAATTATCTGTGTAAATGGAAGGAAATGTCACTTTAGCTAGTGATGACCACTGGCTTCTTGTCCTTGTCCTTCATACTGTCCCCCAACTTAGGATCATGACAATGGCTATCTCATTCCTGCAGTGCCAACTTGGAATTCCTTTGCCTGATATTAAGAGCATCCAATAACTTGGTCCAATCTATCCTTTCAGTCACATTTCTCTTGATTTTCTGGGGGAAATCTTTGCTCTACCAGAGAGATCTATCTACCAACTCTTGCACGGTGGCAGTGGCGGTTTAGGTGCTAAGTTGTGTCCATCTCTTTGTGACCCTACGGACTGTAGCCTGCCAGGCTCCTCTGTCCATGGGATTTCCAGGCAAAAATCCTGGAGTGAGTCACTATTTCCTTCTCCAAAGGATCTTCCTGATCCAGGGACTGAACCCACATCTCCTGCTTGGCAGGCAGATTCTTTACCCCTGAGTCACCTGGGAGGCCACTACTCTAGCACAAGCCACTATTATTCCTACCAGTGTCCTTCATTAACATGACATGGAAAGCTGTCCCTTCTTGTCTCCTCTCTACAAAATTCGATGAACTTTTCCAGACCCATTTCAATTTTCTCTTAGAATCACTGATTCTCAAAATCAGAAGGAATCACTAAAGTTATCCAATCCCAATTCAGCAACAAGCTTATAATAGAAACAGACATTTTGTAAATATGTGTAGGTGAATTAATGGGCTACATCTCCCCTAGAAACCTCTGCTGAAAAAATATTTTATCATATCTATTCAAAGTGTATTATGAGTCAGAACTAAAGCTAACTAGGTTCTCCTCAACAACTCACCCTAAAAATTTCATTTCTACTTTTCAAAGATCTGGGGAAAGCCATTTAATGGCTTGTGTTGATTATTTTTAATTCCTGGTAATTATGAAAATATGCAACAGTTGTTTCAAATGGTTAGACTGAACCATGGAGGTGCCTTGGCTTAATAAGGCCTCCAACAGTACTTTAAGAATTTTAGACCAGGGAGCTCTTTGTTAAGGGCATTTACTCCTGCTAATTCATCCTCTTAAACTGGCAGAAAAAGAGGACAGATAAGAAGGGATGCCTGCCAAGTATTAATATGTGTGTGTCTGAATAGTTGCTATCTTATCTTTCAGGGATGGTATCACTGACTCAATGGACATGAGTTTGAGCAAATTCCAGGATATAGTGAAGGATAGGGAAGCCTGTCATGCTGCAGTCCATGGGGTCACAAAGAGTCAGACACGGCTGAGCAACTGAACAACAATGACATCTTTTAGGGAGGATAGAGAGGACATTCCAGAGCCAGAGGGGGTACTGGAATTTTCTTATATGTAAAATAAAGAAAATAACAGTGTATGTGAGGATTTTTAGAGAAAAGTAAGAATTGCTTCAATCAAGCAGTAAGCACTCCATCTGATGCAGGGTAGCTTTGTTAAATGTAAGGAAAAAGGCAACTATATTTTTGTTGAATGAAAACAATGAAAAGTAAAAGGGAGAATAGTAAGAGTTTTTCACTTTTTAAAATATCTCTTCTTGTTGACAGGGGCAAGGAGTAAGGCTCAGATAAAGGAATGAATATTTTTCCAGGGGGAGGGAGTGATAATGAATTTAAGATTTTGTGAATCAGGAGATGTGAAGTCATGTGAAAGATTTTCATGTAGCTTCACACTGAGAGCTCAGTCCCGTACGAACATTACAGAAGGTTATGGGTGTGATGGGTGTGAAGTTAGTAAAAAAAAAAAAAAAAAAAGTAAGAACAGGTCCCTTGGAGTCTGGGCTGAGGGTTCCAGCAAAACAGTAAATTGGGAATGCTATGGATGACTTAAGAAATAGGACAATTCCTGGGTGTGAGAATTTGGAGGAAAAAAAAAAATCAAACATTTTATAGACTGGCGGCTGGAAGGCCCAATGTGGAGTCCTCTCACTGACCATTGGATTGGCCCAGAGAAAATACTTAACCTTCCTGAAAGCAGTCCATAGAGGAGATGGGGCAAAGGAATGTGCATTGAAGGCCGATGAAGGAGGCATGTGGTTGGGAGGCTGAGGCAATCCCACAGTCTTAGGGACCTGCGCTATCATATCATTTTTCTGTTAAGGTTCAATGTTTGAAAAATGACATCTTTGTGAAGAAGTGGCCCCAGGCAGGATCAATATAAACAGAACTTGCCTTCCTTGCTTTATGGAAGTGTTTGTCCTAGGGCATGCTGTAGGTAGGTCCAGGAATTCCAAGCAAGACATATATGCCTAAATTCGTGTTTCATTACTCACATTCTGAAGTCTCTGACACTTACGGGTCCATCTGTGCCCTTGAGAGAAGAATTTGCACTGCAAGCTCTGCTTGTGCTGTTCTCCAAAAAGCCAGGAGACCAACGGGTGTCAATGTTCGCTCCTTGAGAGAGGTCACTTTGCTTGGTGAGAGAATATAAGTAAAAATAGAAGTCCCAGTGTAGCCTCTTGGGCAAATGACTTATTCATGGGGTCTAAATTATTGAGGTCATTGAAGAGAGTGCTATTTTTAATCTTTGAGAGAGGAATAAATGGGGTGAACTGGGTTTTAAGAAAGGCTATGTCTCCATCCATAGTGCAAAAGGTAAAGGATGCAAACCCCTCTAGAAGGGGAGGGGTGGGTGTGATGGGCATGTGCTCCGTGAGTGGCCTTCAGAAGCCTTATGTCTGTAGACCAGTCTGCCTCATCAGCGGCCCTGCAGAGCTGGGCTGGCCTCTGTACATTAGCTGGAGCAATAGTATAGCATGCTGGTAAGAGCTCTCTGCCACCAAATGCAGTCCCCACCTTTTGTCACTCTTCCAGAACTCAAAGACCTTGTTTTTCTCTTAAAATGGAAATGCTTGCTGAGGAGCTGCACACATTGATGACTGGCTTATCAGCTGCCACCCTCATTATTGGTGAACACCTTTGCAAAAAAAAACAATGCATTGATAGTTGATTAAGAGTCGAGATGGAATGCAGAGAATCTTAGAGAGGAGGGGAGGGGAGGAGAGTGGCAGTAGGTGATGGGCCTGGCATGTGGGAATGTAGAAATGAGGATCCTGAGATAGGAGGGAGAGTTGACAAAACTTTTTGAAAACATTTTATTTCCACTGTACTGTCTCTAAGCTCCTTAAGGAATTCCAGATGATTTTCCCTTCTGTTCCTTTTTCATCTTCTTATAACAACATCTTACCCACATGGATCAATAAGTACTATAGATAGCCAACAATTTTTCAAGTCTGTGTGTGGATTTGCTGGTTCTTCCATTTAATATTCTTAGAATCCTTCTTTCTTGGTGCCCCCTGCCCCGACCATTTAGCATTCTTGCTGACTTCCAACTGAGTTTCATTTCTAAAACTGGGAAATTCCCTAATTTGTGAGGCAGAGCTTACCTCCTACTAGAGAAGCTCCCATGCCACTGTGACATGAGCCCTAACCTAGCCCACCCCAGACATGAGTCTGTACCCACCCTAAACTTGGAATTGGAAGGTGATGGCCCAAGGAAGCAGAGGTAATATAGAATGGCCTCTGGGGAGAATGGGGGCAGTGACCTGCAATTCCCAGTGGCAGCATTGTCTCCTTGGCAACCTGCAGTGTCTGTTGTTATCTTTGCCCTTCATGCCTGTACTATCTTTATGGGCCAGCTCTGCCTATCTATTCATCCCAGACATTCTATGACCTAGCCAGTACCCTCTTAATAAAGTCCAAATCTGTTTAAACTGACAAAGATTGGTATTCGTTTGTGCAACTTAGACTTCTGGTTCTTTTTTTTTTTTTTTTTTTAACTTATACAAAATTTTCTATGTACCAACACTTTACAAATACATTAGCTCATTTAATCAATTAACTCTTTAATCCTGATACTCAGTACAGACTATTATTCCCATTTTATATATAAGAAAACCAAGATACAGAGATGACACCTAATTTACCTTTAGGTAACTCAGTTGGTCAGTGGTAGAGCTGGGATTCAAACCCAAGCTCTCTCTCTCCTTTTTTCCTTAGCTGTGCCATGCAGCATGCAGGATCTTAGTTCCCCAGCCAGGGATTGAACCCACCCCCTTGAAGTAGAAGCATAGAGTCTTAACCGCTGGACCACCAGGGAAGTCCAAAACCCAAGCGCTCAACCACTGTGTTCTCCTGCCTTCTAGGCAAATCTTTCCCCATTTTCTTCCTTTACAGTCTTCCCCACCACTCCTGTCTGCCTTCATGCTTGGGCTTCCCCATCCTGTAATGAACCATAAGAGCCTGTGTCTCAGACCTGCCTGGTTACTTCACTGATTTACAAATCTAAGTTGTTTAAAAAAAAAAAAAAGGCTAGATGTTTTCCTCCTGAGACCTAAAAACATTTTATTACAATCATGAGAAATAATTTCTCCTGAAAAATCTTAGGGTTTGTCTTAACTAAATAGCTGTGGGAAATTCTAATAGTTTTTTAGACATAAGGAAGAGCTATTGCTATCAGTTAAGGAAGAGCAAGGCCAAAAGAAACACTGATATGAATTCAAGCCAATTTATGAGAACTTTCCCTGTGTGCAATAGCTTATGATGAAATTTTGAATAAAGTAGGTTATTTCTATGTAGGATATTGAATAAAGTAGGTTATTTCTTATGCTGTTTCTGATTTTTTTTTTTTTTACTTCTGTTTCTATCTTTCTCTTTCCAAGCCTTCTGTCTTCATATTAATTTGCCCCTGATTCTGAGCAAAACACTAACTGGCATCTAAGAGGAAATGCCTTTCATTTGACAGGGAGCCCTACGAGGAGCACTGTGGCCCCAAAGACCTGTCAGTACCCTGTTACCATTTATTCCTTCTGGATCTGTCAAAGCCTCCCAACAAGTGTCCATCATTCCCTTGGAAGAGGATGAAAACCAACCCAATTACATTCCACGTAGGTCACATCTACCCAAGAGATTTGACAGAAGGCTGTAGCATGCAAAGAGGTTTTCCACAAATGGGAGGCAAGAGCAGAGGACTGGATAAAAGAACCATGGTCGTCCAAATCAGCAGAGCGAAAGGCTGAAAGGAAGTCTCAGGAGGTGAGAGGCAAAAATCCTGAGTTAGAGAAACTCTCAGATTCTCCTTCTTGGTTTTTTTTTTTTTTTAAGCACAGACAATTGCCAACCAGAAATGAGAGAGTAGTCCTGCCTCAAAGCATGAGTAGCTATCCAGCTTTGCCACCTTAGTGGCCCTGATAGGCTGAATCTATCAGAAGTTCCAGGAGGTCCAGGGAGGAAGAGAAAAAGAGAAGAAAATGGAATTAAGCATGTCTGTAATGCTGTGCGTGTCAACATTCCCAAGGACTTGACAGAGCATGTGTCTGAATTAACAAAAATGCCAATAAAGGGGTAGCCAGTATACAGATGAACAAAAATGTTAGGTTCACATGTTCTACAAAGTAAAGAAAGACATTCTTTGACCCTAAGAATGCTCATAGTCAACAAAGTAGCGCTCTGGGTGGCATTTTAAGGAGTGTCTCCATTTATCTGCCCCAACTGCCTGAAATGCTGTTTATTCCTTCTTTTCTCAAACCTCATTTGGTCTTTATGACCTGACCCAAAACCCATCTCTTCCAGGAAGCTGTCAATAGTGACTCTAACCTTGATTAAAATTTCCTCCAAAATTCTGTTAAATTCAGGATCTGTGGATACTTATCATCTGTATTGGATTGTTTGTCCTTGATGTTAGTCTCATCTCCCAGTCAGGAGTTAAGCTTCATAAGAGACCAGTTTATCCTCTGCTTTTATATCTCCTGGGCTTCCCCTGTGGCTCAGCTGATAAAGAATCCATCTGCAATGCGGGAGACTTAGGTTCAATCCCTGGTTTGGGAAGATCCCCTAGAGAAGAGAAAGGCTACCCACTCCAGTATTCTGGCCTGGAGAATTCCATGGACTGTATAGTCCATGGGGTTGCAAAGAGTCAGACATGACTGAGCAAATTTCACTTTCACTTTACATCTCCCAAACTCCCTTCAGAGTAGGAAACAACTTTACTTTCAGTTGCAAGTAACTGAAAACTCCAACTCAAACTAGCTTAAGCAATTAGGACATTGATTATGTCAGGTAACAAGAGGGTCAGCAGTTATGTGGGCTCCAAGCGTGGCTTCCAGCTCCACCTCTGTCTGTGATGCTGATGGCTTCACCTTTACAAGTTGATCTCCCTCAGCTGCAGGGAAATGGCTATGGCCACTCCCCAGTCCCTTCAGTCAAGACACTGTCGGAAAGGGGACCATCTCCTCCTGTGCCTCTTGTCTAGGAATGAGGAAATTTCTTCTACAACTCCTTCAGCAGACTTTACCTCATACCTTATTACCCAGAATTGAGTTACATGATCTTTAACTGGGCTTTTCTGGTAACTCAGCTGGTAAAGAATCCACCTACAATGCAGGAGACCCCAGTTCGATTCCTAGGTTGGGAAGATGCCCTGGAGAAGGAATAGGCTACCTACTCCAGTATTCTTGGGCTTTCCTGGTGGCTCAGATGGTAAAGAATCCACCTGCGATGCAGGAGAACTGAGTTTGATCCCTGGGTTGGGAAGATCCCATGGAGGAGGGCATGGCAACCCATTACAATATTCTTGCCCGAGAATCTCATGGACAGAGGAGTCTGGCAGGCTGCAGTCCATGGGATCAAAAAGAGTCAGACACTACTGAGCAACTAACAGCTACAGCTACTATTATCTGTGCTTCTGATGTTATTGATAGCTGTGTATCTGTACTGTGGAAGTGCCATACAATGGTGAGCTACAGTGCATCACTCCCAACTCTGTATTCAGTAGCATCATGTCGACTATTTGAAATGGCAGTGGTATGAGTATTCAACCATGGAAATAGTCAAATGATAGAAATCATGATTTGATTTATTGTTTTGCTGATTATCTAGATTTAAGAAAGTGACGGAGAAAATGTGTCTAATGAAGATGAAACATAAAAGTGTGGTGTGTCTACATCCATTTTATTGTGAGTAGCACAAAACATCAAAGAAGGGTTCTTCCAGTTTTCAAAAGCCATTATTTGAACCAGTGAAGTCATTCACATTGACAAATGAAAAACATATCTCTTCTTTGTTTTACTTTCATATTACTTTTATTATTACAGTAACATAAATGAAAATATCAACCAACATTCAGATCAGAATTATGCTCATTTATTAATTGCAACCATAAAATGATTAGGGATATAAGAGTTCAGAAAAAAATCAACAAAAGGATACTGTGAGAATTGACTTTATGGAATTTTCAGTGAAAAGTATTATATACTTTATAATTATGTATAAACTGTATGCTGCACATGCTTTTTATTAGCAAAACTTGTAACATATATAGGTACTAATATATCATGTAATACTAAGATATGTAATATAATACTAATATACGTAGTGTAAAATACATAGTATAATATGTGTGTGTGTGTGTGTGTGTGTGTGTGTGTGTGTGTCCCCCAAAAGCCTGTTATTACACATTTATCAGTACAACACTGGGACTATCAATATATTTAAAAATCTACAGTATCTTCAATGATCAACCATGGTTAATTTTGTTTGAATGTCATTTAGAAAATATATTAATCTGATTTTAGATTTCTTCAGTAAGTTAAAAGATAGATTCAAAATGGTTCATTAAGTTTATTTTGTGGAAGAAAGTCTTGAATGATCAACTCTGCTTTGGTTTAGTTTGCTGGTGACTTCAGCAATCAGTGAGGTTTATTTCCCAGATATTGAGTCCATAGTCTGAACCAGTTCAAGTTCCTGGTAATAATAAGCCACATTGACAAACAGATTTACCGTAATCACATTATTCTCTCTCATCATGATGAATCCTCCAGGATATGGCGCATCTAGGCATTTTAACACCCACTGAGCCAGTGTTCAGCTCTGAGCTTATACCAGGGGGGAAGCAAGGAACTTCATTCATAAAATGTTTCTGCCTCCTTTTTTGACTTGCTTTTTCTTAGAGAACAGATTAGTGTTCACCTGCTATTCTTTCTATACATTAGTCATGTTATCCAGTGGTGAGAGGAAAGAAGAGGTTTTGGCCCCTGGAAATGCACATTCAAGATTTGGCTCTTAGGAATTCCCTGGCAGTCCAGTGGTTAGGACTTGGCACTTTCACTGCTGTAGGCCTGGGTTCAATCCCTGTTCAGGGAATTAAGATCCTTCAAGCCATGTGGCATGGCCAAAAAGAAAAAGAAAATCAATTTTTAAAAAAGATTTGACTCTCTTAGGCCAAGCATGAGTTGAAGATGTGCCCTCTTTGGGGTAGTTGCCCTCTGGGCTTTTTTTTCCCCAAGGAATGGCTTTTCTTCTCAGTAAATGTGGTGATTTATGTTGAAATGGGGAATGTTGGGAACCCAGTCATTATAGTTTCCTCCATAATCTTATATCTCTTTGTTGCTTATTTCAGCAGTGTTTTTCTTTTAAATTCTCAATGTAGTTAAACAAATCTTGACACCTCAGGTTGTTATTGTTGTTATTAATATAAAGGGAGTGGCAGTTCTTTATCGATCCCCTGCTCTGTTTAAGTCAGTAGGCCAAATACTTCCCCATGTCTTCTCTAATACTCAGAATAACTGCACAGATAGAGGTGTGTGTGCTAAGTCACTTCAGTCATGTTCAACTCTTTGAGACCCTATGGACTGTAACCCACCAGGCTCCTCTGTCCATGGGATTCTCCAGGCAAGAATACTGGAGAGGGTTGCCATTTCCTTCTCCACAGGTAATCATTGTCTTTTCCAAATAATAAAACTGAAGCCCAAAGAGATTTAATAACCCAGGTTTTAACCGGAGTCTGTCTGACTCTAAAGCTCTCATTTTCCCCCTCTATGTCAGGATTTCTCTCTTCCCTCAAGAGCTTCTTAGGGCTTAATACTATCGGAGAAACATATTGAATGAGGAAAGTTTTCAAAAGTCACATTTGGGTAGTATAGGTCAATAGTCCACATTAGGACATTCTTACTTTAAGCTTGACCATTTGCTAATACTGATTTTTTAAAAATGCACTTTTGGTGTCTTTACAAGTCTGCAAAGGTCAGGCGGAGCCAGGGCAATAAGTGCTCAGGGACACTTCCTGAGAACCTAGAGACTCTATGGAGCACAGAGTCCTGTTTCACTGGCTTCATGGACCTCTTGGCATTTGAGTCTCCGAAGGCAGGCCGATGCCACACAGAGTTTTTTCATTTTGTAGATGTAACGCCATGAAGGTCCAGCAGTTTCAGAAACGTAGCATGCCCTGTCTGATGGGACTAGTTTTCCTTGTGAAATCCTAGCTTTCAGGTCAGAAAAGAAATGGGTCAGGTGTAAGGCCAACCAGACGAGGAGCAAGCAGCCTCTCAACAAGATGATCCAGTACCTGTTACAGAATATTGTTCTAATCCTGCATCGTACGATCAGAAGAAATGAAAAAGGTCAAAACATCAGTGTAGAACCATGGAAACACCTGGCACCCACAACCCAGTGACAGTATGCCTAGAGAGAGAAAGGCTATTGCTGGCATCCTTTTACTTGCATGGATTGCTCCTAAACATCAGAACCAAAAACAGGTGGAGATGCTTTATATCATAACAATTGAGATGCCCCAGTGTCATTACAGGTCAAGATAGGCTTGTCCACATTTTTAAGTTCAATACAGTCCTCAGACACACAAGTAGGCTCAGTCTCATCCAAGAAGCTTCTCTCCAGCCCTCATCAAATCATTGAAATGAGCAATTGGGGTAGCCTTGAGATGAAAGAAGTATCACTAAAGGGCAACCAAGCCTATGGCAGTGTATTCAAAATGTTTTCCTCCTGAACCCATTTAACAAATTAGGAAAAACCATATACCCCTGACGTACTTTTAAGTTTACAAGTTTTATCATCAAGTTTTTATAGTTGCAAAGGATAGTTTCTGACATACTGTGTTGTACATGGGCATTCAAGATCTTTTCAACAAAACTCTTGAAGTTACATATTTAAATAGCTTCCAATTTATTGAAAAAAATCTACCATATCTAACTGACAAAAGTGGTCCTCATTGTCAAACTAATAAATCAGGGATGCTTTGTGTTGGAAAAAACAAGTAATTAAAAAGTAATTCAAGCAAATGATTGAATATGCATTTCCCCTTGAGAGTTTTCTCCCTTCTGAATCCTAATTGTGACGAGTGTGTCAGCTGGATGACAGTGTCCCTTAGTCAGTCCTTGGCTTTCTCGCAGGGGCCTCTCCCTCTAGAATTATGTATTCTTGATTTGACCCTTTGTTTTTACTCCCAGAGCAATGAACCTTGGTATCACTGGGGATGGTTTTCTTTTTCAAGTGGAGAAGTTCTGCTGTGAAAGTGGAGGTGGGAAAGGAGAGCCTGTAGCAGCACGAAAGTCCTCGGGCAGAGCATTCAGCAAAGCGCTCTAGGGAAGCTGAGTCTGAAAGGTTATTCTCTCAAAGCTCTTGATACTGCGTATCACTTGGAAAGTCTTTTTTATGCCCAGCAATTAAGCAAACTGTTTTTAAGAACCAGTGTTCCAAGCCATGGAAACAAATATGGTTTTGTTCCCAGGACACTGTGCTTATTAATTTTGGGGGTCTTCTTTCTTTCTTTTTCCTTTTTCCTTCCTTTCTCCCTTAATCCCTGGTGGCTCAGACGATAAAGGATCCGCCTATATTGCAGGAGACCTGGGTTCAATCCCTGGGTTGGAAAGATCCCCAGGAGAAGGGAATGGCTACCCACTGCAGTATTCTTACCTGGAGAATCCCATGGACAGAGGAGCCTGGCGGGCTAAAGTCCATGGGATGCAAAGAGTTGGACATGACCAAGCGACTAATAATTTCATTTTCCCCTCATCAATGGATAGGAGTACAGAAGATGTGTTCCTCCTCACTATCTGATGTTCCTACAGCCATTAACATTGCCCCTTCGCAAAAAAGGAGAAATCCCTCCCTCCTTGGCGTACCTTAGTGCTGACATACAGAGTTTACACTGAGACCTGGCCCAGAGGAAAATTTACCATGAAGATCATTGTGAAGGTGGGGTGTCAGTCCCTCATGTTCACAGCCTCTTCCAAGCTCTTGGGAGGGTCCCTAACATGTGTTGCAATATCATGTACTTTTCTAAATTTTTAAAAAATGTATGTCTCTATTCTCTTACTTAAAGAGGATCCCTCCACACAAATATCAGCTTCCCATCCCATTAGGGTTTCCAGATTTAGGAAATAAAACTTTAAGATGTTCAGTTAAATTTTAATTGAAAATAAGCTATTGATAATTTTTGATTATTCCAAATATTGCATGGAACAGAGTTATACTAAAACATTATTTGTTGTTCATCTGAAATTTTGCCTAGCAGCCAGTTTTGTCTATCAGCTGCCCTTCCTCCCTCAAAACTTTGATCCTTTGCTGTTTGGACCAAAAATGGTAAGACAAGCCTTGCTTTTCCCAAATCAGATAAAGAACTGTTTAGTTTATGTTGTAAACTCTTCTAAAACTATAATTTGAGACTTTGAAAGTCAGTCCTGACCAATCTTATGCAACCTTATTTTTTCGGCACATTTTTTGGCTACAGAAACACAGATCAAAATAATTTCCCAACTCTGTGGGAAAATGAGAAACTCTCCTGTTGTCTGATGAGAGACAAGAGAACTGTGAAATGTCACTGTTGGGCTTTGAGTTGGGATCCAGTGTGGAGCATGTATGTTCAGAAAGGAAACTCTGTAAATGGCTGCAGGGAAGCAGTAGCTAGTGGGGGAGGAGAGAATCCTGGCTCAAGAAGATTTGGGTCACAATAGAAAGTACTAGGGGCTTCCCTGGTGTCTCAGCAATAAAGAATCCACCTGCCAGTGCAGGGAATGCAGGTTCGATCCCTGGGTCAGGAAGGTCTCGTGGAGAGGAAGTGGCAACCCACTCCAATACTCTTGCCTGGGAAACCCCATGGACAGAGGAGCCCGGCAGGCTAAAATCCATGGGGCCACAAAAGAGTCAGACAAAACTTAGCAACTAAACAACAAAGAAGTACTGGAGAGTATTTCTCGATCTTACAGTCTTACACCCTGATCTACAGTGAGAAACACATTTTCCATCATGACCCCAAATTTGCCTCTGTGTATATGTGATTGAAACAAAAGTTTCATGCAGCATTCACCATTACTACATGTACAATTACTGTGTAATGCACACTGATATTTTCTACTCTAATTTATTTGATTTTTTTTTTTTAAGAACTAATTGTACTCAGTTGATTTCACAACCAACTGATGGATCATGAACTTAAAAGCTACTTAAGTGGCTTAAAAACTACTGCATGGGAGCACTGCCATTCAAAGGCACTGCTCAGGGCACTGGCTTTAGTGGTCTCCAGAAGAAAAGGAGCCTGTGGGAATTCCCTGAGGTACAGTGGTTAGGACTCGGCACTTTCACCTCAGGGACCTAGGTTCGATTCCTGGTTGGGGAACTAGGATCCCACAAGCCACGTGGTGTGACCAAAAAAAGAAAAAAGGAGCTTGTGTCACGTAACTCTATGAGCTTCTCTCTTCCTTGAGAAAATCTTCCTCTGAAAACAATGTCAGCTGAAGGTAACACTTAGGGACTGCAGAGTCATCCTCTGGTGTGAGTTCCTTACCCTCTCACAATGGGTAACAAACGATTCGCAAGTGAGTACCAGTCCTCCAATGACCCTCTAAGAAGCAGTGTGGGCTGGAGTGTGGCACAGAAGAGGTGAACTAAGCCCATGGAGCAGGGGTCCAGAGGAGCCCAGAGGGAATGTAGTCCAGAGTGGGAGGCGAGGGAAGCAAGAGCAGGCGCTGTGTGCCGCTTCAAACGTCCATGAGACACATTACTGAGACCATGGGGCCTGTTTTGGAGAAAGAGAAGCCCCTTTCCAGGGGTGCCATCCACCCGAAGGAGAAAGTCCTTTTCAGACAACTAGTTCAACTGCAAAAATATTCCTGCATTCAGAGGGATGCGTCAGAGAAAAGTGAAGATTTTTTACCCCAAAGAATCAGATTTGTCTTTCTTACCCTGAAGAAAGTAAGCATCATCTCTCTTTCAGTCTGGTACCTATGTCAGACCCTTTCCTTTATCCTGGAATCACCAGTTCTTTCATCTGGTCTCCTCCCTCTAACTTAATGACCTTTCCTTACACTTCATAGTGAAAACAGAATTTTTTCATCTTTTCTCCACTATACGTGCCAGTCCACCAACACAACCCTCCATCTCCCTTCCCAAGGAATGTACCGCCTGATGATGTGAGGAATTATGAGAACTTTTATTACCCCATTACAGTGGGGGTCTATACTCCTTCAAGTCTAGTACACAAACACTGAATTATATTGCTGTCTTCATTAACAACGAAAATGACTGTTGACTAACACTTAGCAAGACAGATACATTCTGGTTGCAAACTTTATTTATTTATTTATTTCATTGCACTCTATATCTCTGAATTTGAGAAAAGAATGACATGGGAGCTTTTGCGTTTCCATACAAATTGTGAAATTTTTGCTCTAGTTCTGCAAAAATACTGTTGGTAATTTGATAGGGATTGCATTTAATCTGTAGATTAATTTTCTGTCTCTGCAAGCATCTTCCAGCATTCCCTCTCTACCAGATGCTTTCCCAAGCACTCAGTATATCCCATCTCTTAAAATATGCCTCCATTTATTCTGTCTATGCTCTCTCTCTACACTATTCACAGACAATTTTATGTAAAGAATTGCTATCTCCATTTATTTCCTTTTGCTAGTCTGCCTACAGCACCTACCACCCCACCAAAAATACTCTGGCCATAAAAGTCATCAGTGGCTTCTATATTGCTAAATCTAACAGAGACTTTTCAATTCTCACCTTCCTCGGCATTTTAGCAGCTTTAGACACAGTTCCAGCTCCCTCCTTCTTGAATGGCTCAGATCTGGGCCTTGCTGATGATACATCTACTCCCTGGCTTTTCTTCCTATCATACGGTCATCTATTCTTTACTGGTTTATTCATCTTTCTTGGCTCTTTGCTTGTTGGGAGATCCCCTCCTTCCATCAAGAAAAGGATACTCCTTCCCCAGTGGCTTAGATAGTAAAGAATCTGCCTGCAATGCAGGAGATCTGGGTTTGATCCCTGGGTCGGGAAGATCCCCTGGAGAAGGAAATGGCAACCTACTCCAGTATTCTTGCCTGGAGAATCCCATGGACAGAGGCTACAGTCCATGGGGTTGCAAAGAGTCAAACATGACTGAGCAGCTAACACTTCCACTTTGTAAACAGCAGGTAAACAGCACTCAGGTAAACAGCAACTCCATCCATACAGCTGTTCCCTAAAACAAGCCCTCTTGATTCACTACCAGTACTCAGCTCATATCTGTTCATTTTGCTCTGTCTCCATTGCTCCTACCTGAGACCAAGCCACCATCACGCTTCATCTTTACTCTGCAATCATTTCCTTACTGGTATTCCCATTATTCTTGCCCCCCTACCCAGCAATCTGTTCTCCATATAACAATCATCATCATATTTCTAAAACATAAATCAAGTTATGTCACCTTTTTGCTTGGAAAGAATAAATCATTTTCCCACTGAACTTCAAATAGAATCCAAGCTCTTAAACTTGGTCTGCAAGACCCAGAGTGATCCAGCCCCTGCCTGTTTCTCCAGCCTCACCTCCTTCTATTTCCCCTTCATTTACCTCTCTTCTGTAGCAGAGCCTTTCTTTGTTTCTTACAGGGTCAAGATCTTTCCTGCTTGAGATTCTTTGTACCAACTCTCCCATTTTCTGAGGTTGATACCCCCCTCTACTTCACTTGCTCCTCTCCTGTGAACTCCCGCTCATCTGTCCATTAGGTAAAAGTTGAAATGTTAATTCTTGAGAAAAACCTCTCCCGAGTCACTCATTCCCAGCTCATCATCAATCTGAATTATGTTCCCTTGGTTATATTCTCTCAGCACCCTGTATTTTCTTCATAACACATTCTACAATTTATAATTGAGTGATTATCTGTGTGTTCTTTTGTCTGCTTAATATCTTTTTTCTCCATTTAACTGTAGGCCACATGAAGCTAGTGCCTAGAACAGTAGCTAAAACATTAGGAAATGCTCAACAAATCGTTTAATTTATGGGTTTATTTATTTTTGGCTACGCTGGTTCTTTGTTGCTGGGAGCCAGCTTTCTCTAGTCGCGGAGTGTGTGGGCTAGTCCTTGTTGCAGTGCACGGGCTTCTCATTGTGGTGGCTTCTCTTGTCTCAGAGCACATGGGGAGGGGCATGGTGCGACGCTAGGTCCATGGGCTTCAGTAGTTGCAGCATGAGGCCTTCAATAGCTGTGTCACATGTGCTTAGTTGCCCCATGGTTGTGGAATCTTCCCGGACTAGGATTTGAACCCGTGTCCCCTGCACTGGCAAGTAGATTCTTAACTACTGGACCTCCAGGGAAGTCCATCAGCAATTTTTAACTGAATGAATAAGGGATATGGCGACTATTTTTTCAAATGTATACTAAACATTGACAATCTTTATTGCTTTCAACCCCAAGGCTGTTGGCAAGTATGATTCATGCAGTGGGTGTGCAACAGGTCAGATTCCTGTATATTAGTGTCCATCAGTGGTGTCCTGGAAAACAGGCTTAAGAGAACCAGTTCTGGGCATCTTTCTTCCCAACTTCACATCGAGTGACAATGTGTTGGTAGCCATGATAGGAGTATGTATACCACAAAAATAGCAAATGCTTCAAATCATAGCCAGTTTACTGGCATAGCACTGGTATCTACTATACATTTAACGTGTTAGGTATTATGGAGCCACCATTAAAAAAATAAGTCATTGTCCCACACCAGCAATAGTTAGCAGTCTAGTCTAGGGAATCTGACATACATCAAGGATCAAGGAGAATCAGGGCATAGCTATGGCATGTGAGCACATCCATGTCAGGAAAGGATAAGGTCAGTAGGGACTGGAATAAGTACCGGTGGGCATCCAGGAAGTTGAGCCATTGCTAAAACTGGTGGATGGAGAGGCTCTATGTACCTGGACCATGGAAGGTAATCCCAACAGAGGGACAGCAAGGACCTAGGGCTGGTCATGATCCAGGAAATGTAGTTGGAATGGCAGTAGACAGAAGTAGGAGAGATTGTCTTATTAGTTGTAAAGAGTTTCTCTTGAGATTTCTTTGTGCATGTAATTTTGGTAAATCTGATCATATTTTAAAAATGAATCCAGATGTTAAAGAATTCTTAAGGCAAATTTGTTTAAAAAAGAGAAGTGAAGGGTAAACAATCTTACTTTATTTTTCAGATTTAGGTTTTACTGGAATAATGTTTCCTTGAAGCCATGCACATCTCTACTACATACCCCGCGCCCCCACCCCCGCCCCCCCCCCCCCCCGCCCACATCTTCAACCAGCCAGATATGGGCAGAGTGTCGGGTTGGAGATTTCCCCTGTTTTGGCCCTCGGTTCCTTATCTGTGAAATGAAAGGGTCCAACTTGATTGTCTCTCAGATCCTTTATAGCTCAGAAAAATTGCATTGTTCTAAATGGTCAGGCATGTGAACCCTATTTCTAAATGAGCCTAAGAAGAAGGCCAGGAAAACACTATTCTGAAATGTCCTTGCCTGGGATTAAAGGATGCTGAGGGATTCCATTTGGGGATAACAGGGTGAAGTAACATGTTCCTCTTGCTGCAGAGTTAGGTCAGTTTTCTTTTAGTCAAAGGAGGGATTTGACATCTAAGGATAGCAGGCGATCTCATGGGTTTTCCCTATGAGCATCATTAGGTAAATCCAGTGACCATTTGACAGGAAAATAAGGGCACTATTTTTAAATCAACAGGAAAAGGGCAGAGTAGCAAGATAGAAAGATGATTTATCCTGTGGCCAGAAGTGCACAAAATTGACTGAAGAAACTAATCAAATCAGACTTGATAAAGCTGATGCTGCCTTACAGCCCCTGTGCCTAGAAGCTTTGTCGGAGCTGGTCTGCCACGGATCCTGATTTAGGATATAGGCTGACTCATTCACTTCTGAGTAGCAGTGCAGCTGCACACGTTGCTATTATTGGTTTTTTAAAAAATTACTATTAAGTGTAACACGAGGCTTTGATGATGCTAAGTCGCAGCAAAAGGCTGGTGTCTATCAAAGGAACCTGTTCCTAGGCTTTCTTGGGGCCCCCCAGGTAGGGCTGGCTGTGGGCTCCCAGGGCCTTCTTTTCCCTCTCCCTCTCTGCCTCCTCCTCATTCCTAAAGGTCGGAACGGCTGCTGCCAGGTTGGCCTGTTCAGTCCACTCCTCTCAAGTCTCCCTAAAGCTGCAGCACAGCAGGAAGCCAGAGAGATGTGCTTTCCCCATCGGCACAGGCCAGCTGCGGCTCTGCTCTGCTGCAGGTGGCCGTGCTGACGTCTGGCTCAGAGAGAAAGAAGCCTGAATGAAGTCTTCTGAATCCAGTGTTACCCAACCCAGGTGTCTGTGGTCCTGGCAGAAAACGCAGGTCAGTGCTCAGCTACCCCAGAGGGCAAATAGATATTTTGGAGGACCTGAACTTTTTGATCTTTCCAGTTGGAGGATGAAGACCGTAAAGATCTGGTGTTCAGAATGGTTCAATTCACCATAGATTTAGTAAAAGTGCCTGCACCAAGGGTAGACAGGTCAGTACTGTGAGCCAAGAGGGGAAAGGACACGGTTTCTGCATTTGAAGAGTTCACAGTCTCACGTTTTACATGAACAGAAACTTTCAGTGAAACCAGATAAGTGGTAATGTAAACATATGCACAGGTTGCTATGGGAGCCCAGGGGAAGGATCTTAGGCCAAAAGGAGCTGTCACCTAAACCGTGTTGTGAGAAATGAGGAAGAGTCAGATAAAGCAAGCTAGAGAGTTCCAGGCAAAGGGAAGTGCACAAAGAATTAACAACACAGCCCCGCTGGGGACTCACAGGCAGTTCAGTGTAGGAAGGTGTAAAGTGGAAGACAGTGCTTGAGGGATACACAGCTGGGAATGGAGGCTGCCGCCAATAGAGAGGGACTTGAGAGCCTTGGTAAGGAAGCAGAACTGAGCTCTGTTCTGTAGGAGTTTGGGAGCCGTTGAAGGACAGCTAGTAAAGAAGTTATATGATCAGTTTGTATAAATTGATCCCTTTAGTGCACAGAGAGGATGGATTTAAAGAGAGTGAGATAAAAGGCAAGCAAATCCACTAGTTTGTGCAAAGGTATCAGTGCTCCAAGGCATTAGTCATACAGATAGAAAGGAGTGGGCGAGACTGAGAAGCATTTAGGAGTTAAGATCAGAAAAACCAGAAGAACTTGATAACGGACTGAGTATGTTGAATGGGGTGACAGGAGAGAGGGATTTGCCTAGGATGGTTGTCGTGTTTCTTGCCAAGTATATAGATCTGTGTTTCTCAAAATGTGTGCCTTGTAACACCAGCTCTATTGGGTGCGAGAAGGCATTGTGTCAAAGGTGGCTATATCCACAAATAAGTCTGAGAAATAGCAGACTTAAACAAAAGTAAACAGAACTCTTGAGAACTTCTCAGAGCTTTTAATGTGGTACTGCTGCAAATAACAGTAATTGCCATTATTAAGCATTTATGAGTTCCATTTATCGTGTCTTTGAGCCATTGGGAAAGAAGGAAAGCCCCAAGAAAACTATTCTGAAACTTGAAAATAATGTGTGAGCAAGTACACAAATATAAACTAATAATATTGGCTACCAAGCAAGAAGTTGGCTCAGGTGATATGAGCCAAAGGCATTTTGAGACATGGTCTGGTGCAGGACTAAATATTTGATATACATTATTTCAGGTTCCCATAACAACACTGTGAGATATGCATTTTGTACCTATTTTACAGCTGGGGAAACAGGGGCTCATAAAGATTAAATAACTAACCAAAACTGCCACACATCTTGTAGTCGAATCTCACTGTTAACAATGATATCACATCATTTCTGTGTGCTAATGTATATAGTGAGTCTGCAAGACAGGGAAAGATGTAGCATGCTGTGTCTTCTGTTGAAGAGAAACAATAAAATAGCCAGTCATTTTTACCAGCAAAATGGGTTTATTCAGGAACAGCAAAGAAATGCAGTTCAGGACATGCAGTCTGTGGAAACCACAGGGAAGTCTGGAGAACAAAGGAGAGGAGCATTCTGTTATAAAAGAGAAAGGGGAGTTGGGATGGGGCTGTTATAAACAGAGTCCATGGGAGGAAGCTGGGAGTCCTTTTCAGTGGCTGAGCTGTGAGTCTCTCACTGGCTGGACTGTTGCCAGGTGAGAAGAAATTCTTCCTTCCTCCAGGTGGGTAGTAAAGTGGTGACTTCTTCCTACTGGAGATGCAAAGGCACATTTCTTCCCTTCAGTCTGCAAATGATGTTGAGTGGTAGGGGGTGACAGTGCCCCCTTCTGGCCTCCTGACTGCATTTTAAATGAAGCTTCTGTTTATTAATTTTCATTCTCCCAAACTTAAGTGAATCTTCATTCTGCCAAACTCATTTCACTTGCTAGCAAAGTAATGCTCAAAATTCTCCAAGCCAAGCTTCAACAGTACATGAACCAAGAACTTCCAGATGTTCAAGCTGGATTTAGAAAAGCAGAAGAACCAGAGATCAAATTGCCAACATCCGTTGGGTCATAGAAATCATAAGAAAATGCCTGAAAAACATCTATTTTTGCTTAATTGACTACGCTAAAGCCTTGACTTTGTGGATCACAACAAACTGGAAAATTCTTTAAGAGATGGGAATACCAGATCACCTTACTTGCCTCCTTCGAAACCTGTATGCAGGTCAAGAAGCAACAATTAGAACCAGACATGGAACAACAGACTGGTTCCAAACTGGGAAAGAAGTATGTCAAGGCTTATGTTGTCACCCTGCTTATTTAACTTATATGCAGAGTACATCATGAGAAATGTCAGACTGAAAGAAGCACAAGCTGGAATCAAGATTGCTGGGAGAAATATCAATAACCTCTGATGTGCAGATGACACCACCCTTATGGCAGAAAGTAAAGAAGAACTAAAGAGCCTCTTGATGAAAGTGAAAGAGAAGGAGGAAAAAGCTGGCTTAAAACTCAACATTCAAAAAACAAAGATCATGGCATCTGGTCCCATCACTCATGGGAAATAGATGGGGAAACAATGGAAACAGTGAGAGACTTTATTTTCTTGGTCTCCAAAATCACCACAGATGGTGACTGCAGCCTTGAAATTAAAAGACACTGGCTCCTTGGAAGAAAAGCTATGACCAAACCAGACAGCATATTAAAAAACAGAGACATTACTTTGCCAAGAAACGTCCATATAGTCAAAGCTATGGTTTTTCCAGTAGTCATGTATGGATGTGAGAGTTGGACTATAAAGAAGGCTGAGTGCAGAAGAAGTGATGCTTTTGAACTGTGGTGTTGGAGAAGACTCTTGAGAGTCCCTTGGACTGCAAGGAGATGAAACCAGTCAATCCTAAAGGAAATCAATCCCAAATATTCATTAAAAAGACTGATGCTGAAGCTGAAGCTCCAATACTTTGGCCACCTGATGCCAAAAGCCGACTCATTAGAAAAGACCCTGAAGCTGGGAAAGATTAAAGGCAGGAGGAGAAGGGGACGACAGAGGATGAGATGGTTGGATGGCATCACCGACTCAATGGACATGAGTTTGAGCAAGGTCTGGGAGATGGTGAAGGACAGGGAAGCCTAGCATGCTGCAGTCCGTTGGGTCGCAAAGAATCAGACACAACTGAGTGACTGAACAGCAACTGACAGAATGCTGTGTTAATGAAGTATCTCACAGGGTTAGTGGTACTTGGAGGACATTTTGTGGAGAATAATGCTTTAACTAAGATCAAGAGTACAGGTTGATAAGAGACAAGTTATTTTTATGTAAGTCATGGTAGTTTAGTATAAGATTGAAACTTGCCATAATAAAAATATAACTGAAATATAACAGAAAGTCAAGGTGGGCAGAGATTGCTTCCAATATTAGTGTTCAGGGGAAATGTTCAGTTAAAACGCTGTCAGAATCAAGTAGCAGAAGACCCAACTAAAAATGGCTAAACAAACAAATTTATTAAAGCACAAAGTCCAGAGATAGAACAATTCCACTATTGCTTAACTCAGTGTTTAAACATCATCATCAAAGATGCAAGGTTTTTTCTTTTTTCTTCTTCTGTTTTTCTGCCTTGCCATTTTCAACATGTTACAGAGTCCCCTGAGGTCCCAAGGTGGCCGGCAGAGTTCCAGGTGTTGGATGCCAGTGCGCAGAGGATGTCAGGACTGATAGAAGAGTACCACGGCTGCACATCAGGCTCTCAGAAAAGAGAGGTTGAAGAGGGGTGATATTAAGTGATGCTACCAAGAAAACATCTCCTCATGCTGCAAGAAGAAAGTGACGCTTCCTGCTAAAGAGCATTGCAATCATTTTTTGAGTCCATCGCACAAACAGATTGAACGGGGCAAAGTGCACCCAGACACGGGGCACTTAGGTTGAGGGAGACAAGCTGCCATGAACAAGCAAAACGCCGGTGCTCCCCTGAGCCAAACCTCGGTGAGTACTGTCCTGAAAGTTAATTGGGAGTCAGCACAGGACAACAACTATTAATTTTGAAATTAGTGACCTGCTGCTGAGAGCCGGGGCCAGGGCACTGTGGACCTGAGATGCAGGGATGATCAAAGTTGATTATCAGTTCGCTAGTGGATTGGGTGATAGACTGTCACATGGGCCTCAAACAAGAGGAATGTTGGGAGTGTGCCTTCTGCCAGTTCTCAAAAATCCTATTACTATTTTCATAACTGAGTGATCAGGACATTTCAGGGCTTGTTATTAGAGGTATCTGGACTAGGTGAGACCTAGTTCTGTCTCAGATTGATTCTAAGAATCAAAATGAGCACAGTTAAAGAAGTCTGTCCTATGGAGCCTCGTTTCTGAATTACAAAAGCTCTTGGTGAACTGTAGGTCCCCATGCAAATAGTAGACCTGTTATTAGGAGGCATATTGAATGAGTTCTTGGAATGCGTTTTGGAGGACAAAAAAAATGCACAGAAAAGGGGGCGATGGGAATTCTCTGGTGGTCCATCGGTTAGGACTCCATGCTCTTACTGCCAAGGTCCTGGGTTTGATGCTGTAGTTGGTGAACTAAGTACCCGCAAGTCTCACAGCATGGTAAAAAACAACAACAACCAAAAAACCCTATAAAAAATGGGGGAGGGGATTAAAAGTAAATAAAATAAAAAGAAAATAAATGTGGGATAATTTAAATAATAGAAAACAAAGAAAATCTAAGAGAACCATCTCTGGTGTCAGTTTTCTTGCAGATCATTTCCGTTTTTCAGGAGCATCAGAGATGTGGTAGAACTGATGGGTTCTCGTTTTATGAGAACTAATCACAGTGTAATGGCATATCAGGGCAAAAGCTGCCAGGAGGCATCTCACACGGCAGCCTTGGGAACATCCCTATTGTCTAGTCGCTTGGAGTTTCAAGCATTAAGACAGGAGATAATGGGAAAAGTGTACCTAGTTCACATTTCATCTCCAAGTGTTGCAGAGTGGTAAGGAAGGAGTGCTATGCTGAAGAGCAAAGTTTTCAAAAGCAGAACAGCTCGGCCTACAAAATGATATCAGAAGGAAGTTGCAGAGGAGCACGTGAAAGCCAAGGACCTAAAAAGGAAAAGCAGGCATGGGTGGAACGGGGCTGGAGAGGCAACTGACGTTTATGGGCATGCAGCTGCTCTGCTAAGTGCTTCCACACATCAAAACATTTAATCAGGAAGGTATCATTTCAGTTCAGTCCAGTTCAGTTCAGTCGCTCAGTCGTGTCTGACTCTTTGCGACCCCATGAATCGCAGCACGCCAGGCCTCCCTGTCCATCACCAACTCCCAGAGTCTACTCAAACCCATGTCCATGGAGTCAGTGATGCCATCCAACCATCTCATCCTCTGTCGTCCCCTTCTCCTCCTGCCCCCAATCCCTCCCAGCATCAGGGTCTTTTCCAATGAGTCAACTCTTCGCATGAGGTAGTCAAAGTACTGTAGTTTCAGCTTCAGCATCAGTCCTTCTAATGAACACCCAGGACTGATCTCCTTTAGGATGGACTGGGTGGATCTCCTTGCAGTCCAAGGGACTCTCAAGAGTCTTCTCCAACACCATAATTCAAAAGCATCAATTCTTCTGTGCTCAGCTTTCTTCACAGTCCAACTCTCACATCCATACATGACTACTGGAAAAACCAAAGCCTTGACTAGATGGACCTTTGTTGGCAAAGTAATGTCTCTGCTTTTTAATATGCTATCTAGGTTGGTCATAACTTTCCTTCCAAGGAGTAAGCATCTTTTAATTTCATGGCTGCAGTCACCATCTGCAGTGATTTTGGAGCCCCAAAAAATAAAGCCTGACACTGTTTCCACTGTTTCCCCATCTATTTCCCATGAAGTGATGGGACCGGATGCCATGATCTTAGTTTTCTGAATGTTAAGCTTTACACCAACTTTTTCACTCTCCTCTTTCACTTTTATCAAGAGGCTTTTTAGTTCCTCTTCACTTTCTGCCATAAGGGTGGTGTTATCTACATATCTGAGGTTATTGATATTTCTCCCAGCAATCTTGATTCCAGCTTGTGCTTCTTCTAATTTCAAGGCCATATCAAATAACATTTAAACTTATAAAACAGAATTTATGTTGCAGGCTAAAACCACTGTCAAGTTCTGGAGGAAGAGACACAATGTCTGCCCAAGAGACAGACAGAGGAAGAACATAGCAACAATTCATCTCAGAATGACCCCTAATAACCCGTCATTGGCCAGGGTTATCAGGAAAGCCCTGGATGTGCTGTGGTCAGAAGGAAAGATTTATTGGGGGTCTTATTGAAAAAGCAGGTATTGTGGGATCTGGAGGATTTCTTTCTCCTGGTTTCATGTCACTATTCAGAGAAGGCAATGGCAACCCACTCCAGTACTCTCCCCTGGAAAATCCCATGGATGGAGGAGCCTGCTAGGCTGCAGTCCATGGGGTCACACAGAGTTGGACACGACTGAAGTGACTTAGCAGTAGCAGCAGCATGTCACTGTTGGAGGAGGCTACAGCTTTTTAATCCATCTCTTCCTCTCTAAGAAAGGAGGGATAGCTTGTATAATTGATGAGCTTGGGAGAAGTCAAAAATGCCTATCTCAGCCCCATTCTCCTTCCTCTTTGGAGATCTGCCATCCCTCAGAGCACACATCCTGCCTTGGTACCCACAGGGGAGACTTGGAGACCTGGCACCACCATGACCCATTGGGGAGCTAAATCTGAAACAGGCTTGCACACTGCACCCTGAGGAATCCATTGTTGCTGCACTAAATACCATGTCCTCCAAGTCCAGCCAACCCTGTAGCAGGTCCCTGGTCTTCTCCTTACTTACTGCAAGTAATAACAAATCCCCTCCTTCTTACCTTTGGCTTGGTTGTATCTTTTGGCTCAACATCCACCAAAAGGTGAACCCAGTTTTTCAGTAGCAATGCCAATATATCCTTGCATGTGATCTAACACTATTTTCCTGTGTGTGCACCACCATCTGATTTTAGATCAGGCAGGAGCACACTCAGGGCTTTTCTGTCTCGGTGCCTTCACTCAGGGTGTTCCCTCCAAATGGAAAGTCCCTTGGCCCATTTTTTCACGTCTATATTCTCACCTGTTCTTCAAGGACTAACCCAAATTTCACCAAATCCATACATGCTTCTCTAACAGGTTCTATTTAGAGGTTCCCTACCCAACACTCATCCCACTTTCTTCTTTTTCCACAGAGTCTCAATTTTTCTTAGTCCGTAGGTGATGATATACTTCCAATAAGGCAGTGCCTGTGACTATCTGAACCAAACTAGGGAGTGTCATTCCCCTTGCCAGTGACTGATTTAGGAGTGAACCTGTAACTCAGTTTTGGACTTGAGCCATAGAAAGACATTGTCAAGACTGAGAAAGTATTTTCCACCCCAACTTTTGATACTCTGGAAACACTCTTTAAAAAAAAAAGAAAAAAAGATTTATTGATTTATTTTTATTTTTGACTGTGCTGGGTCTTCATTGCTACACACGAGCTCTCTCTAGCTGTGGAGAGTGAGGGCTGCTCTTCGTTACAGCGTGCAGGCTTCCCATTGTGGGGGCTCCTCTCATTGCAGAGCATGGGCTCTAGAAACACAGGCCTTAGAAGTTGCAGTGCATGGGCTCATTAGTTCTGACACATGGGCTTACTTGCTTTGTGGCATGTGTCATCTTCCTGGACCAGGGGTCAAAGCAGTGTCCCTTGCATTGCATTCTTAACCACTGGACCACCAGGGAAGCTCCCTCTGGAAATGTTTTTTATTAAAATTTCTTCAATGCTAGAAGTTTCTCTTTCAGCAGCATTTTAACCTCCCTCCTTTTTCTCTCGGTAAACCACCCTGTCTTCTTTCCTTTCCTTGTATTCTTGAGGACATTCTGTTTTATTCTTCCTTGCCCTCCCTTGACTTTCTTTTTTCATAACCTTAACTCCTGACTTCGTTTTGCCTACCACCAACCCTTCACCCCGCACCAATTAAATGTATTCCAGTGAATTCTCTCCTAGAAATGTCTGTTTTGGTTTGCGAATCCTTTGGCTCTACTCTCCTGCTTGAAAGATTTCTACATATTATACATTCATATGTTCCACCTCTTAGATACTTTTTATTTCCTTCCTGTTAAGAAGTGTACTACTGTTTTCAGACAGGATTCACTTTAGCAATTTTAGGTCTTTATCTTTCACTTTACATCTGACAATGTCTAACTTTTCTTGCATGCAGATTATATCAATTCACCAACTTACTCCCCTTTCACTATAAAATACAAATGGCCAAACTACAATAAATAAGTAATCTTTAATCTCATTTAAAATCCCGATTCTAAATATTTGGTTTCGTGGATCACTTCATTAATGCAACTCTTTCTGCTACCAACCCTCCTGAGTGGATCCCCACCAAGGGTCCTTCTGCCCAGAGTTGCTCAGGCGGATAGAAGACTGAGTTTGATACAGAAGCAAAGGAAAACTTTCTTCTCGGATAAGAGTATGGGGAGATACAAGCTTGTGCTCTAGAGAACACACTCCCTCCCCACCCCTCATAGGCCCAGGCAGGGCTTCTTCACAGGATGCTGGTCTGCAGGGAGGGGGCGCAGTTCTAGCCTTCCTTCATGTGCATGTTGCTCACAGTTTCACCCTCATCTTGCATTGCAGTGTCTAGCGCAGCTTCTGCACGTGGCCTGCTGAGCCTGAATGTCCATGCAGCTTTTTCATATGAGGAACTCTGGTCTGAAGTGAAGTGTGCAAGGCCCCATGCACACCACCCCTATGAGCAAGTGACACTACACTCAGCACAAAGAAGGGAAAAAAAAAATGTTAGACCTTATTTTTTACCCAGGTTCTATTTTTATTTCTCAGGAATTGTTAATGGGCTTTGCCAGTGACACTTTCACTTTTGCCCAAAGTTATGTTTAAAATTTTGTTCTAAAACCCCCTTCCTGGTCTCAGTAGGAATGGCTCCCAAAACATAAGAACCTGAGATCATTTCCTCTTCTAGCTTTCCTTATGCATTGTGGGTAGAAGTGTTTCTTCCTAATTCACATGGCAATCCCGCATTCATGGAAGTAGGGTAGTGAACAGATAGATGTATTAGTATCTTTATTTCACCAGCTTTCCCATGCCTTTCTGCCCCTTGCCTGCTAGGACAAAGTAAATGACAATCTTTTTCTAAGAGAGAGAACAATTAGAGATGGGAGCCCCTGGTAAATGTTGCAGAAAGGGTCTAGCAGAGAAGCCAAGGTGATTCATAGAATAAAAATCTGAGTGAGAAGGAGAGAAGATTCTGAGAAAAAATTAAAGGGGAGGAGGGATGGGGGAGGGGGTGCAAAAGACGGAAAGAGATTTGTGTTCAAGAGGCCCTAGAACATCCTCCATCATGAGAAAACTAAGGAGGAAAAGAGCGACTTTTGAGAAGCTCTTAGGAAGAAATTGCTGGCAGTGTAAGCCCATGTGAACAATGAGAAGCCAATAGTTTTGCTCCTGGTACCATCTTTTCATCTATTTCGATTAAAAGTAAAAAAAAAAAACAAAAAACAACGAAGATCTAATCAGCATAGAAAGAAATTGTCCTCCCCGCCAAATCCTAAATTTCTATGAATGTATGAGACTTAGTTTCATTATTTTTAACAATGAAATTTTCCCTTAGTGTGTAATCTGCCTTCAGGTATTTGCTGAAGTCATCATGGATAACTCAGTGTCAAAAATATTATTTCTTCCATCTTTAACTCTTCCATCCCTTTGACCTGTTTAATTTAAAATGAGTGGAGTATATTAATGTGACTTCCCTGGTAGCTCAGACAGCAAAGAATCTGCCTGCAATGTGGGAGACCTAGGTTCAATCCCTGGGTTGGGAAGATTTCCTGGAGAAGGAAATGGCAACCCACTCCAGTATTCTTGCCTGGAAAATCCCATGGACAGAGGAGCCTACAGGAAAACATATATGATTTACAAAGAAAATATGGGTATATTCGGAGGGCAAGTACTTAAAATTTTTGGTTGATGGAGTTCATAGTCAAAATTATTGAAAGACCATTCCTTTATATCCTATACTAGGTGCAGGTCCAGTACCCACTGTGTAGCCAGGACTCCCCTGGTGCTTTGCTCTCTGAAAAAGAGGTGACATGGGGACATTAGATAATTAAGAGGCAATGAAACATGAAGAGCCGCTTCCCTGACCCTCCTATTTAAAATACTGACTCATGCCAGTCTCTATGCCTCTCCTAACATGATTTCTCTCTGTAGCACTTATCACTTATCATGTTCTATTAAATTCCCTTACTCCATTTGTATCTATCTCCCTCCTACTAAGCTGTGAACTCTTTCAAAGCAGATTTTTTTCCCCTGCTTTGTTAATTGCTATATTTCTGGTGCCTGGAACATTTCCTGGCACATAGTAGACCCTCAATTAATGTTGATTGAATGAAAGCATAAAATATCTATTCATCTCTGAGAAGCAGTTCCAAGAACACTCAGGTTGGTAGGTTTGGTAGCAGTTTTTAAAATTTTTATTTGCTTATTTTTGGCTGTGCTGGGTCTTCATTGCTGCGAAGGCTTTTCTCTCATTGCAGCGTGGAGGCTACTTTCTAGCTGGGATGTTTGGACTTGTGTAGATGGCTTCTCTTGTTGCTGAGCATGAACTCCAGGGCATGTGGCTTCAGTAATTATGACTCCTGCATTCTAGAGCACAGGCTCAATAGTGGCACATGGGCAACTAATTGCTCCATGGCATGTGGGATCTTCCCAGACCAGGGATTGAACCCATGTCTCCTGCATTGGTAGGAGGATTCTTTACCACTGAGCCACCAGGGAAGCCCAATTTGACAGCAATTTTAAGCCACTGAATCTTCAGCAGGATAAGCCTTACGTTGATAAAGTTGCCAAGATGGGAAGTCCTCTCTGGTTTATTTCCATCTCTTTTGTCCACACTGCTTCCCTGCTGCCAAGAAGGGATGTCATATTCCCCCCGACCCACCCCCGCTTGGTGCAGGGCTCATGCGCTGTACTTCTATCCCTCCTCCCTGCCCCCTGATTCGCACACACCTTAGGTTTCTGTTTCAAATATCATTTCTAAGTGAATTTGTATGCTGCACTGAGCCATGGCTGATTGTTGACCAGGCCCATACCTGCATCACGGCTTATAACTAATGAAGGAATGCCCCAGCTGGGGAGCCTGACTCTAACGGGAGCATTTCAGAATCCTGAGCAGAGAAGTCTTTGGTACTTCAGGGTTTCTTCAAATCACCATTTTGGGACAACTGCCTTGGGGTCAGCCTTCACCCTTACTGATGTACAGATCACCCCATTCTTGCTGCTCTTAGGTTTCCAGGAATTGCTGAGTTGAGAAATGGGCTAGTGATAATGATCAGTAGGCACTGGATGGGTGCTCCTTGCCCTCCAGTGAGTCTTTCAGTGGAGGGCCTGGGTCTGAGATTCAGATGGTTTTGTGCTCTGGGTGGTTGGTGTCAACAGAGGCAGACAAAGAGGCTTTTGCTGTGCTTCCTTCTGCTCTAGTTGGTACGAGTGTTGCAGACACTAATCAGGACTGAACAAACATGGTGTTCCCTAACTCAAATCTTAGGGAGAAGGCATTTGAAATCTCCACAAGCCTAAAAACCAGAGACTTGTTTTTCTAGCACATGCTAGGTTTCTAAATAAAGCAACAGATGTTTGGTTTTTGCCTCTTTCTTTCCTGTTCATGGCTCCCTAATGTGGGTGATATTAACCAAGTGTGACAGGTTTCAGATTTTTATTTATAGCAGTGGAAAATGGTTTTTATGTCTTTGCAGAGTTCTGGGCCTCTGAGGCTGTCTTTCTACAGCCTCAGCTTAAAATCCTGAAGATTGAATGCAAGAATCTTGAAGGCTCTAGAAATTAGAAGTTGCATTCCAAGGGTGGGCGAGAGCATGAGGAGTCAGGCAGGATTTTTAAATCTTTACTTCCAATGTCTAGCATGATGCCTGGCATAGAATATATCTTCTATAAATCTTTCTTGAAAGTTGCATGAATGAATGAATAGTATAGCAGAATTGAGAAAACCATATTTGGAACTAGTTGTAGTTGCTACCTTACAAAATTGCAATATGACTCCAAAGATTTATATTTTCCATATCTTGCTCAGTTCAGTTCAGTCACTCAGTCAGGTTTGACTTTGCAACCCCATGGACTGCAGCATGCCAGGCTTCCCTATCCATCACCAACTCCTGGAGCCTGCTTAGACTCATGTCTATTGAGTCAGTGATGCCATCCAACCATCTCATCCTCTGTTGTCCCCTTCTCCTGCCTTCAACCTTTCCCAGCGTCAGGGTGTTTTCCAATGAGTCACTTCTTCACATCAGGTGGCCAAAATATTGGAGCTTCAGCTTCGGCATCAGTCTTTCCATGAATATTCAGGACTGATTTCCTTTAGGTTTGACTGGTTTGATCTCCTTGCAGTCCAAGGGACTCTCAAAAGTCTTCTCCAACACCGCAGTTCAAAAGCATCAATTCTTTGGTGCTCAGCTTTCTTTATAGTCCAACTCTCACATCCATACATGACTACTGGAAAAACCATAGCTTTGACTATATGAACCTTTGGTGGCAAAATAATGTCTCTGCTTTTTAATATGCTGTCTAGTTTAGTCATAGCTTTTCTTCTAAGGAGCCAGTGTCTTAATTTCAAGGCTGCAGTCACCATCTGTGGTGATTTTGGAGCCCAAGAAAATAAAGTCTCTCACTGTTTCCATTGTTTACGCACCTATTTGCCATCAAGTGATGGGACCAGATTCCATGATCTTCATTTTTTGAATGTTGAGTTTTAAGCCAGCTTTTTCACTCTCCTCCTTTACTTTCATTAAGAGGTTCTTTAGTTCTTTACTTTCTGCCATAAGGGTGGTGTCATCTGCATATCTGAGGTTATTGATATTTCTCCCAGCAATCTTCATTCCAGCTTGTGCTTCATCCAGCCTAGCATTTCTCATGGTATACTCTGCATATAAGTTAAATAAGCAGGGTGACAACATAAGCCTTGACGTACTCCTTTCCCAATTTGGAACCAGTCTGTTGTTCCATGTCTGGTTCTAACTGTTGCTTCTTGACCTGAATACAGATTTCTCAGGAGGCAGGTAAGGTGATCTGGTATTCCCATCTCTTTCAGAATTTTCCACAGTTTTTTGTGATGCACACAGTTAAAGGCTTTGGCATAGTCAATAAAGCAGAAGTAGATGTTTTTCTGGAACTCTCCTGCTATTTCTATTACCCAACGGATGTTGGCAATTTGATCTCTGGTTCCTCTGCCTTTTCTAAATCCAGTTTGAACATCTGGAAGTTCTTGGTTCACGTACTATTGAAGCCTGGCTTGGAGAATTTTGAGCATTACTTTGCTAGTGTGTGAGATGAGTGCAATTGTGCTTTATCTTGCTAAAGATCCATAAAAATGAAACTCCTTTAGCAGTCTTTTGTGGTTGTTGTTTCATTGCTAAGTTATGTCCAACCCTTTTGCACCCCCCATGGACTGTAGCCTCCCAGGTTCCTCTAGCCAGGGGGTTTCTCAGGCAAGAATACTGGAGTGGGTTGCCATTTCCTTTTCCAGGGGATCTTTCCAACCCAGGGATAGAATCTGCACCTCCTGCATTGCAGGCAAATTCTTTACCTCTGAGCCATCAAGGAAGCCCTTAGCACTTTTTACCCAAAACATATTAACTATTAGACTATGATTCTCTCCCTATGCAAAGCTCTTAATTTTTTGAGACTTAACTTTTACCATCTTATTCTTATTTAAATTTCAGTCATAGGGATGTCCTCTTAGCTGTTTCTATGCAGTTACTACAGTATACCTTTCTTTCTTGATAAAACAGATATGGAAGTATAACAAAATAAAAGGAGAAAAGTCAGGGCATATTTCTTTTTTCTGTTTCACAAGCTACTCATGCCCATGAGATTTTCTGCCTTAGAATCATTCTGCTAGTCTATTAAATATGTTCTCTTGCCTGGGGCTGGTATTCCTGAGAAGGGAAAAGTTACCTAAAATCTCCTTAGCAAGTTGTAGAATGTTGAATAATGAATTATGAGTACCCTTCTGGCCTGACCCTCTTTATGTTTACATACCCTCTGGAAGTGCATAATCTTCACATTTTTTACTTCAAGTATTAAGGGAGGGCAATTAATCTTTTCAAGGATTCAAACAAAATGCCATGCAATTTCCACATCTTGGTCTCCATCATGTCTCAGCAGTGGGTTGTTAGTGATTTTTACCTGCATTGGATCTACTTTATTAAGCTTCACAGAATGAATAGCAGCTATTAAGATGGTACCAGTAGAGGTCAGGAGACTGGGATAGAATGGCTGAGTAAGCAGGAAACCATACAGCTGAGAGAAATCATGGCAGTAAGGGAAGTAAGTGGTGGGCATGGGAAAGGGTGAAAGGATAATATTTAAAAGAGGATATAATGATCCTCACACAAATGTAACATGAAGATGTATCAGAGATTTTAACTCACTACTTAGTGAAGGAACCAGTAAGATGTTACCACTGGCTCAAATATTTGACTTACAGAGATTTATATTCCTTACTGGAAAAAATCCGCTTGCCTAACTGTATGATCTTGGGCAAATTAGTTGGCTATTGAGATGTTACTTCATTTTTAAATCAAGGGGGGAAATATCAGACCTACCCAGGTCATGAAATTCTTAGAAAATCAATTGAAAAAATATAACACTTTGAAAATATAGCATCCTGAGTGCATGCTTGTTTTCCCTATTATTGGGTTTTGAAAGTAAAAGTAAATGTTGGAAGCATGGTATTTAATGGAATGGACCATAGAATGCATCAAGACAAAAAGATATACACACACACACGTTTATTTTCCCCAGTATAGAGCCTTATCTTCTGAGAAAAGTTTCTTCTGAGAAAAGAAAGTATCTGAAAAACAAAAGGCCCCACAGGAACACTAACAACATCTCAGAATTCTTCAACCCAAATAAAAGATGAAAAAGTGAAGTTGCTTTTTTGCTTTTATTTCCATTACTCTGGGAGGTGGGTCATCGGGGATCTTTGCTGTGATTTATGTCAGAGTGTTCTGCCTATGTTTTCCTCTGGAAGTTTTATAGTTTCTGGTCTTACATTTAGATCTTTAATCCATTTTGAGTTTACTTTTGTGTATGGTGTTAGAAAGTTTTACAGGTGGTTGACCAGTTTTCCCAGCATCATTTGTTAAAGAGACTGTCTTTTCTCCATTGCATATTTTTGCTCCTTTGTCAAAGATAAGGTGTCCATGGGTGCGTGGATTTATCTCTGGGCTTTCTATTTTGTTACATTGCTCTATATTTATGTCTTTGTGCCAGTACCATACTGTCTTAATTACTGTAGCTTTGTAATATAGTCTAAAGTCAGGCAGGTTGATTCCTATAGTTCCATTCTTCTTTCTCAAGACTGTTTTGGCTTTTGCAGTTTTTTGTATTTCCATACAAATTGTAAAATTATTTGTTCTAGTTCTGTGAAAAATACCACTGGTAACTTGACAGGGATTGCATTCAATCTATATGTTGCTTTGGGTCATATACCTCCTTTTCACTATATTGATTCTTCTGATCCATTAACATGGTATATTTCACCATCTATTTGTGTCATCTTTGATTTTTTTCATCAGTGTTTTGTAGTTTTCTATATATAGGTCTTTTGTTTCTTTAGGTAAATTTAGTCCTAAGTATTTTATTCTTTTCATCACAGTGGTGAGTGGGATTGTTTCCTTAATTTCTCTTTCTGTTTTCTCATTGTTAGTGCATAGGAATGCAAGAGATTTCTGTGTATTGATTTTATATCCTGCAACTTTACTATATTCATTGATTAGCTCTAGTAATTTTCTGGTGATGTCTTAGGGTTTTCTATGTAGACGATCATGTCATCTTCACACGGTGAGAGTTTTACTTCTTTTCCAATCTAGATTCCTTTTATTTCTTTTCCCTCTCTGATTGCTGTGGCTAAAACTTCCAAAACTATGTTGAATAGTAGTGGTGAGAGTGGGCACCCTTGTCTTGTTCCTGACTTTAGGGGAAATGCTTTCAATTTTTTGCCATTGAGATAATGATTGCTGTGGGTTTATCATATTTGGCTTTTATTATGTTGAGAAATGTTCCTTCTATGCCTGCTTTCTGGAGAATTTTTATCACAAATGGGTGTTGAATTTTGTCAAAGGCTTTCTCTTCATCTATTGAGATAATCATATGGCTTTTATCTTTCAATTTGTTAATGTGGTGTATCACATTGATTGATTTGTGAATACTGAAGAATTCTTGCATAGATGGGATAAAGCCCGACTGGTCATGATATATAATCTTTTAAATGTTGTTGGATTCTGTTTGCTAGAATTTTGTTGGGGATTTTTGCATCTATGTTCATCAATGATATTGGCCTGTAGTTTACTTTTTTTGTGGCATCTTTGCCTGGTTTTGGCATTAGGGTGATGGTGACCTCATAGAATGAGTTTGGGAGTTTAATTTCCTCTGCAATTCTCTGGAAGAGTTAGAGTAGGATAGGTGTTAGCTCTCCTCTAAATTTTTGGTAGAATTCACCTGTGAAGCTGTCTGGTCCTTGGCTTTTGTTTTTTGGAAGATTTTTTATTACTGTTTCAATTTCCATGTTTCTGAGCTGAATCACTGTTTTCTCCCAGCTCCCACCTCCATTCTGTCTTCAAACCCGCTCTTTGAAAGTCCTCCTTCCTAAACTGCACAGTTGTTAGAGAATATTTCTAAGTTACAAAGGGATTGTACATATTCCAAAAATTTCCTTGTTGGAATTTCTTTGGAACTCAAAGCACATTTCCCAAAAAATGGTGTCAGACAGATTCTTAGATCACCCATAAAGGTCTGTTTTACATATGATTAGATTAATTCATCATACTTTACTCTCTTTAGTTACTGCTCATGTGAAGACTTCCCTGGTGGTTCATATGGTAAAGCATCTGCCTACAATGTGTGAGACCTGGGTTCAATCGCTGGGTCAGGAAGATCTCCTGGAGAAGGAAATGGCAACCCACTCCAGTATTCTTGCCTGGGAAATCCCATGGACAGAGGAGCCTGGTAGACTACAGTCCATGGGGTTGCAAAGAGTCAGACATGACTGAGCGACTTCACCTTCACCTTCACCTTCATGTGATGGATGAATAAACCAAGGCCCAGTGAAAGTGAATTGCCTGACCCAAGGCTCTCAAGGAGATTGGAGTGAGGACAGAGAATGCTTGGAGGTTGTGTGACAGGGGCTTTGATGGGCTGGAGCTCAGGCAGTGGAGAACATGCTGGAGACAGGGTTGTATGGATAGAGTTCGAAAGGCATTAGAGGAAAAGGGATGGAGAGTCTCTGAAAATGGATAGAATTTCAACACTGAATATCACAAACTTTATTCTCCAGTAAAGACATAAAAAATAACCAAGGAGTGCAGATCTAATATGTGGAAATTGTCATGGCAACCCATTCCAGGGTCAGGGAAAGCAAGCATCTGAAAACTGCATTACCCTGTCTTCTGACTCTTTATCAGGGGACTGGGTGATTGCTTAAGGAGAATGAGAGGGCAGCTGTCAACACAATCACAGCAAGTGTCTCCCTTTCTTCACTGCCCACACCACCTCCCCATCAGTCATAGATATCTCACAGGTGGGCCCTCCATGACAGAACATAACCCTCCATTAAGGAAGGGGGTCGTGTTTCCCATTCTTGCCCTGATTCAGGCCTAGTATGTAAGTGTCCGGAAAGCTGCGAGGCCCCTCAGTTTGTGGACACACCATGGGCCTTGAAACGACTCCAACACTGGAGGGGAGGGGACCTGGGGAATGTCTTCCCTTGCCCCTGGGAAGTGTGTGGTAAACTTGGAGCAGTGGCTCTGTCACAGTGGTCCTTTAATTTACGTGAATGTTCAACATGTATTGAGCACCTGCCATTGTGTGAAGTATTTCCACATATTGTCCTTGATATTTGCTTTAATTTGATTCTATCTATATAAAAGTAACTAAATTGAGGGGGCAGGAAGGGTACTCTTCCACTCCTGCTTTTATAAGTGAATATTTATTTTATAGTTTTCCTGTCATAAGCATATGAAGAAGGCCCACTCTGTGTAAAACTTTGTGATCAATTGCATGTGTGGCAGGAAAGTTTGCAAATATATAAACAGTCCTTCAAAAGACTTTGCAGTTTATATGGGAAATCAAACGTGCCTCACTCATATGTGGAAATCAGGCAAAGAAATGCTGATTGTGGAAGAGGTGTACTAAGGGTCAGCCTTGATATTCCAAACTGGGATTCTGCTCCTATGAATCCACTTTTTCAAAGTTCATTTCTTTTGAATAAGTAAAGCATGCCCGGCAGGCTACAGTCCATGGGGTACTCCCCCAAAGTCAGACATGACTGAAGCGATTTAGCACACATACATGCATGCTCACAGTACAAACTCCACTAGGGACAAAATGATATTCAATGAATAGCCTATCTCCCCTTCTTCCCAGTCTTCTCATTTCTGTCCCCAGATGCAACCATATTTATGATTTCTTATACAACCTTCTGGAGTGTTCTGTGTATTTACATATGTCTGTTATTTTCTTCCTCTTTGACTTAATTAACAGTATATCTTAGAATATTTTCCAGAATAGTGTTTACATAGACTTCCCTTGTTTCTTTAAATTAGGATGGGCAAGCTGCAGCCTACAGCGTCATATCTGGTCTCTGTCTGTTTTTGTAAATGAAGTTTTATTAGAACACAATCACCCCCATTATCCACACGTTGTCTGTGACTGTTGGTACACTACAATGGCAGAGTTGAGTAATTGCAACAGAGAATGTATAATCTGCAAAACCTAGATGCCCTTTACTGAATAAGGCTTTTGACCCCTGTTTTAAATGACTGCCTAATGTTCTATGTATGAACTGTCAAAATTTATTTCAATAGTCCCCTATTAAAGGACAATTCAGTTATTTCTAATGTTTTGCTATAAATACAGCTATAACTGACATATTACTATTTGTGTTATTCTCAAATATGTGAGTATATCTCTATAATTACAGGAGGAGATTACTGGGCAAAAAAAAGGTCATAGATTTTTCATGAATACATGTGTTAGTGATGTAAAAGAAGGCTAAGGCCAGAAGATAGACCAATAGCAAGAATGAACTGAGAACTCTGTGCTGCTAGGAGATAAAATGAAGAACACTATTACAAGAGAGTAAATGATGGTTGCTTTCATCCATTTCCCTGGAATGGGACTGTGGGAAGCTGATGGATAGAAAGTACATTGTTGTTGTTGTTTAGCCAGTAAGTGTCCAACTCTTTTGTGGCCCCATGGACTGTGGCCCACCAGGCTCCTCTGTCTATGGAATTTCCCAGGCAAGAATACTGGAGTGGGTTGCCAATATCTTCTTCAGGTGATCTTTCAACACAGGGATAGAACCCATGTCTCCTACATTGCAGGTGGATTCTTTACCAATGAGCCACCTGAGAAGCCCACATAGAAAGCAAGTGTCTCGTTCACATAATCTACTGATGTATCACAACTGTGGAAATCAATGCAAGAGCATTCACTCCTGTCAATGTCACTCTTTGTCCTAATTGCCAACTCCTCTCCGCCTCCCTCCCTGTTCTCATTGCGCAAAAAGAGCTATGTCAGAGCCTTGGAGGCAAACACATTTGACTGTCAGAGCTGCTGCTTTTGGGGACAGCTACATAGATCACTGGGGTCAGAGAGTTTGACTTTGTGTGGACAAGTTTGCTTGGCTTTGCCTTTACTAGACTGAACGGGTCTTGGTGATGGGGCTCTGGGTTCCCCAGCCTGGGAAGCCAATTTGAGCTCATGTCCTTAGAAAGGTGGATCAGGAGTCAATGAGCTTTGGGAAGAAAATCTCCCCCAAGAGACTCAGAAGAGTTCAGATCTTCTCTGTAGAGAACAAGAGGTGGATCCAAGAACTAGGAGCAAATCAAGCTTCTACTTTCATCCACTAATGCCCTTCTGTGTGCGAATACATAAGCTAAGGGTGAGCGTGGAGGGATTAAGAAGAGAATTTGGACGCTTGACCAAGGGCTCACAGCCTAGTGGAGGGAAACAGAAAGACCTGCAGTTCTCAACTGTGTGCACCTTTTAAATTTTCAAGAAAAACACATCAATGCCTCTGTCAGACATGGCACAAACAGCTGACTCAAAGTAGTTCACAGCTTCAACTTTAGATTGAAACACTCCTTTCAATAATGCCATATCTTTGCAAAGCTAGGTTGTTGGAGGTTATTGTGCTAAAAAGAAAGTAACACATAAAACTCAACATAGAAGAGAAAATGAGGGTGGTGGTATCTAGTTTGACTCCAAGTTTGAGAAGCTATGTATGCCAAGTGGGTACACACATCCCACTGGTAAGTGAATGTGGTTAAGAATGAAATAAAGCATGATTTTTTTTCTCCCAATTTATATATATTGTTTTGTGAAATGGCTACTAAGTTATCAGGACAGAAGTATTTATAAGTAATTGGAACTATTAGTGTATTTTTTTGGCCTTTGTGCACTAGGAAAAAAGGAAACACTAGGGCACTGAGAACTGAAAATGTTTAGGAACTCTGAAATGGATGTGTAACACTACTTCCAACATTGTGGCCTAGTGAAACTTAATACTCCAAGCTCAGCTACCAGTTCCTCAACTATAAAATAGGGATAATAAGACTGAATACCTTTGGGGGGGCTATGGTGAAAGTTAAATGGGATAATGCAAGTAAAGAAACACTGGCAAGTGTAAATCCACAGAACCTTGGGTACCGTCAGAGAAGTAGAGCTTAGCCCTAACTACTCTGACCTACACCAGCTTCAGTTCATTTGTAAGCCTTTGGTTTCTCAAATCAAGTGCTGTTGCCATGGTAACTGTTGTAAAGTCTGTAATATCTGACATCAATCAACTCATTCTGAAACCAGAAAATTAACAATCCCCCTGAGACTTGTCATCGTATTATGTGAATGACTTCACCATCAGTCTTTCATTAGGGCTTTCCTCCTAACACTGGTTCACAGACTGCTTATTCTATTTGAGAAGCCTAAGGATCCTTGAAGAAGCAAATTTAAGACAAGTTGTATCAGAATCGTTCTCCAGAGTCTCTTTTTTTCTGTCTCAAAAAGTTCAATTGGCTTGACTATGGTACAGTTTTATTTTGGTTTATACCTATTAAAAACAAATTTTGTGTCTGAGATCTTATTTCCCTACCAAAGACAAATATATAGTAAGATGTATGACTCCTCATTTGTAAAAAAAAAAGGAACAATAAAACCCTTCCATTCTGGATGCCACCCTAATTCCAAAGCATCCATAAAGATGGCTGTTTCTATCTTTAAACAGAGCCTTCCAAACCTTTTGGGATTCCCTGGTGGCTCAGACGGTAAAGTGTTTGCCTGCAACACGGCAGACCCGGGTTCGATCCCTAGGTTGGGAAGATTCCCTGGAGAAGGAAATGGCAACCCACCCCAGTATTCTTGCCTAGAAAATTCCATAGATGGAGGAGTCTGGTGGGCTATACTACAGTCCATGGGGTCGCAAAGAGTCGGACACGACTGAGCGACTTCACTTTCACTTTCCAAACCTTCCAGCAAAGCTGGTAACTTTTCTGCTAGTTACAGGTAGGTTTTAAGAACTTAATAGACATGTTAACTTTAGGAAAAATGATCAGATTGGATAAAAGAAGAGAGAAAATCCACACTCCAATTGTCTGAATCAGTTGTTCTCAAATGGGGTGGGGGTAGGGAAGGGTGTTCACACATCATAAGACATTTGGCAATGTCTTGAGATATTTTTGATTGTCACAGCTGTGGAGGGTGCAAGGAGGTGACCTTACTACTGACATAGAAGCGAGGGTTGCTACTAAATTTCTTAACAGTGCACACTGGACAGCCCCCACAATAAAGATGTATCTGACCTCAAATGTTAAGATGACTGAGGTTGAGAAGCCCAAGGTGGGCTTGATATTACTCCTTTTCTTCATTGAATCACACTTTTTGATTCTTCCTTCTAATACCTCTTCTCCTGACCTTATGGATTTCTTTGAATAATTAGCTTCTGAAATTAGGTTACAGTAGCTATGGAAAAATATCAAGTTTTTCTCCAAATCAGTGATCCTCAACAGTTCTGCACATTAGTATAACCTGGAAGAACTTTCAAACTATGTCAGTGTACAGACTCCACCTTGATCAATTAAATCCATATTGCTAGGGTTAGGACCTGACTGCAATATGTTTTTAGTTTCCCAAGTGACTCTAATGGGCAGCCAGGGTTGAGCACCAGGAATCTAAATAAAGTGAAAGGTTATCTACTATACTGTTCATGCACCCATGAAGAAAGAACTCAGTTGCAGGAGGGTGGGTGGTGATATCTCTATCAATGTAGAAATGCTTTTTTCCCCCAGGGCTCAGGTTGACTATTTGAATTAAGGGATTTTTCACTCATGAGGCTTGATCACCTGTAATATTTCACTTTTTGGTGGCTAAACTATGCATGACAAAAATTTTATGTACTTGTAAGTTCTCAAAGCTTTCTAAATCTTTTTCAAAATATTACAAGTTAGAGAGAATTATATAGCCCTCTTACAGTACCCCCAAAGCTTGACTTTCACCTTTCCCCAAGTCTAAAGAAGACTGGAGTATTTTTTTCTTTGGATCTCATGCACCAGTGGAACCCAGATGCTTCTTAGCATGCTGAAAGGCCAAAGGAAGGTTTACCCTTTCTCTGTCCCTTTCACCCTCACCCAGAACCCCCTTAGCAAATGCTGCTTGAGCAGATGGTTTTGGTGTGATGCCCCAGAGGCTAACAGATGTGAATTCTGATGGAACAACAAGAAGACAGAACTTTGCCATTGCCACATTCAACCTAAACTCATGGTGTTCCCCCAAGAAGCAAATGGTGCTTCCGATGGCTGACCTTAAAAATCCAAGCCAGGGTCAAAGAATTCCAAGAACAAGGAGAGAAGTAGAAGTCGTCAAGGGAGAACTGATTTCAGCATCACAAGAAATGAAAATTTTTTAGTAGGCAACCTACTTCTTATTTCCCAAGGATTACCACTGTCTGGCCCCACCCAGTGTCCTCCTTGAAGGACACCAGATGTTTAGGGAAGTAGACCTCTTTCTCTTGATGGACTGTGATAAACTAAAAGTGTTCTATTAAAATGGAGCACAGGCCCATAGATATATCCTCAAGAGTTCAAGAGTTTTCTTTTCTTTTTTTTTTTTTTTAAGAGTTTTCTTTTGATGAATATTTTTAGTATTATGCTGTCATGTCATTCTAAACAGTACGCGTTAGTCTCTCAGTTGTGTCCGACTCTTTGAGACACCATGGACTGTAGCCACCAGGCTCCTCTGTCCACGAGGATTCTCCAGGCAAGAATACTGGAGTGGGTTGTCATTCTCTTTTCCAATTCTAAAGAGTATGTTAGCACAATTCTGATTGTCTGAATAACTACCGTAAAATTAAGATGCTACTCGCTATGGGTACCTGAAATTGTGTTTGTGTTTATGTTCAAACCCTGCAAAGGGTCAGTGATGTTGCTGAGTGTTGCCCTAAAGCAGCAGTAGCAGTTTGACTACAGAAAAACAGGAGAATGGACTCATCACCTTCCCATAGCATAGCAATCCTACAATATTTGTTCTGTGAGTGGATACCCTGCATGGGTACCAGTTGTGAACATACCACCTTGAACCAACAGCTCTTTGACAGTGAGCAGAGTAACATAGACAATAAAACACTTTTTGTTCAATTCAATAAAAATATTTTGATTATTACTATTAACACCATTTCATAGTATCTCCTTATGAAAACCAGCATTCACTACTTTAACGGTTTTATTTTGAAGTATAAAATGACTAAATTTAGAATTATACCGGAGGCTACTTCTTTCTAGCATTAAACTCCAGATCATCTATTTTGCTTCTGCAAATCATTATTTATCATATTTAATTGGTATTTTAAATTTAATTTTCATTAGTCTTATATTTTGTTTGTCCTTAATGAACACATTTATTTGTGCTTTGTATTCACATAAGAGCCACAAGCATATACATGTTTATATTTAGGGAATATTAAAAATGTTAGTTCTTACTGGAATTCTATGAGCACTCATTTTTTCCTTAAGGAAAGATTTCCATATTGGTCAATTTTGAGAAATGCAGGACTAAAATGTTTCTTTTTTTTCTTTCTTTCTTTCAGTTCTTTTTTTTTTTCATTTATTTTTATTAGTTGGAGGCTAATTACCTTACAATATTGCAGTGGGTTCTGTCATACATTGACATGAATCAGCCATGGATTTACATATATTCCCCATCCCAATCCCCCTGCCATATGACCCAGCAATACCACTTCTGGGCATACACACTGAGGAAACCAGATCTGAAAGAGACACGTGCACCCCAGTGTTCATCGCAGCACTGTTTATAATAGCCAGGACATGGAAGCAACCTAGATGCCCATCAGCAGACGAATGGATGAGGAAGCTGTGGTACATGTACACAATGGACTATTACTCAGCCATTAAAAAGAATTCATTTGAATCAGTTCTAATGAGATGGATGAAACTGGAGCCCATTATACAGAGTGAAGTAAGCCAGAAAAATGTTTCTTTTGAAACCAAGGCTGGTTGAAACCTCAGATTTAGACTAGATCTGAGCTTGGAATCTAGCTGAACCAACAGATTGACATTCTCCATTCTGTTAAGATGATATTAAGGCAGATTTTACCCAATTTTCCCTGCCTTTACCAGAAGATGAATAGCCATATTTTCTTCCTTCCTAGGTAGACTTGCTAAATACTTGTTCAATAATAATGGGGAGGAAAAAAGAAGTTTAAAAGTAGACAAAAATAAATAAATCTGAAAACAAGATTACCAACAGGAAGAATACAGATTGTAAACTTTACTTCCTATTGGTATAATTTCAAGACTAATACCCTTAATCCTTTTATCTAAAAGCTACTGTAACCTATTTCCCTGCATGATCGCAGACCCCTGCAAAGTCCTCCTGATCACAGATCTCAGTGTTCTTACTCTCACAGATGCTCATGAAGGTATCTGGTCAGACACCATGAGATGCTCACCGCTTCTTCCCCTGCCCCTCCTGGAAGCTCTGTAGCAGCCAGGCCCCTGTCTCAGTTACATTTGCTGGACGCTGCCCCTCATGCGTGTGCTCTTGAATTCAAAACATTAGGAATGTCCCCCGCCTCTTTTTTTATGTAAATTTTGTTAGCAGGATACCAAAGGTCTTGTGCTTTAGTGTCTTACAGATTTTCTATTTAAGGGGAAAAAAAACCCCAGTTTTTGCCTTTAGCTCTCTTTCCCTAGGACCAAGAAGTAGAATTACTAATGCAAAGGGAGAAGGGAGAAGACAGGTATCTACAAGGCAAGGTGAGAGTCCCCAGAAGATGCTAACTCTGCTGACACCTTGACTGTGGATCTCTAGCCTCAGAATTATGAGAAATAGATTTCTGTTTAAACTACTATGTCTGTGGTACTTTGCTGTGGTAGACCAAGCAAACTGATACAGGGAGAAAGAGCTTGGGGCTTTCAGAAATCCGCAAGTATTATGGAGGGGCCCATTATATGGTGTCAATCTTACTTTTCTTCAAATTTCTCTGTGTGACCAAGTGACCTGTCGATAGATTTCCTTAGTATACAGTGAAACATTAGTTCCCACTGTTTCCATCCCAGGTTCTAATGTTCTCTGAGCTCTCACAGGCATCTTACTTGTACCCGTAATATAAAACTATGTCCTATGTTTAAACTCTCTGTTTCAAACGTTGTCCAATTCGCCACAAGATAATGAGTGTGAAGGACAGGGACAGTGGCTGTTTTTTTGTCTTCTAGTAGATAGTAAGTACTCAACAAATGTTTATGGAACAAATGATTTATTAAATGAATACGTTAGGGATTTCCCTGTCAGTCCAGTGATTCAGAATTTGCTTTCCAATGCAGGGGAGACAGATTTGATCCCTGGTTGGGAACTAAGATCCCACATGCTATGGGGCTGCAACTCCTGAGCCCATGCATTCTAGAGCCCATTCTCCACAACTAGAGAAAGTCCAAGTGCTGCAGTGAAGACCCAGTGCAGCCAAATTAAAAAAAAAAAATAACTAAAAGTAAATGAATGAAAAGTATATTTAAAAAGAACAACAACAAAAAATAAATGAATATATTAACAGAAAAAAGCCACCTTTATCCAAAAGATAACTTGATGGAGCTTTTTTCCCTGGGAGATTTAGACTAAGCCAGTTAAAATTATTTACCTAGCCCTTAAGTCAAAGTTGTGGTGACAGAGTGGTGCCACTTTTTAAAAGCTACCCAAAAGCCACTGCCTATTTGCCCAACCGTGGAAGAGGTCATCTACACCCTGCAAGTTCTCTGGAGGGAAGAGGCCGCAAGGTGCTCTGCTCTGGGAAATCTGCAATGGCCTCCTATCCCTCAGAGGGACCTCTGTTAATTGCTAGCAAGGGAGAAGCTGACTGAAGTAAAAAGTTAGCTCACTCAGACACATTGTTGTCTGAGTTGAAAGGGTTTATCACTCCCCTTCTGAACCACTTTCTTTTTGGGAGCTACTTGATGCTGATCAGTTTTCCTAGGCAGCAAACATTTTCTGTAAAGGGCCAGACAGTCAATGCTCTGGGCTGTGTGGACCATGCAAATATGCATGTAAATATTTCTAGAAAGTAATGGACACTCTCCTCATTCATTTCCAGCTCACTGGGAATGAGCGAATATCAAGGCCTGTCCTCAAAGACTGGAAGAAAATGAAAATAAAGGATACTAGGAAGGAAATAAGATAAAGCCACGTTTAGCCCAACAAAGCCTAGGTTGCCACCTGCAAAATAACTCATTTAAGTTACAGCTCAAGTTATGTTGATTTTTCATGGAAAAAGGATGAGCTTATTTCTCTCATCAGAGTAAATGCTCTCATTTTAGACAAGCCAAGGAAACTGGTAACTCGCTGACCTCAAATTCAGTGAATGCCCATGAGGGGTTGGCCTGGTCCTCGGTACAAGGGAAGGAGAACTCACAGCTGATATGACCTGGTGTTGTGCCAGTCTGTGCAGAATTAGAAGATGGATTATTGTGGATTTGTTTTCCTTTAGGAATTAGGGCTGGCACTGGCTTAGCTTCAGTGCAGCTGAGGTATTAACTGAAATGCATTTCTATCTTAACAGCCGCATCCCATTTAGCCCAGTGACTTTGGGGTGACTTCCAAAACAATCTCATCAGAATGAGTTGGCAGATTAGGGCTAACTTGCATGTCAGAACTGCAGGCAAGGAGAAACGAAATGCATGACATTGGTCCTCCTCCCGCTCGCTGCAGAAGATGAACCTGCAAAGTATGAGGTGGGCAAATGAGTATTGTTGAACTTTCAGATGGATCTCCTTTAGTCAGCTAGCTTCAGGAAGATTCAAAGCAGTGTAAAACCTTCACGACTAGGTAAAAATATGCCACCATGTCTGGCCACGCATGATGCTTTCTAGGTTCCATGTCAGCTCTGAAGTTATTCCCCTGTCTCCTTACCTGTTTGGTGAATTCACACAGTTCAATTGGAGCAAATATGTGCACATGTACTGAGCATAATTCCCCCTAGATGGCCTTCCCCTTAACTGAGACGTCTCCTAGCTCTGGAAGGCTCAGCTTTCTTATCTGCAAAATGGGGCTTAGCCTCCACATCTCACGATTGCTGTAAGGATTCAAGCAATAACGTGTGATAACACATGTGAGGATGGCTTATAAACTCTACAAACATTGGCTTTCATTTTACCCTCTCTCCTTGCCTAGAACCCAAACAGAATGTGTTCTATTCAGCTGCCTGGAAACTGGGGAATGGACAGCTGAGTCAGCGACCCAAAGATTTGCTCTCTCATGGTCTTCTTGCCTTTGGCTTCCATCATTCAGCACTTATCAAAGAATGTATGCATTGGAGCAGGAGACATTTGATTTACAGCAGCATGGATTTCTTGAAGGGTTGGGACTAAAAATATTTTTTCAGATGCAATTCAATTTGTTAGTAGCTCCTAATTTTTACCTGTCCATCCCTGCCAAGCCAGTTCTGCACAGATCTGTCCTTTAAACACACATAGAAAATCCCCAACATGGTACCATGCAAATAAGCACTACAGACACACAGAATCAGTCTTTCAAATGGACAGCCAGGTGATCACCCATATTCTGTAATAGAGGAGTGCTGCTGAGGTTTCTTTGCTGTAAAATACCTCTCTACTAACTTGGGCTATATTCCCCAAACGCCACCATAATGGAGTTGTTCACTTAAAAAAAATTTTTTTTTTAATTTGTATTTATTTGGCTGCAACAGCTCTTAGTGGCAGCATGCAGATCTTCATTGTGGTGCATAGACTCTCTGGTTGGGGCACAAGGGGTCAGCAGTTACAGCACACAGGCTTAGTTGCTCCACAACATGTGCAAATTTAGTTCCCTGACCAGGGTTAGAACCCACATCCCCTACATTGCAAGGTGGATTTTTAAATACTGGACCCACCAGGGAAGTCCCTGGAGTTGGTCACTTAACTACAGAATTGTCCCTTTTAAAAGGGAAATATTTCTTAGAAAGGTAATATTTTGCAACAACCAGATATTAACAAGTTCATGTAAATTTCTTTATATCTTTTCTAAAGTGCAGCCAGGAGCTTCCTTTAATCTAGTAGAATGGAGAGGGGTACTGGTGACACAGAAAAGGATGTAGGATGTATCAAAGAAAAGGATATTCTCATTCCATCCCATTTACTGTTCTATAGCACTTTCTGGTGGATTCTTGGCTCTCTCCTCAGCTTTGTGTCAAATGCACCCTGGGGAGTATTCATTTGATTGGTCAACCCCAGGCCTCATGTCCATTCCATATCTGCAGAGTTGGGGATATAAAACTGCCAAGATTTTCACTTCTTGAGTGGGAGAGGTACTCTGTCTTGTGTTAAAAAACAAAATCCCACTGGGTAAATTTTAAAGCTCTTACTGGCTCTATTCAGCAGTTCCTGAATCAGGCAATATCCAATCTGGCAGAGAGAAAGGAGCTCTGAAGAGCTGAACAAGGAGAGATTTTTATAGGCCAAAGTGAGCAGAAACAAAGAAGTTATCCTGGGTATTTGCTGATTGGTTGATGCAGAGTTTGTTTCCGTACATGGACAAAGGGAAGTCTTAGAGCCAGGTCAGGTAACTTGTGCTAAGTAGTCAAGAGCTGATTGGCTGACCTAGGCCTGCCTTTTCTGGGAGAGTTGCATATAGAATCTTAGTTTGGGCTTGCTGATGTGAGGCTTAGCATGAGTGACTCCATCTTGGGTCCAGTCTGGTTATGTTGATAGCATCAAGACTCATATAGTGAATAATTCCCTCAAATATAAAAAGGAGTGAAATGTTAGACAGTTTCCAAAATGACAAATGCCCTTTATTCACTTTTCATGTGTCAAGTACTGTGTTCAATTCCAGGGATAAAACACAGCTACTGTCCTTAAGTAATTGATAGTGAAATGGGAGAAACATACATGTCAGGGGACAGCTACCCAGCAGTGCCCATTATAACAGTACTTAATAGAGTGCAAAAAGTACTATCGGATCCTGCTGCAGAGAGTGACTAAAACCCAGGAAACTGGAAAAGGCCACAGTGAGGAAACACCATTTGAAATGAGTCTTGAAGGATCAGTAGAGTTTGCCTCCTGCAGAAGAGAAGGAGGTAACTACCTTTCTTGTGTGGGGAGGATAGCTTGTACAAAGGTGTGCAATCATAAAAAGTGAACCACTCGGAATTCTTTGTTATAATCAACTTCCACTGATTTAGGCCATCTTAATTTTTTTTTATTTACTTATTTATTTATTTTTGGCTGTGCTGGATCTTCACTGCTGCATGCAGGCTTTCTCTAGGTATGGTAAGTGAAGGTTACTCTCTAGTTGCGGTAAACCTGCTTTTCATTGTGGTGGCTTCTCTTATTGCAGAGCACAGGTTCTAGGGCACAAAGGCTTAGTTGCCCTGTGGTATGTGGAATCTTCCTGGACTAGGAATTGATCCTGTATCCCCTTAACTGGCAGGCTGATTCTTAGCCACCGGACCATCAAGGTAGTCTGGCCAGCTTAATTGGAAAATGAATTCATGAGATGTTAGGTGATAGCTCAGAGTTAATAGAAAGCCTGGAAACTAAGGCTGGAAAACTGGTAGGAATCAAGGGATTGGAGCTAAAGGGCTGGATCTTGCCCTAGTAGCACCTTGTCAGGATCCCACCACTGTCCTTTAACATAGAACGTTGCTGCCACTGCCACCGGCAGAATGGATTATCAGTGGCCTCTGCATCTTTCAAAGTCCTGGGCCAGAACACTCAAGTCACCAAACCAGAGGGTACACCCATACCTTCACTGCTCCCCAGTGAGAATGCCCTTGGACTCCCACCCAAACTCACCACTTGGGATTCTCCCCAAATATGAAAAGGGTTTGTAAACTGAGCTGCCAAAAAATTAATAAATAAAACTGACAGATGTTCCCAGCAGAGTGTGGCCTAATCTGAGACTATTCATAAATTCCGATTGTTAGATCCTAGGGTAGTGGAGGAAAAGGATGCTAGAGGAGGTTGGAGAGAAAAGAAACCAAATTTTTGAAGACTTGCATGACCACCTCATTAATTTGAACTTTCTCCCATAAGCAGAGAGGGTCAGCAGAGATAGTAACAGCCAAGTGATTGTGTGCAATTCTTGTCTTTCCAGAAAGATAATGTTGGTGGCAATGTGGACAGTGAACAGAAATGGAAAGAGATGGGTTTCTGGAGGGTCAGTCAGGGCTTGTTGCTGGATTACAAATGAGAGGCACAGAGAGCTTGGGCTAAGGCAGTGGTGGGGCTGGAATTGAATGACAGTGGGATTTGATCAACTGGAAGTTGCACAGATTTTACCAGCTTCACTCCCCTGCTCAATGACTTCAGTGTGGAGAGTAGTAGAGAGCCAGGAAGCAGCTGCAGATAAAGAAGCCTGTCTTCCCCACTTATCTATGCCTACCCCAGGAGCCAGCCGAGGTACTTGTGGTTCAGGGCAGAGAGGAGATCCTTTGTGTTTTCCTCATCAAGGCGGGACCTTGTATTCTGAGGCTCTTTAAACACTCTCAACTGCTGGGCCTTACTGGCCCAGAAGAACTGAAGGTGTGGTGGTGTCCTGGTACCCTGCTGAGAACTCCATACCTGCTCCACAGTCAGCTCATTTTAGAAGAGTGGACCTTAAGTTCTCAGCAGTCTTGATCTGTGTGTTGTCACCCTGCTTATTTAACTTTTATGCAGAGTACATCATGAGAAATGCTGGGCTGGATAAAGCACAGCTGGAATCAAGATTGTAGGGAGAAATAACAATAACCTCAGATATGCAGATGACACCAACCCTATAGCAGAAAGTGAAGAGGAACTAAAGAGCCTGTTGATGAAGGTGGAAGAGGAGAGTGAAAAAGCTGGCTTAAGACTCAACATTCAAAAAACAAAGATCATGGCATCCAATCCCATCACTTGATGGCAAAAATAGATGGGAAACAGTGACAGACTTTATTTTCTTGGGCTTCAAAGTCACTGTAGATGGTGACTGCAGCCATGAAATTAGAAGACACTTGTTCCTTGCAAGAAAAGCTATGTCAAACTTAGTGTATTAAAAAGCAGTGTTATCACTTTGCCAACAAAGGTCCATATAGTCAAAGCACTTCCCTGGTAGCTCAGTTGGTAAAGAATCCATCTGTAATGAGGAGACCCTGGTTCAATTCCTGGGTCAACGGATTGACTGGAGAAGGGATAGGCTACCCACTCCAGTATCCTGGGGCTTCCCTTGTGACTCAGCTGCTAAAGAATCCAGTTGCAATGCAGGAGACCTGGGTTGGATCCCTGGGTTGGGAAGATCCCCTGGAGAAGGGAAAGGCTATCCACTCCAGTATTCTGGCTTGGAGAATTCCATGGACTGTATAGTCCATGGGGTCACAAAGAGTTGGACATGACTGAGCAACTTTCACTTTCACTTTTCATGGTTTTTCCAGCAGTCATGCATGGATATGAGAGTTGGACCATAAAGAAGGCTGAGCACTGTAGAATGGATGCTTTTGAAGTGTGGTGTTGGAGAAGACTCTTGAGAGTTCTTTGGACTGCAAGAAAATCCAACCAGTCAATCCTAAAGGAAATCAATGCTGAATATTCATTGGAAAGACTGATATTGAAGCTGAGGCTCCAATACTTTGGCTACCTGATGTGCAGAAGTGACTCATTAGAAAAGACCCTGATGCTGGGAAAGATTGAAGACAAGAAGAGAATGGGAGGACAGAGGATGAAATGGTTGGATGGCATCACTAACTCAGTGGACATGAGTTTGAGCAAGCTCCAGGAGTTGGTGATGGACAGGGAAGCTTGGCATGCTGTAGTCCATGGGGTCACAAGGAATTGGAACAACAACAACAATTCTTGAGAGCTTTATTGCCTGAATTAATTTCACTCTCTCATCCTTTATATGGGCTAAATGTTATTATAATCCATATTTTACATGTTACTAAGATGAAACACAAAATTAAGTAATCTATGCAAGTTTAGAAAACTGACAAGTAGGAAAAGCAAGACTTAAGTCCGAGAATCTGGCTTCAGAGGCCATAAGCAGCAGCCCCTCAAGAAAGGAAAAGGAAAGAAGGAAGTGATCCAAAAATGCTGTGCCTGTTAGCCCTGCAGTCCATGTGGATATGACTGGGAACACCATGGTGTCCATGTTCTGGAGCAAGGTCAGCAGTGGTCTTCACACCTGAAAACAAGTGCCCCCCAAGGCATATGCAGAGGCTTTCCAAGTGTACTGAGGGTGCAGTCAGTTTTAAGGGGACTGATTCCATGTCCTCACCTTCCATGTGTTCTTTCCTAAGATGGATCTTCTTCAGAACTTACCAGCATTGACAGGCAGGCTCTCCTTCCCATCTCCCTTCCATTAACACCAAAAAGAGCACACCTCTTATACTTCCCAACTATTGATTATCCCAGGCTGTAGGGCCTCAGACAAAGGGTCAACTGGAAATTCTGGAGCTGAGAAAGCAAATAACTCTAATGATTGGACAACATAGTCTTTAGAGATAAATGTTTCCAATACTTGGCTTTCAACAAGACTAAAACACTACCTAATAGAGATAAGAAGGGGACGACAGAGGATGAGATCGTCAAATGGCATCACCGACTCAATAGACATGAGTTTGGGTAGAGTCCAGGAGTTGGTGATGGACAGGGAGGCCTGGCATACTGTGGTTCATGGGGTCGCAAAGAGTCGGACATGACTGAGCGACTGAACTGAACTGAATAGAGATAATGGATCACTAAAAATAATTGTTGATGCTAGAGCACTATAGGACTTCTGGCATAAAATTCAGGAGTCTGAGAATTGGATGACACTGCTATAGACAAGGGCTTCCCAGGTAGCACTAGTGGTGAAGAACCCACCTGCCAATGCAGGAGACATGAGATGTGAGTTCGATCCTTAGGTCAGGAAGAACCCCTGGAGGAGGGCATGGCAATCCCACTAGTATTCCTGGCTGGAGGATCTCATGGATAGAGGAGTCTGGTGGGCTACAGTCCATAGGTTGCAAAGATTGGATTAGAACAACTTAGCAAGCATGGATGCTTATAAAAACACCTCTTCAGGTATGTAAATACATGAACAAGATTATTTAGTACTTATATCTGTTAAAATGGAACTAGGAATATAATTTTACCTTCATTTAAAATATCCACCCTTGGGTATATAGCACTGTTCAGCCATGGATATATGACTAATTGGAGGTTGGAGGTGACACCCACTAGAGATGTATTTCCAAAATTTTTACTTTTATCTTTCTTTTAACTGAAGTATGGTTGATTAACAATATCTGTTAATTTCAGATATACAGCACAGTGATAAAGTTATACACACACACACATATATTCTTCTTCAGATTCTTTTCCCCTATAGGTTATTATAAGATATTGAGAATAGTTTCCTGTGCTATACAGGAGGTCCTTGTTGGTTCTGTATTTAATTATAGTAGAGTGTATATTTTAATCTCAACTTCTGAATTTATTTCACCCTCCTTTCCTCTTTGGTAACCATAAGTTTGTTTTCAATGCCTGTGAGTCTCTTTCTGTCTTGGAAATAAGTTTATCTGTATTTAAAAAAAAAATTTTAAGTAAGCCAGCCAAAGAAAGGCATCATGTGATATGGCTTATTTGTGTAATCTACTTTGACCTTTAATAATCATCAAAATTTATAATATAATTGTTTTGTCTTGATATATTACACACCAATAGTCATTTTGATGATACCTCAATGCAGAAAACTGTTTTTAACACTTAGACAAAAGGTTCTCAAACATTTTTTGTGTCATAGCACCCTTATTGAACCATAAGTATTTCCAGTTAGTGATATTTATATCCTAATAACACAGTAGACATTTGTAAAAATTAAACACATAAAGTGAAAGGAAAAATAATATTCTTAAATAACCACAATTACTTAATGAGATGTGTGCGCCTGTTGTACTCTGCATAGCTTCTTAAACCTGGGAGTCAGATTGGGCACCACACCCTCATCTGTCCCACACTGACTTTGTGCTGACTTGCTTTCAAATCACAGCAACTGCTGAAAAACCAGTTTTTCAAAAATGGAAATTCATCAAAGGAATGTAGAAGCTGTAAACTACTTCTCAACTGGTAGCTGACACAGTGTTTCCCTTATAAATTTAAAATATCCCACAGTTCTCCCGTGAATTCACTGAAAAGCCCCTGGCACACCTTGTAAGAAGTTTGGGAGTAGCTGTCTTAGAGACTTAGATTCACAGGAAATAATTCCTTTAATTTCAATTTATGCATCTGTTTTGTTGCAAAGAAAATGGTTGTATAATTAATAAGACTTACAAGCATAAACTACATTTTGTTGGAATAATATTCCCCGGAGGAAGTAGAATGTAAATACCCTTTTTCATGTGTCTTTTTAAAAAGATGCTATTATGTATCAATTTGATATGGTGTTTAAATATCATTGGATACACTTAAAGGAATGATATGACCTTTATTTTAAAATATTGATTTTTCAGTATCAGAATTAATGTCATATCAGCTGTTACATGCTTTGCCACTGTTTAAATTTATGATTAAATATTTACCTGTCAACCTATGTGTGAAGCGGCTGTATTTTTCAAAATTCTTTTGACCAGGGCTTCTCAACTTTAGCACCATCGGCACTTGGGGGAACTGTGCATGTCTTTGCTGGAAGGGCTGCTCTGTCTGGTAGGTTGCTTATTAGCAGCAGTCCTGGCCTCTTTCCACTAAAGCCAGTAGTATTTCCCCTGCCTATTGTGACAACCAGAAATGTCTCTAGATATTGCCAAACATCTGGGAAGAACATGGCAAAACATCCCAGTTGAGAGCCATTGTTTTTGTGGTGTTTAAGCCAAAAGGTATAAAGACCGTAATCTAGACTTGACTTACATGAGAAGCAATAGAGCATAATCCTTAGGAATTCTGGTCCTACTCTTACTTGCCTTGGGTGAGATAGCTGATTTCTCTAAACCCATCTCTTCATCTATAACCAGAAACAAACTTTATCAGCACTCCAGAGAGTTGTTTTGAGCCTTAGATGAGAATATTTGTGTGAGAGCCATAGCGAATCTGACACACAGTAATTTGTTGATAAATCTTAGGCATTAAAAATAGTTATTCCAAAAGTCTGTTCTGTACATCTGTGTCTCTTTTTCTGTTTTGCATATAGGGTTATCATTACCATCGTTCTAAAGTCCATATATATGTGTTAGTATGCTATAATGTTCTTTATCTTTCTGGCTTACTTCACTCTGTATAATGGGCTCTGACTCTGTGGGAGAAGGTGAAGGTGGGATGTTTTGAAAGAACAGCATGTATATTATCTATAGTGAAACAGATCACCAGCCCAGGTGGGATGCATGAGACAAGTGCTCAGGCCTGGTGCACTGGGAAGACCCAGAGGAATCAGGTGGAGAGGGAGGTGGGAGGGGGGATCGGGATGGGGAACACATGTAAATCCATGGCTGATTCATGTCAGTGTATGACAAAACCCACTGAAATGTTGTGAAGTAATTAGCCTCCAACTAATAAAAATAAATGAAAAAATAAATAAATAAATAAAATTAAAAAAAAAATAGTTATTCCAAACACTTCAGTTTGTGCTTCCCTATGGAGGCTCCTTGTCTATAGCATCATCTGCCTGAACTCCTCTGTCTTGATATTCAGAACTTTTATCATCTGTCCCCACACTGTCAAGCTAGCCTTACACCCTAGTGAGGAAAGCATTGCACCAGACTCAAAACGATGCAGTCTGATTTCTTGTCTGAGTCTAGTTTCTGATTTTGTCACCAAAGACCAGTGTGATCCACTTGGCCTACCTCCTGGTGTGTGTGTGTGTGTGGGTGTGTGTCTGTGTGTGTGTGTGTGTATGTGTTTGTGATGGTGTGTGTGTTTGTGTGTGTGTTAGGAGGTATGCAACAAGACATCAGTTCATTTCAATCACTCAGTTATGTCCAATTCTTTGTGACCCCATGGACTACAGCATGCCAGGCTTCCCTGTCCATCACCGACTCCTAGCACTTGCTCAAACTCATGTCCATTGATTCAGTGATGCCATCCAACCATCTCATCCTCTGTCATCCCCTTCTCCTCCTGCCTTCAATCTTCCCCAGCATCAGGGTCTTTTCCAATGAGTCAGTTCTTCCTATCATGTGGCCAAAGTATTGGAGTTTCAGCTTCAGCATCAGTCTTTCCAATGAATATTCAGGACTGATTTCCTTTAGGATTGACTGGTTGTAGCTCCTTGCAGTCCAAGAGACTCTCAAGAGTCTTCTCCAACACCACAGTTCAAAAGCATTATTTCTTCAGCACTCAGCCTTCTTTATAGTCCAACTCTTACGTCCATACATGACCACTGGAAAATCCATGGCTTTGACTATATGGACCTTTGTCAGCAAAGTAACGTCTCTGCTTTTTAGTACGTTAAGTTTGTCATAGCTTTTCTTCAAGGAGCAAGTGACTTTTAATTTCATGGCTGCAGTCACCATCTGCAGTGATTTTGAAGCCCAAGAAAATAAAGTATGTCACTGTTTCTATTTCTTCCCCATCTATTTGGCATGAAGTGATGGGACTGGATGCCATGATCTTTGTTTTTTGAATGTTGAGTTTTAAACCAGCTTTTTCACTCTCCTCTTTCACCTTCATCAGGAGGCTGTTTGGTTCCTCTTTGCTTTCTGCCATAAAGGTGGTGTCATCTGCATATCTGGGGTTATTGATATTTCTCTCAGCAATCTTGATTCCAGCTTGTGTTTCATCCAGCCCAGCATTTCTCATGATGTACTCTGCATATAAGCTAAATAAGCAGGGTGACAATATACAGCCTTGATGTACTCCTTTCCCAGTCTGAACCTAGTCCATTGTTCCATGTCCCGTTTTAACTGTTGCTTCTTGACCAGCATACAGCTTCTTGCTCCTAACTGCCTCTTAGGAGGCAGGTCAGGTGGTTTGGTATTCTCATCTCTTGAAGAATTTTCCACAGTTTGTTGTGATCCACACAGTCAAAGGCTTTAGCTTAGTCAACGAAGTGGAAGTTTTTCTGGAGTTCTCTTGCTTTTTCTATGATCCAACAGATGTTGGCAATTTGGTTCCTCTGACTTTTCTAAATCCAGCTTGAATATCTGGGAGTTCTCAGTTCACATACTGTTGAAGCCTAGCTTGGAAATTTTTGAGCATTACTTTGCTAGCATGTGAGATGAGTGCAATAGTGTGGTAGTTTGAACATTCTTTGGCATTGTCTTTCTTTGGGATTGGGATGAAAACTGATGTTTTCCAGTCCTGTGGCCACTGCTGTTTTCCAAAGTTGCTGGCATATTGAGTGCAGCACTTTAACAGCATCATCTCTTACGATTTGAAATAGCTCAGCTGGAATTGCATCATCTTCACTCTTGTATGTAGTGATCCTTCCCAAGGCCCACTTGACTTTGCATTCCAGGAGGTCTAGCTCTAGGTGAGTGATCACACCATCTGGGTTATCTGGTTATTAAGGTTATTAAGATTATCTGGGTTATTAAGATCTTTTTTGTATAGTTCTTCTGTGTATCCTTGCCATTTCTTCTTAATATCTTCTGCTTCTGTTAGGTCCATACCATTTCTGTCCTTAATTGTGCCCATCTTTGAATGAAATGTTCCCTTGGTATCTCTAATTATCTTGAAGAGATCTCTAGTCTTTCCAATTCTATTGTTTTCTTCTATTTCCTTTATACCAAGCTAGACTTGTTAATCTCAAACTGCCATTGAACTTGTTAAGTGAAAGTTACTCAGTCGTGTCTGACTCTTTGTGAGTCCGTGGACTATATAATCCTTGGAATTCTCCAGGCTAGAATACTGGAGTGGGTAGCCTTTCCCTTCTCCAAGGGACCTTCCCAACCCAGGGATCGAACCCAGGTCTCCCACATTGCAGGTGGATTCTTTACCAACGGAGCCACAAGGGAAGCCCAAGAATACTGGAGTGGGTAGCCTATCCCTTCTCCAGGGGATCTTCCCTGACCCAGTAATCGAACCAGGGTCTTCTGCATTGCAGGTAGGTTCTTTACCAACTGAGCTATCAGGGAACTTAAGAAAGAAGAGAAGAAAAGGAAAAGGAGAGGAAGAAGAATTCAGAAAGGAGAATTCTGTAGACTGTGGCATGAAATTCTCTTCTTAAGGTAAGACTCTTGGTTTGATGTCTTGCAGGCCAGACTCCCTGCCTTTATCTGTGCCGTCCCTGCTCCTCTCTGCTATCCTGATTCCCTCAAGCCAGTTTAGATTCCACTCTCCTAAACCTGCTCCACTCACACAGTTTTCTCTCACCTCTCTAAACTCCTTTAGCACTGATGATCTGTATCACACAGTGTAGTGCTTAATAATATACCCTTGGGTCACTCCCCTTGTTTCTTGTGTCTGTTGCATGGCCCCATTGAGATGAGTTCTTTAGGGCAGAAAGTACCTTACATCCCTTTTAGTATGTGTGAGTGATGCTCAAATGACAGCACACAGCATGTATCAATATGGGTTAATCAGTTAATTGTCTGGATCATTATATTTTGGTGTGTGCTACTCATGACATGTGTGTCCCAGGATGGTTTAATTCAGAAATTATCATGGGATTTGAAAGTCATTAGCCCCTCAAAGTTGTACATGCCTAGTCAGACAAGGCTATGCTGTGGAAATTCCCCAGTTGTTTCACATTTAATCTGTCCTTCTGTGATTGAACACTGATGGGAATGACAGGGAACATTAGACACCCAAGCTCCTTTTGTTCATGTATGTTTATAGTCTCTAAGTGTGCTCTCCTAATTCCCTCAACTGTAGTTCATTAACAGCTGTTAACAATCCCCTTCTGGCCTTAATTAATTACCTTGCTTTGGAGTTAAAGAGGGAGAATGGTTGTCAAGGGCATTATTTGCTCAATTACCCAAAATCCATAGATAATGTGTGGTAATGAATTGGAAGATGGAACACCCAGCCCTTCTCCAACCCCACAACGGTGAAACAGTTCTGCCCTTTGAGGTGTGTAGCGTCAGCCCTTAGAAAGAATTTTTATTCAGGACGACCCTAAATGAAATAATAAGACATAATATCTTCATTTTCCTTCCAGTAGAAACACTAAAATTCTACATTGATGACACAGATCAGTTTTTTAGATGATTCAAGGACCAATTACCAAGGCTTCATGCTTTTCTTGCATTGCCTACTCCTCCTCATGGTCTGCTTTTTTGGTCATTTCATGGCTATTTCATAGCTGGCTTCATCCCAAGGCTAATTATATCTTGTATGGTATAAGTAGACCTCTTCTTGCAGGGGCTTCTGTTATAAAACTACATTTTACTTTTGTTTGCTTTTTAAAAAACATATTCTGTTAGACTTGGGTTTTAAACTGTAAAAGGAACACTTTATCCTTTTTTAAAGAAAGAAGTGATCTTCATCAGACCAGAGGTAAATCTGATCCTCTTTGAGATAGTTGCTAAGGAGATACTTGGTGTCATGTGGAAAATAACAAGGCTTCAGTGGGTAAAGAGCTAAGGTGAAGAGAAGGAAGGCAGAAGCCAAGCACCTCTTCTCTAATAGGAAAGTGAAATCATGGCATTTTCCTTCTCTAATAGAAAAATTATATTTCTTAATGTCCTTGAGATCTTTCTCTTTGTACTTGAACCAAGGGAATCTGAAAGCAAATTTTTTGTTTGGGTCATGAGTTGTCAGTAGTTGTGACTTCCTTCTACCCACTTATAGCAGATTTTGAATTGATATTGGCTTGGGGACCCTGAAACTATGACAATTCTAGAATCAGTGAAGAGAGTGAGTAGGGATGGGGTTGGATTAAACAGTGGTTGCAAACCACTTAGGAATTCACAGCACTTGAAATGTTGTAATTCTGCACAGCTTTTAGATATAATTATTAGAAAATGGAAGGGCTTCCCAGGCGGCAAAGTGGTAAAGATCCACAGGAGACACAAGAGACAGGGGTTCAATCCCTGGGTCAAGATCCCCTGGAGAAGGAAATGGGAACTCACTCCAGTATTCTTGCCTGGACAATCCCATGGACAGAGGAGCCTAGTGGGCTAGAGTCCATAAAAGTTGCAAAGAGTCAGACACAACTGAGTGACTGAGCATAAGGAAATTATTGTTTAAAATTGTAAGATATGTGTAACAATAGGGGTATATCAACTTGCGCTGCTAGCACTGAGAAAGAGTCTCTTTCTGGTGGTGGAAGGGGGGCTCTATGAGGTGTGTGTGCATGGATGTATGTTCGTGTATGCAGTTGGTGCATGAGTGTGCAGTATGTGTAAGTATCCACATTTGTGGTATGGTGGGGGGTGTGTGAGTGAAGGCTTCACTCAAAGGTAACTCCTGAGCTGAGTCTTGAGGAATGAGTGTCCCAGGCGGATAGAAGGGTGAGGACCTTTAAATCAGAATAAACAGCACTTCAGCAGTAGAGAGGCAATGAAGAAACAGAAGCTAGATTCTACTAAAGTGGAGAGTGCAGGCTGGAAGATGAGACGGGACGAGTGGCTACACACCAGCTTACACACGCCTTGTCTGCCCATGTGCTGTGCTTGGTCGCTCAGTCGTGTCCGACTCTTTGCAACCCCGTGGACTGCAGCCCGTCAGGCTCCTCTGTCCATGGGGATTCTTCAGGCAAGAATACTGGAGTAAGCTGCCATGCCCTCCTCCAGGGGATCTTCCTGACGCAGGATCGAACCCAGGTCTCCCACATTGCTGGGGGATTCTTTACCATCTGAGCCACCAGGGAAGCCCAAGAATATTGGAGTGGGTAGCCTAACCCTGGTCCAGGGGATCTTCCCCACCCACGAATCAAACCAGGGCCTCCTGAGTTACAGGCGGATTCTTTACCAGCTGTCATATTTGGCCTGAGTGTTAGCTCAGGCCTGAGGAGAGGGCAGCTAGTTTGATCATTGATCAGATAACTATTAAGCTGCCAGCATGGAACTCACCCTTCTGTGCTGAGGCCTGGCCTCTCTGCTCCTCGGCGATCTCCTCAGGTTCCCTTGTCCTCAGGAGCTAACCTATGCCAATTTGTTTAGACTCACTGGATTCAAACTTTAGTCCACTCCCCGAGTCAGCCTGTTACTGCCTGTGTGGCAGACACTTTAGGCTTTGACTCCAGTTGCCAACTCTGAATCTGTTTCTTTTCAGCTGAAGGGCACATCCACATCCTTCCTTAAAATGGAGGTTCCAGATCATTCCTTTTGTACCTACCTCATTTCTGTACCTTTCATGTCCACCTCCTCAGCCAAATGTTTATTTTGTTTGTTTATTTATGGCTGCACCAAGTCTTTCACTGTTGCGTGCAGGCTTTCTCTAGTTGAGGGGAGGGGGGCGCACTCTTCATTGTAGTGCCCAGGCTTCCCATCCCGGTGCTTTCTCTCGTTCAGGAGCATGGGCTCGAGAACTTCTGGACTCCAGTAGCTGCAGCATGTGAGCTTAGTTGCTGCATGGTATGTGGGATCTTCCCAGACCAAGGATTGAGCCCATGTTCCCTACATTGGCAGGTGGATTATTAACCACTGGAAGTCCCCAAGTGTTTATTTTGAACATTCTTTTCAGTTCACAGCACAAACTTCAAATATCTCTTCTTACCTATTTGAATAAAAGATTAATTTTGTTTTGTTGTATCTTAAAACACCATATATGCCATCCTTCCCCCAACTGTGGCACAATAGGAAATATATTTGGTCTTTGTCCTCAGCAACTTGGGATTTCCTGAGTAATAGGAATGTCTTTTGTCATTCATAAGGAGTGCGTTTTGAGCCTACCTGAGTTTATGTTAATGAAGTAACTTAGTTTTGATTCAACGGACATGAGTTTGAGCAAACTCCCAGAGATAGTGAAGGACAGGGAAGCCTAGCACACTTCAGTCCATGGGGGTCACAAAGAGTCAGACACGACTGAGCAACTGAACAACGAGTGGCCCATAGGTAGCCTCAGGATGCTGCTGGTCACCAGAAAGCCTAAGAGATTAGAAAGCTGGGATTTTTAGTCCCACCTACTGACCACTATAAGGAGTGGCTGCAGATTAAGTCCTATAAAAACTCTTGAACCACAAGAGCTGATGGGCCTCCTTGCTAGTAAGAGTGGTACACTTCAATTTTGTGAGAACAGAAACTTCTGTGCTCAGGGTGCTTCTGAACCTTACATTATGTACCTCTTTATCTGTAGCTTTTCTAATATACTTTATAATAAACCGATGAAAGTAAGAAAATGTTTGACTTCTGTAAACTGCTCTAGCAAAATGTTTTAATCCAAGGAGGAATCATGGGAACCACTAATTTAGAGCCAGTGGGTCAGAAACATAGGTAACAACTTGCACTTGTAAATGCCATGGGAAGTGGGACAGTCTTGTAGGACTGAACCCTCAACCTGTGGGGTCTGACACTCTCCTGGCAGATAGTGTCAGAGTTGAGTTGAATTGGCAGTACACCCAGTATGACCACTAAGAATTGGAGAATGGCTTGGTGATGTTAGAAAACATACACCAAATCCACTAATCAACCACATTTGGCCATTTAGGCCAAGAGGTCTCATTATCAATGTTTCCCCCATCCTTCGTCAGTCATGGTTTGGCACAATCCTTCTAGAAGATGGAAAAACAAATTTGGAATCTACCAAAGTTCTTCCAGTTCTCATTACTTCAGGATTTTATCCCTAGGTTTAATTATTTGCAGCTCATAAACGCAAACAATGAAAGCTAAATAATACTTTTTGCGTTATTTCTTTTTCAATTTCTCATCCCTGTATATCACTTTTCTGTGTCAGAGGAAAGCATGTTGACACTCTGTCTCATAGAAAGAATGAAATGTCCCCAAGAGCTCCCCAGCTGCCACTCCTGATGCCAGGATAATGAGTGCTGATACACTCACTAGTATCAAGGCATCATCAGCCTGGACTTTTTGCATGGGTTCCCTCATTCTGGGAGGGAAATATAATAATGTTTAATTAATAATGTTTAAACATATAATGAAAACAGACAGACTTCCTGATTTCAGTAGGCACTTGACATCCAAGAAACTTGATTGTAGTACTGTGAGATGATTTTAGCTCACATTTGATCATATCTCAGCACCTGGCTCAGTCTTACGGTGTCACCACTATCTCTGGAGGTCTGGCACACCTTGGCACCTCATCCAGGTTTCTTCGCAACTCCACGTATTTGCAGTTTGCAAAATGATCAGATCTTGTCTTTGTCGTTTGGGCTACTATAACAGGAGTATTAATACCATTGACTGGGGAACCTAAACAACAAATACTTATTTCTCACAGTCTGGAAGCTGAGAAGTCCAAGACTGAGGTGCCAGCAGACTTGGGTTCCAGTGAATCCTGTTCCTGGTTTGTAAATAAATGTCTTACTGCTGTGTCCTCACATGATGGAGAGCTAGACTGGGAAGAGACAAGAAGTATTACGGACTGAAGCGTGTTCCCCCCAAAATTCATGTTGAAGCCCTAACCCCAGTACCTCAGAATGTGTTTGGAGATAGGGCCTTTAAACAGTGATTAAGTTGAGGACTTAAGAGTCACCCCTAGTCCAGTCTGATCAATGTCCTTATAAGAAGAGGAGATTAGGATACACAGAGAGACACTACGGATGCACACGGAATGACCATGTTAAGGCATGGAGAGAAGGTGGCCATCTGCAAACAAACAGGCCTCAGAAGAAACTAATCCTACCAACATCTTGATCTTGGACTTCTAGCCTCCAGAAATGTGAGGAAATTAATTTCTGTCTTTTAAACCACCCAGGCTGTGATATTTTGCTATGGCAGCCTGTGTGGTCAGGCCATTCAAGATGGCTGTTCTCTTGCTCTTGGTGTATTCCCTTGCTCAACTAGCCCCTTCATTCACATGACTATTCAGTCCTCACTTGACCATCTAATTCTCTTAATTAGAGGGCATCATCAGTAACTGCCTATGTTCTTGCCCCCTGCCCCAGCCACTGGTTTCCCTGGTAACTGATGAGCCTACCTGACATTAATTCCCGCTGTAAACGGGAGCTTCCTTCTCTCCTGAGTAGCGTAGACTGCTGCCCAGGCCTGCCTGCTGTCTGTCCTTCACGGTGGGGTGTTGCTCCCGGACCTTGAGCTTCAGATTTGTAAGATTCCCTATTCAACGAACCTTTGATGTCTCTATTGCTCTCTCTGGGCTCTTTCCTTCGTGGCTGGGCAACTGGAAGGCCTGCAAGGTGCAGTGAACACAGCCCTAGCCAATTAATACATATCCTAACAGACAATTGTTAATAAGCATTTAAACAAATAAAATAAGAAACTTCTTTTTGCGGTTATGATGTAAAGCAGAAATAGAATGACCTAGTGATTTTGCAGTCTTATCCTTGTTTCCGGGTGTTTGGAGGAAAGCAGTAGCACCATAAGCCCACTGAGAACTGAACTGGGCTGATTCTGGGTCTGGATTACTGCTACTACTCAGGTGCCTGTGCGTGCATGCCCATGCTGTCACGTCTGACTCTTTGTGACCCTATGGACTATAGCCCACCAGGCTCCTCCGTCCATGGAATGTCCCAGGCAAGCATATTTGAGAGGGTTGCCATGTCCTCTTGCGGGAGATCCTCCTGACCCAGAGATCGAACCTGCATTTCTCAAGTATCCTGCATCAGCAGGCAGATTCTTTACCGCTGCACCACCTGGAAATCCCTCTTCAAGCACCTAGTGGTGGACTGTGGATCATGTTTTCACCTATTGCAGATCAGTTACTGCCTACTGCTTCTTTATAGGTAAGTTTGGGTAATGGGCTTTTCTACAAGATATCTCTTTTGAGCTGGGATCAGAAAATCAAGCAACAGTTTCCCTGGATGATTTGCTGAAGGAGAAAATGTGCCAAGCGTCAGTGGCAATGTGGCAAGCTCATACCACAAAACAAATGAGCAAGCTAACAAATAAAAAGCAAGGTTTGTTAATGGTACATTGTTACAGGCCTCAGTAACCGCCCTCCGCCCCCCACCCCATTCTTGCCTGGAGAATCCCAGGGACGGGGGAGCCTGGTGGGCTGCCATCTATGGGGTCGCACACAGTCGGACACGACTGAAGTGACTTAGCATCAGGAGCAGCAGAAACCGCCCCCCACCCCGCCATCAGCCTAGAAACCCTCCACCATCCGAGTCCAAGTGCATGCATGGGGTTGCATTTCACCCGACCTCTCTTTCTCCATGTTTTTTCAAGGGTTTCTAGAGGATTTTAGCTTTGATGATTTCTCCCGTTAAGCCTGCTTTTTAAAGAAATTCAGGAACGTCCACTGGTGGTCCAGTCTAAGACTCTGCATTCACAGCGGCTCAGGTTTGATCTCTAGTCAGGGAGCTAGATCCCACATGCCACAACTAAGACCTGGCATAGCCAAATAAATAAAAATATCCTTTTTTAAAACTGACATATTTATTTAAAAAAAAAATGCATTCAATTTTACTTGCTCCAGATGCATAAATATATGTAGGCCTATGGAGGAGATCCCACAGTATAAAGGATCAGTTTCCCTAGACTTCCTGTCTCTGCGCAGAGAGCGGAAGGATATTTTCCCTTCCTGCAGGTAAATTTGCTTACAGGCAGAATGGATGCAAATAAAATTTTTAAAGAGTAGTTGTAAAGAAAGAAGATCCTAAGTGTTCTCAGTGCATACACACACACACACACACACAATTGTAATTATGTGAGGTGATGAATGTGTTAATTAACTTTAGTGTGGTAATCATTTCATAATATATACATGTATCAAATCATCCCCTTGTGTATCTTAAATTTACACAATGTTATATGTCAATTATATCTCAATAAAGCTGGAAAAATGAAAGAGCAGCTATAATGAGGAAGATGGCTAGCAAGTAACAGTAGCTTAAGGAAAAATAAAATCTTTATATGAAATAACAGAAAGCTCGGGAAGTGGCCTCCTAGATGCTATTTTTATTTTCAGAGTTTCAGGTTAACACAGATTGAGTTAATGATGTTTTCCTATAGCTCCCAGGCAGCTCAGCAATGGCAGGGCTCAGACTAGCAGAGATGCACTTCATGCAGATTTGGAAGAGATGAGAAGTCAGGCCTAGGGGGTGTGCTGAGTCTCCAATCTGCAGACATAGAGGAAAGCAGTATTATGTCAGGGATTTCCTACTGCACCCTAGACACATGGCAATTTTCACAGGTCTTCTCATTGTCAGTTTAACCAGTTTGACTCAGCTACCCAATTTCAATGGCTAACAGGCTTTTTTATTAAAGTAACCCCAGAGGTTCAATGATGGAAAATGAGCCGTATTAGAGCAGAGGATCATTTAAGAATCCTGAATTCCATTTCACCCCCGGTGTTTATGTTTTCCAAGGGAGAGATAAAATTGTGTATGTTCAGAAAAAGGAAATTTCTGAAACCCTAATGGGAAAGTTTGAGATGCTTCCTGCTGCAAATGGATTGTTAAAGACTAAAGAATCATCTCAAACTGAGGTCCACTTTTTGGTTGACTGGTGATTGCTACTTAGAGACTTTATGTCAATCTGTTTAAGTCAATGAAGATTGGTTGAGACATTTTGAAGTTCCAGTTCCACTGTCTTTAGAAACATTTTCTCAATATATGCCTTTTATAGAATTATTTTCTCAACATTATTTAATTATTCAAAAACCTGACTCATGAATGCTTCATGAGTTTCAGCAAGTTGTGTATGTGTGTGTGAGTGCACACACATGCTCACATGCATGTGTATATTTTCATGTGTACTCTTTGGACAACTCTCTTAAATTTTCTGGACAATTGTCTGCATTGGAGTCATATTCTTTGAATCATAAGCTCCAATAGGGCTACTCCCAGATCACTGAGTATTGAATTCTATTATTGTGTGATGCTTAAAACATAAGCATAAGAGAGATGGTGTAAGATAGAGGATTTCCCTGAAAAGGGAATTGGAATTTTTTGGATATTCCTATCATATTATAATTCATATTATCAATGCGCATTGTCAAATTATGTTATTAAATTAAAATAGTATAGGTTTTGTATATCCTTTTTTGCCTTCCCTGCCCCCAAAATGCATTTAGGATAAATGAGATAAAGAAATCAGCCTGATGTGACCTATAAAAACAGAAGTCATAAATGTTTGGTCTTCCTATCAAACTCTTGGCCTTTAGGCAGCATATTTCATGTCAAATGCACTGTCTATTGTGTTTTTAATGACTTGTTTTATTGTGGCAAAGGCACATAACATAAAATTCACCATGTTAACCATCCTTAAGTATAGAGTTTAGTAGGGTTAAGTATATTCTCATTATTGTGCAAAGGATCTACAGAACTTTTTAATCTTGTAGAACTGAAAGTCTATACCCATAAAACAACAACCCCACCTTTCCTCTTTTTCTTAGCCCCAAGTAACAACCATTCTACTTTCCATTTCTAAGAATTCAACTACTCTCATGTAAGTGGAATAATAGGGATCTCATGTAAGTGGAATAATACAATATTCATCCTTTTTGTGATCAGCTTATTTCATTTAGCATAATGTTCTCAAAGTTCATCCATGTTGTAGCATCTGACAGGATGGCCTTCATTTTTAAAGGCTGAATAACATTCTATTGCATGTATATGTCACATTTTGTTTATCCATTCATTTATCAATGGGCGTTTGAGCTGCTTCTACCCCTTGGCTATTATAAATAGTGCTGCCATGACCATAGGTATGCAGATCTATTTGAGGTCCTGATATCAATTGTTTTGCTTGCATACCTGAAGTAGGAATGCTAAACCATACTACAGATGTATTTTGAAATTTTTGAGAAACCACTGTCTGTTTCCATAGTGGTTGAATCTTTTTACAGTCCTACTGATAGTGCACAAGGGTTCTAGTTTCTCCTCATCCTCATCAACACTTGCTATTTTCTGTTTTTCTGATATTAGCCATCCCCCTGGGTGTGAGTCTTACTGACTTTTGATTAACAGGTTCCACAACTTCTTTTAGGGTCTATTTCAGTCTCCTATAATCCTCACTATTGAAATTTCCTGGTTTCTGTTTTTTCACTCAGCCTTCATTTAGCACCAACTTTGTGATAGGGATAAGGGGATACAAAGACTTTTTAAAAAGACACCTTACATGCCATCAGAGAGTTGACAGTCTCATCAGGCACAGACCTGTAAATATATAATCATGTATTTACATGTGATAAACATGTTGCATGTACATCACATGAGCAATGTGTTAAGTGTCAAAATACACTCAGATACAGTGTTACATGGTAGTATTAAGAAGGGAGCACTTAACTGCTTGGGGAGAGAACCCCAAGGAAATAGTGGTTGAGCTGATTCTTGAAACATAAGACAGAGAAGGAGAAAGTAAAGGCTTAGGGATTTTGCAAGTGCAGAGGTACAAAAGAATGGAAGAACAACAACAAAAAAAAAAGAATGGAAGAACATTCAAGTTTAGGAAACCACCAGTTGCTTCTTCTGGATATGGTCAGAGCATAGCATATGGAGAGAAGTGTGAAAAGGCGCAAAGGAATGTGACAAAGGAAATGGCAGAGTTGATGCTAAAATGTACGCAGGAGTCAGAAATGAAGAGTCTTGTGTGTCATGCTCTGGAAAAGGATGTCACTTTCATGGTTAGGGAAGTGACACGTTTGCAAAGTGTAATGGTGGCTGGAGGAGGATTGGGGAGGACAAGAATGAAGATAAGGAGGACACTTCAGAAATTTCAGTTGTCCTCTACAAGTTAAATTAAATAGAGATGTTGATGTTGGACCAGATTCAAAAGATGCTTAATGGTTGAATACATGGGCTCTGATGAGTCTTTTGAAGTGACGCATAATGGAATATGAGGAATCTAGAATGGCTCGGATTTTTTATATTTCCCTTATTTCTGAAGGGCAATGGAATTACCTGAGAAGAGAAAATAGGAAGAAGGACAAGCAAGCTGTTGGTGTTTGTTGGGGTGAGACTCCAGGAAGATGACAAGGAGATAGAGAGGTAAGAAGCACCTGTGAAATATAGAAAGAAAGATGCTTAAAGACATAATTGGAAAAATTAGGCTGGAGTCCCAGAATGAGGTCTGAGCCAGAATAGCATAGATTTGGAAGTCACCATTGGTAAGTTAGTAAAGCCATGGGAGGGGATGACATTATTTAAGCAGACCATGCTGATCAGGAGAAGGTTGATCAAAGCTCCAGGAACCCCAGTATTCACAGGGTGAGGACTTTAGAAGAGCCAGAAGAAAAGGGTTCTCTGGTTACCCAGAGAAGTGACATAATGACTGAAAATTGTCTGGTGAATTTGGTTATTGTTACCTTAGCAAGAGCATATTCACTGGATTAAAGGCTTCAGAACTCAGATTGCAGTGACCTGAAGGAGGTGAGGACTGAAAACCCTAAATGCAGAATACTCTTTCAGGGTTTTTTTGTAAAAAAGAAGAGGAAAGGGTAGGAGAAATAGCTGGAGACCAGAAGAAAGTTTTTATTTTTCACTTTTTTTGGTTGTTAGATTTCCTGAGGTGCATATTCATTTCAGTTCAGTCACTCAGTCGTGTCCAACTCTTTGCGACCCCATGAACCGCAGCACACCAGGCCTCCCTGTCCATCACCAACTCCCGGAGTTTACCCAAACTCATGTCCATCGAGTTGGTGATTCCATCCAACCATCTCATTCTCCTTCTCCTCCTGCCCCCAATCCCTCCCAGCATCAGGGTCTTTTCAAATGAGTCAACTCTTCACATGAGGTGGCCAAAGTATTGAAGTTTCAGCTTCAGCATCAGTCCTTCCAATGAACACCCAGTACTGATCTCCTTTAGGATGGACTGGTTGGATCTCCTTGCAGTCCACGGGACTCTCAAGAGTCTTCTCCAACACCACAGTTCAAAAGCATCAGTTCTTTGGTGCTCAGCTTTCTTCACAGTCCAACTCTCACTTCCATACATGACCACTGGAAAAACCATAGCCTTGACTAGATGGACCTTTGTTGGCAAAGTAATGTCTCTGCTTTTTAATATGCTACCTAGGTTGGTCATAACTTTCCTTCCAAGGAGTAAGCATCTTTTAATTTCATGGCTGCAGTCACCATCTGCAGTGATTTTGGAGCCCCAAAATATAAAGCCTGACACTGTTTCCACTGTTTCCCCATCTATTTCCCATGAAGTGATGGGACCAGATGCCATGATCTTAGTTCTCTGAATGTTGAGCTTTAAGCCAACTTTTTCACTCTCCCCTTTCACTTTCATCAAGAAGCTTTTTAGTTCCTCTTCACTTTCTGCCATAAGGGTGGTGTCATCTGCATATCTGAGGCTATTGATATTTCTCCCAGCAATCTTGATTCCAGCTTGTGCTTCCTCCAGTCCAGCGTTTCTCATGATGTACTCTTCATATAAGTTAAATAAGCAAGGTGACAATATACAGCCTTGACATATTCCTTTTCCTATTTGGAACCAGTCTGTTGTTCCATGTCCAGTTCTAATTGTTGCTTCCTGGCCTGCATATAGGTTTCTCAAGAGGCAGGTCAGGTGGTCTGGTATTCCCATCTCTTTCAGAATTTTCCATAGTTTATTGTGATCCACACAGTCAAAGGCTTTGGCATAGTCAATAAAGCAGAAATAGATGCTTTTCTGGAACTCTCTTGTTTTTTGGATGATCCAGAAGATGTTGGCAATTTGATCTCTGGTTCCTCTGCCTTTTCTAAAACCAGATTGAACATCTGGAAGTTCACGGTTCACGTATTGCTGAAGCCTGGCTTGGAGAATTTTGAGCATTACTTTACTAGCGTGTGAGATGAGTGCAATTGTGCAGTAGTTTGAGCATTCTTTGGCATTACCTTTCTTAAGGATTGGAATGAAAACTGACCTTTTCCAGTCCTGTGGCCACTGCTGAGTTTTCCAAATTTACTGGCATATTGAGTGCAGCACTTTCACAGCATCATCTTTCAGGATTTGAAATAGCTCAACTGGGATTCCATCATCTCCACTAGCTTTTAGTGCATATTAGGAACCAGTAAAGAAGAAAAAGTTGGCAATGGAAGAGAAGGGGGAAATGGATAAATTGAAAAATTGGATGGGTTCAAAACAATGAGTAAAGACAGCACAGCTGACCAAAGGAGAGTCCCTTCTTCTTCAAGAAGAGAGAAAAAAAAAAAAAAGATATTCTGGGGTATACATCTGTATATGTAAGTGGTATCATTCCTATTTATAGCAAGTCTCTTAATTCTCAGCGAAGATAGAAAGTGGATCAACATTTTTCTCCATTATTAAAACAACAGAAATACAAATCCTTCTATCTAAATTTCTACTCCTCTTAGAACTCCAATGAAATCTTTTGTAAAAGTCGCCTTTGGTTTGCATGATCCAAAAACAAAAGGTTTCTCCTAGGCATTACTCTTTAGGATTTCCCAGCAAAAGAGGGATCCTGAGTTCCTTAATGGTGAGGTTACTAAGCAACCACGGCAGTATCTAACAATGGCCCTTCAAGGCTTCTAAACCAGGTAAGAAACAGTGTGTACAGTATATTCATTAAAGGACAGCGGATGGTATTACTCCTAGATCCTGTATAGAGAACTAATGAAATTGATGAGTAGATATATCTTGAAATGAAATCTAAAGTTAACACTTCTCTCACCTACCAGGTTAGAACTCTCTGGTAAGAGCACAAAACTCTGGTTACCACAGTTCAATTGTTTGAACAAGGAGGCCATGAGACTGGGGTGGCTTTACTTCTATTGTGGCCCATGTAAGCAAAGCACAATCTCAGCCTATAAATGCCTCCAGGTTACAAAATTGAAGCCTGAGGACAACCAATCACAAACAGCCAACTTGCTTAAACTATACCTGATCAACAATTTCCTTACTTTGTTCCACCCTCTCTCTAAAAGTCTTTCCCTGAGCTCCTGTTTGGAGAAAGAAATGGCAACCCACTCCAGTATTCTTACCTGGAAAATCCCGTGGACAGAGGAGTGTGGCAGGCTACTGTCCATGCGGTCGCAAAGAGTTAGACACGACTGAGCTACTTCACTTGAGCTCCTGCTAGTGGAGCACTCATCATCATTTCTGGTTTGGCACTATTTCAAATATATTTTTGCTCAGATATGCCTCAGTTTATCTGTTAACATCACTCAATGAAAACTATGGACTGAATGAATGAGGGAAAAATTTGGTGAATAATATCTGGATTTGATTTTGCAATTTGCACCTATTCATGCAAATTGTCTTCTCTTCCCTCTAAGGGCATCTCACTGCAAAATATACTGCCTCCTTGGTGAGATGTTCCCTCCCAAGGTAATGGCTTCTACAGCATTGCTATGTCTCTAATGCTTAGCATAGGAATCACTCAATATATACGTCAGGCTTCTGGCAATGATCCCTGCTATCCATTCCCTCTAGAAAGTGCTTCAGACATTCTAATCTATAGTTGCCTTCCTTCAATATCTGGAGAAAGAGATTTTGGAATATTAACTACCATCTACCTAGAAGAAAATAACTGGCTTTTCAAAGGGGTGTGTGTGTATGTGTGTGTTGCACACAATTCTGGTACATTTTGAACAGGCATCAGATTGTGTTACTACATTTGCTCTTCATATTGTTAGGGGAAGCACACTGATTGAAACCGCCCACCCTGGTCAGGTACCATAGTAACCATTTGCATGAGTTGTTTTATGGCAGGAGATCCTGATGAGGAATACGGAACTAATAGGCCACCACCAGCCGGAAGAGTTCGGGAAAGATCCAGAGGAGACACTACCTGTCCGTCCACTTCCCAGAATCCCTCTTGCTAGCATCCATCTTGGCTGAGCGATGCGTGCGCCACCAGGAAAGACTCTGAATTAGAATGATTGGCCAAAGACCACCCGGAAACTAATCCCATCACCATAAAACCCAAGACTGCGAGCCACGCGGCAGAGCAGTTCTCCTGGGTTCCCTTACCTACTGCTCTCCACTCGGGTGCCCTTTCCCAATAAAATCTCTTGCTTTGTCAGCACGTGTCTCCTCGGACAATTCTTTTCCGAGTGTTAGACAAGAGCCCAGTTTCGGGCCCTGGAAGGGGTCCCCCTTCCTGCAACAAATGGCGACCACGAAGGGACATCTTCTTCGCTGAGACTGACATCCTGACCACTCGGGGTTCTCAGGGGCCAGCTTGCCTGCCAATGGACCAGACCCAGCGGCCGCAACTGGGACCCTTTTGTCCCTGGTCTCCTCCTGACACGGACAACTGGCCAGAGTGCCCCGACCGGTAAGGAACAAGAGACTTTATTGACCTCCCTCCTCTTCCCTCTCTCTTTCCTCTCCTTAGCCCTTCCTATCCTTCCCGTTTTTCTAGTCCCCCGGTCCTGGACGCAGGAATCTGGTCGAAGGGCCTCAGCTTAAGCTGAGGATTGGAGACTGATCACCTCCTCTTGGCAGAGAACTCGAACTCTGGTTCTGGTAGGGCCGAGTTCCAGTCCTCCCTTCTCTGGAAGCCCAGGGAAAAGTCCCGTAACGCCTGGGTGTCTGCAGGTGGCAGGAGACGTCTGTAAGGCCACCCCTTTTTCTCTTTCTCTCCCCCACTCCTAGACCTTCTGTCTCGTCCCACTCCTCTTCTCTCAACCTGGCCCTCTTCCCTCTCTTTGAAGACCCAAGTTATTTCCGCTTACTCTGTCTGTCAATACTTGGACCTGAAGTTCTGGGTCTTTGTAAGAGATTTTCAGAGAGGCTACACCCTCTGCTCCCCATCAACTGTGCTTTCTGTTCCTGGGGAGACGATCAGGCGTTAGAAGCCCTCCATCGGGTGCCCTGTTTCTATAAATTCAGCCATTTAATTGCGCATTTGGCTGAGTGCTTCCACGTGGAAGTGATTGACGGGGTTCAGTATAGTCGCACCTGGTCTTGGGTGAAAATTAACACCCTAGATACATCCTTAGGGGTTAACTTACCTTTTGGGACCAGCCCTACAGCCCCATTGATTGTGCTTACTACCGAACATTTCCTTTGGCGCTTATACAATCAGGCCCTTTGGGACCAGGAGAGAGCTTACAATCTCTCTAGAGTCAGATATAGAGGCATCCGCCCCAGTACTGGTCCCTTGGGAACGAGATATAGGCTATACCATCGCTAAAATGGAAAATAAGCCTAGCTTCCCTCTAGACACCCCGCTCGGTTGTCTTTTGGACAACTGGGAGGGACACCAACTGGGAGGGTTAAAAAAAAAAAAAAAACTTATCAAATACTGTACTCAGTACTGGCCTACTTACTCCCTGGGAGGAGGGGAAAAATGGCCCCAGTCAGGATCACTTGGACACAACACCATTTTACAGCTCAGTCTATACTGCAAACGTGTGGGTAAATACAAGGAAGTTCCCTATGTTCAGGCCTTTATGGCCCTCTACCAGGATTCTAAAAAAAAAGGGAAAATATAAGCCTGAGGACTTCGATAAATGCTCTTCCAAAATCCTTTTAGCAAGGCCTAAAACAAAAGATCCCCTTGACCTTCTCTTGACCTCCCCTGCTTCAGCAGAGAGGCCACGAGGAAGGGAGGGTCAGACACGCCCGGAAGTCAGGAGCCCGGCCCAGAAGACATGAGATCAGAAGGGGAGTCACTCCCAGTCACCTCGGCTCCTCCTCCATATGTCCCCTCCCCCATGGGGTTACAATCAGGAAGTAAGCTTTGTCCTCTACAGAAGGAAAGGTCATCCTCAGACAAAATCTGCCCCCTAAGAGAGGTACCAGATGGGGAGGGGGGAACTATGCACATTCATGTTCCATTCTCTATGCAAGACATTACCCAATGCATGGAACAATTGGGTTCATATTCCGAGAACCCCCGAAAATTTAAGGATGAATTTAAGCGTCTTAGCCTTAACTTCTCCCTCACCTGGAGGGATATAATGGTCATCCTCACCTGGTGTTGTAATGATGAGGAAAAAGCTCGAATCCTAGATCAGGCTAGAAAAGTGGCTGATAAAAGACAGCGGGTAGATGTCAGTCTGGCCCCTGCCAAAGAGGCAATTCCCTCGACAGAGCCAGACTGGGATCCTAATACAAGGGCAGGAAAGGAATCCTTAAGACACCTCATTACTTGCCTACTACAGGGAATGACCCAGGGTGTGCGAAAGGTTGTTAATTATAATAAGATAAAAGAGGTTACACACAGAGAGAATGAAAATCCAGCTCTTTTTTTGGGCAGACTCACAGAAGCCTTTAAAAACTTTACCGAGACAGATTTAACAAGTATGGAAGGACGAGTCCTGTTGGCCCATTCCTTCATAACCCAGGCAGCCCCAGACATAAGGAGAAAATTACAAAAACTAGAAAAAGGACCAGAGACCCCAATTTCCGATTTGGTGGAGGAGGCAAATAGGGTGTTTTTGAACAGGGACCGGGAGGAGGAAGCAAGAAGGGAGCAAAAAGAAGTCCGAAAAGATAGGAGAATAGAGAGGCAGACCCAGGCCTTGGCCCAACAACAGGCTAAAATCTTGGCCTTGATTCATCCTGCCACTATGCGAGAGTCCCGGGGAGAGCAAGGAAGGAAAAAAGATCTTAACAATCCACCGCGGCTGAGCCGCACCCAATGTGCCTACTGCAGAGAGGATGGACATTGGAAAAGGGAGTGTCCATATCGCCCTAAGGGAAGGCGTATGGGGACCCCTGCTCCCTCTGTGTTAGTTCTGGGCGACCAGGACTGACGGTGCCCAGCGGCTCGAGAAACCCCCGCGAATGGTGAGATCCAGATCACTCCTCTCGACCCTTGGGTGACTCTACAAATAGAAGGTAAGGATGTGAACTTTCTTCTAGACACGGGGGCTGCCTTCTCCGTTCTTCCTTTCCGATTAAGACCTTTAGACTCCCAGACTAAAACGGTGATAGGGGTAGATGAAAAACCCCAAAACCGGAATTTTACTAAGCCCCTCCATTGTAAGGTGGGAAATTGGCAAGGAACCCACCCCTTCTTATACATCCCTGGTTGCCCTGCTCCCCTACTGGGGAGAGACCTTCTTTGCCGCCTCCAAACCAAAGTGACTTGGGGAAAGGCAGAAGTCGATAATTTTCTTTGCCTAGTGTCTGAATATTTACAGTCAGAGGTAGAAAAAAAGTCTGTCCCTTTCCTAGATGAGGTCAATCCCCAGGTGTGGGATGTCTCCAGCCCTGGTTTAGCCATAAATGTTCCACCGGTAAAGATTTCTCTGAGGCCAAATGCTCCCTACCCCTGGAAAAGACAATATCCCTTAAAACCAGAAGCTCTTGAGGGTCTTAGACCATTAGTTAACAAATACCGAAATACTGGAATTCTAATCAGCTGTGAGTCCCCCTGCAATACTCCAATCTTGCCCGTTAAAAAACCAGATGGATCTTATCGATTCGTCCAGGATCTAAGAGCTGTTAATGAAGCTGTGGTTCCCATCCACCCCATAGTCCCAAACCCGTATACCCTCCTATCCCAAGTCCCAGGAAAAGCCAAGTACTTCTCAGTCTTGGATCTTAAAGATGCTTTCTTTTGCATTCCTCTCCATCCTGAATCCCAAAAACTCTTTGCTTTTGAGTGGCGGGACTTGGAAACGAGGGAGACCATACAACTCTGCTGGACTCGACTACCACAAGGGTTTAGGGATAGCCCTCATATCTTTGGGACTTCCTTGGGGACAGAACTAAGGGAATTAACTTTAACCAATAGTAGTCTAATACAGTATGTGGATGACTTGCTCATAGCTAGTCCAGATTTTACCAGCTCTCAAATGGACACTATTAAAACTCTAAATTTCCTATATGAAAAGGGTTATCGAGTATCCCCCAAAAAGGCTCAGATTAGCTTAACCCAAGTAAAATACCTTGGATTTATAATTACAAAACGAAAAAGAATGCTTGACCCCGAGAGGAAATCCCTCATCTTAAATACCCCGTACCCCCAAACAAAAAAACAGCTTAGGGGATTTTTAGGAATGACCGGGTTTTGCAGGATCTGGATTCCTAATTATGGCAATCTGGCCAAACCCCTATATGAAAAGTTAAGGGGGAAAGAGGAAGAGCCACTCGACTGGGATGAGACCTGCAAGGTGGCCTTTAATGCCCTAAAAGAGTCCATCACTACAGCCCCAGCTTTAGGCCTCCCAAACCTGGAGAAGCCTTTTAGACTCTATGTTTCTGAAAGGATAGGAACTGCTCTTGGGATGTTAGGGCAGATGATGGGGCCTGTATTACAACCCGTGGCTTATCTCTCAAAACAACTAGATGAGGTGGCCAGAGGGTGGCCCACTTGCCTCCGGGCAGTAGCAGCCACCGCTCTTATGGTTAAGGAGGCATCTAGGCTGACCCTGGGTCAGCCCACCACAGTGTATACGCCTCACCAGGTGCAAGCAGTCTTGGAAACTAAGGGGGAAGGATCACCCAATACCAAGCCCTCCTCCTTGACACTCCAGAAATAAGGTTGAGGGTCTGCCAGACTTTAAATCCAGCAACCTTACTGTCAGATCCCCCTACTTCCCCTCTGGATCACCAATGCATACAAATCATAGACGAGTTATACTCTTCTCGCCCGGACCTATCAGAGACACCTTTATCTGACCCAGAGGAAAACTGGTACACAGATGGCAGCAGTTTTGTAGAAAAAGGAGAGAGGAAAGCAGGATATGCAGTAGTGAGCCTAGAAGAAACTAAAGAAAGTGGGTCTCTTCCCCCAGACACCTCAGCCCAGAAAGCTGAACTTTTTGCCCTGACAAGAGCTTTGGAGTTAGGAGAAGGAAAGAGGATTAATGTGTATACGGACTCTAAGTATGCTTTCCTCATTCTGCATGCCCATGCAGCAATTTGGAAAGAAAGAGGGATGCTCAGTGCCCGAAGCTCTCCTATTAAACACAAAGAGCTCATTCTCAGGCTCCTGGAGGCAGTCAAACTTCCTGCAAAATTAGCTGTCATCCACTGCAAGAGTCACCAAAAGGGGCAAGAAAAAGAGGCCCAGGGAAATAGGAAAGCTGATCAAGAGGCAAAACGAGCTGCCAGGAAAGCTACCCCTGCCACTGCTATCTGCCCCCTTTTCCCCAAGGAAACCCTGACTCCAGATTATACCCCAGAGGAACATTCCCGATATGCTGAGCGGGGGTGGGAGATTGGGTCACATGGGTGGTTTCAGCCTGCTCAGGCCCAAATAATACTCCCTGATTCTCAGGTTTGGAAAATTACTAACTCCTTACATAAGAGCACCCATTTTGGAAGAGATAATCTAGAAATCTTGCTTAAGTCTATTCTCTACCATCCCCAGTTAGCTAAGGTTGTTAGACAGGTCACACAGAATTGTGATACCTGTCTAAAAAATAATCCAAAAACCAGACCCTTGCCACCTCTAATTAAACCTGTCCAACATCGGGGATCATACCCAGGAGAGGACTGGCAAATAGATTTTACAGCCATGCCAAAGACCCAAGGGTTTTCTTATTTGCTAGTCTTTATTAACACATTCACAGGATGGATCGAAGCGTTCCCTACTAAGACAGAGAGAGCTACAGAAGTCTGTAAGGCTCTGCTGAAAGAGATAGTGCCTAGGTTTGGGCTGCCTCGGTCACTTCAGAGTGACAATGGGCCCTCATTTACAGCCACGATATCCCAAAACCTAGCCGCATGCTTAGGCATAAAATACCGGCTCCACTCATCCTAGAGGCCTCAAGCTTCAAGAAAGGTAGAGAGAGCCAACCAGACTCTTAAAAGGGCTCTGGCTAAGCTATGCCAAGAAACGCATAATAAGTGGATACACATGCTACCCATAGCCCTCATGAGGATACGGACATCCCCCAAACGGCCACTATTGTTAAGTCCTTATAAAATAATGTATAGACGTCCATTCTTAACTTCTGATTTGTTTTTTGATGAGGATGCCTCACAACACTTAAATCCGTTTCTAAATGCCCTCACTGCTGCCGGTTTTGCAGCAAGTGGGGTGACAGTCTCCTCCCAGCTGCTAAAGGACTGCCCCTGTTCCATTATGCCATGTTCCAGTTGTAAGGCAGATGAAAATCCTGTTCCTCTTTGGCAAACCCATTTTGCTGCCCAACTTAAACCTAGTCATGGTGTCTATTTCATATGTGGGGATAAAGCTTATTTATCCCTACCACCTTTTTAGTCAGAAACTTGCTCCCTAGGGTATGTTACGCCCCACATAGATCTGGCCTAGAGTAATACCTCCTTGCCTCTACCAGTATATACCAACCAGAGGATACGTCGTGCAGTAATACTTACCCCTATTTTCCTGGCATTAGGACTGACTGCTGGTTTAACAGGAGTTGCCATGGGAAAAACTTCTTTACATAAATTTCAGCAGCTTTCTACCGACACTGCTGTATCCATAAAAAAAACAGCGAGGACCCTCCAACACCTACAATCCCAGTTAGACTCCCTAGCCGCAATGGTCCTACAAAATCGTCGGGCCCTAGACTTATTGACTGCAGGACAGAGAGGCACTTGTCTATATCTAAAGGAAGAATGCTGTTTTTATTATAACCAGCCTGGGCAGGTCCAAGAAGATATCAAGGGGCTTTTGAAACAGGCTACAAAGATCCGGGATTTAAGTTCAACAGGTGTACGGAGTTCTCCTTCTTTCCCTTCTTGGCTCTTACCATTCATGGGTCCAGTGATAACTATCCTATTAGGCCTCCTACTTGGCCCTTGTATACTCCAACTCCTTACAAAGTTTATCTCCAGCAGACTCCAGCAGTTCCAGGCCAAATTGATGTTACTACAAGGGTGAGAGCTGGTTTCAAATATAGAACACCCCAACTTAGATCAGGTAGAGAGAGACTTCTGCTCTGCTAGGCAGGCCTACGCCCCGACACAGCAGGAAGAAGTTACAGAAAAAAGAGACCTCCGCCCCAATTCCCAAGAAGCATCTTGAATATGAAGTCTCTCAGGGGGGAGTTGTTAGGGGAAGCACACTGATTGAAACCGCCCACCCTGGTCAGGTACCATAGTAACCATTTGCATGAGTTGTTTTATGGCAGGAGATCCTGATAAGGAATACGGAACTAATAGGCCACCACCAGCCGGAAGAGTTCGGGAAAGATCGAACTAATAGGCCACCACCAGCCGGAAGAGTTCGGGAAAGATCGAGAGGAGACACTACCTGTCTGTCCACTTCCCAGAATCCCTCCTGCTAGCATCCATCTTGGCTGAGCGATGCGTGCGCCACCAGGAAAGACTCTGAATTAGAATGATTGGCCAAAGACCACCCGGAAACTAATCCCATCACCATAAAACCCAAGACTGCGAGCCACGTGGCAGAGCAGTTCTAATGGGTTCCCTTACCTACTGCTCTCCACCCGGGTGCCCTTTCCCAATAAAATCTCTTGCTTTGTCAGCACGTGTCTCCTCGGACAATTCTTTTCCGAGTGTTAGACAAGAGCCCAGTTTCGGGCCCTGGAAGGGGTCCCCCTTCCTGCAACAATATGAATGAAGACTGTAGGTCTGAGATACAATCTGTGAGAGTCAAATTTCCACCCATAAGACAGAGATACCTTGAAAAATGCATTTCACTGAAATTGTATTCTAAATGAATATTCACAACTAGACATGCATGCCGGGAGCCATTATGGGACATCCCACCCATGACAAGGTCATGAGGAGAAGACCTGAAACGCAAGGCTGTTCAGGCTACAAGGGACCCTCAGGTTGACCCCGGCCTCTACCCCACCCTGTATCCTCCCCTTCTTGCTATTGTCCTTGTTCGTCCCTTTGCGGATCTTTGCGTTGCCTGCCGAGAGCTCTCCTGCTCCTCTTTCACTAAATAAAGACCAACTTAGAACCCTAATTAATAAATCTCCTGGACGCTGGTTCCCTATGAAGGGGCCAGGGATGAAGGAAATGTTTCAAGTAAAAACCCTTTTGCTGGCACTCTGGTTTCTTTGGCAAATGCGTACTAATATACCTGACTGCTCACAACACCTTAATCATAAACAGCATAAAAAACCTGATCACAAAAGGCCCTAATGGTCACAGAACCCTTCAAGGGATGAGGAGGCCCTATTAGAGAACACAAAAATATTATTATAAAAGTGGTTATAGTTAAAGATTTATAAGAGTTTAGGATTGTTAATTTTAACCAGGAGTGCTAAACAGAGGCTGCCTCACCAGAGCTGCAGAGTCTTTGTGTGGTAAACTTTTTAGATAAATTTAGCTGAGAACTTTTGCAAAAAGACTGACCTTTGTGTTAACAGGATTGTATTTCTACTATGTTGCAACCTCCTCTACCGTGAGACTGCAACTTTTCTGTTTTCTGCTAAGCTCAAGGCAAAATAGAACAATAAAGAATAGACTACGAAAAACAGCTTTGCCTTCACCTAGGTCATAAAATGTTAATAGGCCCCAAGGCCAGAAGATAATGTACAAAGATCCACTATGAAAGAAGACTCTCATAAACAAAGAAGTATGCAGAAAACACCCTGGTTTTGTAAAGGACAAACTGACATAATATTAAACTAAACTTTGTATGCTTATCTTTCACCTACCCTTAGAAATGTACTACTTAGGGTATAAAGGCTATGGTAAAAAATAAAACACTGCCAGACCCTGCTGCACACTCCAGTCTGGTCTCTCTCTCTCTCTCTCTCTCTCTCTCCCCACCGTTCATCCTGAGGGTACCCCTGGATCCTGCTGAGGCTGGACCTCGGCACATGCAAATTAAGAAATTGATTTAAATACAGTAAAATTGATTTCACCCTAGTTTCAAGAAACTTGGAAAATAGAACTTCACACTTGGCAAACTTGGCTGTAAAAATGCACTAAGGTATTTCAGTCTTCTCATCAACCATAACTTTTGATCAAAAGTGAATGCCTTACCAGAAAAACAAACAACCCAATCAAAAATGGCTAGAAGACCTAAACAGACATTTCTCCAAAGAAGACATACAGATGGCTAATAAACACACGGAAAGATGTTCAACATTACTCATTATTAGAAAAATGCAAATTGAAACTATAATTAAGTATCACCTCACACCAATCAGAATGTCCATCATCAAAAAAAATCCACAAACAACAAATGCTGGAGAGGGTATGGAGAAAAGGGAACCCTCCTGCATTGTTAGTGGGAATGTAAATTGATACATCCACTATAGAGAACAGTAGAGAGATTCCTTTAAAAACTGAGAATAAAACTACCATATGACCCAACAAACCCATTATAGGGCATATACTTTGAGGAAGCCATAATTGAAGAATACTCATGTATCCCTAATGTTCGTGGCAGCACTGTTTACAATAGCTAGGACATGGAAGTAACCTAGATGTCCATCTACAGGTGAATGGATAAGGATGCGGTACATATATATGATGGACTATTACTCAGTCATGAAAAGGAACACATTTGAGTCAGTTCTAATGAGGTGGATGAACCTACAGCCTGTTATACACAGTGAATTAGGTCAGAAAGAGGGGGAAACTCATAAATACATATATTAACACATATATACAGACTCTAGAACGATGGTACTGATGGATCTATGTGCAGGGCAGCAGTGGAGACACAGACGTGCAGACACAGTGAGGGAAGGAAAGGGTGGAATGAACCGAGCAAGCAGCATTGAAACATATACATTACCACATGTAAAATAAGTAGTGGGAATTTGTTGTATGACATAGGAAGCTCCAACCCGGGGCTCTGTGACGACCTAGAGGGGTGAGGTAAAGTGGGACGTGGGAGGGAGGTTCAGGAGGAAGGGGACATAGGTATGTGTATGGATGATTCATGTTGATGAATGACACAAACTAACATAATATTATAAAGCAATTATCCTCCAATTAAAAATAAATTTTAAAAAGTAAATGCCTTTGTTACCTACAGATTTGTTTGTTTACCTCTGTCAGAGACTAAGCTGTTCATAAAATCTAATGGGTTCACGTGGCTCCATGTTGGCTAATTTAAAAAAAAAAAAAAAAAGCATGGATTTGAGGACTTTTCTGCCCTGTTTATGCACAAAAATTACCCTAAACTGGAAGATGTTTTGTGTTCCTTTACTCCCCTCTGCTGGTAAGTTCTAATATAGTGCTTAACTATTGAAAAGTTGATAGAAAATGTTCGCTGTGTTCTTAAAACCATAAGAGAAAATAATGTTGAAAATCATGGGAAAAAATTTGCAATTCTTTCAGTTTGATTTATTAAACATTATTTTCTAGAATAAATCATTGGCCTCAGTTCAGTCACTCAGTTGTGTTCAACTCTTGGTGATCACATGAACTGCAGCATGCCAGGCTTCCCTGTCCATCACCAGCTTCCGGAGGTTGCTCTGGAATAAACCCACCATAGGAGTGGGTTGCCATTTCCATCTCCAGGATATCTTCCTGACCCAGGGATTGAACTCCGGTCTCCTGCATTGCAGGCAGACACTTTACCATCTGAGCCGCCAGGGAAGCCATATGATCCAGAAATCCCACTCCTAGGCATATACCCTGAGGAAACCAAAATTGAAAGAGACACATTGTTCTTTGCAGCACTATTTACAATAGCTAGAACATGGAAGCAACCTAGATGTCCATCGACAGATGAATGGATAAAGAAGTTGTGGTACACAATGAAATATTATTCAGCCATAAAAAGGAACACATTTGAGTCAGTTCTGATGAGGTGGATGAACCTAGAACCTATTATACAGAGTGATGTGAGTCAGAAAGAGAAAGATAAATATCATATTCTAATGCATATATATGGAATCTAGAAAAATGGTACTGAAAAATTTATTTATAGGGCAGCAATGGAGAAACAGACATAGAGAATGGACTTATGGACATGGGGAGAGGGGAGGAGAGGGTGAGATGTATGAAAAGAGTGACATAGAAACTTACATTACCACATGTAAAATAGATAGCCAATGGGAATTTGCCATGTGGCCCAGGAAACTCAAACAGGGGTTCTGTGTCAGCCTGGAGGGGTGGGATGGGGAGGGAGGTTCAGGAGGGAGTGGATATGTTTATACTTATGGCTGATTCATGTTGAGGTTTGAGAGAAAACAACAAAATTCTGTAAATCAATTATCCTTCAATAAAAAATAAATACATTTAAAAAACAAAACAAAATCTGTGAACAATAAAGACTGGAGAGGATATGAAGAAATAGGAACTCTCCTGCACTGTTGGTGGGAATGTAAATTGAAACAGACACTATGGAGAACAGTATGGAGATTCCTTGAGACACCAGGAATAAAGCTATCATGTGTAAGTTGCTCAGTCATGTCTGACTCTTTGCAATCCCATGGACTGTAACCTGCCATGCTCCTCTGTTCATCGAATTTCCCAGGCAAGAATCCTGGAGTGGGTTGCCATTTCCGTCTCCAGGGGATCTTCCTGACCCAGGGATTGAACTCCGGTCTCCTGCATTGCAGGCAGACACTTTACCATCTGAGCCGCCAGGGAAGCCATATGATCCAGCAATTCCACTTCTGGGCATATATCCTGAGAATACCACAATTCAAAAAGACACATGCAGCCCAGTGTTCATTGCAACACTATTTACAATAGCCAGGACATGGAGGCAACCTAATTGTCCTTCAACAGAAGAATGGATAAAGAAGTTGTGGTTCATATATACAATGGAATATTGTTGTTGTTCAGTCACTAGGTCGTGTCCGACTCTTTGCAACCTCATGAGCTATAGCATGTCAGGCCTCCCTGTCCTTTACTATCTCCCTGAGTTTGCTCAAATTCATGTCCATTGATTCGGTGATGCTATCTTACCATGTCATTCTCTGCCACCCTGTTTTCCTTTTGCCTTCAATCTTTCCCAGCATCAGGTCTTTTCCAATGAGTCATCTCTTTGCATCAGGTGGCCAAAGTATTGGAGCTTCAGCTTCAGCATTGGTCCTTCCAATGAATATTCAGGGTTAGGTATAGTGAGGTGGATGAACCGAGAGCCTGTTGTACACAGTGAAGTCAGTCAGAAAGAAAAGAACAAATATTGTATACAATACAAGTGTGTGTGTCCTTAGCTGCTCAGTCATGTCCCACTCTTTGTGACCCCATGGAATGTAGCCTGCCAGGCTCCTCTGTCCTTGAGGATTCTCCAGGCAAGATCACTGGAGTGGGTTGCCATGCCCTCCTCCAGGGGATCTTTCTAATCCAGGGATTGAACCCAGGTTTCCCACACTTCAGGTGAATTCTTTACCATCTGAGCCACCAGGGAATGGAATTTAGAAAAACAGTACAGATGAACCTGTGTGCATGGAAGGAATGGAGATACAGATGTAGAGAACAAACCTATGGACTCAGCAGGGGAAGGAGAGAGTGGGACGAATTAAAAAAGTAGCATCTACATATATATAGTATATATATATATATATATATATATAGTATAGTATATAGTATATAGTAGTATATATATATATATATATATAGTATAGTATATATATATATACTACCATGTGTAAAACAGATAGCTAGTGGGAAGCTGCTGCATAAGACAGGGAGCCCAGCCATGTGCTCTGTGAGGACCTAGAGGGATGGATGGGAGAGAGCAGGGAGACTCAAGAGGGAGGGAATATATATATAATTATGGATGATTTGCATTGTTGTATGGAAGAAACCAATACAACATTGAAAAGCAATTATTCTCCAGTTAGAAACAAAATTTCTTTAAAAGTACCAAAAAAAAAAAAAAGAGGCTGTTCTCAAGTTCACTGGTATTCCCTGCAGAAAAGGTGCTGCAGTCCAGTTGTGTGTCTATCAGACTGAGCGTGTATTCTGGAGCCAGGCAGATACAGACTGGAACCTTAGCTCTGCCATCTAACAGTTTAGGACCTTGTACAGTTTTCTTAACCTTTCTAAGCCTCATTTCTCTCATTTGTAAAACAGGAATAGTACCTATTTCTGAGGGCTGCTATGAGGATTAATGCCTGATCTGTTGCATACAATAAATACTAGTTCCTTCTGCCTCTCTGCTTGGTGAAATTTCTCAGATGGCAGAGTAATTAAGTTTTGCCATAGGGAACACCAAAGATCATTTCAGTTATAAGGTTGTGAAGGTCAGTAAGCTCTTTCCGAGGAATTTTTCTTAAGAAACATTTCCTAGAAATATTTACCAACCAGGCCCCACAGCTGCTTCACCCAGAATTTCTGTAGGTATCAAGGATCCTCTTCTGAATGTGAGAGATCCATGGAGCTTCATCTTTGCTTCTGTACACTCTTTCTGGGCTGCAAGGCTACTATCTACGTTGAACAACTGCTTTTACTTGTTACAATATTGCTTCCATTTTAAGTTTTTGGTTTTTTGGCCATGAGGCACATGGGATTTTAGCCCCCCCGACCAGGGGTCGAACCCACACTCCCTGCATGCCACTTCTGCTTGGAGCAGTGCAGAGGGACAGATCCATGCAGGGCTGACCCTGCTGCATGGATAGTGGATGAACAGGTCATGAATTTAGGCTGGTCAGCATCATAGACCCAGGAGGTCAGGTGCCCAGTATCCTTGAGAAACCACTAGCACTCCTTTAACCATCATCCTCATCTCAAATGTGTGAAGATGTCTTACCCGCTGGTCCTGTGACCTATCACCCACTCTTGTCTCACCTTTAAGACTCCTGGCATGGGTTAAGAGAATACACTCATTTTAATTCTGGCCATAAAAATGTACTGAGGTAGTTCATTCTTCTCATCTCCAATAAATTTTGATCAAAAGTCAAGGCATTTGGATTTTAATGCCTCATATATTCTGTGGATTATAGTAATGTACTTTACTGCCATGACCTTTTCAATTTTCTGGAGTTTGCTTGACTTAGTCGGGAGCTCTTCTCTGTTTACAGTATTATTGACCTTTCTGCACGAGGCACACAGAAGACAGATTAAACACACTAGACTCTTCGAGGGACACTTGCCATGGGGAAGTCTCACACCAGCTCTGTCAGTCTGACAGTGAAGTGGGGATACTGTCCTTTCCCCCTGTGTTCAGCATTTGGGAGTGAACGCCTTTGCTCTAAGGAGTATGGAGAAAGGATCACATTCAAAAGATCCTGGAGAAGAATTCTACACACAGTACGGCACACAGGATAAAACTTCTCCTATGGCTTGGCATTTCCTCCAGCTGTCAGGATTCCCCAACGGCTGAGACTTCTGAGTTTGTACCAGCTACAAATACCTGTAAAACTTATTAACAGTTAACATTTATTGAGGTCTTCAGTGCACTGGGCAAGATACTAATAATTTCATGAATCACGTAAGTCTTATAAGAGGTGGATACTCTAATAATTTCCACTATAGGTGAGGAATCTGGGGCTCAGACAAGTTAGGTAACTTTTCCATAATTACATGGTAGAGCTGGAATTCAACCTCTGGTCACCTGACTTCATTGTCTTCGAAGGGTATTCTCAATGGGCTTACATGAACAGGGTGAACACTCCTCAAACACCAACCACCGAGTGCTTGGAAATAATGAGAGAAAAAATAATTTACCAGTCAAATACAGGAAGAGCAGCCCACTCCCTCCTCTTATTGGAAAGTCCCAGTGCACAATGGTGTATTAAAAGCCCTAGAGTCCCTATGGTAAAGAAACTGGTACATTTGTTTGACAGGAGACCTTTTTAACACTCTAAACAACTAGAGATCTGGAGTCTGTGCCCACAGACGTGTTGGCCTATAGGACCCCTGCCTTCCTCTCCTCCCAAATCCAGAGTCTTGCATTTTTCATCCTCCCGGTGTTCTGTTGCTTTTGTCTGTCTGATTATCCTATTCTGTAAGAGTGGGAGGGAAAGCTTTTCTTGCTAATAGGAATCCCTTATTTAATAATTCAAAAAGCATTCATTGAGATCTTTAGTCAAAGTTCAGGGCTACATTTTATGGGATGTGAACATGAACCTGGCCCCTGCCCTCTCAAGGGAATTTAGACCTGGAGGAGGAAAGTGATGTGTGCAACTAGCTGCTCCCACCAAGGACTCTAGTGTTGCCTCTCTGAACCCTCAGGGAAGGTTTTGTGGGAGAAATCACCTGAAGGAAGATGAGTGTCATACAATTCATGTAACTTTGTGACTTGCTTTTTCTCAAATTATATCTTGAACACCCTCCAAATCAATAAATTCATATCACTCGTGTGTGTATGTGTGTGTTAGTCGCTCAGCTGTGTCCGACTCTTTGCGACCCCATGGACTGTAGCCCACCAGGCTCCTTTTTCCGTGGGATTCTCCAGGCAAGAATACTGGAGTGGGTTGCCATTTCCTTCTCCATGTAATGGTGCTCAATAACTTATTAAGCCTGTATTGTGGTTGAAGGCACTATTAAACTGTCCACTTTGTAGTTTTGCGAAAGACAGAAAAAATCTTAAGCTTTTCTATACTTATAGTTTTATGTAATCATTTTGGCTTATCTATCACTGTCTTTTTCCACTCCATTTTTCCTATCTTCCCTCACACCACTGTAAAAAAAACCAGTTTGAATTTCTTGCTCTAGAACAGAACAGAAATTTGCAAGTGTCTCTTCCACTCATGAGTCTCCGAAGGCTATTATTCTATGTTTGACACCTTTTGTCTCAGAGTTATCACAAGTCCTCGACTTTTTTTGGATATCAGAACACCACATAAGGCAACCTCAAAAGGCAAAAGAAACCCTGTGACCTGAGACTAAAAGACCTAAAACTGAGTAGTCAGATAACATTTACTCTCTATTCTATTTGCATGATATAAAATACAACAAAACATTTTGTTGGGTTTTCCCACCTAATAACTCACAGTAAGAAATATTTATGAGTTCAGACCAATTGTCCTTTGAGCCTAGTCCAGAGTTTCTTAAACTTCAGTGTATAGATAACTCATCTGGAAATGTTATAAAAAGGCAGATTCTGATTCAGTAGATCTGGAGTGAGGCCTGAGTTACTTCTTTTCTAACTTTTCCATGGTGATAGCAGCGGTGCTGATTCATGGACCACATTTTGATAGCAAGGCTCTAGCTGGGAGCGCTGATTAGGGAAAGCATCAACCCTATGCCTTAGGGCTGCCTGAATAACAGGGACTGAGAAGGTTTGTGAGCAGGAGGCTTACTGGGGCAAACTCTTGGAACAGCAAGAGCAAACGAGTTTGGAAAGCAGGACTGGACAGATGGAAAGGCCGAGTTGTGATACAGTTGCCACATAGGCCTCAGCTCATCCTATAAGACTTTCTAGGGTTGGGAGGCCCTTCAGTCGTCCTGAACTGAGGTTAGGGACAGGTCTATGTCCCCCCACAAGGACCAGACATGGCACACAGACTGCCCCCCGGAGGAGGCGTCATCTGGGGTGAGGCAGCTCCCTTCTGTGAGAGCAATTCTCCACCCTCAGAGGGACTTGGCTGTGAGCCGTCTGTAGCCAATACTCCTGTAAGCAAAAAAAGAGCAAGCACCTCAGCCTTGGAGGGTGATGTAGGTGAAGCATCGCTGTGCCATTATTCTGGTGAGAACTGCAGTGACCTGAGAAAATCACTATATTATTTTCTGTTTTTCAAGCTAAATTTTAGACATCTCCCCAAATGTTTTGGTTTTATTAATCAGTGAAATCATGTCTCTGCAATGTGCCAGGTCTTGAAGACAATGATTTCAATGCCAATCACTTTGGCTTTACAGAGAATATCTCTGGATCTGATTTGGAAAGCTACTCAAGTCACCTTCTCCCAAGCAGGGGTGCAAGAAAAAAATGTAGGGAAGAACTTTGGGAGATACTTGACTAATTTCACAGAAAAGAGAGCTAAGTGGGATAGCTAAAGAAAAAGATGTGTGCTGCCTAGTGGGGCTAACTAGAAGCAAAGTCTAGGGAATTCCCTTGCCGTCTAGTGGTTAGGACTCTAGGGACCTGGGGTTCAATCCCTGTTTGGGGAATTAAGATCCCCACAAACTGCAGGGCACAGACAAAATTAAAATCAAATAGATAAAAATAAAGGCAAAGTCTAATGATCCAGTCAAGGTACTCTATGGGGCATTCAGTAGTAGTGTCTTGCTACTTCTAGAGGTAGGTGTGGGAGTTTGCTGAAGTGAGATAAAATGTCTAGGGCTGAGTAGCCATATAGAAAAAGGTAAAGCTTGATCCACCCTTTATTCTCCAATGGATAAATTCCAAATGGATCAGAGATGTAAATTTTTTTAAAAATGAAGCCATACTGATATATTTTCAAAAAGAATAAATGAATTCTTTTATAAGTTGGGAGTGGGAAAAACATTCCTACCTATCATCCAGGTCTCATTAAGGGAAGAGGTTGATTATTTTAACTACAGTTTAAACAGACAACAGATAAGCAAAGCAAATAGTCCAATAAAGGTTAGTTTTTAAAAGTGCAACCCAGGACTTCCCTGGTGGCCTAGTGGTTAAAGATTCACCTGCTGATGCAGGGGACATGGGTTCAGTCCCTGGTTGGGGAAGATCCCACATGTTGCAGAGCAACTAAGCCCCTGCACCACAACTATGTGCATGCCCTAGAACCATTCTCTGTAACAAGAGAAGCCACCTCAATAAAGGTCTGGCTGAATCAACTACAGTACATTCATAGTAACCAAAGAGAAGATGTATATGCAGCTCATTTAAAACACAGTTTTTTTCTGTACATTTCCAGTGGGACACTAATATGGAGGGAAAAAACACACACGCAAATTTAAACTTCATTCAGCAGTCTTATGTTAGCAATACTGCTATTCTTATTCTGTTAATATATATGTATTATTTATACATAAAGAGTTATGTGTGTATTTATAAATATGAATAAAGCAAGTAAATAATTGTGTCAATACACTAAGAACTAGTATTTTCATCTTAAGAGAAAGGACAAAACATAAAATCAAAGAGCTCAGCTTTAAAGAAAAAGCATTAAGACACAGTTAGAAAAATTAATATTCAAGAGATACAGTGGGTCCTAAAACCCAAAACAAAGAGAAGTTTGGGTAAAGGAGGAGGCTAAAAACCATGTAAGTAATTTTTTATAGTTATGTCTGAAGCAAGAAAAGAGGAGAAATATGTTTAGTATAGCCTCTGATGTACTGGTCCTGTCAAAATGGATAGCTTTTTCTGTAGTGCTTTTGTCTCCTGAATGCTAGTCCCAGTCCACCATCCCACCTTCACTTTTTATTAAGTTAATTTCTGCTGATTCTTCAGATCAGTTCGTTGTTACATCACTCCTCCCCCATCAAGGATCTTTCATTGTACCCTATCACAGAATATTCCTTTCCTTAGGGCATGTCTCCTGGTTAATAATTATGTCCCCGTTCATATAATTACTTGGTTGATGGTCTCCCCTGCTCCCTCCCTCGGAGGGCCGAAATCGTGTCTGGTTTCACTCACCCTGTATCAAACTGCTCGTGTATATGCTCAGTCGCTTCAGTCCCGACTCTGTGACCCCATGGGCTGCAGCCCGCCGGGCTCTTCTTTCCATGGGATTCTCCAGGCAAGAATACTGCAGGGGGCTGCCATGTCTGTTTCCATTTCAGGGCATCCTCTTAGATGGGAAAGGGTAGACTATCTAAGCACCTGAACTCCAAAAGGAACAAAATGCTTCTAAGAAAAAACTGTTCCCCACTTAAACCCTTTCAAGTCGGGCAAATGACGCATTTGGCCTCTGGCAATAAGCACACAAATGGATAAGGCAGATAAAGTTTTGTTTGTGTGTACGTGGTGTGTTTTTTTTTTTTTTTTTTTTTTTGTTACTCTTGCCAAGTTTACATGGGACGGAGGCATGGGTGGTAGTAAGCGTATGCTGTAGTATTTGAGTCCAAATCTCCAGCCCTAAGAATATTTAATCCCTGATGGGACTGCTGACGTTTGAGAATGGAAAAGCAGCCCGGGGACGAGTGCTGGGTATGTGCAGTCTTGTCTGTCAACAAGAGAAACCACGCTCTCTGCAGCGTGAAGGCCGGGAACCAGTCTCCTTCGTGGTCTAAGTCCAGACCTCACCGAATGAAGCTTTTGCAGCGGCCGCCTCCCCTAGATTTTCCTCCCGCACTCCATTCTCTCTTGACAGGTCTTCTTTATTGTATTTTAACTACCTAAACGCAAAGATCTGGGCGTCATCATCAGTCCCCTAAGTATGGACCAGTTCCCCAAAGCCGAAGTTTCCACTAAACAGTCCGGCTTAGGGTTACTAAAATCAGCGTTGATGAATCCCGACCAAATGGTCTCCCTTACGGGGCCGTAGAACCGGTTTCTTCGTAAAAGGGCCTTCAGCCTCCGCCGAGATCTTAAAAAAAAAAAAAAAGAGAATGAGGTGTCTACTACATTTCCCCAAATATATTATCTCAGGTTCAGACCAGGTGTTTTAAAATACACAATAGACAGTATTTCTCTATAAATTATGGCTAAGAAGGAGCAAGTGGAACCCATTTTTCTTTCCGTGTTTCTTAGTTTTGCCCTCCGCACCCTTCGTGCCCCACCCCGCCGCCCGCCCCCGGCCGGTAACCCGGTAACGCCTGGACAGGCAGCTCCTGGCCACCCTCCGGGGTCCTGATTTTGAAAAGAGGAGCGGACCAATCAGAGTGCGGAGCGCTGTTTGGCGCTGCCATTTGAGCCTGGGCTGAAAGCGAGGGTGGGCCGGCCGCGGCACCTTGGGTGTCTGCAGAGGCGGTGGGGGCGGAGGAATGAGGAGGGTCGCTCGACTTCAGTAAGCGCACCGGGATGTGCTGGCCGGGGCAGCCGGCAGGCTGATGGGGGAGGGAGGGAGCAGCCTGTGAAACGGGGTGACGGCGGCCACCAGCCCGGGCGGGGACCGGGACTGGGAGAGGCCCCTGAGCAGCCGGCTGGTCCGGGGGCTGGGCTAGGGTGGGGGGCGTGGGGTCGCAGGGACAGACGCTCAGCCGAGCCTGCGGGGGTAAGGAGGGCGAAAAGAAGGGTAGGCTTTACTGGTCGGAGAGAGACAGGACAAAGGGAGGTTTGGAAGAGAGTGGCTGGAAGTAGTGAGAAGCTGGTAACAGGCGTGCTGCAAGGATCTGAGAAAAAGAAGGGAAATCTATGTAAGTAGCTGAAACGATTAAGTGACAAGAAAGAAGGCCAGTGAAAGTGAAGGGAAGGTGAGGGGTGGCACAGGGCTAAGAGAAGGGTCGGTGGAAGTGTATAGAGGATCGAGGAAAAAGCCGTGGAAGTGGCTGGGGTCCGGGGCCGGAAGGCAGGGGAGCTGAGCGCAAAACTGAGAGTGTTTGGAAACTGGAAGGCTTGGTGGCGAAAGAGGATCAGGACTCAGATCGCACCTCGGAGAGTGAGCGACATGTCCGGGATGTGGGATCAGAGGTTGGTGCGTTTGGCGGTTGTGCAGCAGCTTCGGGCTGCCTATGGAATTAAGGTCAAGGGTGGCCGGGCGCAGAGCGATCGCAGGAGACCGGAAACAGCAACCACGGAAATAGTGGTAAGTTCTGGGGAAAGAGGTTTAGATTTTAGGGGCAGGGGGCGCATTCTGGACCGTCGCTTATTACCAGGTCATGCTAAAATGTTCTTTCTGTATGGATCCAAAAGAGTATGTTTAAGTGTATCAACCGCAGCAACATTGACATTTTGAACTAGATAATTCTTTGAGGGGCCTAGGGGTTAGCTGTTGTGTACATCATAGGATCTTTAGCAGCATTGGCTTCTACACACGAGAGGCCAATAGAGTGTCCCAGTTGTGACAATTAAAAATGTCTCCAGAAATTGCCAACTTAGTATTTTGAACAAGTCGCACGTGGGGAGGGAGACACACTTTCACCACTGTTGAGTAATATTTGGAGAGGGACAAGGGATACCAGTACATTTTCTAAATGAATCAGTAAATGAGGAGATGTGATAGCATTAGGAATAGGCTTTAAATGAGTAAATTGAGAAACCACAGTGGAATAGTTCAGAAGCAGTTGATTTTTGGGTGGTTGAGGTAAGGGGATTTTGAATGAGATTTTAATATTTGTACAGAATCCTCAAGAATTTCATTGTGAAAAATAAGTTGCATATAAGGATTTTGTTTTATATTTATATATAAATATATACCTTATATATATACACACCTAATTACATGGTACTTTCTTTTAAGATCTTTTAAGTAGGTTTGTAAGTGTGTGAAAGAATTTGTGTGCATATTTCTTTTTCTTACCTCTAAGGAAAGCTGACACTTTGCTTCTAGAGTCAGATAGACTTTGATTTGTGTTTGATTCATGCTCTCCTCCTATTTGGGGTGTGATCTTGGGCTGCTTGTCCTAAGCCTCAGTTTCCTACTCTATAAAATTGGAATGGTATCTCTCCTTGAGTTGTTTGGGGGAGTTAAAAAATAAGATTTGTAGATAAGACTAGCACACAGTGCCTGTCACATGCCACTTATTTATTCATCCAGTTGTTATGATAATAAGAGGTCTACATTTCAAATTAGTAGTCATGCTAGAAACCCTAATAAAGTAGAGAAATACAGAAGATTATTGTGTTATGAGATCTAACATGTTAGGTAATTATTTAAATACTAGATTTCTTTAGCTCTTTGGTGTTTTATTTTCTAATGAGAGTTTTGAGCTCTTTATGAAAAGTGCTAGGCATCTTTTTAAAGATGATATTGTAAATGGTGTTCTATTAAATTTTAAAAGCATGTTATTAGTTTTATGAGATTAAATTATAGCACTTATTTGTGAAGTCAATTATTGTGTGTAATGAACAAAAAAAAACACACCAACTCTGAGTTCTAGGTATGTATGACATTTGTAAACTTCAGCTTCGGCATATGATTTATTTTTGCATTTTGTTTAATTGTGTAGTATCAAGAAAATTCTGATTTACCCAAATAAGGGGTTGCCTATACTAACATAATTTTTTTTTTCCTTAAAATTTTTTTTGGCTGCACCTTGTAGCATGTGGGAAATTAGTCCCTGATCGGGGCCTTTTCCAATGAGTCAGCTCTTCCAAATCAGGTGGCCTAAGTATTGGAGCTTCAGCTTCAGCATCAGTCCTTCCAATGAATATTTAGGGTTGCTTTCCTTTATGATTGACTGGTTTGATCTCCTTGCAGTCCAAGGGACTCTCAGGGGTCCTCTGTAGCACCACAGCTTGAAAGCATCAATTCTTTGGCACTCTGCCTTCTTTGTGGATCAACTCTCACATCTGTACATGAATACTGGAAAAACCATAGCTTGACTAGACGGACCTTTGCTGGCAAAGTGATGTTGCTGCTTTTTAATACGTTGTCTGGGTTTGTCATAGCTTTCCTACCAAGGAGCAAGAGTCTTAATTTCATGGCTGCAATCATCATCTGCAGTGATTTTGTAGCCCAAGAAAATAAAATGTTACTGCTTCCCCTTTCCCCTTCCTATTTGTGATGGGGCCGGATGCCATGATCTTTCGGTTTTTAAAAGTTGAGTTTCAGGCCAGCTTTTTCACTCCTCTTTTCACACCCATCAAGAGGCTCTTTAGTTCCTCTTCACTTTGTGCCATCAGAGTGGTTGTTGTTACTGTTTAGTTGCCCACCCCTCTTCCATCTCCTTCATCAGCTCCCTTTTTCTTCTATTCCTTAAGTGTGGATCTTCCCCAGGGTTCAGATCTCTGTTCCTCTTTTCTGCTCTGCCCCTTTTGTTGTTGTTCCGTCACTAAGTCATGGCCAGCTCTTTTTGACTCCATGGACTGCAGCACTCCAGTCCTCCCTGTCCTTGACTATCTCCTGGAATTTGCTCAAACTCATGTCCATTGAATCCATAATGCTGTTCCACCATCTCATTCTCTGTCACCCCCTTCTCCTCCTGCCCTCAGTCTTTCCAAGCATCAGGGTCTTTTCCAGTGAGTCAGGTGTCTAAAGTATTGGAGCTTCTTCAGCTTCAGCGTTAGAGTAGTATCATCTGCATATCTGAGGTTGTTGATATTCCTCCCAGCAATCTTGATTCCAGCTTGTGATTGATTCATCCAGCCTGGGATTTCGCATGATGTACTCTGCATAGAAGTTAAATAAGCAGATGACAACATACTGCCTTGTCATATTCGTTTCCCAATTTTGAACCAGTTAGTTTTTCCATGTGCGGTTCTAACAATTGCTTCTTGGCCCGATACAGGTTTCTCAGGAGACGGGTAAGGTGGTATGGCACTCCTAGCTCTTTAAGAATTTTCCATTTTGTTATGATCCACACAGTCAAAGGCTTTAGCATAGTCAATGAAGCAGAAGTAGATGTTTTTCTGGAACTCCGTTGCTCTCTTTTCTATATTCATCAATTAAATTGAACCAGATGCTTGAAAAAGGACTAGTAAGATTTTGTCAGATCATTAAGGTGAATGGTTTTGCCATGTAATGCAGCTTGCAGAATCTTAGTTCCACGAGGGATGGAACCCTGACTCAAAGCAGTGAGTCCTAACCACTGGACTGCCAGGAAATTCCCTGAATGATTTATTATTGTTAATAAAAGTTAAATGTTAAAATATGCTTTAAAAATGTTAAGTGCTTCAAGAGCATTCAGGGAGAGCAGATGTATCTAAAATAAATTAACATATGTGATTAGGTGTGCCCACTTAATATAATTTTATATAAGCAGACATGTACAGGCTTGAATTAAAAATAAATTCAAGTCCAAGGTATTGCTACAGGCTTCTTAAACAGTGACTCATTTTTAAAGTTTGAATATATGCCCAAAAATAGTGGTAGATTCTTTATTCAGAGGTACGCATACTCAATCAACATGTGGATATACTCTTGGGATCTTCAAATGAATTAAAGTTTGAAGGTAATACATTCTATTGTGACTTAAAAATGGTTTTCAAAGTGTGAAATAAAATTTAAATTGTTTACAAAATCCTTTCCTTCGATATCCAGAGCAGATTGCTCAGTCCTCTCCGGGAATGTGGAAAGGGTTCCCAGGTGGCGCAGTGTAAAGACTCTGCCTGCCAATGCAGGAGACGCCAGAGATGTGGGGGTTCAATCCCTGGGTCGGATCAGTCGATTTGGCCTTCTGTTCAAGTTAGGAAATGTTTAGAAGGTGACCAATAGAAAGTTTAAGGTCAGTGTTTATATGTAGTTACCGAAGGAGCTTGTAGTATTTTCCAGAAATGTTAGTATTTTGGGCCAAATTCTGTGTAAGAATTTCCTGACTGAACACTAAATGGATTGATTTTCCATTGTGGGACTGGAAACAGGGAATTTGCTTCCTTGCTTAAGTGCAAAGTGACTGTTTTTGTACTCCCAGCACCTAGTATCTTAGTATTCAGTAGTTACTTTTTAACAAGTCTTGATGTAATTGTTTTCTATGTCTTGACTAATAGTTTATTTCTGCTATCTTGTTTTATTTTTTGAAATTTTTAATTTACCTAATATTTAAGAAAGCTTATATTGAGCCTAATATTTGTGTTAGAGTAACTGAATTTGTCATTCTAGGGTAAAATATTTGGAGTACCATTAAATGCATTGCCCCAGTCCGTTGTACCAGAATATGGACATATTCCAAGGTGAGCAAAGTTTGAAATGACAGCAAATATTTCAAACTACTATTTGAATGTATGAAAATAGTTAATTGATGCACACAATTAGTTGGAACTAGCAAATGATTTTATTTCTCAACATTTACTCAGATTAAAAGTTGTTTTTTTTTAATTTTTCTTATTCTAACTTTTTAATTTGTATTCATTTTCAGGATTGAATTTTAAGGTTCAGTAATGAATAAATGTTAGAAACAAGAATTTTTGGTTCTCTATCAGTCTTTTCACTGCTGTTCTGATTATACTCAGTGATATAGTAAACTATAAATTCTGTTATAATTTTTATTTTTTGTTTTAGACATGTTGGATAAAAGTATTTAAGCTTTTGGGGTATTTGTGAATATAAATTATGTAACCCTTGAACTTTTTTATGTCACTATTGGTAAATAACTTTTTGGACTAACTGCATCAGAAATTACTAGGGAAGTTTACGTCTTAAGAAAATAGTTTAAAAGTGCGTAATATAAACAAACTACCTTAGCTCTTACTAATTCATTTCTTCTCTATCCAAAATAGGGTTTATTCTGGCTACTATTGTCCAATAACCTAAGTTTTTAGTTGATGCATTCTCCAAAAGCTTTTGAACACCTTTTTGCCTTAGGACAATTTTCCCTCACTCACACTGTAGATTCACAGTCTTCATGAGGTAGCCACTTAGTATTTTGCCTTTTAGATGGCCTATGAAAGGCGTTTTTATGATGATATTTAACATTTAGAATTGCAGTCATAACCCTAGTGTGTGTGTGCATGCTTAGTCACTTCAGACGTGTCCGACTTTGTGATCCCATGGACTGTAGCCCGCCAGGCTCCTCTGCCCATGGGATTATACTGGCAGGAATACTGAAGTAGGTGGCCATGCCCTCCTCTAGGGCATCTTCCCAACCCATGGATCAAACCCATCTCTCTTATGTTTCCTGCATTGGCAGGCGGGATCCTTACCACTAGTGCTACCTGTGAAGCCCCATGTCCCTAGTAATAATGACTAAATCTTTGTTGTAATTTGTTTGCCTGCTGTTGTTTTTTTTTTTTTTCTCATTTATTTTTATTAGTTGGAGGCTAATTACTTTACAATATTGTAGTGGTTTTTGCCATACATTGACATGAATCAGCCATGGATTTACATATGTTCCCCATCCCCATCCCACCTCCCTCTCCATCCCATCCCTCTGGGTCTTCCCAGTGCACCAGCCCTGAGCACTTGTCTCAGGCATCCAACCTGGGCTGGTGATCTGTTTCACCCTGATAGTATACTTGTTTCAATGCTATTCTCTCCGAACATCCCACCCTCACCTTCTCCCACAGAGTCCAAAAGTCTGTTTTGTATATCTGTGTCTCTTTTTCTGTTTTGCATATAGGGTTATCATTACCATCTTTTAAAATTCCATATATATTGCCTGCTTTTTTAAAAAGAAAACTTTTCTGTCAGTAACTCTCTGCAACATTCAGCCACTCTGCATCAGTAGAATGCCTTCATTTTCTTGCAGCTGACATCCATTCAAATTTGTGTTACCAGCTGTTAACTAAGCATATAAAGCCAATATTGATTGTTAAAAATTATTCAGTATAAAGAAATTGAGCACACACCTCTAAAAACATGAGAAGGGTTGTAAGGACTGGGATCAATTTATCCGACTTTCTGAGAGGTAATATTGATGAGGGGAAAAAAAACCTTCCCTTATTTTTGGGCAAATGTGCAGATGCTAGGTTTTTTAAGCTATGTGTGTTGTGCAAGATCACCTGTGGAAAGAGAATAGGTAAAGAAAAGAAGGCTTTGGAGCCCTGGGTGATCTTAGGATGGAGAAGTCTGGCAGAAAAAGAAGAACCAGAAAAGAAGTTTGAGAAGGAGCAGTCAGGCAGACAAGGAGTTACTTACATTACTTACAAAGGAGTAAGTGTAATGAAAAACAGTATTTTCAAGATCATCAGGAGTGGTCAAGTATCAAGCAAGATAAAGACAGTGACTTGACTCTGGATTTGGCAAGGCAGAGGCCATTAGTGACTTTGATGGAGTAATGGGGATGAGTTTGATTGCAGAGGATTTGTGCATCTTGCCACCTGAGAAGAGTTCTGTCTTTCAGTTTTCTTGTTGATGCTTGCACGTCTTTAGAAGAGCATGTTCATACAGAAGGGCTTTTTAGGAAATCAGGATCTGTTATTCGTCTAAAAGCACTAAAGGTAAGCATATTCTTGAACTATATTTGTACCCCTCTTTGATTTGGTTTTTAGGATCGAAATATTTAGAATTAGTACATGAATTATTGACAGAAATTGAGTTTGCAAATAGCTTTTTTTCATAACAGAAGAACCTTTTTCCAAAGTGTGTATCGTTTATATAATCCTTTTTTTAAAAAATTGAGGTATAATTGACAAATATATTTAAGGCATACAACCTGATGTTTCGATATACCTATATGTTGTGAAATGATTTTCACAATCAAGCTATTTATATAATGCTTTAAAAATTTTCAGAGTACTTTCAAACTCATGGTCCTTGTCCCTGTGTACTATAGGAAATGAAAGTTCATTTAAAATTTTGTTTTTAGCCTTCTAAAAAGTAGTGATATATACTAAAACAAGAGTTAAGAGAAATTCATTAAAGAAAGCTCTTTAGAGTATAAGGAAGGATACTTTATTTGCGTTAAACCCTCAAGCCCCAGAGTACTCAAAATGATTATATTTATTTTAGAATAAACTCGATCATGGTGAAAGATGCCTGTCTTCTGCACCTCCTTGTGATACCGCGGGACTTCTGAAGCAGTTTTTTAGAGAATTGCCAGAGCCCATTCTCCCAGCTGATTTGCATGAAGCACTTTTCAAAGCTCAACAATTAAAAACAGAAGAGAAGAATAAAGCTACATTGTTGCTCTCCTGTCTTATGGCTGACCACACAATTGATATATTAAGATACTTCTTTAAGTTTCTCAGGAAAGTTTCTCTTAGGTAAGTAGTAAATAAAAGTTTTTGGGAGATGACAGTTTAATTTCTCAACTAGCTAGATTTACCCTTATGATAATAGATTTCATTTGGAATAGAAATTTTTCTTAGAGATATTATATTTTTCCTTACTATAAGAAGTTTATCCTGTACAATGAAAAATATGTAATATTTCCTTGCTGTCCTGGGGTTGCCATTGTGAATGCGTTAATGGCTTATTAGTGTTATAGGATTCTGAGGCCATTAAATGGCTTCTAATGATTACTATGTTTTTAAAATGTTTGTGGTTTGCTTTTCAATTTGTCCCTTCTCCTGGCTGTCATTGAGCCTGTTTGTTCTAAACATACTTACTGCCTTCAGTAACTTTGAATTTTCTGTATGTGAAAATCAAAGAAATGTGTTCAATTTGTGTGGGGGAAAAAAGTGTGGACTCTAGGGGTAGCAGTGTTTTCATGACATATATTTAAGCACACGGAGGCTGTGTATTTCTGATTCTGTCTTATTTAAAGTCAGTCATGTAGATGGGTAGGTGAGGGGTAACTGTATCTTGGTTTGTGTTTAACTGGTAAAGTGAGAGGTCTTCAGAATGTGCTCAGTGTTATTTAACTCTGTATTTTTATCTTTGACTCCATCTTATAAAACTTTTTTCATTTAAGGTCCAGTGAGAATAAGATGGATAGCAGCAATCTTGCTGTAATATTTGCACCAAATCTTCTTCAGACAAGTGAAGGACATGAAAAGATGTCTGCTAACACAGAAAAAAAGCTACGATTACAGGCTGCAGTAGTACAAACTTTTATTGATTATGCATCAGATATTGGTAAGATGTAGTTGCATTCTTAAGTAACAGAATTTGTTTAAATGAGGGAGGTCCCAGCTTTTTCTAAGTGAGCCACCAAGACAACTGTTAGGAAGTGGTTATGTACTATTTAAACATTTTGAGGGGTGGGTAGAGGAAAAATCTTGATTGTAAGCATTTTTGTTTAGGGCATGTTCCAGATTTTATCCTAGAAAGGATACCAGCGATGTTGGGTATTGATGGTCTCTGTGCTACTACATCGCTAGAAGGCTTTGAAGAAGGCGATTACGAAACTCCTGGTGACTGTAAGAGAAAACGAAGACAAAGTGTAGGAGGTAAGTGGTCATGGCAGTCCCATATGTGGAGGCACGGCAATTTGCGTTTGCCTGAAATGTGTTTCAACATAAAAAAAACATAAGCTATTAACTGTCCCATTGCTTTTTTGAATCTTTTGGCTTGTATGGCATTCCCACCTTCTCTTTCTTCTTGCCTTCCTTGTAGATTTTCCTTGTACCTTCTTTGTTCTGTAACAAAATACTTATGATCCATCCCATATCAAGGTATTTATCCAAAGAATATGAAAACACTAATTTGAGAAGACATATGCACCCTTATGTTCATCACAGAATTATTTTCAATAACCAAGATAAGGAAATAACCTTAAGTATCCATCAATGGATGAATAATAAAGATGTAGTATGTACATATATAATGAATACCACTATTCTTAATTTTTTTTGAGGAGTCTCCGTAATGTTTTCCATAGTGGCTGCACCAATTTACATTCGCACCAACAGTATATGGGGCTCCCTTTTCTCCACATCCTCTCCAACACTTCTTCTTTCTCGCCTGTTTGATAACAACCATTTTAACAGTTGTAAGGTAGTGTCTCGTGGTTTTGATTTGCATTTCCCTAATAGTTAATAATTTTGGACATCTTTTCATGTGCCTGGTGGCCATGTGTGTGTCTTTAGAGAAATGTCTATTGAGTTCCTCTGCCTATTTTTTGACTGGGTTGTTTTTTTTTTTTGGTGGTTGTTGTTGAATTATATCAGTTCTTTATATATTTTGGATATTAACCACTTATCAGATAAGTGATTTGCAGATATCTTCTCCTATTTAGTAGGTTGTCCTTTGATAAAACTGATGTCACATAGGCTACTGCCAATGTTTTCCTCTAGGAGTTTTATGGTTTCAGATCTTACATTCAGACCTTTAATCCATTTTGATAAGATTTTTGTCTGTAATGTAAGACGGTGGTTTAATTTCCTTCTTTTGCATGTGACTGTCTGGTTTTCCCAACACCATTTTTGAGAAGACTTTTCTCTCTCCATTTTATATTCCTTTGTCATAAGTTAATTTTTCATATATGTATATATGGGTTTATTTCTGGACTCCTTTTGGCTTCCCTGCTGGCTCATTGGTAAAGCATCTGCCTGCTAATGTAGGAGGTGTGGGTTTGAAACCTGGATCAGGAAGATTCCCCAGAGAAGGAAATGGCAACCCACTCCAGTATTCTAGTCTGGGAAATAACCATGGACAGAGGAGCCCGGTGGGCTACAGTCCATGGGGTTGCAAAGAGTCGGACACGGCATAGCAACTGAGCACGTACATACACCTCCATTTACCCACATTCTTTTGGCTGCCGTTTCCTTGGAGTATCACCTTCCATCCCTTCACTTTGAGCCTGTATCTATCTTTGAGCCGGGGTAAGTCTCCTGGAGGCAGGGTTTTGTTTTTTAATCCATTCAGCCACTCTGTATCTTGATCAGCGAATTCAATCCATGTACACTGTGACTCAGATGGTAAAGAATCTGCCTGCAGTGCAGGAGACCTGGGTTTGGTCCCTGGGTCAGGAAGATCCCCTGAAGAAGGAATAGCTGCCCATCCCAGTAGTCTTGGGCTTCCCTGGTGACTCAGATGGTAAAGAATCTGCCTGCAGTACAGGAGACCTGGGTTTGATCCCTGGGTCAGGAAGATCCCCTGGAGAAGGGAATGGCAACCCACTTCAGTGTTCTAGCCTGGAGAATCCCAGGGACAGAGGAGCCTGGCAGGCTGCAGTTCATGGGGTAGAAAAGCCAGACTTGACTGAGTGGCCCTTTCACTTTCACATTTAGGATGATTATTAACAGGTAAAAACTTAGTACTGCCTAAACTAATACTGTTTTCTGGTTGTTCTATTTGTCCATTGTTTCTTTTTCTTTGTGTTTCTGTCTTCCATTTTGTTCTATGGTGTTTTTCTGTTTTCTCTTTCATGTTTTGTGTCTCTGCTCTAGATTTATGTTTTGTGGTTACTGTGAAGTTGGTACCAATTGTCTTGTAGATGAAATAGTTCTTTTTCTGCCAATAGCATCTTATTACCTTCACTTGCTTATATGAATGTCATCCTCTTCCTCTTTTGTGTTTTTGTTGTCTCAAATTATGTCTTTATGTTGTGTGTTCACTACCAAATTGAAGTAGCTACAGTTTTACTGCTTTTTTCCCTTTAACCTTTAATATAGAATTATTTGACAGCTTATTCTGATACAGAGTTGCAATTTTCTGATTCTGTTTATCCTCTTACTCAAAGCTTTGTTTACTTTTGCATTTTGTTTCTGGTAGAAGAGTTCCTTTCAACATTTTTGTAAGGCAGGTGTAGCACTGATGAACTCCCTCAGCTTCTGTTTGTCTGGGAAGCTATTTCTCCTGCTTATCTGAGTAATATAGCTGACAGTTTTTATCTTTCAATATTTTGAGTATGTCATGTCATTCCAATCTGTCCTGGCTTGTCCTTAGTCATCAAAATTAGAATTCTACGTGTTCTTATCTGCTCTTCTCATTCCCATATCCTACTGTCTACCAAGTCTTATCACTCTGATCTCGTAAATACCTTTATTACTGTCTCTGTATCCACAGGACCTACCTCAGTTCAGAGCCTCTTCTCTTGCCTGGCTAATTCCCATTCTTCCTTCAGGTCTCACCTGAAATACCACTTCCTCAAGGATACCTCCACGATTTAAATCTGTTGTTAATATTTGTACTTCACGCTGTTTACCCATTTTTCGATAGGTATTTATTTGCTTATTATATTTAATGTTTGCTTCCTCCAATAGAAAGTTTCATAAAGGTCACTGTTTCATATTTTGGCTACTGTTGTATCGTCATTGTGTCTGACACATAATAGGTACAAAATATATATTTGTTGAATGACTGAATAAAATAGTTAGAAGAACCTTTAGCTAGTTTGCCTATCTCCAAGGAGGCTTACACACACACACCCACACACACACCCCCTGCCCCAACACACACACATACACCCTACCCCCAACTAATCTATCATACTGCTGTCAAAGTGCAAAAATGATGGTTTTGTTCCTTTTTCCCTTTGGAGAAGTTCAGATTCTTCAAAATTATATACAGCCTTGTTTTCCTTACAAGACTTATCTCTTAACCATATCCACAGTTCACTAGTTGCTCTAGCTGTATCAAACTCCTGGCTTCTAGTATACATAAATTCTGTTTTTTCTTACATGCCTTTGCATATGCTAGTCACCTAGCCTGAATTTTACCTTCTACCTAATCAACACCTACAAGGTTTTATTTCCCTTTCCAAGCTTTCTCTCTTGCTGCCATTTCTTCCCTTCCTCAAAACATAATGATACCCTCTTCTGTACTCTTTTATACATTGTATGCATTTTATACATTTTAGTTACTTGTTTTACAGTTCATTCTGTATTTAATGTTTTCCTGTTTATTTATGAATTATTGATGAAAGATAGGTAAATGTTGTTATAATTGATTATATGATTATATATGCCTTGCATTTCAGATTTTGTTAGTGGAGCATTAAATAAATTTAAATCTAACAGGACACCTTCTATTACACCTCAACAGGAAAGAATTGGTAGGTATTATATATTTTTATTTACTTGGACATTTATATGTGTACATTATAGGCTTCCCTGTTGGCTCAGATGGTAAAGAATCTGCCTGTATTGCAGGAGACCCAGGTTCTATCCCTGGGTCTGGTAGACCCCCTGGAGAAGGGAATGGCACCCGACTCCAGTATTCTCGCCTAGAGAATCCCATGGACAAAGGAGCCTGGTGGGCCACAGTCCATGGGGTCACAAAGAGTCAAACATGACTGAATGACTAACAGTTTCACACTTTCATGTATATTATACAGAAATTAATTGTGATAATAATTACCTGATTTATTTTGTTTAACCAATTCCAAGTGTAATTTTTAGTGGAGATTTGTACTATAATACTGTATTATGACATTGGATATATATGTGATTACATGTATAATTACAGTGGATATGTTGAACCTAATATTATAGGTAAGAATTTATTTTAGTCTGTGTTTTTTTTGTTTCTTTTTTTTTAATTTTCTTTTTTTTTTTCTTTGAACTTTTAATTTTGTTTTGGGGTACAGCCAATTAACAGTGTTGTGATAGTTTCAGGTGAACAGCTGAGGGACTCAGTCATACGTATACAATATTTTAGTCTGTTTTATATCTGTGATCTTCTAAGTCATGTTCTTCCATTTGCAAGTTGGATGCTACTGAGCATGTGAGACCGAAAAACTCAATCTCATTTTTATTTCAGAACCAGAAAATTATTACTGTTTGTTCCAGTTTTTTATTTTGATTTGCTTGTGGCTAAAATTATTTAACCTGGTAATAGAAAATTTGATTGTTTCATTTTCCAGATTGAAGACATTAATTGGTTAATAGTTACTATGAAAAGCAAAAATACTTAGATTAATTTTTGTTTCAGCTGTTACTAAGAATCTTGCCTCTTTACAACTTGACTTTAAGTAATTGCATACTGTTAATTTAGTTATTAACATATTTGTGATAATGCTAATGTAAACATCCCCCCATTTTTGGTTAGTTTTAAGTAATAGCTTTATAAGAAGAAGTTATATGAAGTGTTTGTATTTTATCAGCTCTGGGAGAAAAAACAAATTGTTTTTTTTCAGCCCAGCTATCCGTTTCACCAACAATTCTTACACCAAATGCTAAGCGTAAACTGCCGGTAGATTCTCATGGTTTCTCAAGTAAGAAAAGGAAGTCCATCAAGCACAATTTTAACTTTGAGTTGTTGCCAAGTAATCTCTTCAATAGCAGTTCTACACCAGTATCAGGTAACAAATAGAATTTGTATAACTGGATTATAAACATTAACATGGGTGCTTATCCTGGGCAAAGTGCTATTTCATAATAATTCCTTTAGAAGGCAGATTTTATTCTCTTTTTTATCAAATCTCTGGATTTTGTAAAGTCCCCTAACTTTTAAAATAGACAGTATGGTTCAGTATAATTAATGTGTATGTGTATGTGTGTATGTGTTTTACTGCCTTGCCTGTTGAAAGCTATGGGTCACTGTGAATAGGAATAGTACTGGTGCTCAGGTTTTACCTGATTGAATATCCTGAATTCTGCTTTAGTTACTTCTGGATCTATGGCTGTGAGTAGATTACTGCCTTGTGTTGAATTGAGGTCACCAGCATTTGAGTGTCTCTGAATTCAGAGTGGGGGTGTTACCATTAATGTAATCATTGTGGGTTAGTTGGGGACGGGTACTATTTTTAGTTTTATACTCAAGTAGCTTTTTTAAAAGCCCTAAGAGCTAAAATTTAACACCATTCCTTATGGCATGATTTCCACGTCCCTTTATCAGCTCCGTCATTTTATTCTGAATGAACTGCAAGCTCCTAATGTGGCCAGCCAGAGCCTCCAGAGAAAAATAAAATCACACTAATTTGAACACCAGGTTTTTGTTAGTGTAATCTTGGATTGGCTTGGCTCCTTTAGCATGTATGTGTAGAATACAAGTTGGCTCGTATTAAACTATGATCAACCCAAAATGAAATGAAGCTCTAAGCCCAGAGTCTTCCATCTCATATTTGTCTCACATTTAATCAAAATGTGAGTGGTCTCAGATTCTTTTAGATTTTCTTTGTTTTCAGACAATGTTAAGAGTTCTACTTTGAATTTGCTAGCTGGATTATGAGGTCTTCTTCCCAAAAGTCTCTGTTTTGTTTGTTATCCAAAAGCTTTACATTTTACTTGTCTTTTATTTTAAAAGGTGAACAGCATAGCAACTTGTTCTCTGTAGTCCTTCAGGTTCTCTATGGTTCATTAAAGTGTAATGATAAGAACTCTGAAGCTATGTCTGTAGTTCTGGTATTTACAGGTTGGAGATATAAACTTTAACTTAGTATATTTTTAATGTTCAGAGAGTTTTCCACTTTGGAGGACTATTTCCAAATGGCAGATGTGCATTGGAGTTTTTCTTGCCTTTGTTTATTAGTAATACAATATCTTCCCCAGGAAACAAACCTCTTTCTCTCCAAGCTCCTGACCCTAGAATAAAGCTACCTGAGTCACATTTGATATATCATATTGCCTCCAAGTTTTTTTTTTTTTTTTTTTAAGGCAAATGCACCCCAAAAGTCACGGTAATGGATAACTCTGGGGACCTGTGTAAATTCTTCATTAATACCAGTGAGAAGTTTAGAGGGTTCATGTTCACTGAGTGTATCCTGGGCAATAGTCAAATACAAGTCAAATGTATATGGAGCCTTTGCACATAACTCATAATACTTTTCCCCTAATTTTTTTCATTATAGTTGGTTTCATGATATAGTGTTAAATAACTTTATCAAAATGAGCTTTTGTAACCTCCACTTGTTAGCATGGAGCATGGCAGTAACCATGTGGTTAGATGTGTGTTATGGGTCAGTTTTTGTCAAAAATATTGGACAAAAAAAAAATTGGACAAAAATATTGGACAAATTACACTCTGGAGTCAGATAGACAGCAGGTTGGCTAGCAGATGCATACTGCATACTCAGACACTAAATTGCTTTTCAGTAGTTCATTTTTGATAATGGCATTAATTAATCTTATGCACCAGGTTCTGTGCTAGACATCTTATATACATTATAGCAATACTTATATTCACCATAAAAATCCAAATTTAGAGCCTAAAGCCATTTAGTAAGTGGTGGACAAACTCAGTCTGTCTCAAAAACTTATTTCTCTAAACTGCAGTAGTGCCCACCTCTCCGTTGTAAGTAAGTATTGAGTTTAAAGTAAAACTCTTAATATAAAAATAATGTTTAATCTGACCTTTAATTGGCAACTAAGAAGAAATTAATGCTTTTTTTTTTCTTTTTTAGTTAACTTGGGTTATTTGACCCTTGAGGATTCTAACCAGAGATTATGTGATTTGTTGTTGTTTAGCGATGGAAATTAAGACTTTAAATCTAATTGCTGTTAATATTTCATACTTTGAAAAGAAAATAAGTATGTATGGTCTATCACATGTGGTTGTTTTTATAGTTCACTGTGATACAAGCCCGGAAGGGTCATCTCAGAGTTCATTCTCTCCTGTCGCCATCAGTGGAAACCATTTGATCAGTACAAATGTGCTAAGGCGAAGTAAAAGGCTTGCAAGCAAAAAAGTTTGCAGGTAAGTTATCCAGGTTGGGTAAAAATTTGATATATATACTTTAAAAATATTTTATCTTTCTATTGAGAATCATATTTGAATAATAATCTTTAAAAATCCCCTTTGCCTTTATAGTCTTATTAATCTAGGGCCTATCCTTCCGAGAAAGATTCCTAATTTGAGTCCATTTTGCCTGTTTAAAATCCTATTTTATGTTGATGTGGGTAATTTTTAAATTTCCTGTTAATATAAAAAGCTAGTCTAATGATTCTGGTTTATAAGTGACTCAACTCTTATGATCAACAGGAAAAATCATTTTTTATGCAGATACAATGTGTTCATGTATGGTATCTTAAACCTAAAAAATTATTACTCTATTCAGTTATTAACAATGTGATTTGCTCTGGGCTTTCAAACTTTATTTTGTAGGAATTCCTCTAGTTCTTATGCTGTAAACTGATGTTTTTAATTTCAGTCTTTCTAGGGTGGAATCAGGAAAAGCAGGCTGCTTCTCTCCTAAAATCAGCCGTAAAGATAAGGTTCGAAGATCTCTTCGTTTGAAATTTAATCTAGGGAGAAACAGCAAAGATGGAGTAAGTGTCTTTCACCATTTCACTGCTATTCATATTAGTGTACAGCTGAAGATTGATGCTAAAAGGCCCTCTCAACCCTGTCTCTCTTCCATCTACTGCCCTGTTCTCAACTCGTCTTTATACCAAGCATTTACACTTGAGTAGTTATCTCCAGTTCCTCCTTTTCTATCCTCCTGAAATCAATTCCAGTGACGCTTTCATCCCCAACTCTCACTGAAATAGATCTCACAAGATTACTCATGAATTCAGCACTGCTCAAACAGGTGGACAAATATGAGTCCTTATTGGACTCAATCCATCAGCAACATGTAACCCAGCTAATGACTTGCTCTTCTTTGGCATATTTTCTTTCCTCGCTTCAAGGATATTTTAGTCTTTTGATTTTCTTCCTTCTTTGCCAGTTAATTTTCTAATTCCTTTATACTGGAGAAGCCAAAGCTTTGCCCTTGGATTTCTTTTCTCACTCCACTCACTCAAGGTGATCATCAGCTCTAACTAAATATCATGTATTTACTTAGGACTTTAAATTTGTATCTCTAGCCCAAATTGCTCTCCTGAACAACTTGACTGCTTAACATTTACCTATTTGACCTCCCAGTTGGGAGGTACTGACATCTTAATAGAGCTCCTGAGATGCATTTCTTCACTGCTGTTACTTCTCCACTCCTCCCTCTCTCCAACCTATACTTCTACCTGTAGTCTTCACCATCTCAGTTATGGCAATTTATTCTTCCAAGCATTTAGGCCAAAAACCATGCAGACATTCTGGACCCCTCACTTTGTCTCACACGTACCATCTAAACCATTAGGGAATCCTGTCTAACTTCTGCTTCCAGGGTCTATCCAGACTGACCACTTTTCACAGCACTTTATTTCTAACCTTTTGAGTTATGTCATTTAAAACTTGGATTACTACAAAAAGTTCCTACTTTGCTGCAGTACTAGAGCCTAAATTATCCCCTAAAGAGCAGAGTTAAGTCATGTCACCCCTTTTCAGAACCCTCCAGTGGCTCCCCGCTTCTCTGTCACGAAAAAAAAAAGTCAAAGTTCTTACACTGATTTGCAGTGCGCCACATGGTCTGTTCCTGGCCTCCCTCTTGGAGCTCTCCTCTACCACCCTCCCCTGCTCATCTGACTTCATTCACTTCTGCCTCTTTGTGATTTCTTGAATGTGCCAAAACTTGCTTCAGCATTAGAGGTTGAGGCATTTTCCTCTCCCTGGAATGTTCATTCCCCTTATACCTTCATGACTCACTCTGTTTTCTTTACTCACAAATCATCTTCAGATCAATGTGTTTAAAATTGTACCTCCCCCCGGCCACAAAAAAATTATACTCCCACCCTTCACCACTCCATATCCTTTTTACCCTGTTTTACTTTTCCTTCTAGCATTTTTCATTTTGTGTATTGTATATTATACATTATAATTTATTGTCTGCCTTACTCTGGTCTAAATCTCCCCATCAGAAATGTAAATTCCATGAGGGTAAGATTTTGGTCTGTTTTTGTTTTCTTTCACTCTGGTGAACAGTCCTGGGCACAGAATCACCACAAAAAAAATTTTTTTTAATTAATGTATGAGGCTGTTTTTATTTTAGATCATAATATAGCTAATATTATGATCTAATAATAGCCATTAATAGCCAGTCAAATGCTTATAATTTCCATCAGCATGCATGCAAATATATTGTTTGCTATAAAATTATTCCTAAATTATATATATCTACCTTTTAAAATTAGCTATAGATGATTTTGATAACTACAAAACAATAGTTTGTCTTAATATTTTGAATTAACAAGGTTTATTTCTTAACCAAAACATTTTCAATTTTTTGTGTACAGAATGAGTGTTCTGGTGTCAAAAGATCTGAAAATGTTGGTCGACGACTTGCAAATCAACAAAGTTTAAAAACTAGGATTGAATCTGTAAAAACAGGTCTGCTTTTTAGCCCAGATACTGATGAAAGATTAACAAAGAAAGGTATGTTTACATGATATTGGTAGAGTTTTACCCCAAAAACCTACTTTAAAAATTTTTTTTTTTTTTAGTTTTCTTTCCATTTTATTGAGATAATTGACATATAACCTTTAGTTGCTTTTTTAATGATAAAATGTATTAAGTACTTGAAAATTCATGTTTGAATAGTGAAAATATTTGAATTGGGGTGTATTTTTATATGAACAATTGGATCTTTACGATGTAAAAACAAAAATGTTTATTATTTATACATTAAAAAATTACTTTTTGTATTGACTTGTCATTTTTTATCCACACTTTAAACTTTTTATTTTGTATTGGAGTATAGTCAGTTAACAATGTTGTGGCAGTTTCAGGTGAGCTGCAAAGGGACTCAGCCATACATATACATATATATCACAAACAATTATTTTTAATACAAATCTAATTTATCGGAATTAAATGCTTAGTATTTATCATATATTTGAATAACATTTCAAAAGTAAGTTAAATATAAGTTTTAAAACACTGAAATGCTTTATTTTAGGTTCGAAAAAGATCAGTAAGTCAGAGGAAAACTTAATAACTCCAGAGCGACTAAGTGGAACAAATTACCGGATGTCTTGGATAGGACCTACTAACTCAGATTTTCAAGAAGTAGATGGAAATGAAGCTTCTCCAATAGATGGAACTCTTGAGGTGGAGGACTCTTCTTTGGAGCCTGATATGATGGTTGAAAAGTCCCCTATTGGCTCATACGAGCTTACCCCTCCTAATGTACACAGTACGCACAATAACAACATAACTGGCGGCTCTCTTAGTGGTGATGAAAATAACTTGACCACAGAGACTGTGGTGAAAATTCAGAAAGCATTTTCTGAATCTGGAAGTAATCTTCACGCATTGATAAATCACAAGCAGTCACCATTAACTAATGTGGAGAAAGTAAAATTCAATGAAACATCTTCTACCAAAGGTAGCCCAGAGAAAAATCTCTTGAAAACTAATTTGACTGTGATAGAATCAAATGGACACCGTACCAGTAACGATGAAAATAGCTTTTCAGAAAGTGACTTCTCACTACATCAGCCTCAAAAATCAGATAGAGAAGCCACTATAAAATGTTACTCAACTCAGATGAAGATACAACTGGAAAACAACATTCATTTGAATATACCAAAAGATTATTTAAGCAAGCAAGAGTTGCCCAGTGATGAACATGTAAGGAAACAAGAGTCCCCAGGGGATACCCTCAATACTAAATTAAAGGATAATCAAAATTTGATTGAAGAGAACTTACTGAAACACACAGCTTCTAGGGAGGTTGTGGCTAGCACCTCTTCCTCGGAACAGAGCACGTGCAGTAGCGCAGACCTGCCAGAACCGAGTCCTGTGGGGATCATTAAACAGCGGTCACTGGTGGAAACACGTGATGAAACGGTTTCTGAATGTTTACAAATGACAGAGCATGGAAGGGTTTCAGACCACATACAGTGGTTTAACAGACTTTCTTTAAATGAACCAAATAGGACAAAAGTTAAGTCACCTCTTAAGTTTCAGCGTACGCCTGTCCGTCAGTCAGTGAGAAGAATCAATTCTTTGTTGGAGTATGGTGGACCTCCTCCAAGGCATAAATTAGCAAGTCTTGGTGATACTGCTTCTCCTCTGGTTAAATCAGTGAGCTGTGAGAGTGCTCTTCCCTCTTGTATAGAAAGTATGACTATGACAAAAGATTCCTCCCTTCCATGTACCAGATCAGGTCCTAAAGAACAGAAGTCTACATCTTGCAAGCAGTCAAATATTGATATGATTTCAAAATCAAGCATGGAGGTAACTTCTACATCTTTCTTACAAATGAAGAGGCACCCAAACTCTGTGAATGCGTCTCTTGGGTCCACCAGAGTTTGTAAACAAGAAGTGATATCTAATAATCAAATTAAGTTTCCCTTGGATGATCTAACAAACCATGATATAGTAAAATCTATTGTAAGTAATGATAAGGTCATTCCCCCTAGCGTAAGCAACAGGGTCCTTAGAAAACCATCAGAAAAAGAGAGGATCTGGTATAAAGGTTCTCCAAAAAATCCTATTGGAAAAGTTCAACTACTACCAACAAGTAAACCTGTAGACTTGTAATTGGTAAATGTTGTTCTTGTCATTAATGTATATAAAATTATCAATTGGTGATATGACTTGCAAGGTAATATGATGTGTTTGTAGCTCAGGATGATTGTTATGTGATGAATTTAATTTCATTGCACAAGCAACTTGAATTCTTGTTTTTCTTAATTATGGCAATATTTAAGCTATCTTTAATTTTATTGTGATCTCTTAAAGCAGAGGTTACACTTTACTTTCTTAAAGAAATTGTTGACTGGGTTTATAAGAAGTTAATTTTTGAGAATTGGATGGATTTTATTTTTTAATGTGTGATAGAATGGAATGAGTTGTGCTGATTTCTTGTTACTCCTAAGTCAGATGAAGTTTCTCCAAGAAATCTCAACACACAGAGGGAGAGATAAGCCCTGCAGATCTTATTTCTCAAATTCCATTAATGTTCAGTGTCTTTAAAAATCCCTAGAAATTAATTTGCTTCAATAGCATTTTAATCCTTTGTTCCTTTTGGATGTAATTAGGTTTATATTGCCTATAGATGTGACAGTGTGGTCCCTAGAACTAAGAATAATGGCTGGTGCAGAATGACGATGACTCAAGTGTGCTCACATAGTATGAGGCTACAGAAATAACAGATGACTTTTAAGCCATACTACATTTTTAAAGTTAATTTGCACAAATACATTTGTATCTGTTTTGTCCAATATAGAATTTAAAATTTTTTAAGAAGGGGTAATTAAGCTTGGAAGATTTTAATCAAAGTGATTGCTTGTATGCAGATGCTTGGTTTTAGACTTTGAAGTAATTGATGCGCCTCTGTACATTTACCTTGGATTCTTTCAAGAACCTGTGATGGTTTTGTCATGTGTGTAAATGTTATTTATTTAGCATAGACATTAAAGATAACTTTCTGGAAAATGACTTGCCTGAGACTCTAATGAAATTCAAAGTACCTTTTAGAATTTGATCCAAATTGTCAAGCTAATCTATCTAAATTGATATTTAAATTATTAGAAATAACAAAGTTTTAAGGACAGAATACTATCACCAGTAGAGTGTATTTAAGTTTTAGAAGAAGGAATATGCATGCAGAATCAATCACTAAAGATGGTTTTGCAGGTCAGGTGTTAGAATGCCACATTCAAAGGTGAGGGCAGAACAGAACCACACTGCACACCGCTCAGAACAACCAGGCAGTATGAATGTGTGGGAGGAATTTAAAGTCATCAGAGGTTTGCTTTACCAAGCCCTCCTTGATAGCAGTACATCTTATTCAAAAGCTATTTCCCATTTCTATAATCACTACCTAGGAATTGACCCTATCTCAGAATTAGGAAGTATTACTTATTATGTAAAGACTAAAATCTGTAGATAGAAACATCATGTTTATCTGACATCAAAACAGGTTTTTAATACAGGTATGCATTTCTGTTGATGGTATTTCTAATAGTAAGTAGATATAGAAAATATTCTTAAATTCTGAGATGTTTGTTTTTGCAAGCAGTTCTTTTTAACTTTATTTTTTTAAATGCATTAATGTCCTTTGATTTCCATGGGAGTAGGTGAAATGTTGAATTGAAAGCCTAATTCAGTAAGAAGGCAAGAAATTAACTGTACAAATCACCTGAATCAGTGGATTTTCTGAGAGACTAATCATTAATAATAAAAGATATTTATAAAAAAAAAAAAACTACCCACATGTCACTCCATTTTTTGTTAGCTGAAAGCTGCAGTACAGAGTAAAGGATTATGCAGGTGCAAAGCTTGGAGATGTAACTGGAGAGTTGGGAAAGTTGAGTTTTAGCCTTGATTTAGTATTCATGTTTTCATTTTTTCTTATACAATAGAATGTTTTTAATCTCATGGGGATATTTAATCAAATGATATACAAACATACTTAAAAGTCTGGGCATGTGCGGTAACTCCAAAAACTATTTTCATTTTATTCTTACAAGTAAATGAAACTCTAATATTAATTTGGTTATTATGGGCAACAAACAATACAGTTATACATAGAACTTAATAGACCGCTTGACAACATTCTAAAATCACTAAAAATTTTTGATACAAGATTGTGAAAATCATCAAGCTCAGAACATACAAGGTTTTGTTTTTAGAATATAAAATTTCATATGAAGCATGAACAGTGTAGTTTGGTCAGATTTCCATTCAACACAAAGGCAGTCAATTATAGTGGCATTTCTGTTTTTCCAGGCACAAAATGAAGATAATAAACATTAAAATTTAGAATTGGAAAAAACCCTCATTATGTGTGAATAATAAATATTAAAATCCAGCATGGTCTTTAAGCCTAGAACCAATGGGCAATATATTTGTTATTTTGCACTGTTAGCATGCGCTGAAATAAAAAGCTGGAAGCATAAGACCATCCATGGAAGAAAAGGTGCTAGGAAGGAGGCTGGCTTCAAACCAAAAGGTCATGGATGAATTTTGCAGGCCCCCTCTTGATTGCATAAAGTTGCTGTTGATGATAATGGATTTGGGGACAGAACAAGGATACAGAATTCTGGATTCTAACCTCATCAAGGTATTTACTCTGGGATCTCCAAGTACTTAATCTCCAAGTATTTAACATCCCCAGTCTTGATGAAAGAAACTGAAATACTTATTCGTCGTATGGTTTTACATTTCAATTCTTGTGTTTGAAAAGAATAAAAATGGATATGTTTTCCAGTGTGCAGAGTATGATTTCAGGCAAAAGAAATCTTACTTGATAGCTGGTGTGGAAGTTTAGAAATAGCATTCAGAACTAATATTCCTAGAGGTTTTCATGTGGTTTTGGTTTATCACTTTAACAGAAATTTAGAGCATCTTGTATTAAATATCTCCATAATTTTCCTGCTCAATGAAAAGTCTTCTGAAAGCACTCAATATACCTGATCACTGCCATCATTAAATATTCTTAAGGCCTCAACTTCTGTTTCTCTCTCCTATCAGTGCCCCAGTACCTGTTTCCTCTTAAATATAAAAGATGTTTAAAAAGCTGAAAAGTGGCAAAATTAAAGGTGTGCTATTGCAAATGAAGGACAGAAGTGGGGAGGCAATCTAGCCCATTGTTTAGATAATTGCTTGAGAAAAGGTTCATTACTTCCAAAGGGGTCGACGGAGGAAGAGGGCCTCGGGGAGATGTGTATGTGGGATGCGTGGGCGAAAGGCCCCCAGCTTCTGGGTTGGCTTCTGGGGAGTCCTGGCCAGCAGCCTCCACCTGCTGGAGGAGGGACGGGGCGGGGCTAAGATGAGGTGGGAGGTGACGCACCAGCAACCCAGATCGCCCCGCTTCTCGCCCGACCCCCGCAGAGGCCCAGACCGCGGCAGGCTCCTCCGTCTGCAGCTCGGTGAGTCCTTGGCTGATGCCAGCTCAGACCTCGGCCTGACGCCCACCCCCGGCCGACGGGTTCTTCGCGATCGGGAGTGGGGGAGGGCGTCCCGCTGAAATCCTTGAGCCAGAGGCTGGGGGCAGACAAAGGATGGGTGGGAAAATCGGAGGATCGGCTCTAAATGAGAGGGAAAGAGTCGGGAGGAAGAAGGTTGGGTAGCTCGTCAAATCTGAACGATGTTGGCTGGGGGTGTAAATGAAACAAAGACATCCTGCGTGCAGAGCCGAGGAGGGAAAGACGGAGATGGCCGGAGAGGCGGGTGCCTGCCTCTGGCCTTTTGGTCAGATTGCGGGCTCTGCTCTCTCAGCTCTTTGTAGAACAAGGTTTTCCATCTGAGAGTGGCTTCTTAAAAGCCTTTCCTTTACAGAACTAGAATTTGGGGGTTATGAATATTTCCGTTTCAGGGGAGAAATGCACGCCGCCACCATCTCTGCCGGCTCCCAGAGCAGGGTGGGCAGAAGAGGGTTTGCAGGGCCCCTGCCTGAGGTGTCCGCCCTAAGGTCCAGCAGCTGCAGACGGAATCTGTGTGAATATTTGTTCTCTTGTTCTGCAGGCTTGCGGTTGCATAGATAGAAGCCAACGTTCAGGACAGGTTGACTCCCCCGACTTTCACCTTCTCTTTCACTTGTTCTTTTCTCTCGTCACCTTTCGATCCCCCCAATTCCAACCTCCAGAACAGTGCGGTGATATTGCCAACTTAATAACAGCAATCTGGGGGTCTCTGTGCCCGGCACTGTTCTCTGCGCTCTTGCATGTGCTCCCACACTTATCCTCACGGTGACCCTGAAAGACAGATGCTTTTCTCGTCCGTTTTAGCAGAGACGGAAGCTGAGGCATTTGCCTACGACCCCCTGGTCTCATTTGGTGCAGCAAGCAGCCCTCCTCTTTCTTCCCAGATTGCAGGGCAGGCCTGAGCTGTGTATATATTCATCCGCACTCAGGATCTCAGGTGTGTTCCGTGTTTGCTCAGCTAAGATGGTCTCTTCTGCCAGCCCCAAGCTCTCTGTGCTTCTGTACGGTGTGCGTCTTCCAGCGCCTTCCCATGAGCCTGTTCTTCCCCAGGACGAGGAAAGCCAAGATGTCACTCTCCCTCTCCCTTTCTCAAGATGGAAGCAAAGTTTTGTTGTTTGTTTAAAAGCCGGAGAGAGTGGTGGAGGAGGAATGGTGCAGAACTTCCAGAGAGCTATGAGGACAATAAAAAATGACAGAACTGCCATTATCGTCTAGTCTTTCAGGATGTGAGGACACAGGGAACTGGCCATCTCGGACAATTTTGTTTCTTTAATACCTTCTCACAGCTCATCTCCTGGTTAGTGTGGACATGTGAGGCCTAAGCAAACCCTTAAGAATTTTCATTGCAGTCTCTCCCTGGGCGGCCCTTGAATCACTCCCTGGAGTGATCACATGATCGCATCATCACAGTTGATGATTGTGGCCAATCGATGTACGTGTGGTCTTTTTTCTGCAGGTTAAAAATGGTCTCCAGGATGGTTTCTACCATGCTGTCTGGCCTGGTGTTATGGCTGATGTTTGGATGGACTCCGACAGCTGCTTATAGCCCAAGAACCCCAGACCGGGTCTCAGAAACAGACATCCAGAGGCTGCTCCATGGCGTGATGGAGCAGCTGGGCATTGCCAGGCCTCGGGTAGAGTACCCAGCTCACCAGGCCATGAACCTTGTGGGCCCGCAGAGTATCGAAGGTATTTACTGTGTCCTGCCAGTTAGCAGTTTCTATCATTGCTGTTGTTCAGGTGCTAAGTTGTGTCTGACTGTTTGCAACTCCATGGACTGTAGCACACCAGGCTTCCCTGTCCTTCACTATTAGCAGTTTCTATTAGCAGTAAAATAATTAATACATATTGAAGAAACTCTACTTTCTCCCTGTTTTCCCTTTCTTCTTATACTATACAGCATATACATGCAGACACATAAGAATATAAGTCCTGTGATAACAGCGACCTTATCTAATTCACAGCTGTAGCCCTAGCATCTAGCACAAAGTCTGATACGTTAGTATATATCAAGTGAATGAAGAAACATCTAGCGTTGTCACTAAAAAAAGATTAGATCCCAGATCCCACATCTTCTCCCAAACTGATCTTTGGGAAATTGTATCCCCAGCTGCCTACCTCTGAACCACTGCCAGCCAGTATTTAAAAAAGATCTTCAAAATATAGGACCTAAAGGATCTGATTTGATTCTTAAGGAGGACATCAGATAAACCTAGAAGGAGCCAATGACGTACTGGCATTAAGAGTTTAGGTCAAAAACTTAAAAAATATATCTTAAAGTGTAACGAATGTTAATTTAATTGTTTCATGGTGGTAAGACGATTGCCCCCTTGAGTTTCCCTGAGTTTCTGGCAATATAGTTTTAATACTTTTCTTAGAAAGTGGTACTTTTTTGCTTAGCGCTTTATTTATAGAGAATTGGAGCCTAGGTCTTGAGCAGCTCTTAAGAGCAGGTGCCTTATTTCCATGCCTGGCTTTATATCTCTGATTCTGAATGTTCTCTTTCTCCACTGAGGTGGAGCCCTAAAGCTGGAGGATGGTTAATTTTGTTTGAACACAAGAGAGCACTTCAGGTGCTTGGGCACAGGAGTGGGTCTGAAGAAAACATGTGAATTCTTTCTCTGAGTTTTGTCAAAACATACAACCAGCAAATGCTATTTCCCGTGCATCAATTTTGTATAATTTTGCCTGAGTCTATAATTTCTTACAACAGCTATCTGCCTTGGGGGTCCAGGGAATGCCATGGATATTGTTGACATATGATTCTCATTTCTGTCGTTTTACCCATAGTTCTAAACCACTGAGAAAAACTAACTCTGTGGGATTGTTGTGTATGTGGCTGACATTTGATTTCAGGAGTGGATTAACGCAGATGACTTGAATCAAAAGCATGCCAGCCTAGCACGGGGCTTGAGGTGGGAACAAATCAGACAGAGCTTCACACCACCCCTTCTGGGGTGAATCTAAATCCTGCCCAGTACCTGCTGCCACCTCTGGCTTCAAACACACCTACCCATTTCAGACCAGCTCTTTCAAGACATGAATATGCCCCTTTAATCATAAGTGCTGTTTAGTCACCCAGCTGTTGTCATGGAGACAGTTTCCCAGGTTTCCTTTAATACTGGAAGCCTGATCATCTGTGCGGAAGAGAAACAGCAAATCCCTGGCCATCCGCAGCCTGTGTTTATCCAGAGCCTCCTTGTCTTTGCTCAGTAGCCAGCTGTTTGGCACCTGCTCTGTGACAGCCACTGTGCAGAAGGCGCTGAGACCGCTCTGTTCTAGAGGATTCTTGTCTGGGAGTAGGGGCAAGGGGAGGTGATTACTGTGTCAGGGCCAGTGTTCTGACAGATATACAGGCAAGGTGCTACCACGGAAGTGAAGAACAAAGTATAACCTATTCTGCTTGGGGGTAGATGGAGGTGGTGGCTTTAAAGAAATGCTTCTTTGAAGGAGCAATGTTTGAACTGGGTTTTGAAGTTTGAATAGGAATTCATCAGGGAATGGCAAGTGAAAAGGTATGGAGATACGAAAGCGTGGCTTAGAACAATTCAGAATCAAAAACTGTTTTTATTACCCTTGGGGTAATGTGATGTCATGAGCTTCCCAGGTGGCGCTAGTGGTAAAGACCCCAGCTGGTGCAAGGGATGGAAGAGATGTGGGTTCCATCCCTGGGTTGGGAAGACCCTCTGGAGGAGGGCATGGCAACCCTCTCAGTATTCTTTCCTGGAGAATCCCAAGGACAGAGAAGCCTGGTGGGCTACACAGTCCACAGGGTCACACGGTGCCAAACACGAATGAAGCGCCTTAGCGCGCGTGCAGTGTGATGTCATAGCCGTGTTGGATCTCTTATAACAGTGTCTGTGGAAGGTATGAATATCAGCTTGTGTTCTAGATTTGTTACTGTGTAAAATTTATCAGACATTTAGCAGCTTAATACAGTACTTACTTGTTACGTCAGAGTTTCCTTTAGTCAGGAGTCGGGCATGGGTTAAGCAGGGCCTTCGGCTCAGAGTCTCATCAGGCTGAAAATCTCAGTGTTGACAGGAGATGCAGTCCTGGCTGGAGCTTGGGGTTCTCTTCGGAATGCATCTAGATTGTTGGCAGAATTCAATTTTTTGCTCTTGTGGGACCAAGGCCCCTTTCTCTGGTTGGCCGTCAGTGGGGTCCCTCAGGTTGCTTGTAAGCCTCTCACAGCTTGGCAGCTTACTTTCTCAAAGCCAGAGGGAGAATGTCCCTTTAGTCTGCTAATCATCATACAGTATCATTGTAGGAGTGATGGTCCCTTTGTCTTCGTCATTTGTCAACGGAGTGATAGTCCACTGCGTTCCCAGGCCGCACCCACGCTCGAAGGCAGAGGATTACTGCAGGGCGTGTGCACCAGTAGGTGGGAATCTTGGGGGGAGTGGGGGGGTCATCATAGAATTCTGCCTATTACAGCTTGAATGCAAACTAACAGAGAAAATAGCCCAAAGACTTTGGAGGGAAGAGGAAACAAACTGGGAAGCCTGACTTTTTTCCTGTTGTGGACTTTGGCATTTAAGTTATTGCATGGTCTAATATTTTCTCATGTGAGTGTATGATTGTTTCAGCTCACTTGTTTATTTGCATTGTCTCTGCTCAGACAATCATTCCTGCTAATTCCCAGGGGTCTGACAGATGCCTGGGTTATCTTCCATATACCTTCAACATTTATTTTAGTATATTGTTATGAAGGACCAAGTTAGAAAGGCTTTCGAATTTTTATAGGAAGAATACCCAGAATATAAATGCAAAAACCTCAAGATGAGCGCAGGGAGGCTGGTGTGGCTGCAGTTTCAAAGTCATCCGCTCAGAGAGGCCTGCCCAACTGCCCAGAGGAGCTCTCCCCATTCTCTGCCATGGTGCCCTTTTGTATTTTTTAAACTCTAGCATTTAAAAAAAAAATTATAATGAATGTTTATTTCCTTGCTTGTTTATTGTCTGTCTTCCCACTGGAATGTCAGTTCCACGAGGCCACATCTTTTGTTTACTGCTTTATACCCAGACACATTGTAGGCAGTTGGTAAATATTTGAAGAATGGATGTGTATTTGAATAAATATTTTAAAACTAAATATATCTGGCAGTGGGCTGCCCAGGTGGCTCAGAGGGTAAAGAATCCACCTACAATGAAAGAGACACGGTTCAGTCCCTGGGTTGGGAAGATCCCCTGGAGAAGGAAATGGCAACCCCCTCCAGTATTCTTGCCTGGAGAATTCCATGGACAGAGGAGCCTGGTGGGCTACAGTCCATGAGGTTGGAAAAGAACTGGATACAACTTTGAACAACAACATATCTGGCATCAGTAAGTATATGAGTATAGAATTTATATTCTATTTGACATCTGGGTCTCTTGAGACTTCTTCCCCTTAAGCTCAAGGAAAATATTCCACTTCTGTTCTCTCTTTTAAAAATCAGGACCTCGGTGATAATGTGCTCGTCCAAAGGTCTGTTTACTTTGACGACGACTGATCGACTGATCCCCAGGGTGCAAGTTTCCTACCTTCCCTCCAGGGGCGTATTGAGAAATGGGGACTTCTGCAGTTCTGGAACAAAACCAGCAGAGGGCCTACTAGACCTGAAGCATGTAGATGTAAGAGGGTTCCTGAAGCCTGCTACCCAGCCTCCTGGTTGTTAAGCCAGCCTCCTTGTTGACCTACTGTAGATGGTCGCTGGGGAGAAAGCGTTTGCCCAAAGCATCAAGAGGTTGGAGGTTATTTTTCACTTCTCCATAGGTACCTTAATCATGACTTGGTAAGGAATATCTTTCAAATGTGTAAATTTGTAACCTAAAGCAAAACAAAAACAGAGTGAAGACAAACAGGCACCAACTAATTGTTTTATAGAGAAGAAAACATGGTTTAATGGAAAGGAAAACCTGGCATGAGTCTTTTTTTTTTGGATGGTAGTTTATTTTTCCAGATTGAGTCTTAAGCATACTTTTTACAAGCTGTGTGTGATCTCAGTGACTTTCCTGAAACTTGGTTTTCTTATACATAAAGTGGGGCTCCAGCCTACTTACATGTGAAAAGTGGGTGCTGTTAGTAACTGAATCAGGCAAGCCTTTTCTCACTTTGTGGAGTATCAGGAGCATAGCTGCAGTCTTTAATGGCCTTCCCTGATATTATTGTGGGTGATTCACCCAGTTACCAGTACATCTCAGCCGTGCTACCATGCACCTTGCATCTCAGCTGTGTCCCCAAGCTCAAATCGGCTCATTAGTCAAAATGACATAGATAACTGCTTACTGTTGTTATATTTTCCCCAGAAACAAGGAAAGTCACCAGCTGTCCAAGAGATTAGTTCAGAGAGCCATTAGCTATGAGGTAGAAATGCTTGGGAGTCAGAAGTGGCTCTGCCAGCAGACACTAATGTTAGCTTTTGATGAATCCAATCAGAAAATGTGCTTCTGTTTTCAGGATAGCAGCCTCAGGTAGAAAGGGGTCTGCTCAATGCCACGGGTTCATTTCCCCCTACCCTCCTAGACCACCTGATAACACCAGATATCAAACCACTGAGGGATTTATATATACTGGCACTTAATGGATCCCAAATAAATTTAAACCGATATTGCCAAACATACAAATACCAAAATTCCTTTTTATAACGCTAAATTTTGGGCTTTAAAATTTCTTTTTACTTTAAACAAAAATTATTTACTTAATAAATGTCAGGTGGAGAAAGAATCTGTAAGATAAGGTCTGTTTAAAGGGGTGGATGCTAAGGAGCCTCTATTTCGTCAACCTCTGGCCTCGTAAAGGAACCGCAGTGCCTGCATTTGACCACCAGGGGGCACCAGTTGCCTCCTATTTGAAGGTTGGTGGTGGTTTAGTTGCTAAAGCGTGTCTGACTCGAGACCTCCAGGACTGTAGCCCGCCAGGTTCCTCTGTCCGTGGGATTTCCCAGGCAAGAATACTGGAGTAGGTTGCCATTTCCTTCTCCAGGGGATCTTCCTGACCCAGGGATCAAACCTGAATCTCCTGCATTGCTGTGGTCTCCTGCGTTGTGGGCGGATTCTTTACCGACTGAGCCACCAAAGGTGCCGGTTGAAGAGAAGAGTCTTAAACACTGATCAACTGACCTGAGCCTCTCAATTTCAGGCTAGCCTCTGTCTGCAGTTGGAGGAAGGGCTGGGGGCTGAGACAGATATCTTGACTAAAATCTGTTTCTAGGTTATCCTCATCCTGGGAGAGCCAATGAGAGCAATGGGCTGGAAGGGTTGTCTTTGAGTGCAGCAGGGCCTCCAGTTTGGCTCATGTCCTTTGGGGTTCTGTTGAGCTCACCCTGAATTCAAATCCTTAATGTTTCCCTGGATGATTTCCAGTTTTTTGTCTTAGGCAATTACACCAATAGTGATAAGAAATTGAAAAGGAATAGGGGGAAATTTGGGTTTTTTTCTGGTGGTAGGGGAATAAGGAGATAAAAATGATGACTTATTTTACTGTTGCTTAAGGTGTCCTGGGACATCCAGGTGTGGATGTCCGGAAGGCACTTGGATGTATATGACACAGGAGAGCTCTCTGGGTGAAGGAAGGGGTTTGATAGTCATCATCATATTAGTGGTGGCTGATGTCATAGAAATGGATGAAGTTTCCTGGTGAAGTATTAATTAAGAAGAGCAGATACCTGAGAAAAAGCCTGGAAGACTCCATTTATAGGGCCAGGTAAAAGAATCTGCAAAGGAAGCCCAGAAAGATTGGGCATTAAGGAGAAACTGACAGGTTCAGTGTAACCAAAGAATGAGAGTTTCAGGAAGGGGCTGTGATCACTTTGTCAAAATTAGCAGAGAATTTATATAAAATCAGGACCATTGGTGCGGAGTGTATGCTAAGTGTAACCTCACTGAAGTTCCTGGGACTTTGGGTAGAACAGGTTCTGCAGAATAGTGGGGGCCAGAAACCACAGTGCAGGAAATAGAAGACAAGATATAGAAGTCTGTTCCAGAATGTCAGGTTGTGGGAGAAGACTGTGAAACGGTTGTGGAAGGATGAGGGGGTTGGTGATGGAGAGATGAGCAAGGTTTTTGTGTAGGTTGTTGTTTTAGAGATTTGAACTTGTCGAAGTGCTAATTGGCAAGAGCTGATGGAGAGAGGGGTTTCCCCGGTGGCTCAGACAGTAAAGAATCTGCCTACAATGCAGGAGATGCAGGTTTGATCCCTGGGTTGGGAAGATCCCCTGGAGGAGGAACTGGCAACCCACTCCAGTATTCTTGCCTGGAGAATTCTATGGGCATAGGAGCCTGGTAAGTTACAGTTCATGAGGTTGCAAAAAAGTCAAACATGGCTGAGCAACTAAGCATGCATGCACGCACATTGGAGAGAGAGTTAATGTTATGGGATGAAGGGCAGATGACTGATGGGAGGATATGGGAGGAGATGAAACCAAGAGCTCAGGTGGAGGCTGGGCTTTAGGTCTTTCCTCAACTGGGAAAAAAGGGAAGACATAGAAGTGTGTCAGGATGCAGTGAAGTTCATGCTTTGTTGTTCTTATTGTTGTTGTTCAGTCACCAAGTTGAGTCTGACTCTGCAACCCCATGGACTGAAGCACGCCAGGCTTCCCTGCCCCTCACCATCTCCCGGAGTTTGCCCAAGTTCATGTCTGTTGAGTCAGTGATGCCATCCAACCGTCTCATCCTCTGTCTCCCTCTTCTTCTTCTCCCTTCAATCTTTCCCAGCATCAAGGTCTTTTCCAATGAATCAGCTGTTCCTCCTCACCCCTCACAATCACTTCCTTGATTCAGTCGAGGAGGGCAGGTATTCTTTGCCACATTGTACAGAGGTGGAAGGAGAAGGTCAGAGAAGTGACTTTTCTAGGGATGCAGTTTGTATTTGAACTTGGTTCAAACACACTAGACTCTGGTATATCCTTCTTCTATCCTGGTCTGCTGTACAGAGCATGCTGCTTCTTAGGCTAGTTGATTAATGGTATGGTAGAGCACAGGCTTGATCTTGGACCAAACTGGGAAACAGTTTTATCTTTAGGGATGATCCTTGTTCCTGGGCTCATTGTTGACCTTTCTTTGAATTTGCTGCTCCATATAGACTGCCCATGAAGTGGCACTTATGATAAAGGGCCGTTTCCCTTCCCCGCCAAACTATGAGATCTGCAGGAGCAGACGCAGGGTCTGACCTGCTTTTTCTGTGTGCAGGGCCTAGACAGGGCCAGGCATGTAATGGATGATCACGAAATGTTTTTTGAAAGACCCTCTCACAGTATGTGTCCTAGAAACACTGACCTCTGAGATGCCAGCAGGTGAAACTGGTGTTATTTTAGTTCAGATCATCCAGCCTGTAAGTTTGAGCATTTAACCCTGATAATCCAATACTCACTGGCTTCCCTCCTACCCTTTGAGAATCCCAGCTCCTCAAAGTGTCTTAAATCCATGCATGATCCAGAACACAGAGGGCTGGTCCCTACCCTGGGGCACTTACCCATGTTCTCCTCTTTCCTCTCCTTGTCCCCATTGCTGGGCACCCCCTCATCCTCTGGACTCCAGCCTCTGAGCAGTTGCAGCCTCAGGGAGTCTGTCATAAGTGTTGGGTGGTGAAGATAGGGGGAGACCCCTCTGGTACCTCTAAAGAGGTTTAGGGACACAGAGCTTTCCCTTTTATTTCTCACTGTTCCCAACAACCCGCCGCCCCACCCGCACACCATGCTCTCCATAGATTCACAGGAGAGGTTGCACGGGAGAAACACCTAACTGGGCATCGGGCACCAAAGGGGTGAAAGTGGGTAAAGAATCCGCCTGCAATGCAGGAGACCCCGGCTCAATGCCTGGGTCGGGAAGATCCGCTGGAGAAGGGGTAGCCCCATTTCCCTCCACACCCCCACTGCCCATGAAGGCAGAGCTTGTCCCTGCCTCTGGTTGGCCAGCCAAACTCCTTCTCCCTTTAGTTTGAGCTTTTCCCCAGGGTGTATCTCATTCTTGGTGCATACAGGCTTCTGGAGATTGTCCTCCCAGACACACTGTCTCGTCTGAAGCCCAGAGCAGGTTCAAGCTGGGACCTCGACCTCATCCCACATCACCTGAGACTCACCATCTGGAGAGAGGGTGTGACAACGGCAGCCGCTGAGTCACCGCGGAGCGTGATGTCCACAGATAATTGGCAAAGGGGATCACACACGTATGGGAAAATGGTAACCAAATCTTATGTAATACTCTATGGTTTGCAAAAAACCCTTTCCTGAGCCCTGTCATATTTGATCGAACCTTTCTAACCATTAAAAAAAGTGTGATGTTGCCTGCAGTCACATCGCTTGATCTTTTCAATTTAGCTGGCAAACCAGCTGTGTTGGGTTTGACTGCATTTCTCCAGCCAGCTGTCTTCCATCCCCATCGACTTGGCTAATCCTGTGATATTTAGCTGAGAAGCTGTAATGATGCTGGGAGTCGTGGTAAACCACAGGCGAATTGGGGCAGATGGTGATCCCGGGATAGGAAGCCTCAGAAAGCAAAGTGTCTGACAAAATTGCCCTCTTGGAACAAATTGGCACCGTGGTCGTAAAGAAAGCTATGGAAGCCGGCTTGGGAAGGTTTAGCAGATCACAGCTTGGCACCACAGTTAAAAGTAAGCATGACTTTCAGCCATTGCAGGCCGTGGGATTGGAGTAGCAGAAGGGGCATGTGGTGTGGATGGTGGGGGATGTGGTCTCTGTGGAGCGGAGCAGGAACGGTGAGGCTTGAAGCCCAGGGGTTTGGGTCCTGGCTCAGACCAGCTGTGTGGCACTAAGTCAGTCCCTTAAACACTATGAAGTTTAGTTTTCCAGTCTGAAGACGGAGGTGAGCTACCCAGACCATCTCTCGGGGTTGATATAGTCGTCATGTTAAATCATGTGTGTAAAAGTGTTTGGGGCAATATGAAGTTTTACTCGTAATGGGAAGTATCGCTGTCATGGTCATTACTGCTTTCATTCAACCGTATGTATTTCTAGGTTAAAGGTTCCAGGGCTGGAAGATGGTATGTCTGTAGTGGTATCCCGTGTTTCCTGTTCCCCGTGTCCTCCTAGACTTGGCCTGGGGAAAATTGCCTGCAATAGTTGCATGTTAGACTTGGAGGAACCAGTTGACCTCTGGCCTTAGGAACTGCTAAGCTGCCTGTTAGTGTTACCTTAGGAGTTAGGAACTGTGTCTGCAGTGAGGATGGATGGTTCCTGAAAACCAGTAAAGATTAACTTTTCCATACTCAACAGTGCTCTGTTCTACTTCTTTTCTGGGTGGCTGTATAAGTCTTGTGTTTGGCTGTGACATGGGTTATAGAAGCATCTTAAAAGTTAGGACGACTGGCTGTTTAGTCAACTGCCAAGCCAAGAGCTTGCTCATGTGCATGTAGGAGATGCTGGTGTGAGAATGGTGTGCAGATGGGTTGGAAAGCATGTTCTCAGTGGCTTGAAAGGAGGCTGTCTACATGTCCGTGTTTCCATGGATGTGACTGGCAGGCCCTGGTCGGTACACTTCCCCTGAACCATGCATTCTATCAAAATACCATTTAACATATTTCCATCTTTATTAACTTTCTAAGTAATTATTGAGTACCTACACATTTGGGCTTCCCTGGTGGTGCTAGTGATAAAGAACCTGTATGCCAATACAGGAGACAGAGGAGACGAGGGTTCGATCCCTGGGTCGGGAAGATGCCCTGGAGGAGGGCATGGCAACCCACTACAGTATTCTTGCCAGGAGAATCCCATGGACAGAGGAGCCTGGTGGGCTGCAGTCCATGGGGTTGCAGAGTTGGACACAGGTGAAGTGACTGAGCAAGCATGTTACCACCTGCCAGGAACTGTGGCCTGGACATTTGCAAACCAACCTACGTACGTCTAATGTATTTACAAAGGATCTTTGTGAACTAGTTAAGAGTCAGCCATTATCTTCTAACCTGTTAGTAAAGGTTAAACTCTGACGTGAGGGACTGAGGCGTTTTCCCGAGACCCGGGGCAGCGGCAGGATTGGACAGCCTTTCCCCTCACTTTCGCATCCCTGGATGCGTTTTCCATCGGCGCTTCAGTCTCAAGGCCTCCAGAAGAATGCGTGTGTGCTAAATCACTTCAGTCGTGTATGTCTCTTTCCAACCCTGTGGACTGTAGCCCGCCAGGCTCCTCTGTCCTTGGGATTCTCCAGGCAAGAAGGCTGAAGTGGGTTGTCATTTCTACTTCAGGGGATCTTCCCGACCCGGGGATAGAACCCATGTCTCTTAGGTATCCTGCATTGGCAGGCAGGCTGTTTAACACTAGCACCACCTAGGAAGCCCTCCTGAAGGATAAGAATCAGAAAACACAGGCCATATCAGGAATGATGAGCTGTGTTTTCACATACCTGCTAGCTCCAGTGGGGTGGGCTGGCTAAATACAAACTGATCTCCAAGGAGCTGCTGGTTAGTAGCTGGGCCTGTGTTCTCTTATTGTAACCAGAAGCCCTTGTTTAAGCAGCTTGAAGTCCAGGTGAGGAAAAAGGACATAGAAATGGAAATGCACGCTTTCCACAGGCTGGGATAGAAGCTGAGAGTCCAGCATCTTGTTCTCATAGTCACCGTGACAGGAGCTCTGGGGGGAGTAAGGTGTTGTGCCCACAGCCTGCCCCTCACCAGTCGAAAAGATGTAGCAGGTCAGTTGAACTTGAGTTGGGCTTCCTTGAGGAGGGAACATGTGGATCAGGGGGACTCAGGTTCACGAAGGAAGAGGTAGGAGGAAATAGACTTTTTTATCCAGAATGTGTTGAGTGCAGGATGGTTGGGGGTGGGGAGGAGGTGGCAGGAAGGCTGGACACTTTTAAGGTTGTCACTGAATTTCTCTCCTTAAGGGGATCTGGGGGCACTTAACCTGATGGTCCAGTGGTTAAGACTCTCCGCTTCCACTGCAGGGGGCACGAGTTTGAGCCCTGTTTGGGGAACTAAGATCCCACATGCCAAGCAGTACAGCCAAATAAAGAAATAAAAGCGCTTAAAAAAAAAAAAAAGAAAAGATTTATACAAAGAATGTTGCAAGTGCCTCTGGCGACAGGGGCAGGTGGTCTGTGAGGCTCAGGGCCCTAAACTCCCCCAGGGCAGCACCTGCCTCCCCAGCCCGTCCCCTTGTCTGCAGAGTGTCCAATGAGCTCTCCGTCTGCTGGCAGATAAGGTCACCCGAGCCTGCAGGTGCCCTGGAGGCAGCAGTGGGCTGGTGGTACTGGGTGGGAGGTGGGGTGGGTACTGCGTTGTGTTTTGTCAAATACATGCACACTCAGTGCAGCACCGGTGGGGTCTCAGGGGCTGGAGGTGGGTGTCGCTTCCGTCACTCAGCGCATGTGGGTGTCAGAGAATAGAGGGGGCCTGCCTCGCACCTCGCTCAGCAAGGGCTGGATGATCTACCTGCACGCCGGCTCATTCCTCTAGTGGCTTCACTGTCCCGGGTCGTTCTTCCCTTGGACACCCTAGATTGTAAGCTCCCAGGGGAGCAGACACCGACCCTTCCCGGCACTTCAGAGGACACTGGTGCCCAGTGGGAGGTAACACTGCAGTGGGAAGAGAGCTTTGGCATGGCATCGGGCCTGAGCAAGGCAGAGGGATGCTCCCCCAGGGCCCGTAACGACTGTGGTGATGGGCCCGTCCCCCGGGGCTCCCCGGCAGGCTCAGGACACCGCTGGCCCGCTCCCATGGAGGCCTGTCAGAGTTTATCTTTGTGCGAGACATTGTGGCTGAGAAGACAGTCAGTCCAGGAGACTGGCCGGCCCTGCAGAGGCCCAGGGGACCTTCCTGGTACCATCCTCCCGCTCCAAGGATTCAGCAGGCCTGTTGTCAACCAGCCCAGCCCAGCTTGGATGAGATGCGGGTGACTAACGTTTTCCTCCCAGGCAGCAGGAGTGGACAGGCCTGCTGGGAGGAGTCCCTTTGCTGTAAAGTATGAGACGCCCGTCTCCCGAGCTGAACCAGTGGGTCTCTTGCTTTCTTCTTTTTTCTTAATCTTTCAGCAGATGATGGGAGGGGTCATCTGTTGAGTTTGTCCAGACTCTGAATAGTCCTTGGTCGCTGGAGTGTGCAAAAATATGGCAACAACACAGGTGCTCTTGCCTGAAAATGTTACCAAAAGGATGGGAACAAGAGCGGTCCTTCTGACAGTAAATGATGCATTATGCTAATATCAGAAGGGCTTTTTTTTTTTCCCCCTCCCCACATGTGTGGTCAGTGAAGAGAATTTTGGCAGTTGGTTCTCATTGAACCGGGTCTGTATACAGCACTCTGGAGCCCGGTCATCGCCTCTGGCTTTTTTAAAGGCAGGGTTGTGGTGCCTAGGGGTCTGGGCTGTGACGGCAGGACGTGCCTGCAGCAAGCAGGGAGTGGTCAGCCCACTCTCAGCTCTCCAGATCCAGGCCTTGAGCAGAGTGAGCAATTGGTACCCACGCAGCCGTCTTTGCAGCCTGCCCGCCCACGCAGGCCTCCCGACCCTCCCGACCCTGCTTCAGGGCATTCCTTTGTGGTTAATGACGAGTCAAATCTCATCCCTTACCCCCAGTTACAGCACCGAGGCGAGCACATGGTGACCATCAGCCTCGCTCCAGTCTAAGCAGACAAGCTGAGAGGCAACTAGTGGAAAACATAATAGTTTCTTTCTTTAAATGTTTTAGGGGAAGAGAACTAATATTGATTTTGTATCTACTATGTGCCAAACACTATATATATATATATATATATATGTATGTATATGTGGTGATGGTGGTGATTTAATCGCTAAGTTGTGTCCAACTCTTGTGACCCCATGGACTGTAGCCCACCAGGCTCCTCTGTCCCTAGGATTTCCCTAGGCTAGAATACTGGAATGGGTTGCCATTTCCTTCTCCAGGGGATCTTCCCAACCCAGGGATCAAAACTGGGTCTCCTGCATTGCAGGTGGATATACATGTGTGTGTGTGTGTGTGTGTGTGTGTGTGTGTGTGTGTGTGTGTAGTGTATATATATATATGCATATACTTTTGTCCTCAGAATTCCTATGAGATGCTTTCCTCTTGCAAGGACAAGTTGAGGTGTAGAGTTGGTGAGTAATTAATTGGGCAGGACTGACTAGCTAAGGGGGATATGGGTCTAGATTCAAATCATGTGAGTTTGACTCTAGAGCAGAGTTTTCATCCTCAGGACCTGTGACATTGGCCAGAGACGACTCTTGTTGTGGATGCTGGCAGAACGCCTTCGCTTTTGACAACCAGAAATGTCACCTGTGGATCATTATCGCCCCCTGTGGAGAACCAGTTTTCTACAGGCTCTATTATTCCTGCCACAGCACATTTCAAAAGGATATTTGGGGTACCTTTAAAGACTCTCTTGGGCTTCCCTGGTGCCTCAGAGGTTAAAGCGTCTGCCTGCAGTGCGGGAGACCTGGGTTTGATCCCTGGGTCGGGAAGATCCCCCGGAGAAGGAAATGGCAACCCACTCCAGTATTCTTGCCTGGAGAATCCCATGGACAGAGAAGTCTGGTGGGCTACAGTCCAGGGGGTAGCAAAGAGTCGGACACGACTGAGCAACTTCACTTCACTTAAAGACTCTCTAGATGGTATGGACTAATTATTTACAGTAATTTTTATTATAAAAGTAATAAAAGTCATTATGGATGATTTGGAAAATCGTATATAATTGCATATATTTCTATGAAAAGAAAAATTAGGTCAAACTCCATGCATATTTTTAGGCTCCATTTCCTACATAGTATCAGATTGATTTCTGTAAATGTTCGACTAATAAGGTTGTTCTCTCTGTCTCTCTGTGGGAATCTTATTTCACTTGTTAACTATGAGTATTACCATACAAATCCTTGAATTTAACAGGCAAAAAAAGATGTCTCTTTGTTTCAGTTTGTATTTACTTGATTACTAACAAACATGACCATCTTTCTATCTATTGTATAGCTATTTGCTTTTCTTATTCTCTGAAATATTTGTTAATAGGATGTGCTGGTGTTTAGTAGATCTAGTTGTGACTCCCCACTTTCAGATTTTGCCGTCTTCAGAGTGCAGGCTCATAAAGTTCCTTACGCTTTTTAGCAGTAATTGAGGGACTGGACTCTGGGAAAGGATTGGGAGAAGAGAGGAAGGGAATGCTTGTGTATAAATACTTAATTACCTAAATTAGAATGAATCGAACCCTGAAGCTGGAAGCAGGAAAGAGGAGAGAATGGCTTATGCCTGAGGTCCCCAGACCATGAGAGAAGGTAGGGCACAAGGACCTGGGCAGAGATTTCCTGTGATGGCCACCAGGTGGTGCTATCAGCCTGGGACGATTTTGGTGTCTGATGGGGGAGAGAGAGGCAAGTATTAACAAGTGGTCACAGGTGAGTGAGGTGATAAGGAGGCTGAGTGTCCAACACAGAGGCTTGTTGGGTGTTTGGCGTTAACCTGCCAGTGATCACAAGTTGGCCTGGTGCGTGTATGTGTTTTTATATGTGTGTACAGAGGAGGAAGGGAAGGTTAGGACTGGTTATTTACTTATTTATTGATTGAGATATAATTCATATACCATAAAATGCACCCACTTCCAGCATACACTTTGATGGTTTTCAGCATATACTCATCACCATAATCAACTTTAGAACATTTTTATCACCCCTAGAAGAAACCCCCTTCCTCTTAGCTATCACTCCCCCTCCATCTCTGCCACCCGCCTCCTCCCTTCACTTCGTATTCCCCTTTCCCAGTCCCTGGCAACCACTAATCTACTTTCTGTCTGTCTGGATTTGTGTGCTCTGGACACCTCATGTAACTGGATAGTACAACGGGTGTTCTCTTGTGAAAGGGCTATTTTCTGGTTGTTACTACTTGTCCCAGCTAAAGCTACCCCAGTTGACTTTGTAGCAAGAGGCATCAGAGTAGCTAGATAGACTATTTCAAGTGCTGTGGCATTTCCAGGCATATTAGGATAGAGAAAGCTACAGAGAGCAGCAAGATTCTCATCTGATAGATAAACAGAATCACCTGGGAAGCTTATGGACTCTCTCTCCAGAGAGCTTCCCACGTGGTGCGGTGGTAAAGAATCCGCCTGCCAATACAGGAGATGTGGTTCGATCCCTGGATCAGGAAGATCCACTGGAGAAGGAAAATAGCAACCCACTCCAATATGCTTGCCTGGGAAATCCCATGGGGCAGAGGAGCCTGGTGGACTACAGTCCATGGGATCGCAAGAGTTGGACACAACTTAGCAACTAACCAACAACTTCTCCAGGAATTTATATTTGGTAGTTCTAGGGAGTTGAGGCTGCTGAGGATTTTTTTTTTTTTTTTTTTTTTGGTGCCCCAGGTGATTCCAATGATTGTCTAGCCGTCGGCAGTGGGCAGTCAAGTAGTGGAGAGTGGAGAAAAAGAAACCTGGTTTGGCTTGGAGGCAAGAGAACAAAACGACCTTTCCCTGCAGACTGTCTCAATCAGCTGCAGCTTCAAATCCAGCACCTCTCGTGGGAAGGGAGCTGCACGCTTACGGTCGCCACAACCACATGCTACAAGGCTGGTTCATGTCAGAGCGTCATCTTTGACTCAGCATGACAAGAGTGCATTTTTGAAGGCCATCAAAAACAATGACATCAGCCTTATTTAAATACTGCTCGGCTGGCAAATAGCTTTAATGGGGTATAGCAGAAGGAACACTGAATTAGAAGCCGGAAACTCGCCAGAATTCTCCACTGAATACTCCCTGCAGCTATTGTGAGCATCTGGTGAGAGTGGGTGAGAGGTGTGGCCCGTGGCTTAGGTTAGGGCAGCGCAGGACAAGACGGGTCTTCAGAGAGCATCTGGTCCACCTGTCCTGTCCCATGGAAGAGCGCACTGTGGTCCTGAAGTTCCTTGCTGAAGGTGACGGACGTACCAGCTACCAGCAGCGCAGCCAGGAGCGGAGCTGAGGGCTCAGGTCCTTCGCCGCCCCCTCTCCCCCTGCGTCTCACTTCTCCACATCTCTCCTTTTGGGATCTGAGGAATCCTATTGAGTCACCTGTCACTTTCAGAAGTGAGGAAACCCAGACCTAATTTGTCCAGGGTTCCAGAGCTAAATGATTTATATTTGCCTTTGGCTAAGCAGGAGTTAAAATAATGGCAGATGAAAACTCCACAATGGCATTCATGGATGGCTTTTAAGAACAAGCCCAGAACAGATCCAAGCTTTGTGAGGCCTGAAGCTTATGTAATTTGGAAACCCTCTTTAAGACAAATAATACCAAATTACAAAATTAGGTCCAGGGCCTTGGAAGCAGTCTGTGCAAATGAGAGACTTTGAACCCTCAGCTTCATTCACTTCACTGTCAGCTCACCTCTAGGAACAGTTATTGCAAGATCCCTGGTCATCTGTGTTCTGCTAGAATTTTTTTTATGTGTGTAAATAACACATATCCTGCTTCGAACCATTTAGTTACACCAGTCTCACCAAATGGAGGCCATTCTGTCAACAAATACGTCTTGAGTAGCTACTGTACATAAGGAATACTGAAGGAGGCGAGTTCTCTGGTGGCCTAGTGGTTGGGATTCTGGGCTTTTACTGCTGTGGTCTAGGTTCAATCCCTGGTCAGGGAACTGAGATCCTACAAGCTGTGTGGCCAAAAAGAAAAAAAAAAAAAGAATACTGAAGGGGACAGAGGCGACAGTAAGGAGTAAGTACAGTAAGTAAGGAGTAAGTACAATAAGTAAGGAATAAGTACAGTAACTATAGTAAGGAGGCCACAGTCTCAGGATATGCAGCTCCAAAGTATGTAATAATAAATCCCAAGACCATTCTTTCTTCCCAGCCATGGGCTGGGCCAGGGATGGATGCCTAAGGGGTCTCAGCCTCTATTTGTGTCTCCAATTTTGGTCTCAGAGAGCCTTCCTTTCACAGTCATTCTTCTCCCTCCATCAGACGGGGAACGGACATCAACTTGAGGGAAACTCTTGGGGTTTTTGAATGAAAACCTTTTCATGGTTTAAATGACATCTCTGTGGTTGGGCACCCCTTCCCAACCCACTGCAAAGTCCCTTAAATCTAAAATCATTGCCTTCAAATGAATTAAAAGTACGTTCATCCATCAGGGTCCCTTTTCCCTAAAATGTGCCTGATGCCATTGAGATAGTTAGAATCACATGAGTATCCTGAAAAATCTCTATGAAGATTCTCAGGATATTTATTTCCACTTTGGTAAGAAGTGCATGCATGCTAAGTCACTTCAGTCCTGTCTGACTCTGCGTGATCCTATGGGTGGTAGCCTGACAGACTTCTCTGTCCATGGGATTCTTCAGGCAAGAATACTGGAGTGGTTTGTTATGCCCTCCTCCAAGAGAATCTTCCCAATTCAGGGTTCAAACCAGTATCTCTTATGTCTCCTGCATTGGCAGATGGGTTCATCATCTCTGGTGCCACCTGGGAAGCCCTTTGGTAAGACATCTGTACTCAATTCTGTTTATTTAATTGACCATATCAGTATTAACTCCCGTGTTTTTTTTAAAGGTGTGGGTTTTGCCACTTTCTGAGAGAAAGAACATGGTGATCGAGATAAATCTGGGTCAGGAGGGGGCCTACGTCAGTGGAGGGTGTTTTGTGATGGTTGTTTTATTTCATTTTTTAATTGATACCCTTAGTTTTATTGATTTCCCTGGAGAAATGGGGAGTCAGAGATGTGAGTCCCTTTAGGTAAAATCAAGTACTGTTCATGTCTTACTGAAATTTCCCTTTCCGTTGGTGGGAGGGGTGGCTGAGTCCTTGCTGTCATCTAAAGCTCAGTGATTCTTGTGGCAGTTTTATTATTCAAAAACGAGCCTTCTGGAACATTAAAAGCATGAAGGGACATTAAAACCTTGGGAGGGTTTACAACATTTTGAAGTGCAGGGTGGAAGGTTCTGAGCTCCTGGGTTGAGGAATGGCTGGATCCTTCTGGTGTCATAAGCAATCCCATCACTCTTGGGACCCTCCCTGTTTTGAATCATGGATTTCAAACATCCTCAAAAGTTCTTCTCTGGTAATTCCAAAACTCTTAACAAATCAATCCTAAGAAAAAATAAACAAATACGCAGAGGAGCAGAAGGATATTTAGGATATGGTTCTAATTAAAATTTTTAAGTTTTCCTTCTCAAAATCTTGTATAAGCCATTAAATATGAAAAAAAAAAAAACAACAACAAAACTCCAGAGTAGGAAAGCAGTCAAAGCCATTACCATTAGAGATTTTGAATTTTATAACACACAAACAGTTTGTTTTTCTTCTTATTAACACCAAGAGAATCAAGTCACGGCTGTAGCTTTAAAACACTGAATGGCCGTCTAGTTGAACTGGGCATGCATAGGGACAGATCCCAGAAGGTGAAACTCCATCTTCCATCAGCATATGAAGCAGCGAGCCTGCTTGCTGTCAGATGGCCTCTGGTACAGGCACTACAAAAGAAGCACGCCTTGCGGGCCTTCTCAGACTGCCCGAGGTAGGCTGGAGCCATCTGGATGTTTGCCTGCAGTTCCCTTGTGACGACTGAGTCTGCCAGCTACCCAAGCCTATTTACCTCTGTGGCTGTTCTGTTGGTCTTTTGGCTATTTCTCTGTTTGGTGACACCTGAAGCCAAGGGGAAACAAACGAACATTTATTAAGTCCTATGTTTGTACCAGTTAATCTTCTTAATGAAGCATTACTATCACCCCTGTTTTACAGAAAAGGAAAATGAACATTGTAAAAGGTAAAGATGTCTTGTCCAGGATCACATAAGTTTTAAAGCATGGAGTGCATGCATTGTAAAATGACAACCACTTAACATTTGCCAGGATCCTGCAAAAACTTTACAAGGTCTATTTTATTTTTATATTTTTTTACTTTATTATTTTATTTTACTATTTTTTTAAAATATTTTTAATTTTTAAAATTTTATTATTATTTTCATTTATTCATTTGTATTATTTATGCATTTCATTGTTCCATTATCTTATTTTTTTAACTTTTTATTTTGTATTGGGGTGTAGCTGATTGACAATGTTATGATAGTTTTAGGTGCACAGCAAAGAGACTCAGCCACATATACACATGTATCTATTCTCCCCTCGAATCCCCTCCCATCCGGGCTGCCACATAACATTGAGCAGAGTTCCATTCTAAATGTGACGGTGGGTACATATCCATCCCAAACTCCATAACTGTCCCTTCCCCCCATCCTTTTTTATTTTATCCTCATACCAACCTCTTAAAATTGACATAATTTATATTTGCATTTTATAGATGAAGTCATACAGTAGTATGATGGAGCCAAGATTCAAACTCAGGTAGGCAGACTGCAGAGCCCCTACTTCTGCACAACATACCTCACCTCCTCTGATTTGAGCTGTCCGCATAGACCCCAGCCACGGGTGGCTGCCACACACTTGACAGGTGCCTGGTTTGAATTGCAAGGTACTCTACGTATAAGCCACACACCAGATTTTGAAGGTAATACCATAAATAAATAAACAAACAAAAGAATGCAAAATATCTCATCAGCCCTTCTTATTTATGAAATGATAGCAATTTGCATTTATTGGGATACATTTTTTAAAATTAAACTTCATCTTTCTTTTTTTTGAAATAAGGCTACTAGACAATTTAAAATTAACTATGTAGCTTTCATCATATTTCTCTAGGATAGCACTGCTATCTACTATTGCAAGTAAAGAAGGGGCTGTGAAATTTGTTTCTCATCAGCAGTTAAAATTTTGGTTAGTAGAGTGGGTGGGGAGGTTGAAGCTGTTTCAAAATTTTGTAAAGTGTTTTTTAAGGCTATTTTAAACTGTAAGCCTGGATTTATGAATGAATTTGAATTATGCTTTCTTCACATACCATGTGTGGGTAAGAAAGACTGCCATTTCTAAGGTTCAGAAGGAACTTGTGATTTATGATTTCAGTGTTTGCGTGGCTGATGCCTTTCTTCTATCCTCCGTGGTGGGAGCTGCTTCCATTTCCACACACTTTGTGACAGCCAGCTTTGTGTCTCCTCCAGCATGCCAGGGGGCCCTAGCTCTGGGTATGGCGCTTGGCCCTTAGTTTATACTAAGTAATGAAGATAGAATAAGTAGTTAAGCACTTTTTATTGGTTTTGATGTTGTCGTAATATTTTTTAAATTGACACTTAGTTTAAATTTCTATTTTTTAGCTATTATGGTTTAACGTCTCTCTGAACATTGAGTACAAGTTTTTGTGGGGGGATATCTTTTCATTTCTCTCGGGTATATATCAATACCTAGACCTGGGTCGTAGGATAGCTCTGTGGAACTGAAGCTCTGTGAAGCTGCCAGATTGTTTCCCAAAGCAGCCGCCTCCTGGTATTGATACATTCCCATCTGCAGTGTGTGAGGATGTGGTTTTATTCTTAACTATTGCCAGGCAGAGATTACATGGATACAAAAGGAAGAAGTTGGGAATATTTGTGTGAGATAGGCAGACTACAGACCAGAAACACTATATACCAAATGTTTGCAGGAGATTTAGTCCAAGTGCCCCTCCTTCCTCCAACACACATACCATCTGCCCTCTCCTCCCGAGGCTAGAATTCAGAAACAATAAAAAGAAAGAAAAAAGGTAATAGCTGCTTAGAAACTCAGAAAAGAATGTCCTGCAAAGAGATCACTGTTTGTCCAAAACAAATGCTTATGCTGCTGCTGCTAAGCTGCTAAGGCACTTCAGTCGTGTCCGACTCTGTGCGACCCCATAGACGGCAGCCCACCAGGCTCCCCTGTCCCTGGGATTCTCCAGGCAAGAACACTGGAGTGGGTTGCCATTTCCTTCTCCAGTGCATGAAAGTGAAGTCATTCAGTCGTGTCCGACTCTTAGCGACCCCATGGACTGCAGCCTACCAGGCTCCTCCATCCATGGGATTTTCCAGGCAAGAATGGGAGTGGGGTTCCTTCTCCGATGCTTATGCTAGCTCTTTGTAAAAGATGCTTAGCTACTTATGGCAGCTTTGCATGGAGAAAGGGAAATAGGGACTATATCAGGTAGGTACCGATTAGTAAGACCAAGTGGGAGTGTTCTTTGTCATGGCCCAAAGGCCTTCTCTGACCCCCAATTCAGTTCCTTTGTCTTAATCTACTGACAAGGGGGCTGACATATGAAATGATTGGATTTCAGAGCCAGGTTGCTGCTCCTCTGGCCAGTGCAGAACCTCAGAGAGGAGATGACTCCAAGCAAGTGGAGTGCCAAGCCCTATCACCTCTCCCATCTCCATCCCATTCAGAATGGACCCATTGTGGTCTCTGCTGCCCCTTATTCACACCTCCTTGTCAGTGTGTTCCCAGTGGCCTGCTTCCTCTGTAACACTCAAGCTTTACCAAAGAGCTTAACGTCTGGCGCAGAGGACCACCTCCATGATCATAAGGACTTGCTGTTGATTTCACCTATTGGCTCATCCATTCAGTGCTTCCCTATTTTTTGCTTCTGCAGACATCCTTCCCTGGTGGCTCAGGCGGTAAAGAATTTGCCTTCAATCTAGGAGACCCAGGTTCGATCCCTGGGTGGGAAAGATTCCCTGGAGAAGGAAATGGCAACTCACTCCAGTATTCTTGCCTGGAGAATTCCATGGACAGAGGAGCCTGGTGGGCTACAGTTCATGGGGTTGCAAAGAGTTGGACACGATAGAATGAATAACACTTTCACTTCACTTTCAGACATCCCTTATTTTCTTATGTGTTGGAAGCTATTTCCTTGGATGCTCAGTCTCTAACTGTGAATGTTGTAGCCATTTCCTTGGCTCTGGTTTGGCCTCTGAGGTCCTCCTTACGTTGATTTTTGCCTGCCAACCTGGATTATTACTGCCATTGCCCTTTCTCCTGACCTGAAAACCGGATGTAGCCTGCTTGTTTCTTTGGCTGGTACACCAGGGAGCCAGGAACCTCCTGTTAGTGAAGTCATGAACTTAAGTTAAAATAATTATCCCAGGAATTCTATAATGTGCAAAGATATTATACAGGAGCAGAGTACCATGTGTTAATTCATACTCAGAGACCCTCTCCCACAGGAATGACACCCAGGACTTGTCACATCATTGAGAACAAAGATGTGGCGCCTAGATTTTGGACAGAGGATGTCTTCAGTAAGTGAAGTTTCAAAAAGGAAGATGTAGTTGGGAGCTTTGAGAAACTGGAGACAGCAGGACTCTAGATGGAACCAGGTTCTGGAGGCTCCAAGTGCATAGTTTGCCTTTTTTTTTTTTAAAGCAATATCCTCACCTAATACCCATCCCTACCACAAATTTGTGTTGTTGTTTTTCAGTTGCTAAGTCATGTCCAACTCTTTGCAACCCCATGGACTGCAGCACCCCAGGCTTCCCTGTTCTTCACTATTTCCCAGAGTTTGCTCAAACTCATGTCCATTGTGTCGATGATGTCATCCAGCCATCTCCTCCTCTTTCACCCCCTTCTTCTCCTGGCCTCAATCTTTCCCAGCGTCAGGGTCTTTTCCAATGCATCAGCTCTTTGCATCAGGTGGCCAAAGTATTGTAGCATCAGCTTCAGCATCAGTTTAGTTTTTCCCAATGAATATTCAGGGTTGATTTCCTTTAGGATTGTCTGGTTTGATCTCTTTGCAGTCCAAGGGACTCTTCGAGAGTCTTCAAGAGAACTATTTGAAAGCATCACTCAGCCTTCTTTATGGTCCAACTCTCACATCTGTACATAATTCCTGGAAAAATCATAGCTTTGCCTGTGTGGACCTTTGTCGGCAAAGTGAAGTCTCTGCTTTGTAATACACTGTCTAGGTTTGTCATAGCTTTTCTTCCAAGGAGCAAGTATCTTAATTTCGTGGCCGCAGTCACCACCTGCTGTGATTTTGAATCCCGAGAAAATAAAATCTGTCACTATTTCGACTTTTTCTCCATCTATTTGCCATGAAGTGATGGGAGCAGCTTTGTTTATATGTCCCATTATTTTTTCAACATTAGTTGATCAACCTTAATTTAAGCTCCACTACCTCCTAGTCAAATCACGTAATTTCAGCAAGAATCACAGACTACAGGTTTTAAATGACCCCAAATTGGCTCTAACCTCAGTACAAAAACACACCTGGTCTCCAAACCAATTGCCAAATAGAGACTTCATTTCAGGCAGCAAATAAATTTACATGAAGGGCCTGGAAATGCTACAATGTAAATTACCTGTTAAAACAATTTTTTCAAAACCCACAAAATTCACAGCTATCCTGAAAATGCCTCATTTTCAAATTAATGCATTTTACTTTAACTTGGGGTTTGGGGTGTACGTGTTGGGAAGGGGCGGGGCTTGTGGCAGCTGCAGGCAAATGAGTTAAATTCACAGAATAGAATTTGAACTTTTGCAAATGAGTAAATAGCCAAAACAAACACTGCTTTGGAAAAAAATACACATTTTCTCCTTTTGAAAAGCAAGCAATGCCTAAGCAAAATACCTTAAAAGTGAACTAAAAAGCTTTTCTAAAATAAACAACTCTGCTTGTGATCCTAAATTGGGACCATATGGACATGCGAAAGCTACAAACGCACTACATTTCGACTCCTAGTTTCTGCCTTCACTGTTTGCGTGCCTCCAAGTAGATGCTGATAAAGTTGCCTTTGGTCCCAAAGGAACCTGAGATTCTTAGATCCTAGGATGAGGGAGCAAGCAGAAGAAGAAAGAAAAGGAATGAAAACAAATGCCTTTCAAGACAAAATATCTGAACAGTGAGTTTTATTTTTGCTTCCTTGCCAGCAGGCACGACTCAATTTGAATCTCTCCGGCACATATAGGATGATGCCAGCGAAATGGAGTGCATTTACCAGGGATGCTAGCTATGTGGGGAAGTCCCTGTTGAGGAACCAGGCTCACACTCAGAGCATTAGGATAGCTTTAGCAAGCCGCCTGGACTAGCCCCCTGCCCTGGGGCAAATCAATGAATAAGCCAATTCAGCATAGATAGAATCATTCCTTTGTTTTTCTCAATTACCAAATGTTGTGTGCTTTGGGGTCACTTGTCATGAGTTTAGAGAATGTGAATATTGCAACATAAGTCCTCACCATTCTAAGCAGCTTAAACTGAATTCCATTTCTAGGGAGGAGGAGAGCTGAAGACACAGCATCCATCGCTAATTGTATATAATTAGAGGCTATTTTCTCATCCTAGGGTACGTCTTTCTTTTCTCCCACAGTGCTCATGGTCTGTTCCATGAAACCGGCACTTATATCAGGTGTGAATTTATGTGGATATATTCTGTTTCCTATAACTGGGTAGCAAATCATTGAGAAAGAGATGATGCCACCTGGTTGGGGAAGGGGCGGTGTGCTTAACCTTGAAAACAATGAGTGAAATGAGTTCAAGCATTAATTTTTTAGTTTTAAGTGAATGAGGATGCACTACTGTTAATGAAGAGTTCAGCTGTTTTTGAGTCCTTGTTGCTAACTGCCCCAGATACAGAACTGTGGGCATCAGAATGAAAAATATGTAGGATCATGAATCTGGGCTCTGTTAATTGTGCTATTAGGAAATATTGATTGGATAATGGAAGGAGTTTACATTTCTTGAGTGCTTATTACATTCCAGGCACTTAGTTATGCATTTAGCATCTTATGCCCAAGTTAAAAAGGGTTTGGGATATCCTCAGATGCCTGACAACATGTGGATTTGAACCTGAACAAAGGGAAGCTATCAAGTTTCTTCATATAAAAGGTGCTCTGTGTGCGTGTGTGCCTCATCGCTCAGTCGTGTCCAATTCTTTGTGACCGCATGGAATGTAACCCACCAGTCCCCTCTGATTATGGGATCTTTCAGGCAAGAATACTGGATGGGGTTGTCATTTCCTTCTCCAGGGGATCTTTCCCGCCCAGGGACTGAACCTGCATCTCCTCTGTCTCCTGCATTGCAGGCATATTCTTTACCCAGGCTTGTCTGTGTATGTGCAGTAAATGAAAATTAGTTGCTTTTCACAACTACATTTGACCTTTAGGACTCTCATGTCTCACCAGGAATCAAGGCGAAAAAGGCTCTAATGCACAGAGTTAATTTGGAGAGTGGATATGTACAGAAACTACTTTTTAAAGAATTTATTGAAGTAGAAATAAATACAGTAAATATTATAAATCAATACTGTATTAATTTTTGAACAGCAAAGTGATTCAGTTATACATATAAATATATTTCCTTTTCCATTTTGGTTTTGTCATAGGATGTTGAGTGTAGTTCCCCGTGGTATACAGTAGGACCTTGTTGTTTATCCTTCCTGTGTATAATAGCCTGCATCTGCTAATCCCAGACTCCCAGTTCTTCACTCCCCTACTGCTCTCCCCACTGGCAACCACAAGTCTCTTCTCTGTGTCTCTGTGTGAGTCTGCAGAAACTACTCTTAACTCTTTTCATTTCTCCCTTTGAGCCCACTGAAATTACTGGGTTTGAAGGAGGAAGAAACAAAGGTTAGACATTAAAAATTTTAAAAATCCTACCCCTTAAGTTGGCCATTTCTTTCAGGTGTTCCTCCCTCATGAATAAGGCCCAAGTTGTTTCTTTCCAGCCCTTTCTCCTTGCTTCTACTCTCTGCTCCAGTGCAGACAGTCATGTGCATTGAAACTGCCTGAAAGCTATGCTGAGAAACCCAGGCATGACTGTATCGGAGGTGACAGATTACAGGCGTTCTCATTTTATTGCGCTGCACAAATGATGCAGGGTTTTTTTTTTTTTTTTTTTTTTTTATTAGTTGGAGGCTAATTACTTCACAACATTTCAGTGGGTTTTGTCATACATTGATATGAATCAGCCATGGATTTACACGTATTCCCCACCCCGATCCCCGCTCCCACCTCCCTCTCCACCCGATTCCTCTGGGTCTTCCCAGTGCACCAGGCCGGAGCCCTTGTCCCATGCATCCCACCTGGGCTGGTGATCTGTTTCACCATAGATAATATACATGCTGTTCTTTTGAAATATCCCACCCTCACATTCTCCCACAGAGTTCAAAAGTCTGTTCTGTATTTCTGTGTCTCTTTTTCTGTTTTGCATATAGGGTTATCGTTACCATCTTTCTAAATTCCATATATATGTGTTAGTATGCTGTAATGTTCTTTATCTTTCTGGCTTACTTCACTCTGTATAAGGGGCTCCAGCTTCATCCATCTCATTAGGACTGGTTCAAATGAATTCTTTTTAATGGCTGAGTAATATTCCATGGTGTATATGTACCACAGCTTCCTTATCCATTCATCTGCTGATGGGCATCTAGGTTGCTTCCATGTCCTGGCTATTATAAACAGTGCTGCGATGAACATTGGGGTGCACGTGTCTCTTTCAGATCTGGTTTCCTCAGTGTGTATGCCCAGAAGTGGGATTGCTGGGTCATATGGTCATATTTCCAGTTTTTTAAGAAATCTCCACACTGTTTTCCATAGCGGCTGTACTAGTTTGCATTCCCACCAACAGTGTAAGAGGGTTCCCTTTTCGCCACACCCTCTCCAGAATTTATTGCTTGTAGACTTTTGGATAGCAGCCATCCTGACTGGTGTGTAATGGTACCTCATTGTGGTTTTGATTTGCATTTCTCTAATAATGAGTGATGTTGAGCATCTTTTCATGTGTTTGTTAGCCATCTGTATGTTTTCTTTGGAGAAATGTCTGTTTAGTTCTTTGGCCCATTTTTTGATTGGGTCATTTATTTTTCTGGAATTGAGCTGCAGGAGTTGCTTGTATATTTTTGAGATTAATCCTTTGTCTGTTTCTTCATTTGCTATTATTTTCTCCCAATCTGAGGGCTGTCTTTTCACCTTACTTATAGTTTCCTTTGTAGTGCAAAAGCTTTTAAGTTTCATTAGGTCCCATTTGTTTAATTTTGCTTTTATTTCCAATATTCTGGGAGGTGGGTCATAGAGGATCTTGCTGTGATTTATGTCGGAGAGTGTTTTGCCTATGTTCTCCTCTAGGAGTTTTATAGTTTCTGGTCTTACATTTAGATCTTTAATCCATTTTGAGTTTATTTTTGTGTATGGTGTTAGAAAGTGTTCTAGTTTCATTCTTTTTTTTTTTTTTTAGTTTCATTCTTTTACAAGTGGTTGACCAGTTTTCCCAGCACCACTTGTTAAAGAGGTTGTCTTTTTTTCCATTGTATATCCTTGCCTCCTTTGTCAAAGATAAGGTGTCCATAGGTTCGTGGATTTATCTCTGGGCTTTCTATTCTGTTCCATTGATCTATATTTCTGTCTTTGTGCCAGTACCATACTGTCTTGATGACTGTGGCTTTGTAGTAGAGTCTGAAGTCAGGCAGATTGATTCCTCCAGTTCCATTCTTCTTTCTCAAGATTACTTTGGCTATTCGAGGTTTTTTGTATTTCCATACAAATTGTGAAATTCTTTGGTCTAGTTCTGTGAAAAATACCGTTGGTAGCTTGATAGGGATTGCATTGAATCTATAGATTGCTTTGGGTAGAATAGCCATTTTGACAATATTGATTCTTCCAATCCATGAACACGGTATGTTTCTCCATCTGTTTGTGTCCTCTTTGATTTCTTTCATCAGTGTTTTATAGTTTTCTATGTATAGGTCTTTTGTTTCTTTAGGTAGATATACTCCTAAGTATTTTATTCTTTTTGTTGCAATGGTGAATGGTATTGTTTCCTTAATTTCTCTTTCTGTTGTTTCATTGTTAGTATATAGGAATGCAAGGGATTTCTCTGTGTTAATTTTATATCCTGCAACTTTACTATATTCACTGATTAGCTCTAGTAATTTTCTGGAAGAGTCTTTAGGGTTTTCTATGTAGAGGATCATGTCATCTGCAAACAGTGAGAGTTTCACTTCTTCTTTTCCTATCTGGATTCCTTTTACTTCTTTTTCTGCTCTGATTGCTGTGGCCAAAACTTCCAACACTATGTTGAATAGTAGTGGTGAGAGTGGGCACCCTTGTCTTGTTCCTGATTTCAGGGGAAATGCTTTCAATTTTTCACCATTGAGGGTGATGCTTGCTGTGGGTTTGTCATATATAGCTTTTATTATGTTGAGGTATGTTCCTTCTATTCCTGCTTTTTGGAGAGTTTTAATCATAAATGAGTGTTGAATTTTGTCAAAGGCTTTCTCTGCATCTATTGAGATAATCATATGGTTTTTATCTTTCAGTTTGTTAATGTGGTGTATTACATTGATTGATTTGCGGATATTAAAGAATCCTTGCATTCCTGGGATATAGCCCACTTGGTCATGGTGTATGATTTTTTTAATATGTTGTTGGATTCTGTTTGCTAGAATTTTGTTAAGGATTTTTGCATCTATGTTCATCAGTGATATTGGCCTGTAGTTTTCTTTTTTTGTGGCATCTTTGTCTGGTTTTGGAATTAGGGTGATGGTGGCCTCATAGAATGAGTTTGGAAGCTTACCTTCATCTGCAATTTTCTGGAAGAGTTTGAGTAAGATAGGTATTAGCTCTTCTCTAAATTTTTGGTAGAATTCCGCTGTGAAGCCATCTGGTCCTGGGCTTTTGTTTGCTGGAAGATTTTTGATTACAGTTTCGATTTCCTTGCTTGTGATGGGTCTGTTAAGATCTTCTATTTCTTCCTGGTTCAGTTTTGGAAAGTTATACTTTTCTAAGAATTTGTCCATTTCATCCAAGTTGTCCATTTTATTGGCATAGAGCTGCTGGTAGTAGTCTCTTATGATCCTTTGTATTTCAGTGTTGTCTGTTGTGATTTCTCCATTTTCATTTCTAATTTTGCTAATTTGGTTTTTCTCTCTTTGTTTCTTAATGAGTCTTGCTAATGGTTTGTCAATTTTGTTTATTTTTTCAAAAAACCAGCTTTTAGCTTTGTTGATTTTTGCTATGGTCTCTTTAGTTTCTTTTGCATTTATTTCTGCCCTGATTTTTAAGATTTCTTTCCTTCTGATGCAGGGTTTTGTTTCACTTTTTTTTTTTAAACAAATTGAAGGTTTGTAGCAACCCTACATTGAACAAGTCGATCAGCACCATTTTCCCAACAGCGTTTGCTCTTCTTGTCTCTGTCACATTTGGGTGACTCTCACGCTGAAAGGGAAAATGAAAGTCACTCCGTCGTGTCCGACTCTATAGTCCCTGGAATTCTCCAGGCCAGGATACTGGAGTGGGTAGCCTTTCCCTCCTCCAGGGGATCTTCCCAACCCAGGGATCGAACCCAGGTGTCCTGCATTGCAGGCGGGTTCTTTACCAGCTGAGCCACAAGGGAAGGCCAAGAATACTGGATTCACACTCCTGGAAGCTTTTTCATTATCATATTTGTTACAGTGATCTGTGATCAGTGATCTTGGTGACCACTACGACTTGCTGAAGGCTCTGGTGATGGTTGGCATTTTCTAATAAGAATGTCTTTTTTTTTTTTTTTTCAAATATGCCCTGATATTAGTTTTATTTTTTTTTCTTTTTTTTTTTTTAAATTTTAACTTTGTGTTGGAGTATAGCTGGCTAACAATGTTGTGATAGCTTCAGGTACACAGCCGAGCAGCTCCGTGATACACAGTAAGGATATGTGTATCTTCTTAATGAAGGTATGTACATTGTTTTCTTAGACATAATGCTCTGCACACCTAATAGACTACAGCACAGTGTGAACATCACTTTTATATGCGCTGGGAAACCAAAACATTGGTGTGACTGGCTTCATTGTGATATTTACTCATGGCAGTGGTCTGGAACCAAGCCCGCCACATCCCCAGGGCCTGCCTAGCGTCCTCCGAGTTGAGAAGTGATGGCTCTTTTTTTGTAAAAGTGTGTGTGTGTTTACAGGTTGTGAGGAAAAACCCACAGCCCTTCAGGGCCAGCCAGCCCTCCCTCATGAAGGCCCCCTGGTCCCCCACGTCCAGCCAGTGCTGCCCCATCACAGGATCCACACCTCAGGCGCCCTGCCTGCCTCACTTTACCTCCCTCCTCAGCCCCTGAGGGAGAACGCCCAGGTGGTGCGGTGGTAAGGGGTCCACCTGCCACTGCAGGAGAGGTGGGTTCCATCCCTGGGAGGATCCCCTGGAGGAGGAAGTGGCAACCCACCTCAGTATTCCTGCCTGGGAAGTCCCGTGGACAGAGGGGCCTGGCGGGCTGCAGTCCATAGGGTTGCAGAGAGTCAGACACGACTGAGCATGCACACCGCAAAAATGTCGGCCCCAGCGGGGGCCTTTGCTGTCTCTCCACCTTCTTTCCTCTTGGCCTGCTGCCCTCTTTGCACCTTTGAAGGGAGAAACACAGCGGGGCTCCATTCATTGGCATCACCTATCTGACTGCTTCAGTCTCCCAGACTGTGAACAAAAGGAAAGCTGGTCATCGCTTTATAAATGATGTATGGAGACACGCGGAGGAATGAAGGCCCAGACCGCAGTGTATTTTTAGCGTCTGCTGTTTGTGGTAACATAAGTGAAAACTGCTGGATGCCTTCCCTTCAGCTGAATGGCTGGCATTCAGGCGAGTGTGCCCGCTGCCTGCCAGACTCTCCTCACGGAACTCCCTCTTTATGAGGTGGGTGACTGGCTCCTTGGCACCAGGCGGCCCCGCCACAATTCTCCTTTATTGCCCGGTCGCATGGATCCCCAGGGGCCCCAGCATGGGGCTGCGGGTGAGACTGCTGGCCGCGAGCTTGTCAGGGTGTTACCAGATTGCAAGGCAGAGTCTGCAGGGCAGGGACTGTGTCTGGATGCTCTAAACCTTCTGGCATGAAGCTGGCACCCAGACACGCAGGAACCACAGTGGTGAGGCCCATGGCTGGCGCCCCATCTCAGAGTCATTCTTCTGGTGCCTGGCTTGAGTAGGATGTCAACCCCCACTGGTCGCTGACACTCTGGAGCCTCAGAGTGAGATAGAAAATATGAGAGAGGCCTCTCTTATGCCGACAGGTCATTCTACCAATGGTTGCTCTCGAGCTAATCTTTGGAAAGGATCTGGGTGGGCTGCCTGAGGCCCCTTGGGGGCATGGAAGCAGCCCTGGGATCCCAGGCTGCAAATAGCACTGACTGGCTAAGCAGCTTTAGGCAAGTAAAGGTCTCCCAGGACTCACTTGCTCACAGTTATGAGTAGTAACTCTTGTCCTACTGACCTCACTAAAAATTTTTAATAAAGATATTAAAATAGTCTGAAACAATTGAGACCATAATGTTACAAAAAGGCAGGGGAGTGGTGCGTTTATTTTCTTCATTTCTGACCAACCTTGACTTCTACCAGAACCATCCCCCTCTGACCCCAGCTCTTGCATCATGGGGCGACCCGTGGGGCTCCGCTTAGTCCCTGAGAGGACGTTGCTTATTCCATGAGAACGTACCTTCATGCTTCATGAGCGGGGTCTTTGCTTCCAGTCCCTACAGGATTAGGGTGAAAAAGGGTGCTGTGGGCTCCTTGTGAAATGTGTGAGAGTGCCTCTATAATTGGAATAAAACCTTCTGTAAAGGGGCTTAAGCCAGCTATGGCTCCCTTATCTGAAACCTTAAGTGACTTTCAAAAAGTCACGAACTCCACAAATGAAGACGGTCACGCCAACATTCTCAGTGCTGATTTACTCTTAGTTTGCATCTAATTTGAGTAAGTCTGGCTCTCTCCTTTTCTAGCCCTTGATACTGAATGTATGGTTAATGGACCAATAGCATCAATGTCACCTGGGGGCTTGTTGAAACTGTGGTGTCAGGTCTATCCCTCACTTGATCAGAACGTAGACCAGAGTCTACGTTTTGACAGGACCCTCAAGTTATGCATATGTGTGTGGTAAAGCAAATTAGAAGACAAGACTTGCAGGACCTAGACCCACTATTTATTTATGCACTGTACTTTATTATGAAAAGGATTGAGGATGACCAGGATTAATAGCTTACAAAGAAGGAGGAGACAAAGAACTTTAAAAGCCCTAGCAGCTGGGACCACTTATTACAGTTGTATTACTGTATACATTTTAATGCTCTGAGAACACACTGCTACAGCGCTATAGAGTCACGGATATTCCCAATAATAGTCCCAAAGTATCAAGAAGAGGTAAGGTCATATTCCGAAGTTGCTGTTTATAGAAGCAAAAGGGCTTAACATTTATTGGGCAAGAATGAAATATTTTCTGTCTATTCTAGAGACATTTGTGGAGTGATATGGCCATGATGGAAACATAAATAAAGCATCATCACCAGATAGAATTAATTAATTAATTGCCTGAAATAATTTAAAAGCTGTAGTGAAAGATCCCATCTTTAACCAATGGCATTATTTTCCCAAATAAAGAGGCCTCTAGATTTGGGAAACTTCATGTGAAATGGAGCAGGACCCCCATGGTCCCTCCCCCCACCCCACCCCTACCACGTTCTCTGCCTGCCTTTTGTCTGTGGAAAACTTTAGTCAAAGGATAAGTTTAATCAGAGAAATGAGAACTTGCAGAAACAAAGGAAAACAGTCAACGGAGACCAAATGATAATAATGTAGTCATTCAGCATGGTCAAGGACCTTTATTTCTTTCTCACGGGCTGTAGATAATATTCTGAGCCATATCCTGTGAGCTGTCTTGTAGATACTAAAACATCAGGTGGAGAAGTTAACTACATGGTGACCAGACTATACCCAGGACATGAGCTGCTTCAATTCTAAGAAATGGCCTCAAAGAAACAGGGACAAATGGACCCTAGAACTGAAGGTTAACTGTCCCTGAAGCAATCGAGATGACACTGGTCAGAGCACTGATGACCAATTTGAAGATGACTGTCAGATCAGAGATGACTGTGCTGTTTCTGCATGTAGCCCCCTCCTTCTGTCTATAAAAGCTATTGCCCCGCTAGTTACCAGTTGTGGGGGGGCGGGGAGTCGGCCTTTGGACAGATGTCCGCCCCCAACCCCCACCCGTGGTTGCCAGCATCTGAAATGAAGCAAACTTTCCTTTCCACCAACCTCGTGTGTTTATTGGCTTTGTGGCAGTGAGCAGCCAGATCCCCCGCCTCACCTCTCAGTAACGCATGGACTCTTGACTCATCTCTCCCTTCTGCACTGTTTGAAATTTCTCTTACTTCTGCTCATGTTGTGGCTGCTCCAGCCCCGATCTTTATCACCTCTCCCCTGAGTTTCAGCAGTAGTGTTATATTAAGCCTTCTTAACTTCCCTCCGGTCTAGCTTTGTACAGTGGTCTGCAGAAAGATGCTTGAGTACAGTGGATCTGGAGTAAAGGGCTGGAATTTTTTAAAATTCCACAAGTGATTCTGATGTGCACCCTTGGTGGGAAAGAGGGTTTTAAACTATTGATAAATTAATGCTCTACACAACATCCAATTATTATATCACTCTTTTTCCCATAAAGCTTTGGTTGCTGTTTGTTATTATATCAGTTCATAATTTTCTCCTTGGTATTGGCTGTCTCCCCTTCTCTCTAGCTCCTCCCTTCCCAGCAGTGCTCCTCATTGATGCTCAAATATTGCTTGCTTTCACCTACCTCTGTGCCCTACGTGTGGCTTTTCCTTCACCTCCAATAAGGATGGATCCTGCCTTTGCTGCTTCAACTCAAGTGTCACCTCCTCCATGGAAGTTTTCCTGGAAGGTTCCCTATTGCCTGAATTTCCACATCATTTATAATACCATAATGAATTATATCAAGGAATGTTATCTCATCAGGTACCCGCTGGCTTGTTGTGTTGTTGTGCTGGTGCTGAACAACCAGCTAGAATGAAGAACTAAGTAGGGAGCAGAAGTCCTGTCTTTTACATTTGTATTTTCTGTGGCACAGAGCATAATCGTTGGCACATAGCTTCTTGCAGGCAATCCTTCATGTCTTAGATCTAGGTTAGATATTTCTTCTCTACATACCTGTGACATCTCACTGTAACCCTGTCACATCATAACTCTGCATCTTAAATGTATTTCCTTTCTTTTTACTGAGGTATAATTAATTTGCAATATTGAATTTACAATGTTGTGTTAGTTTCAAGTGTAGCGCAAAGTGATTCAGTTATATATATATATATATATACACTTTTATACATATATAAAAAGTGTATATATATACTTTTTTAGATTCCTTTCTATCTCAGGTTATTATGAAATATTGAGTACAGTTTCTTGTGCTATAGAGTAGGTCCTTGTGGTTTACCTATTTTACATACTGTAGTGTGTATGTGTTAATCCCAAATTCCTCATTTATTTCTCCCCTCCTCCTGCTCTCCCTTTTGGTAACTATTAGTTTGTTTTCCATGTGTGTGAGTATATTTCTGTGTTGCAAATAACTTCACTTGCATCATTAAATGTGTGTTTCATTATGTCTCCCTTACAAAACTGTAAACTCTGTAAGATCGGGGGTCATTTTTACCTGGCTCATCACTGACCCTCTAGTCCATGTCTTGATGGTCATATATACTCAAGAAATATTTTTTAAGTTGACTGAATAATAACTTTAAAATATGTTTGGTTTTTAGAGACAAATAGACCAGATAGCATCCATGGCATCCTAACAGTTTGATTGACTTGGTTTCAGGTGCAAAATAGAGCAGCATAATCTAAACGTTATACTGAACCAGTTAACTAGCATTTGATTGTATACTCAAGTATATAATTTTCTAGTTATTTTCTATATGTGGTTACTTTTCTTGGCTGGCTTCCCTGATGGCTTAGGTGGTAAAGAATCTGCCTGTGAGGTGTGGGAGACCTGGGTTTGATCCCTGGGTTGGGAAGATTTCTTGGACAAGGGAATGGCAACCAATTCTAGTATTCTTGCCTAGAGAATTCCATGGACAGAGGAGCCTGGCAGGCTACATACAGTCCGTGGGGTCACAAAGAGTCAGACACAGCTGAACCACTAACAGTTTTACTTTCTTATCTATAAAATTCAAGCTCTTGGAGAACAAAGGATAGCATTAAAAATAATTTTTTTAAAAAATGTTGTATTGTGGTATAGTCGATTAACAATGTTGTGATAGTTCCAGTTGAACAGCAAAGGGACTCAGCCATACATATATATGTATCCCTTCTTCCCTAAACTCCCCCCCACCCATCCAGGTGCAAAAGATAGATTTTTTTTTTTTAATTTCCATCGAACTCCCATAGTTCCTCAGTGAGTATTTCTTGATTTGATGTAATTAAATGTAGTTTTAAAGGAGCCTGTGTTATATCTGCCTGGTGCTAAACATCTGTTGCTTCCTAACAAGTGTACCATTCATTCTAATGGCACTGGTGCACAGAGGTAAACAGAACCTTGGCAGGCATTCCATAAAGGAAACTGTGTTTGCTTCCTTCATTAATTACTAGCAGAGCATTAAGACATGCATCTCCCTGAAGCCAAGTTGGATAATTCCTGGCACTTAAGCCTAGGGTGCTTTCAAAAGTTGAGACATGTATTGACGCACCAGAAGGCATGCCCTATAGCAATCACCAAGGTGGCTCTAATGCCAAGATGGTATGAAGCCTCAGATATACCAATACCAAGCATGCTGGTCTATCTCTCTAAACTTTTGTGGGTCTTGGGTTAATGTGAGATAATAAATGTGAATTTCTAGAATGTCTCTGAAGGCAGGCACCTCAGTATGAATTGGATAAATCTTCAGAGAGATATAGAAAGTTTAAAAATAAAAGAATGATCAAAAGTTCACCAAACAAAACAACAGAATGAAAGTGGCAATGCTAATGGCAGAAATATGTGTCAAGATATGATTTGTCAATTGTTATTAATTTTGCCAGTTAATGACAATTAAAATGAAGAATTTATACTCTTGGACATAGCAATTAGCATAGCATCAAAATACTAAAGCAAAAACAATAAGAAATGAAAGATACTGACAGACACTTATTGGTAGTAATAGATTTTAACACAGCCATCAGATTGTGATAAATAAAATATGAATAAGGACATAAAAGAATATGATTAATAATGTTGGATAATTGGCTATATTTAGGTATTTATGGGTTATATAAAAATACATCTTAAATACTCACATGGAAAATTTATAAAAATAATACCTTTCTTTAAAAATGCAAAACTTCTGTGCACTACTCACTCAGTGAACTATAATATAAAGGTAAACAAAAAAACCCAGTTACTTTATGATGTCTATATTTGGAAGCTAGAGGAATTTGGAATTAAAAGAGGTACAATTATCCTTTTAAGAATTAAGACTCTACACTTCCACTGCAGGGGGCATGGGTTTGATTCCTGGTTGGGGAACTAAAATACCACAAGCCATGCTATGTGGTCGAAACAAAAAAACAAACAAACCAAAGGAATAAATGTTAATCAAGCACAATAAATTAAGACAGAAAGATGCAATGTGACTTCAAAGAGACGATAGGATTCCCAGGACACTAGGAGCTAGCCATGATCCTACTGAATAGATTAATATTTCCAAAGGAAAATTATGTGTTGATCTCAATGGGAGTTGATTCAACCAACAAAGAGGGGAAAAAGCAAGTGTCGGAGGTTTATGCCTTGGCACAACTTGTCCAGGGGAAAAGGGAGATTCACCTAGCTCAACTTAAGTAACATAACCCATTGGCAAGACCATGTTTCCTGTGACGGTGGAAGTATGGTTACTTTATGCTATGCTGTGATTAGTCACTTCAGTCATGTCTGACTCTTTGTGACCCCCAGAGACTGCAACCTGCCGGGCTACTCTGTCCATGGGGATTCTCCAGGCAAGAATACTGGAGTGGGTTGCGTGCCCTCCTCCAGGGGAACCTTCCAACCCAGGGATCGAACCCAGGTCTCCCACATTGCAGGCAGATTCTTTACTGTCTGAGCTACCAGGGAAGCCCAAGAATACGAGTGGATAGCCTATCCCTTCTCCACGGGATCTTCCCAACCCAGGAATAGAACCAGGGTCTCCGGCATTGCAGGTGAATTCTTTACCAGCTGAGCTACCTGATTTTGTTTCTAATTTCATGCACATCAAGCAAGCACATTTTGATCTGCCCTTTTGTGTGTAGGTCTATGTAAATAGTGATTATGCATCAAGGCAGTGGTATCACGATACAGCTAATAAATAGGAATTCATTTCTGAAATGGCTGCTATAGTGTTGGAAGAGTAAGATTCCTGAGCCTTATGGGATATTAAGGCTGCAAGAGAAGAGTCTGGAAACGGACATGCATCCAGGTGGTGCAGAGGTAAAGAATCTGCCTGCCAGTGCAAGAGATGCAGGAGACAGAGTTCGATCCCAGGGTCAGGAAGATCCCCTAGAGAAGGAAATGACAACCCACTCCAGTATTCTTGCCTGGAGAATCCCATGCACTGAGGAGCCTAGCAGGCTACAGTCCATGAGGTTGCGAAGAGTCAGACATGACTGAGCAACGGAGCATGAGCAGGATGTTTAAGTAAAGCAAGTTATACAATGTGAACCTACTTGCTCTTATTCACTGTTGTGCCTTGGTGTTCAGAGCAGGCTTGGTATCTATGGGGCAACTAAATATTTGTTGAAGGGATGAAATATGTAGAGAAGGACAGAATCACTCAGCAAATGCCAATAGGATAATTGGTTAATTATTTTACATGCCCTAAAACACACACTGTATATATAACAGAGTTAATTTTTTCTTTTTTTTTTGGAAGTACAGTTGACTTGCAATATTATATTAGTTTCAGGTGCACAACATAGTGAATCCCATATTTTTATAGATTACATACCATACAAATTTATTATAATACTATTAACTATATTCCTTGTGCTGTATATTGCTTACTGTTGACTTATTTTATAACTGCAGTTTGTGTAATTCCCTTCCTCTACTTTCATTCAACCCCTTGCCACCCCCATTCCCCTCTGGCAACTACTAGTTTGCTCTCTGTATCTGAATCTGTTTCTATTTTGTTATTTTCTTCATTTGTTTTGTTTTTGAGATTTCATATACAGGTGAGAGCATATAGTATTTCACTTAGTTTAATACCCTCCAGGTCCATCCATGTTGTCATATGGCTGAGTAATATTCCACTGACTGACATTCTCTCTCTATATATATATATGTATATATACATGCACACACATGTCTTCTTTATCCATTCATCTGTTGATTCATTCAGTTGCTTTCATATCTTGGCTATTTTAAATAATGCTGCAATGAATATTGGACTGCATATATCTTTTTGAATTAGTGTTTTCATTTTCTTTGGATAAATACCCAGTTGCATTGCTCGATCACATAGCAGTTCTGTTTTTCATTTTTTCAGGAACCTCAACAGTGTTTTCATAGTGGCTGTACCAAAGAGTTAATTTTAAAAATAGAAAACTGAAATATCTAAATATTGAAAGTACTTTTGTGAAGGGCCAATAGTTTTGTAAGTTTAGAAGGTGAGAGGAGATAATGAAGGATAACAACAACAAACCTATGTTAGCAAACTATTACAAATATAATGACCAGAAGTCAGTCAGACAACATGGAAAGTGTTTGCAGGAAATGTAATGGCCAAAGACTTGATACCTTTATTAGGTAAAATGTTCTTGCAAGTTGATAAGAGAAACACTAAAATTCCAAGAGCATAAACAGACAACTCACAGAAAAGAAATTAAATCGGGTAAATAAACATGGAAAAAATTCGACTGAGCTAGTAATCAAAGACATTCAAAATGAAACAGTAATTTTTCTAAAAGCCTTTAAAATTAGCAAAGAAAACATAAAACTTTATTTTGGTAAAACCCAATACTGGTTAAAATGTATAAATATGGAATTCTCAGATTTTGTTGATATTTTATAAATTGGTACCTCCTTTCTGGAAAACAGTTTGGCAATATAATATAAAGAGTCATAAAAATATTTATAGCCTTTGACCCAGTAATTTGACTTCTGGGAATCTTTCCTGAGGAAAACTAATCCAAAATATGGAAAAAATTAAATGCCTAAGAGCAAATTGGGAAACACTAAACATCCCACAATGGGGGAATGATTAATATGTTGTGGTAGAACCACTGGATTGAAGACTACATAGTCATTTATAATCATGGGGCTAGAGACCGTGCAGCCACATGCTTTAATAGTAAATGAAAAATGAACAAATGGATAGAAAAAGATGCACAGAGGAGAAAAGATTGAAATAAATACACCCAATTTTAAGTGGTTGATTTCGAATGGGAGAAGGTCAAATATTTTCTTCATCTCCCTTTTATGGGTAATTGGTTGTCATTCAGCCTGTCCTTTTATCTGGATGCCAGTTGCATCTTTGTCTCTTCCCTGAGCCCCGTGCCCAACTTGCAAAGTCCAGCCCATCTGTGCCAGTGCCACTCAAGCTCCAACTTGTCCAAAAGCCCTGCCATCCTATCAGCCTAATGAAGCCTCCCTCTACGCTGTTCCAAGTACTGTATTTTAACATGTCCACCATAGCACATACACAGTGTGCCCTAAGTGGAAATGGTATTTGTGCAGTTTGTGCCTGTTTCCACAATGAAAACTTTAACCCCCTAAGGGCAGGAACTATTGTATTTCCTTTTCTCTCTCCACAGCATAGAACACAGTACTTTGCTTGTCTGGTGTGCCTGAATAAATAGTAGTTGAAATGAATGGCATTGCCCCGAAATGATCTACTTCTGATTTCCTGGCAGGTGGAGCTCATGAAGGTCTGCAACACTTGGGTCCCTTTGGCAACATCCCAAACATCGTGGCAGAGTTGACCGGTGACAACATTCCTAAGGACTTCAGTGAGGACCAGGGCTACCCAGACCCTCCAAACCCCTGCCCCGTTGGAAAAACAGGTAGTGAGCATTAGTGGGCACGCTCCTGGGTTCCCATGAAAGGTAGGAGCTTTGGGAGGAAATTAAAAATGCTAACATTGGCTGCATATGCTCAGAGAAAAAGTATTTCTAGTCCCATGAGCCCCTATGTATTTATTTGTAGGTGGATTGGAAAGGGAAGTTGATTCTAGAACTCCTGGTGAGTTCTGGTGTTCAGATATACCTGCAGAGGCCTCTCTTGCCAAGGCTTCACCTTCTCTCTCCCTCTTTGGGAAGTGATGTTCTTTTCTTCATGTGCTTCTTTTTTTAATAAAAGAGAGGGCTTTCTCTTTTTTGCCTCTTCTTTGGTACAGTTGCTGCCCACTTTGGAACTTGTTTCCTTTGTGGATGATCCATGCCCATTCGTTTTCCTCACTTCTCTTGACAATCGACACTTCAACTATGTTGTAACCAGTGAGCGTCTATCCTGAAATATTTCTTTGGGAGTTGGGAGGTGGCATGAGAGAGGGGACCCAGGAAGGTAAGTTGGTTAAGGAAGTAGGCTGAAACCTTCCTTGCTGTTCATGCATTTCTCCCAATTTTCTACCCTCCAGTGCCAAAGAGGATGAATGGGGAGTGAGCTTCACTTATGCTGGGCTTTGAGCAGCTTACTTTGCTGGTTCAGAGTAGTTGCTCTAGACAGAGGACTACCTGAATTCAAACCCCAGGTCAGGAGATGTGACCTCGAACAAGTTAATAAATGACTTGCATCTCAGCTTCCTTATTTGCAAAATGGAGGTTATTGGGGAATTAAATGAAATTATCCATGTTAAGCACTTGGCACATCACCTCACACAGAGTAAGGACTCATTAAATATCATCCAGATTGTAAATAGCTTTGCCACTAGTAAGCAACCAGAGTAGTCTTTTCCAATAATAATAATAATGTTAGTATTTATTGGGCTTCCCCCTGGTGGCTCAGATGGTAAAGAATCTACCTGCAATGCAGGAGTCCCAGGTTCGATCCCTAGGTCGGGAAGATCCCTGGAGAAGGAAACAGCAGCCCACTCCAGTATTCTTGCCTGGAGAGTTCCATGGACAGAGGAACCTGGCGGGCTACATGGGGTCACTAACAGTTGGACACGACTGAATGACTAACACTACACTTACATATAATGAACCTGAAGCTTCCAAAATAGCTTGCTCAAGGTTATTTATGTAACAAGTAGCTGAGCCAAGACTCAAACTTGGGTCTATCTGATTCAGGACCATGGACCCAACCACTAAGACATGCTGCCTTGCTCTGAAAATTCTGGCAGTATTTGTACCTCAGCTTTTCTTAAACACAATACAGGCTCTCTTTGAAAGAGGTTCCCTCTGAAAGATAGGTGAGGTCTCTCTTTCCCATGGGGGACAGAGCCTCCATCCTGGGATGGGACAACCAAAATAGACATGGCCAAGCCAGTGTGGGGATGCTGGCCCAGGACTGTAGGAAAGTCTAACTCACTGCACAGAACCAGTGATTCAGCCACATTTCACTTGCCTGTGAGGCTTTGGATGAGCAGGAAGAAAGACCAGTTTGGAGTCTGAAGAGTAACAGTCTCCATGGGGGCTTGGTTAAACTGATTCAATATCATATCAGACATTGGTTCTTAAAATGTAGTCCTGGCAGTATCAGCATTACCTGGAGACTTATTGGGAAGGCAGATCTTCACCCCTATTCCAGAGCTATTGATTTAGAAATGCTGGGGGTAAAAAATAAAAAAGTAAAATGTTAGTTGCTTAGTCGTGTCCAACTCTTTGTGACCCCATGAACTGTATGTGGCCCACCAGGCTCCTCTGTCCAGTGAAAAAGAAACCCTGGGGGTAGGATGCAGAAATCTGTATTTTAAGCTGCCTTTCCTATGATTCTGGAGCATACTGAAGTTTGGAGAACTGCTGTTAGAGGAGAATGGAAGGAGAGCCAGAGTTTGAGCCAACAGATCTGCTATCTAGTCCTCATTACAGCGTGTCAGTTTACTTCCTTGGGCCTCAGTTTCTTCATCTGTAAAATGAAGACATAGTCAGTGCCTTAAAAAAGCGTTCAGTGTAGTCCTAGCTAATCCTTGAAACAAGTAGTATAGAGATCTATGTAATCAAGCCCTAATCAGTAGCACTTAGGAGCTCTGAGATGGAGCAGTCCTGGCTGGCGGATAGAGTTGGATAAAAACCCAGCTCCCAGGCCCTTTCTTGTCTGCCATTATCTGCCCCTTCCCTCCCTGCCTTTCCAATAAGCTAACATACTTCTCCCTCTTTGTTCTACCATAATCTGCATTCTAGAAAAAACTCACTTGCTAAATTTAGCCATTATTTGTAAGAAATTGCTTGAGACATGCCTCATTGAGAATCATGACACCGCATAGTCCAGCCATCCAAGAATAACCTTCACTTCCCTCCCCAAGCCACACTCACCTCTGAATCATGGCTCACTCACTCTGGTAGAGCGGCAAACAGAACTCACAGCCTGTCCTGGGCCTCAGGGAGCATTTTCAGGCTCCAGACACCTTCGGTTCCCAGAGCCACAGGGCTCTATCTCTACACCTCAGTTTGGGCCCACTCAGAGGTACTTGAGAAACAATTAGGAAGAGGTAGTAAAGCTGCCATGTGCAGACTGCCTGACCTCTTTTGCTCTGCTCTCCCTTTCCTTCATGTTAATTGCTCTAGATGAAGAAATCAGATAACCAGTTCAGTGAGAAGTGGGGAGCCATGTTAGAGTCACATTAGGGTTTTTCCAAATGCGAGTGCTTTCCTCCCAAGCTTCCTGCTGCTGAGGGATGAGAGACTGGATGCTGAAAGCTGCTGGTAGGCGTCAGAGCAGTCTCAAGAGACCGGACTACCTGCCTGATTATGTTAGACCCCTTTTAGCATTGACTTTGATGCTTCACTCTCCCTTTGAAAGGAAGCCTCTTTCATTTTCCTAGTCCTGCACAAACCACCCTCCCAACCTCCCCCACCTCCTCCCCACCCCCACCCTTTTAAAGCTGTTGTCTATAAAGCACATTAGAGACGGGGAAAAAAAGGACTCAGTTTCAGAGCACTGTGTCTTGTAATGACAGGGCTTAGGTAAAAGCAGCCTCCGAGAGGGATAACCTTTTTCTGTGTTTGAATGGAAGACATGCTTTATTTCAAAGAGCATTGATAATAAGAACTGTCATTTAAAGAGAGATGGTGAGAAGGGAACTAAAACATAGAGGAAACCTATTATGTGCCAGATGCTCTCTACATGATCATCTCTATTCCCTATAGCTACTCTGAAACGTAGGGATTTGATTATTCTCATCTCATAGGTGAATGAATGAAATTAGACTAAGTTAACTCTCTGAAGGAACTAACCCTGTCTATCACTCATGAGCTAAGGTTTGAACCCTGAGCTCGGGTCTATCTTTCTGACTCCAGGCTTACCCTGTTACCACTACAACACACACCATCAAGTTCTGTCTAATAATTATTTTTCTTATATAATGGATTTTCTCCAAGAAGCCAAAATCATTTCTAAAGAGCCACCCAAGAGAAAACAGAGTAAGTCATGTGGAATGGAAGTGTATCAGTAAAGGAAATAATTGCTGTTATGACAGATAAAAAATAGCACTGGCTTAACACAATAGAAGTTTATTTCTCATTTGTGTGAAGTCCTGCCAGAGATGGGTGAGGGTGTTGTGGAGGTGGATGGTTCAGCAACCCAGACTGCCATCTTTCATCTTTGCACTTGACATCCACAGTTGCCCTGGTCGGCAACATGTAGCAAGCAGACCAACAGATGCTGGGGGTGAGGGTGGGGTTGGGAGAGCAAGAGAGGGGGTCCTTTAGAGGGTTTTTATGGGCCAGGCTTGGAGGTGGAATACATCACTTCTGCCCACATTCCATCAGCACAAACCCAGGCATATGACTCCACCTGATTGCATAGCAAGGCTGGGAAATTAGCCATGTGCCGATGGGGAATGGGAAGTGGGTTTGGTGAGCAGCCAACCATTCTCTGCCATGGGTAGGAGAGGAATGGGAATCTGGGATGAGCAGATCCCAGAAGGATATTGATTTAGAATGACTGATGTGAATACATTCTGACCTTTGGATGTCTAGTTGTTTTTAATAAATTAACTCTTAGAATAACAATAGATCCTTGGCTGTTCCTCAAAAAACCTTTTGTTGTTTGCAGTAGATGATGGATGTCTAGAAAACACCCCTGACACAGCAGAGTTCAGTCGAGAATTCCAGTTACACCAGCACCTTTTTGATCCAGAACATGACTATCCAGGCTTGGGCAAGTGGGTAAGTCCAATCTTCATTGCTAGTAGGTCCTATGCTCTGGTACTCTGAAGGTACTGATGGCAGAGAGAAACAATATGGGTGGGGAGAGAGAAGGAAAATTGTTTAGACTCTGATTTTTTTTCCAGAAATCTCTAGTTGAGAGGGACTTTTAATTCCAAACCACACTCACTGCCTAGAGCACAATATACCAACCCATTTGAAGAGTCAGTGACCTGAACCAATCTTATCAGCTCTAATCTCAAGAGGGTTCTACTCTGGTCTGCTCCATAATCTGTGTCATAATACGTCCTAAAATCTCACCAGTGTTTTATTCACCTCTTACAGGAAGTATATGAAACTTCTGTTTTAAAAAAAAAGGATACTAAGAAAATTTGCAGATTTCCCCCCTAGACTGAGGGAAGTGATCTCTGCAGAACTAAAGGAAAACCATGCCAGAAACTGAGAAACAGACATACAGTTCTGCTTTATGGAAAGAGAAGAAAAATTCCAAAATATGTGGCAGTGAACTTGCCATCAATGGCAAGAACCTACAACTGCCAGTTAAGGAAATTGTTTATACGCACTTGGAAAGCAAAATCATGACCACTTGGCACAGGTTTGCTAAAAACAAGTCTTGTCGATCTAATTATATTCTTCCACTTGCCAGCATTATTCATTTACTTTCCAGCTTGATGAGGGAAATGAAGTGAGCATGGTGCGTTTAGACTTTAGCAAAGTATTTGATGAGCTCTTTCATGATATCCTGTTGGAAGAGGTGGAGAGTTACAACCTAGGCAGGAAAACATCACCAAAAGGGAGCTTGTTAAAGAGTCCATGTCAAGAGGGAGAGCAATTTCACATGTATCCTCTGTGTCTTAGCGATATCCCACTCCACATGTTTATAAATGTTTGTAGTAAAAGCTATAGAGCATATGCTTATCAGATTCTCAAAGAAAGACACAAAGTTGGAAGGGAGAACCCTGAATGACAGAATTGGGATTCAAGAAGATCCCAACTAACTGGAATAATGAATTGAACAAGATCACAATTGAATGGAGATAGATCTGTTTTCCTGTGGTTTGGATGATGTAATCAAATGCAGAAGCCATGTGAGCAAAGTGGAAAACTACTAAGGAGGCTTAGTTCACATATACAGAGGTGGTCAATACACCTGTGGAAGGAGTGAGTGAATGAGGAATGAGCAGATACTCCTAACTGCCTAAACCTATCTACAGCTATAGGTCTCCATCACTGGCAGCCAACTTGCTACCTACTTTACTGGGAATACTGTGGTCTCAGAACTAAACTCTCTCTCTTCCTTTTTACATTGTTTTAGAGAGAGAGGTCCCTCCTCATTAATGACCACTTCCACTTTTTGTATCATCCAAGCATTGAGTTTGATTCCCTCTCCTGTCAACATGCACATGTTTCCTGTCTTAAATTGACAAGGCAACAATACCCTCTGTTAATTTTGCTTCCTCCAATATGCATTCTTCTATTTCTCTTCTTTTTCATAAGCAGTTAGGGAGAATTTGCAGAGCCATCCTGAAGCCTACTAGCAGGGTTTAAACATGTTGAATTAAATAGGCAACCATCTGTAGGTTCTTGAATAGGAGGCTAAAATCATGAAAGTCTTCTATAAAAGTTATTCTGGTGGCATAGGGAAGGAGGAGATGTAGAGAGAAGAAACTAAAGGTGGGAAAAAAATAAAGGAGATAATTCTAGTTACAAAGGCTGTGAACACAGAGAATTTAAGTGAATCTCACTAAAGCTATAAGAATCCAAGACATTTCAAAGGGAACTAGGAAACTGACTAGGTTTGGTATATGGCATAAACATAGCATGAGAAGGTAAAAAGAGCTATGTTAGGTTTGTAAGAAATTGATGGTATGAACTTTTCCTCTGAGGAAACTTTTTTAAAAAGAAAGGAAGAAGAGAGGGAGGTAGGAGGGGAAGAAAGGAGCAGAGGAAGAGTAGGAAGGAGTAGATCGTAGAGGAGCACTAGGAAGGAATCTACAAGAGATGGGCAAAAGTGCTACCTAACAGAAGCAAGGGACCAGACAGAGCCTGCGGTGTTCCAGGCACTGGGCTAGGTGCTCGATCTACAGCAGTCATTGACATGATATTGGTCTCAATGAGCTTACCAACTTGGGATAAATTGCATGTGATTAAAATGAACCTATCTCAGCACGGATCAGCTTCCTGATCAAGCTCTGCCAGGTGCAGTTACTGGGGGAGATGAAAGAACATAGTCAAGGAAGGCTTCCAGGACTGAGGACTCTCACATGGCCAGTTGTATAGTAACCATTGAGGATGCCGAAGGTGCTAAAAAGGGGCAGCACTGGATTCTAGGGTGACCCATCTACCGTGCATGACTGCTAGTCTGGAAATGAGGGGCAGGTGCAAGGGGAAGATGGAGGACAGTCTGAGTGGGGGCAGAGAACCCAACTGAGGATGTGAGAGAGATGGAAACTTCTCTCTTGCCAACTTTCCTCTCCTCTTCTAGAAAATCTTTACAGACTTCTCTCATCGTGTTCCACTCACTCCCAGCACTCCGGTATGAAGCCAGCCACCATCTCATTGTTTTTGCCTCCTTTCAATACTGACTTCTTTCCTTTGAGTCACTGCCGTTCATTGTCTACATCGGAGCTAAAGACTAGAAGTTTAGGACTATGACAGATCAATGAGCAGGAAGAATGCTTACACACTTTCCTCACCTGTAATTATGTGTCTGTTTAAACTTGTTTCCTTCATTTATTTCCTCATTACCACCTAGCAGGCAAGCATGAGTTCCACTTCATGTGGAAGTATGAATTGAGTCTGTCTTGCTTTTCTAAGCTGGGGTCCCCAAGCTTTCCTCAGCATTTATAAAGAATGATGGTCTCAAGCTCCACTGTCTTTTAAATTAGCAAAGGGATCATCTTTCACAAGAGAGCTACACACAAGATCCTGATTCCTTTTTTTTTTTTTTTTTTTGCTAGTAATGTTTCCCTGTGTTTGACATTAGCTGGAGTTCAGTTGAGTCTTGAGTAGTGATTCACATAAGTATCAGCGTCTGTCTAATTTCCTGCATTTCTCTCTCTTTGTTAATGCATCAAGACACATTTATTAAATGCATATCATATACCTTCCAGGCCCTGCATTAAGTGATGGGAATACAAAGGTGATAATAGTCATTGTATTTTATAATAAGACAGTAAGTAGTTATATTTGTTGAGCACATACTGTGTGCCAGACACTGTGCTAAATACGTGAATTAATTTCATTCAGTCTGCCTTCCCTATCATGCTCATTTTACAGATGAGAAAATACAGGCTTAGGGAGTTTAAGGGCTTCCTGGGTAGCACTAGTGGAAAGGAACTCACCTGCCAATGCAGGAGACGTAAGAAATGCAGGTTTGATCCCTGGGTTGGAAAATTCCCTGGAAGAGGGCATGGCAGCTCACTCCAGTATTCTTGCCTGGAGAATCCCATGGACAGAGGAGCCTGGTGGGCTCTAGTCCATAGGGTCGCAAAGAGTCGGACATGACTGAAGCGACTAAGCAGGGATGCATGAAGAGGGAGTTTAAAAGGCCTGCCTAACCCCACGGAGCTGATCATTGACAGAACTGGGATTTGAACCAGAACACTGGACTCTAGGAGTTCTCTAAAAACTGGATAAATTCCTTTTCTTTCCATGGCTCAGCGCTTATCATGTGTCCTGTACAGTGGTTCTGTCGAGTCCTGTCTACAACTGGTTGTCTTTCAGATGATGTGTCACCTGGAGCCGCCATAGACAAAGGCTGGCTACCATGGATGTCAGCCAACCCCTCCTTCACACATTCGTTACTGAGTATTACTCACTTGGGACGAAGTTGCCTTGAAAAGCAAATGTTTCTCCTTTCCAAGTGCTTTTCACATCTTTTCACCAGCAGCTTGGGTGACTAGAGGCTCCCTCCTTAACCGGATGCAGCTGAACTGAGCCTTGAACCTGAGCCATGGGAGAAATGAGGCACAGGACCCTCTGCCTTTCCCTGTCTTTCACGCCCTCATTGTGTCTGAAGAGTCAGATGCTCTTGAGTTTGGGTTTCTCTCATGTTTCCATGTCCTTAGTCATGAGCTGTGCCTTTCTGATATGTTCTTAGTGTTTCCCTCAGGAAATGACTGAAGCCAGTTTATCCCAGAGTTGGTGGTGACTTGGGCAAAGTGGTGTCTGCCAGTTTTCTCCAGTGTAAAGTTACTATTTTTCCCTTTGAAATTAATAATTAATCTGTGGGGATTTACTTCAGTTCAGTTCAGTCACTCAGTCGTGTCCAACTCTTTGCGACCCCATGAATCCCAGCACACCAGGCCTCCCTGTCCATCACCAACTCCCGGAGTTTACTCAGACTCATGTCCATCGAGTTGGTGATGCCATCCAACCATCTCATCCTCTTTCATCCCCTTCTCCTCCTGCCCCCAATCCCTCCCAGCATCAGGGTCTTTTCCAATGAGTCAACTCTTCGCATCAGGTGGCCAAAGTATTGGAGTTTCAGCTTCAACATCAGTCCTTCCAATGAATACCCAGGACTAATCTCCTTTAGGATGGACTGGTTGGATCTCCTTGCAGTCCAAGGGACTCTCAAGAGTCTTCTCCAACACCACTGTTCAAAAGCATCATTTTTTCGGCCCTCAGCTTTCTTCACAGTCCAACTCTCACATCCATACATGACCACTGGAAAAACCATAGCCTTGACTAGATGGACCTTTGTTGGCAAAGTAATGTCTCTGCTTTTTAATATGCTATCTAGGTTGGGGATTTACTTCAAGACTGTATGAATATTCTGTCCCTGTTACACTTTCAACTAACAATTTTAATATCCACTGATGGCACTCGCCAGAATAATGATAACTATGGTAGTTTTAAAATGGTGATTTATTTTAAAATGTTACTATTCTTTCGGCATTTCTTGGTTGGCATTCTATTCTAAGCAAGAGTTTCCCCTGTTCCCCCACTTTTAAAAAAATTTTTTATCAGTATAGATTCATTGTTTCCTATTATTATTTGTTTTGCTGTTCAAACTGTCCTAGATTCAGCCAGTGGGAGTCTCTGCAGGCTGGCTTTTCTTTCCTTTCACGATGTCTCATCACTTTTTGAGCACTTCCTTACTTTCTGGCCCAATTAGATATCCCAACTTCATTCATCCTTATACTTTCCCTGCCCTAGCTCTGGAATCAGACATTTCTCCAAGAAGCCTCCCTGGTTCCATTTAGGAATGGAATTTGAAACCAAGATCTGGGCAGTTGTCCAAAATCTTGATGGCACAATGGAAAGCCCTCTTTGTGAACTCAGACCTGCTACTCACATGGAAAACAGGCTCACTGCTCCCCCTCCCCACCCTATCTACAGGGAATGGGTGTCAGGAGGGGAGCTGGTCTCTTCTCATCGGCTTTCTGTACTTCTTTCACCCACAGGAGACCTGTCAATCCCTGCCTTCAAATCCATACAATAGCAGGGCTCATCAGGAATGCCAAGATCACTGGCAGGCAGGGGTGGGAAAGCATCTGGCTCATCCTAACCTGCACTCTTAGGGAAACACAGGGACCATCTTTGAGAGGAAGGCTTCAGTACCTTTCCTTTTCTCTTTGAATGAAGGCTCTTATGAGTATAACCCTGGCCTTCTAAAGGGGAGTAACTAAGATGCTGCTGTCTTTACCCTGTTGGTGGCACAGTGGACCTCAACCATGGCTGGCTGGCTGTCCCACCCCATGGTACCAGCTCGAGGGCCCTGTGCCCTCCCTCCCGCTCAGGCAGCTGATCCCAGTGATTCACAGAAGCCTCTTTCATGGCCCCCTATCTCCTAACCCCTGTCCCCAGCTTTGGCATGAATTCCCAGGACCTTCTCTTTCACCAGGAATTGTTCCATCTACAGAAAGGCAAGCACAGACAGCAGAAATGAGCCTTACAGCAGTACCCTCATTCCTCGAGTGAATGATCTGTACTTTTCTCCCTTCTGAGATGAAACTCATCAATTCTCCAAGTGAGCATGAGCTTCAGGCTGCGGCCAGGACCGATCTTTGGGGCTGTGGAGGCTCCTTGACTCTCTGGCACGGCCTCAGTGCATAGTTGAGGTTGGGCAAGAGATACACATTGTAAATTGTGGGTGGAGTAGATTTTAATGAACATGAAAATTCTGACCTCGTTCTTGGTATTTGTCATTTTCATTTCCAAATCTACCATGAAAAAAAGAACTTGATATCCAAACAGCTCAGAAGATACAAGGGTTGTATAAACTTGTTCCTTACCAGAACTCTGTCATCTTCTTCTTTTAAAAAATCAATGTCAGGGTATTTTAGAGTAAGATGAATCACCTCTTTTATATATTATCTCCCTTCTGATAAAAAGTTTTTTAAAAAAGCGAACAACTTGAGAACGCCCCCAGTTCCCCATTTCCTCTCTTCAGGTTAAGTGTCCTGTCTCTTATAATCCCAATAGAAGGGAAATATATTCAACATGCATGTGATATTCTAGAGCTCATTTAAATCCACTATGTGTTTGAAATCCAGAAATATGTGGAAACACTTATACAAACTGTGTTAACAGTGCCTGTCCTGCACCCCCCTCAGCAACATAGCTTTTCTTCTGCCAAGAAGATTTTTGGCAGTTTTTAAAAGGTTCACTCTATTAAAAATGTTATAGACCAAATGGTTTTCCGATTGTCTTGACTGAGGACACTGACTCAAGCCACAAGGGGAAGGGTTGCAGAAGTCGGATGTCTCGTTTATTTACATAGAGGATTGTTGCTAATAGTCAGACACTCCTCTAGAGAACAGTTTATGTGTACAGCTCATAAAAAGGGAGTTAGATACTAAAGTAAAATAAGATAAAACTGTTTGCTTTAAACAAAGGCTATTCAAAGTGAGGAGATGGGTCTCCAGTGCCCCTTGTGTGTTAGAATGTCGTATTTTCTGATTTATATGATTGTTGATGACATGGGTGTGCCTTGGGGCATCGCAGAGAACTTTATTAAAAGCTGGACAACACCAGCTTTTCTCTTGTGGTCTGTCTTTCTGACACGACACTCCTTTCATCTGGTTTTGTTTCCAAAATATGTGTATGCAAATATCCAGGGGGACACACCAAGGATATAATAGCCCATTGACCAAATGTGATCCATACTTCTGCATTTGTGTTTTCTTTTCTCTTGACTCCAGAACAAGAAGCTCCTTTATGAGAAGATGAAGGGAGGACAGAGACGCAAGCGGAGGGTAATGTCTGACTGGCTGCGAGGCTGGGGGATGCCGAGAGCTTTCTGAGTGGGGCAGTTGACAGGCTGTTACCCTTGGGAGGTCAGAAAGTAGCAGAGTCCTTACACGTACAGTCCTGCATGGGGGCGAGGCTGAACAGTGGTCCCTGGTGACAGGAACCGTGCCTAGAAAGTCTGCCCTTGGTTTCTGTTGTGTCTTCTCTAGACTTTAGCATGTAATTTTTAGTGGCACACCAAGTTCTTTTTTAATCTTTTTATTTTGTATCAGAGTATAGCCATTACTGTACCATGTTGTGATAGTGCCGGGCAGACAGCAGAGGGACTCAGCCATAGGTACACATGTATCCATTCTGCCCGAAAATCCCCTCCCATCCAGGCTGCCACATAACACTGAGCAGAGTTCCCTGTGCTATACAGTAGGTCCTTGTTGGTTATTCATTTTAAATATAGCAGTGTGTACATGACCTTCCCAAACTCCCTAACTATCCCTTCCTCCCATCTCTTCCCCCATCCTTTCCCACTGGACAAGCTTAATTTTTTTTAACTTTGATTTTTATTTTGTATTGGAGTACAGGCGTTACTATACAATGCTGTGATTGTTTCAGATGGACAGCAAAGGGACTCAGCCATACATATGCATGTAGCTATTCTTCCCCAAAATCCCCTCCCATCTAGGCTGCCACATAACACTGAGCAGACTTCCCTGTGCTATACAGTAGGTCCTTGTTGGTTATTCATCTGGCACAGTAAGTTTTGTGGCAAATCCACCACCATCACTGCACTCATAAAAAGCCAATTGCATTTCACCCGTGGGTGTAGATAGGGATGTGGGGAGCATAGGAGTGTATGTCCTTCCTCAAAGGATCTATAGGCCACACATCCATCTGCATCAATTACATAAAAACTCAAACCAAGTACCAGGAAGTGTTGAACTGCCTGCTCCAGGCAATAATTTTGAAGAAGTGTAGGGCAAAAGATGACATGAACAAATCTCATTCCTTCTGCATACTTTTTTTCTTGGTCCGGCCAGATGGATGTAAAAATCTACTAGATCCATTTTATTTGTTTACTGACTGGCATTTGCAGGGCTAGTTATTCACCATCCCAGGGCTGCCCTAGGCGCTGTTCATTTAGCCACTATAGTGATTCCTCTTTCAAAGCTGATGTCACTTGACTCTGGGCTTCCAATGTGTTTGATGGTGTTGAGACTGAACAAGTGGCTGGTGGTTGGTGCCTTTTTAGACAAAACTGCCTGGCCACCTGCCATTTAAAAGCAAAATTTTGGCAGCACTAAACAGCATGTGGGATCTTAGTTCCCCCTCCAGGCATCGAACCTGTGCCCCTGCCACAACCCGCTTCTGCCTACAACATTGGCAGCATGGAGTCTCAATCACCAGACCACCAGAGAAGTCCCACCTGCTTTTTTCTTTTTTTAAATCAGATTTTAAAAGTTAAAGTCTGCTTATTCCATAGTAAAATGCTGCCAGATAGTAACCATCTTAGTTAAAATATACAAACCAAACCATACACGCAAGGCCCCTGACTATGTATTTAGAATAGGAAGTACCTGGATCCTGACAAAATTGGGGAGTTTGGACAGTGGTCATTGTGGCCTTTCTGAATAGTTTTGCCAAATCTAGTCAGAATGCTTGAAGAGGTGTAGGTTTTCTGGACTCAGCATTAATTCCTCAGGCCCCCAGAACAGAAAGGCAGCCCCTGTGCTGCCTGACAAAATACAGAAGACCCATGGCCAGTTTTCTATTCAAGAAGCAAAGCTTTGCTTTGGAAACAGATGTTCAGAGAGTTAATCGGGTTATTCAGAGATTTCTCTTGGATGATTACAGTCTCCAGTGGTAGATGGTGGCAGGGAAGGTCTGAAGGGTGTAATGTGGTCTTGAGAGAACATCAAGAAATTCTATTCCAGGAGCTCAGAATACATATAATTTACCAGTAAGATGGCTTGAATGTCTCCCCATGGTACAATAAGGGCATTTCCAAATAAGAACAATGACCATACTGAAATGGGTATCTTAGCATGAAGCTTTAATTGTCTCTACTTCCTGGCTCACTATTCCTCCTGGCCTGCCTTGGTTAATGACTGCAGGTCATGATTTAGGTCATTTTTATATGAGACTGGTGATGACCAAAACTCAGTTTGGCTAGGACACATGTTATAAAGGATTTTGCTTTGGCTTCATCTTACTCCACATAGGAAAGGCTGAGAATTTATGAAAATAGGGTCACTTTGACCCAGAGGTATCAAGTTCTTCCTATTCTCAGATATCTACAAAGATCCATGCCCATGTCATAAACCAGGGCCCTCTCAGGTCTGGAGGAGAAACAGAACTTATCTCCCTTGTCTTCAGACCTCAGATCATGTTCCCATCTTGATTGATGACTTTGACCGCTCCTTCCAGTATGCAAATCAATATGAAGAAATTATGGGCTTGCTGTTATGAAAAATCAGGGCTTTCTCCAGTGAAGCTCAGCATCTGCTTTGGGTTTCCAAAGGTCATCAGAGGCAGGGGTCCAATCCCAATGGTTCTATCAGTTGTGAAATAGCAACTGTGTAACCTACCCAGTCTCTCACCCAAGGGAGAAGGTAAATATCTAAGTGCCTTGAGTTCTTCAGAAGGTATTTAAAACTAAGTATCATCACTATTGGGCTTCCCTGGTGGCTTAGTGGTAAAAAATATGCCTGCTGATGCAGGAGATGAGGATTCAATCCCTGGGTCAGGAAGATCCCCTGAAGGAGGAAATGGCAACCCACTCCAGTATTCTTGCCTGGGAAATCCCATGAACAGAGGAGCCTTGCAGGCTACAGTCCATGGGATCACCAAAAAGTCAGACACAACTGAGAAACAGTATGCACACACGTCATCATTATTATTAACCTTGTATGTAGGATTCAGTACTCAGACATTTATCAAAGAACTTCAAGTGATTGCTCCTTTTACTTCCTCATTAATTCAGTTCCTTCATTGCCTGCTTCATTTGTTATAGCCTAGGTCTGGGCAGAAGGACTTGCTCTCATGACAGTCCCTTACCAGGATGGCTTCTCCCCAGAATTACAACAGAGCCTTGGGTGGTTTTATGTAGCTTTCTAAATTTGCTCAAATCCAGTTGAATTCCTAGTTGCTTCAAGAAGGAAAGGTCAATAAATGACCTTTTAAATGGCTTCAAATTTTTAATTCTTAGGAGATATCTTGTTAATATTTGAGATCTACTATTCATCTTATTTAAAGAGTTTGTCAGCCCTTTATTCCTGTATTTGATAAACATGACTATCATGAAGGGATGCATGTATATGTATGACTGAGTCCTTTTGCTCACCACCTGAAATACTATCACATCATTGTTAATCAGCTATATGTCAATATCAATTTTTTTTAAATGCTCCAAAATCACATTAAAGAACATAGCTTAGAAAAAATATTTTTAAATGAATATCTCATATCCTTTTAAATATGTTAGAAATTTCAGAATATATTTTTACTAAAAAAAAATAAAAAATATTTATAGTACTGAATATACTTTTTCAGTCCATATGTGCTCCACCTAGCCAGAGATTCTGAAATGATTCTCTGGGTTAAGCCAGGCCATTCTAGTTGACAATTCCTAATATAAAAAAGTAGTTATTTAAAATATTTTAAAGATGCTTCCCAGCAAAGTACTGTTATTTGGTGACATACCACTTTTCAGATCAATGAGAACATTGCATACTTTGTAATTCTCAGCTTGTTTATGATGCATTTTTGCAGGATAAGTTGGGCCTTTCATCATTCATACTTTTACCTATCAGAATGTGGAAGTACATTTTTAAATACTAAACTCAGATTCCAGGCCTTCTGTTTAGGAGAATGTCTGCTCAAAAGTCATAGCAGGCAATGTCCCATGGGCAAGAGAGACCCCCTGTGAAATGCCTCCATTCATCCGTGGGGCTTAGAGGTGCCATGGGATTGCAGATATGTTGTAACTACAGTTCTTTCTTATATTTGTGTTTAGTTATTGGAAGACAACGTCAATAAACAAATACCTTTCAAAACTTGAATTTTTGTCTGCTTGCTAAATACTGTTATAAAACTCCAATTCCTAGTTCAAATCCAAACCTCAGAAAATAGATATAAAATAAAGAATGAATGGAAAAACATTGACTCATTCAGAATACCAACAGCTGAAAAGAATTTCAGACAGTGGAGTCTTGAGTCAAAAATAAAGGAGTTATGTAAATAAGTTCATTTGCACTATTTTTTTGATTTCACATATAAACAACATCATGTGTCATTTGTCTTTATGTGTCTGACTTGCTTCACTCAGTATGACAATCTCTAGGTTCATCCATGTTGCTGCAAATGGCATTATTTTGTTCTTTTTTATAGCTAAATAATATTCCATTGTATGTATGTACCACATCTTTATCCATTCCTCTGTTGATGGATGTTTAGGTTGCTTCCATGTCCTGCTATTGTAAATAGTGCTGTAATGAACTTTGGAGTGCATGTATCTATTCAAATTATGCTTTTCTCTGGGTATATGCCCAACAGTAGATTGCTGGATCATATGATAGTTCTATTTTTAGTTTTTTTTAAGGACCCTCCATACTGTTCTCCATAGTGGATGTACCAATTTACATTCCTATCAACAGTGTAAGAGGGTTCCCTTTTTTCCACACCCTCTCCAGCATTTAGTGTTTGTAGATTTTTGATGACCATTCTGACCGATGAGGTAATACCTCTGTAGATTGGAGTCACAGATGTAGATAACAAACTTACAGTTACCAGGGGCTAAGGGGGAGACAGAATAAATTGGGACTGACATATACACATGATGCTTCCCTGCTGGCTCAGCTGATAAAGAACCCACCTGCAATGTGGGAGACCTGGGTTCAGGAGGATCCCCTGGAGAAGGGAATGGCTACCCACTCCAGTATTCTGGCCTGGAGAATTCCATGGATTGTATAGTCTATGGGGTCACAAAGAATCGGACATGACTGAGCAATTTTCACTATACACATTAGTATATATAAAATAAGTAACTAGTAAGAACCTGCTCTATAGCACAGGAAGCTCTACTCAGTACTCTGTAATGGCCTATATGGGAAGAGAATCTTTAAAAAAAAAAAAAGAGTGGATATATGTATTTGCCGTACACCTGAAGCTAAGTTGTTAGTTAGCTATACTACAATAAAAAAATTTAAAAACAAAATATCACCATTTTATACATCCTAAAAAGTAATAATAAATACAGAAGCTTTCTGTATAATTTCCTTTCCTTCGGCTTTTGAATTTGACTGAGAGAAGGCGACAGTGAAAACTAGAGCCCTTGAGGAGTCCTCTTTAAGTGGAAGGCTGCTTTGGAAGAGTCAGTCACAGCAGCAGGTAATCTCGGACCACTCTTCCCATTTGGCTCCATTCTGTCCTCTTCTTTAGAACATTCTTCTTGTCAAATGATTTAATTCTGTTTCATGTGAGACTTTGTATCTGTTAATAGTGAGGGTTTATTAGCTGGTTCACTTCAAATCTTTATTCCAAAAAAGGGAGTGGGACCAAGCTGCACCTGATAATGAGTTGTGTGAAACAGTTGTGTGAAAGACATAATTAGACACATCTGTCAGTCAGTGTTTCTCTGGCCACTGAGGCATTGATTCGTGCACCGAAGCCATCATTTGGTAGGTGGCAGGCTCCACTGTTACCTAGTTAACCCAACAGGTGAGAAAGAGTTCTGTTCACCTCTTCTGTGAGATGTCTGTATCTGATATTCACGTGTGATTCTAAACCATTATATATTTTCCAGAGTGTCAATCCATATCTACAAGGACAGAGACTGGACAATGTTGTTGCAAAGAAGTCAGTCCCCCATTTTTCAGATGAAGATAAGGACGCAGAGTAAAGTGAAGACGCAGTGTGGAAATTCATGTGACCTGCTAGACCGCCTTGGTACTGCTTCTGCCCGTGTGTTGTTAGAGCCCCTGTGAAGGGAAGCATGTTTCTAATTTAGATAAGTATGGACGAAAAGGAAACGTATTTTGGTATTGTGTTGTCCTTCATGCCGATAGCTCTGCTTCCTGCTAAATTAGGGTAAGAGCCTTTTTTCCCCTTTAAATGTGGATCTGCAGTGAGCATTAAAATTGAAGTGTATGTGTCAACAACAATAAAAAGCAAATGAATGAAATGTCCTCTGATTTCTTGCAATTTAAAATGATGTTTTGGGGAGCACTGTTTTGGCCAAGACTATAAAAAGCTGGCATTTGATTTTTATTATGCAGTTCAGTCAGCCCTTATGCACTGTTACACACCAGTGAAGGAGACGGTATCCAGGAGGAGGGGCTGACACATTTCACTTGGGTACATCTTAATAAATGTGCAAGCACAGGTATGTGAATTTTTAAAAATTTGAGGCTCTAAATTTTTTAAATTAAAAAAAATTAATTAAAAAATTAAATTTATATCAATGTATGACCAAAAAAAAAATAACAATAATAATAAAAAAAAAGAAAATAAAAAAAAATTAAATTTAGAGCATTATAAGAATGATTTCTTTGCTTACTAGCTCAAACTCTCAAATATGATCTTATTTTAACAACAATACTGTGAAGTAAATATGGAGTCAGTATTATCATTCCCATTTGACAGATGGTGGGACTGAGACTCAGCTTCCACGAAAAGCTGAAAGTGGCACAGTCAACAAATAGGGACTAAGGGCAACTGACTCTGAGTTGTTTTATTGATTCAGCAGACTTTGGGTTTCTACGATGCGTCAGGCACAGAGCTGGGCTCTGGGCTGGGGGGGTGGGGTCGGGGGTGCACTGGGGACTCACACTGATACCAGCAAGGTCCTCAGGCAGCAAAGCATTCAATCCGTGAGCTTTAGGTAGGTCAGTCTTGGAATGCAGATGCAGACGTGCTTTCCTGCATGTTTCTGAAGAGTCGTGCCGTCTTCTTTCAGCTGAGTCCTCCCAAGTCAGAAAATCATTTCAGTGAAAGGTTGGTGGGAATTCACTGGTGAGATTATTTTTGTGCTCTTTATACCTCCTCACTGTACAATTGTAAAGGAGATGATGGTTTCAGACTTTGATATCATTGGCCTCAATTTCCTTTTCTATAAAAGGGAGATGACAGTGAGGAAGCACTCAGGGACAAAGATCATTCTTTTTTCTTTTTAAAAAAAATTTTTGACTGCACAACACAGCATGTGAGATCTTAGCTCCCTGATTAGGGATTGATCCTGGGTCCCCTGCATCAGAAGCACAGAGTCTTAACCACTGGACCACCAGGGAAGTCTAGAATGATCATTTTTCATTTTAATAAGTGAATGTGTGCTACATGCTAAGTCGCTTCAGTCGTATGTTACTCTTTGTGACCCTGTGGACTTTAGCTCACCAGGCTCCTCTGTCCATGGAATTCTCCAAGTAAGAATACTGGAGTAGGTTTGCCATGCCCTCCTCCAGGGGACCTTCCCGACCCAGGGGTCAAACCCATGTCTCCTGTATTGGCAGGCAGGTTCTTTACCACTAGCGCCACCTGGGAAGCTCTAATAAGTGATTATTAAATCTAAATGTCAATGACTTGTGTAATAGAAATAGCTTGCCCATATTTAGTTAGCGCAGGAGTCTGTTATTATCACTTATACGAACTAGGAGAGGTATTGACACCTGTTTCAGGATGCATTTTTCCTAGAGAGTTTCAGCAGGCAATTTCTCCACAATCCATAGCATCATTTCAGAAGAATCATTAACACCTGATTTTAAAGGAAAATTCACTCACATTCTAGAGACGTTCAGAGCTGGGAGGGTCTACCCCAGGGATTCTGTGTTTCATAAGCCTTTTAATTACAATTTATACCAGTTTCAGCTCTCTTAGAAAAAGTAAAAGACACCTTTTTTCCAAGATTGACCAGAAGGAAGGCAAGATGGCTAAAGACGTATTCTGAGGTCAGGAGGAAGGAAGTATATGCGAAGCAGGAGGCGGAGGTGGCTGTTTGACTCATTTGCCTTTCAATGCCTTTTTTTTTTTTTTGGCCTTTCCCTATTTCCCAGGCTCCCTTGTCAGCTGACATCTGGCTGGGTCTAACGTGAGGTGGCTGAGGGCAGAGTAGAAGGAGAGAAAATGGAAGAAAACAAGGTCATTCATTTTTGCTCCCAGTAGCTGCGTCTTCTCTGAGGCTCCATCTCCTGCCAGGTAAGCCTGGCCCCCTCAGGGCACCAGTCACGTCACCTCTTCCCCTGGTCCCTGCAGCCTAAGGAGGTTACAGCTTCTGTCATATTGTTAATCTCTGGTTTATTTCACCAACTCCTGTTTGGCTTCCTGGCCCTTCTATCACCTGTATAAACCATTTTCTATATTGAATTATTTCTGTGTGAAATCCTTAGGATATTTTCTATTTTCCCACCTGGTCCCTGACTGATACACTCATCCATAGGGGAATCAAGAATGAAGTATTATGAAAAAAAATTTAGAAAAACTCATGTGGGGAACAGACAGGAGGGTGTTTCTTGATCGTTAATGATTCACTTAGGGATATTGTTAAAACCACACGTTCTGATACAGTAGTTCCAGGAAGGGCCTTCTGTTTTGCATTTGTTTAAGTTCATAGGCAGTGCTGTTGCTGCTGGCCCTTGAACAACATCTTGAGTAGCACAGAAATAGGGAATTAGAAAAAGGTGAAAGTGTGTGAACTTCTCTGAGAGCCCAGTTTAGTAACTTACTCTGAATTTGTAAGGACCCTGCCAACATGGTCTATAACCTTATCCAGTCACTCTCAGCACCTTGAGGGGAAGAGCTGATAGAGGAGACATGAAAGTGAGCCCTCCTCAACTGACATATGTACAACATTAAGGTGTCAGGATTCTAAGACACGAGGAAAAGCAATCCTGAGATGCCCTATTGTAGACATGAGGCTCTGTGAAGGGTCTCAACTGATCTGAGAAATGTCAAAAGAATTATGGAAATGATGTGACCCAAAATAAGCTTTGTATCAGTAGATACAAAGGGGAATGAGAGGGAAAGGGAAAAGAGTTAGCAGCCTGGGAGAAGCTGAGTTTGGGTTCTCCGCAAAGGAAAAACCTCAAGTAACAATGAATGACGTCTCTGTTGTGACAGCTACAGCAAGTAGAATTGAGTGGAGCTGACGACCAATGCACTTGAAGTAGAAGAACCATAAGGTCAGGGGAACCAAAGACAGAATCAGTAATACAAGGGGTAAAGTGTTAGAGGGAAAGTCAAGGGAGCAAGGTTCTGTACAAGGTCAAAGTTGTACACAAGCTTGTAGGTTGCAGGCTGAATCTGAGTTCGAAGAACCTCTGACACTCACTGGAATTCTGTGCGCCTGTGCATATCTGGAGAGGTGCTTTTCCTCTTATGAAGGAGTTCCAGATTCTCAAAGGGATCTGTGACCCCCAAAACCTTAGAAATCAATGCTAAAAGTAGTACTGTGAGCGATGTTGGTTGTCGCTGTGGAGTAGAAAAGTCTGTTGAGGAACCCTTGAAAAAGGCAAGAGGGTGGAGTAAAACTTATGGGGATTTCAAAAGGAAATGTCATGGCCAATAATCATCAATGCCCTCTAACCACCAGGTGAAAGACCAAAGAGTTAATTGCTAGTAGATCCATCAGGCCAGCAGCTCCTGAACCCACTGGTCAATCAGATCAAACAAGAGACAGATATTATGGGCCTCGAGACCTTAGTAATCTCACAACTGCCATAAAATTAAAGTAGACCAATACAAAATAGATACTGCACTTCCTCTGACACTTAAGAATTGTATCCTGTTTAGCCAAACTCATTGGGAGCCCTTTGGGCGTCATCAAGCACCTATTTAAGAGGGAAAGATGCTCCATCAGGGCATCAGAACTGCAAGGGGCACCTGGTGGGCTACTGGGCTCCTCACCACTTTGCAATCAACACTACTTTTCATCAATGGCAGTGTTCCATGTTCAATAATCATTCAAGCACATGCCAGGCAGGTGGTCCAGAATCTCTTTTCTTAGGGCCCCTTCAAGCAACAGTTTAAGGAGCCCAGGGCACTCCATCCGCTGAAGTTGGGTGGGAAGAGATTATTACATCCTTGTAGGTGCCTGTGTCGTCTTGCTACCACACAGCCTTGTTGGTAAAGCTTAGTCTTGCCTGGTGCGTAGACACTTGCCTAGTTGGGTGGCCGATGTGGGGCTCCATGATTGGGATATGACGTTAACATTCTCTCAATTCACAGTCACAGCTGCTTTCTAGAGCACCATCTAGCTCTCGGGGCACGTGGAGTTGCTCCAACACTTGCCACCCCGTCACGCTATCCCCTGCCCTCTCTCCAAAGGACCACAGTAACGCAGAGTAGGTCCAGCCACACCCTTTCCCAGGACACCTCGATACCCAAGAAGAGCCAGCGGCCCTTCTCCCTCTCACTTTTGTCTCTGCTGCAGATGGTATTCACACTCTGCCCCTAAACACAGAAGAGGCTGGCATCTGAAGCATGTGTGTGTGACTCCTCTGGCTCTTTATGACAGTCTCTGCCTCCCTCACTGGACTCCTCTCTCAGCTCTCTTCTCCATGTTACCCCTAAAACTATCACCAGACGGGGCTCCCCCATGCACTGTTGCCTCTCTCTCCTCTGCACTTTCATCAGGCACTTCATTTATAGTCTCTTGGGGGGGGGGGGGGGCGCATTCCTGCATCTCCACGTGTGAGGACTGCTGAGATTCTCTCCAAGGTTCTGTGATTCCATCCAAGCATTTCAAGAGTTGGGACTGAGCCAGGTGGGGAGACAGAAAGGATTTCTGAGCCCAAGGAACTCACCATGAAGCGGGGCTGCTAGGAGGAGAGGAGTCATGGCAGAGTCCACGTAGGTATAATGAGGACCCAGAAGAGGGGCAGCTGACCCAGAGGGAAAGGGTCAGGAAAGGAAATCAGAAGGCCACACCCAAGCTGAGGCTCAAAAGAGTTTTTCAGGGCTTCCCTGGTGGTCCAGTGGTTAGGGATCCACCTGCCAATGCAGGAGACTCAGGTTTGATCCCTGGTGTGGGAAGATTCCACATGCCACAGGGCAGCTAAGCTTGCAGACCTCAGCTACTGAAGCCTGCACACCTAGAGTCCATGCTCTACAATAAGAGAAGCCACCACAAAGAGAAGTCCACTGCGACTGGAGAGTAGCCCCCACTATCTGCAACTAGAGGAAAGCTGCACACAATGATGAAGACCCAGCACAACCATAAATAAATAAGTAGAATTTTTTTAAAGGAATATTTTTTTAATAAGTTAAATTTAAAAAAAAAGAGAGTTCTTCAAAATCAAGAAGGAGAATGGAAGGGAGAATGTTTCAGGCACAGGAGTGTATGTTCAAAACTACAGAGGAGAGTGAGGCAACAGTGCATGGGAGATCCCCGTCTGATGATAGTTTTAGGGGTAACATGGAGAGAAGAGCCGAGAGAGGAGTCTGGTGAGGGAGGCAGAGACTGTCAAAAAGAGCCAGAGGGGTCACACTAGAGAGGATGGATTTTATCTTGAAGGGTAAAAAAATCTCAAAAGGATTTCATCAGAGGTGGGAACATTATAATTTCTTGTTTTAGAAAGGTCACTGGCAGTAGTATATAGACCAGGCCAAAGGCTGTTCAAGTTTCTAATCTACACAAGAAAAAAAAAATGAGATGGTGGTAAGGGAGCTAAAAATACTGAAATGTCAAGGCATATAGAAAATCCAGGTCTTGTGAGCCCTGGGAGAGATTTGTAAAGCTAGGTAGACTCAGGGCTGGGTGAGTATACTATCTCCACCTCATGATGTCAGAATAGTCAAGGCTCACTCATAAAGAATATGAACTCCCACATATGGGGTAGATCTTCCTAGCAACTTTCACCTGGAAATACAGCCAGGTGGGAGGTCACTCTTTCCCCCAACATCAAGTAGTGTTGACTCTTTTATCACCCTTCGTAGGAGTGTGTCTCTAGGAGACTGCCACATATTTCCATTCAGTCCCTGTAACTGGGTATAATAATAATGAGTTACTATGTATGCAGAGCCGACAAAGGTCCATCTGTCAAAGCTATGGTTTTTCCAGTAGTCATGTATGGATGTGAGAGTTGGACCATAAAGAAATCTGAGCGCCGAAGAATTGATGCTTTTGAACTGTGGTGGTGGAGAAGACTCCTGAGAGTCCCTTGGACTGCAAGGAGATCAAACCAGTCAATCCTAAAGGAAATCAGTCCTGAATATTCATTGGAAAGACTGACGCTGAAGCTGAATACTTTGACCACCTGATGCAGAGAGCCAACTCACTGGAAAAAGACCCTGATGCTGGGAAAGATTGAAGGCAGGAGGAGAAGGGGATGACAGAGGATGAGATGGCTGGATGGCATCACCAACTCAATGGACGTAAGTTTGGGCAAGCTTCGGGAGATGGTGATGAACAGGGAAGCCTGGCGTGCTGTAGTCCAAGGAGTCGCAAGGAGTCGGACACAACTGAGCAACTGAACTGAACTATGTATGCAGAGCAGGTTATGTATATGTGGATCATTTAATTCTCCCTCCTTACGTTTTCTAGATGAAATAATTAAGGCAGAGACATTACATAACTTAACCAAGACTCTGTGACTCTGGCAGAGTTGGAAATTGAATTTTGGTCTCTTGATCTCCACAGTTAATACTCGTCTTTGTACCACACTGCTAGCCAATACTTATTGTTTTATGATGTGTCTGCCTCACTCCACTAGGTTATAAACTCTTTGAGGTCATGGACTGTGTCTCATTTTGCATTCTATCCTGGTATTTACATAGGGCCTGATAAACAGTAACTGCTGAATGAACGACCATTACGAAGTATTTTAAAGAAGTCATATGAGTTTGAATATCTTAGAGTATGTGTAAAGAAGGAAGAATGAGAGAATTCCCTGGCAGTCCAATGCTTAGGTCTTAGAGCTTCCATTGCCGGGGCCCAGGTTCAATCTTTGGTCTGGGAACTAAGATCCTGCAAGCTGCATGGTGCAGCCAGGAAAAGAAAAAAAGAGATTACCATTATTACCCCTTACTTTATGTTGAGTTGACAGATTGACAATAAGTTGTGTATATGATTGTCAAGTTCTTTTAAATATCAGAAATAGAACAGCACCTTACTTTCCTGAATCATCGTCCAGATATTGGCAGCTAAGGCGTTCCAGCCACATATCTCCATTTGCTGTACTCAAACGATGGCTGTGCATGACTTAATCATCAAGGAAATGGACCAGACTAGGGGAGTGGTCCCTGCTTACCATGAAGACAGATCCGTGGGCAGCATCAGCATTGGGTTACACTATGGCCTTTCATCTTTGGGTGTTCCTCTGACCAGGGGAACATCCAGTAGCCATGTGGGAAGCACACAGGGCATATGTGAGTCTTTAACTGTATTGTGCTGTGGCAACTGCTTTGGGGATTAGAGCAGTGAGACCTTGGGAAACACTGGCTGATCCATGGGGACTTGCTTAGTGCACAGAGGAGGCCCAAGGAGAAGTCAGAAGCGTGGGTCAGTTCTATCACTACCCCTCAAAAGCAACTCCCAGGACATTCAGCAGGAGAACTATTGAAAGTCAGACCTACTTAAAGAAGTGTGTATTTTGAGAAAGTAGCATTTCCTGAAGCCCCTCGAAGCCTGTTTTGTGAACAGCCTGAGTACAGCAGGATTCAGAATGTTTGTTCTTCACATCCATGACTTCCTGTTTCTAAAGGATAAAAGAGCCTCTACCAGGACTCTGTGGCTGTCAGGCTACTCTCCTCAGTTTGATGACTTCATTGTAGATGAATCAGAAGCAGATGGATCAAATTTCCTCCTAAACTACACATGGCAACTGAAAAAATATATGTAGAATGTAGCAGATCTGGTGGGCTTCCCAGGTGGCGCTAGTGGTAAAGAACCCCCCCTGCCAATGCTGGAGACACAAGAGACTCTGGTTCGATCCCTGGGTCAGGAAGATCCCCTGGAGGAGGGTATGGCAACCCACTTTAGTATTCTTGCTTGGAGAATCCCATGGACAGAGAAGCCTGGCAAGCTACGGTCTGGTCCAAAGGGTTGCAAAAAGTTGGACACCACAGAAGCGGCTTAGCAAGCAAGCAAGGATAGCAAAATCTGGTAGCTCCCAGCCCTTTGAGAAAGCAGGGGCCACTGAAAATTGTCATAACTATTTAGAGTGGAAAATGGGTTGCTGTTGGTGCAGAGGAAACCCCTGAAAGAACTAGCAAGAGCTTTGTGGCTGTCTTACCTTGGCTTCTGAGGTTTGTAAGCAAAGGCAAGGTGTTTGCAAAGGTTCTACTAGGGACATGTCCTTGAATGTGGGTTCAGAAACCTTACTTGTGAATTATAAAGAAAGAAATTTTTAGAAAAGAGATGCTCCAAGATGGGATGAAATATATAGATCTAAAAGTCCACCCTAAGAGACTGCATGTTCTATTGTTTGATGACTTTGATGTGGCAGTAGAACTTGTTGATAATCTATTCCTCCCAACAGAAACAGAAAAATACTTGTAATCACTCTTAGTGGAGGCATGGGCTTCCCTGGTGGTTCAGTCCATAAAGAATCCAGCTGTAGTGCAGGAAACCCGGGTTCAATCCCTGGATCAGGAAGATCCCCTGGAGAAGGAAATGGAAACCCACTCCAGTATTCTTGCTTGGGGAATCCCATGCATAGAGGAGCCTGGCAGTCTCCACTCCATGGGGCCACAAGGGTTGGACATGAATTAGTGACTCAACCACCGCAATGTTAGCGGAAGCAACTGAACACATGAGGAGTGAGAAATATATTAATAAAACCAGTTTGACAACTTTAATAAAACCACAAGCAGGCCATCATATAAATCGTTGTCTTTGGATGTCACTTTCCTTGGTCAGAACTCATCACAATGCCATCCATTTATTCATTTATTCTTTCAGCAGTCATTTATAAAGGACCTAACCTAGGCATCAAATACTGAGCAATGCTCTGGGATTTGAGAACCTCATAAAAGCTATGTAATATGTAGACTCTTCCTTCATGTGCTGTACAGAAAAGCGAATAAAAAAATCTTTGGCTCTTTGTACGTAATTACTCTGTATTGATCACGTACCATCAGAGCAGTTAGGCAAAAAACTTTGTAATTAGATTTGCATTTGACCTTGGATTCTGCTACTAACAAACTGAGTGACCTTGAATGTTATTCTGCCTCTGAATTTTAATTCTTTCATCTGTCAAGTGGGAAAGGTAATACTTAGTTCATTAAATTGAGGTAAGGACAAATTCCCTGCACTACCACACCTGTATTCAACCTTGATGTAGGTGCCAGATTCAGAATTAGTCAGATTATAGTGCACAAAACAAATTCTTTATTCTGGATATTTCCAGATAAAAGTGATTTAATGCAAAGAATTGGGTGCTTAGAAAATTATTTGAAGATGTGGAGGAGCAGGCAGGAACCCACGGCTGGGCTTAACCAATTCAAAGTCACCAGCATAATAGGAATCCAGATATCAGGAAGTGGTGACTGATGTCACTTCCACCACCACCCTGCTATGACAGATGATGATACCCCCAAAGCCACTGTCTTGACACAAGTGTGCAGCAACTGTCTCTCATAGCAGAAACAGCAGCAGAAAAATACTCTCCTCTTCCAAAGCCTATGGGAGTGCATCTATCTGATGTTTTATTTTCTTCCAGAATCCTTGCTGGCCTCAGGTTAGCAAAGGATTCAGTTAGCAAAGGATGCAGTTTTTAGTTTTCCAGTCCTTCTGTGCAGGAAGGCACATAGAAGGTGATGGGAGTAAGTATTGTGCACCAGTTGACCATATCCAGTGTTTCAGCCACTTAGCACAGTATCAACATCAGTTCAGTTCAGTTCAGTTCAGTCACTCAGTCATGTCTGACTCTTTGCGACCCCATGAATTGCAGCATGCCAGGCCTCCCTGTCCATCACCAACTCCCGGAGTCTACCCAGACCCATGTCCATCGAGTCAGTGATGGCATCCAACCATCTCACCCTCTGTCGTCCCCTTCTCCTCCTGCCCCCAATCCCTCCCAGCATCAGGGTCTTTTCCAGTGAGTCAACTCTTCACATGAGGTGGCCAAAGTACTCGAGTTTCAGCTTCAGCATCAGTCCTTCCAATGAACACCCAGGACTGATCTCCTTTAGGATGGACTGGTTGGATCTCCTTGCAGTCCAAGGGACTCTCAAGAGTCTTCTCCAACACCACAGTTCAAAAGCATCAATTCTTTGGTGCTCAGCTTTCTTCACAGTCCAACTCTCACATCCATACATGACGACTGGAAAAACCATAGCCTTGACCAGACAGACCTTTGTTGGCAAAGTAATGTCTCTGCTTTTTAATATGCTATCTAGTTTGGTCATAACTTTCCTTCCAAGGAGTAAGCATCTTTTAATTTCATGGTTGCAGTCACCATCTGCAGTGATTTTGGAGCCCAAAAAAATATAGTCTGACACTGTTTCCACTGTTTCCCCATCTATTTCCCACGAAGTGATGGGACCAGATGCCATGATCTTAGTTTTCTGAATGTTAAGCTTTAAGCAAACTTTTTCACTCTCCTCTTTCACTTTCATCAAGAGGCTTTTTAGTTCATCTTCACTTTCTGCCATAAGAGGGGTGTCATCTGCATATCTGAGGTTATTGATATTTCTCCTGGCTATCTTCATTCCAGCTTGTGCTTCCTCCAGTCCAGCGTTTCTCATGATGTACTCTGCATATAAGCTAAACAAGCAGGGTGACAGTATACAGCCTTGATGTACTCCTTTTCCTACTTGGAACCAGTGTGTTGTTCCATGTCCAGTTCTAACTGTTGCTTCCTGACCTGCATACAGGTTTCTCAAGAGGCAGGTCAGGTGGTCTGGTCTTCCCATCTCTTCCAGAATTTTCCACAGTTTATTGTGATCCACACAGGCAAAGGCTTTGGCGTAGTCAATAAGGCAGAGATAGATGTTTTTCTGGAAATCTCTTGCTTTTTCAATGATCTAGCAGATATTGGCAATTTGATCTCTGGGTCCTCTGCCTTTTCTAAAACCAGCTTGAACATCTGGAAGTTCATAGTTCACGTATTGCTGAAGACTGGCTTGGAGAATTTTGAGCATTACTTTACTAGCATGTGAGATGAGTGCAATTGTGTGGTAGTTTGAGCATTCTTTGGGATTGTCTTTCTTAGGGATTGGAATGAAAACTGACCTTTTCCAGTCCTGTGGCCACTGCTGAGTTTTCCAAATTTGCTGGCATATTGAGTGCAGCACTTTCACAGCATCATCTTTCAGGATTTGAAATAGCTCAACTGGAATTCCATCACCTCCACTAGCTTTGTTCGTAGTGATGCTTTCTAAGGCCCACCTGACTTCACATTCCAGGATGTCTGGCTCTAGGTGAGTGCTCACACCATTGTGATTATCTGGGTCATGAAGATCTTTTTTTTACAGTTCTTCTGTGTATTCTTGCCACCTCTTCTTTATATCTTCTGCTTCTGTTAGTTCCATACCATTTCTGTCCTTCATCGAACCCATCTTTGCATGAAATGTTCCCTTGGTAACTCTAATTTTCTTGAAGAGATCTCTAGTCTTTCCCATTCTGTTGTTTTCCTCTATTTCTTTGCCTTGATTGCTGAGGAAGGCTTTCTTATCTCTCCTGGCTATTCTTTGGAACTCTGCATTCAAATGGTCCACTGGAGAAGGGAATGGCAAACCACTTCAGTATTCTTGCCTTGAGAACCCCATGAACAGTATGAAAAGGCAAAATGATAGGATAGTGAAAGAGGAACTCTCCAGGTCGGTAGGTGCCCAATATGCTACTGGAGATCAGTGGAGAAATAACTCCAGAAAGAATGAAGGGATGGAGCCAAAGCAAAAGCAATACCCAGTTGTTGATGTGACTGGTGATAGAAGCAAGATCTGATGCTGTAAAGAGCAATATTGCATAGGAACCTGGAATGTTAGGTCCATGAATCCAGGCAAATTGGAAGTGGTCAAACAGGAGATGGCAAGAGTGAACATCGACATTCTAGGAATCAGCGAACTAAGATGGACTGGAATAGGTGAATTTAACTCAGATGACCATTATATCTACTACTGTGGGCAAGAATCCCTTAGAAGAAATGGAGTAGCCATCATAGTCAATGAAAGAGTCTGAAATGCAGTACTTGGATGCAATCTCAAAAATGACAGAATGATCTCTGTTCGTTTCAAAGGCAAACCATTCAATACCACAGTAATCCAAGCCTATGCCCCCAAGCAGTAATGCTGAAGAAGCTGAAGTTGAATGGTTCTGTGAAGACCTGCAAGACCTTTTAGAACTAACACCAAAAAAAGATGTCCTTTTCATTATAGGGGACTGGAATGCAAAAGTAGGAAGTCAAGAAACACCTGGAGTAACAGGCGAATTTGGCCTTGGAGTACGGAATGAAGCAGGGCAAAGGCTAATAGAGTTTTGCTGAGAGAACGCACTGGTCACAGCAAACACCCTCTTCCAACAACACAAAAGAAGACTCTACACATGGACATCACCAGATGGTCAACACTGAAATCAGATTGATTATATTCTTTGCAGCCAAAGATGGAGAAGCTCTATACAGTCAGCAAAAACAAGACCGGGAGCTGACTATGGCTCAGATCATGAACTCCTTACTGCCCAATTCAGGCTTAAACTGACGAAAGTAGGGAAAACCACTAGACCATTCAGGTATGACCTAAATCAAATCCCTTATGACTATACAGGGGAAATGAGAAATAGTTTTAAGGGACGAGATCTGATTGACAGAGAGCCTGATGAACTATGGACAGAGGTTCTCGACATTGTACAGGAGACAGGGATTGAGACCATCCCCATGGAAAAGAAATGCAAAAAGGCAAAATGGTTGTCTGAGGAGGCCTTACAAATAGCTGTGAAAAGAAGAGAAGTGAAAAGCAAAGGAGAAAAGGAAAGATATTCCCATTTGAATGCAGTGTCAACATAGAAGATCCTAAATGTTAATCATCATTACTAATAGATTTACAAATTTAAGCCAACATTCATAAGCTATTCTTCTTAGACATGACGGTAGTCCATATCATATCTTCCTGCTCTACTCTATCAAGTAAATCATCAGGAAATCTCTCTTTTCCATCTAGGAGTGGTTGAAGCACAGGTCAGTTGAATGCTCTGTCAAAGGTCAAAGTAGGGCCCGTTGACCTGATCTCAGTTTAGCAATTATTCACCATTTTATAGTAGCTCTACAGGAGAAAGTATGGCCGAACTGTAGACTGGAATTTCAGTCTCCTTTTTAAATGAATATACTCATGTTGAGTAATTGCAGCAAAGGTGTAATCACACTCAAGCTTTATCATTGGCATTGGCATAGGAACCATTTCCCCCTGCCCCATTTGTACAGTGGCATGAATGAAGAAGGTGAAAATGGAGGGGTTTTCTTTTTCATTTTTCACTATACTTTGATCTTTTTTGGTTGAGGTTTGAACTGGGCTGTTACCTAATTTATCCTCTGTGGATTTTGGAAGCTTTCAGATTGGATGATGCTATTTTGGAGTGTCTGGCGGGGAATCATCATCATAGCCAGGTGGCACCCATTATCCAAAATGGTCAGATTACTTTTCAACTCTGAATATTCGTTGGAAGGACTGATGCTGAAGCTGAAGTTCCAATACTTTGGCTACCTGATGCAAAGAGCCAACTCATTAGAAAAGCCCCTGATGCTGGGAAAGATTGAAGGCGGGAGGAGAAGGTGACAACGGAGGACAAGATGGTTGGATGGCTTCACCAACTCAGTGGACATAAGTCTGAGCAAGCTCTGGGAGATGGTGAAGGACAGGGAAGCCTGGCATGCTGCAGTCCATGGGGTCACAAAGAGTTGGGCACCACTGAGTGGCTGACAATAGCAGCAACTTTTGATTAGGCAACCATACCCCCAGAAAACTCTTGAGACAGTTTGGCATCATAGGGAGGGAGTTATTTTTATTGTGACAGTAGATGAACTTAGAGAGTGAAAGGGGCCAATGGAAAAGCAAGAAAGAGTATGGAGAGATGCCCCTACACACCCCCTCATAACCCAGAAGAAATTTTCCAAATCACTTTTTACACATGCCCTGAGTGTTGGTTCATCAAAGCTGTCTTCAATAGATTCACAACTCAAACCACATTGCAGTAGTTTTTTGAATAAAGCAGAGAATTGAAAATGTGAATAGAGTATTTCTTTTATTTTTACAAATGGATGTGTTCAAAACAAAACACTGTCAGCAGCTAATACTATGCTTGTTAATATGCTCAGATCAAGTGGGTACACATTCCCAAATGAAGTATGTATGATCAGATGCTCTCACATGCAGTTTGTCTTCTTCCTCCACATCATAAGAGGAAAGGGCTTTTTTTGGCCAGATTTTGTCAACGCTAAACAGCGTTAACAGCTTTTCTCAAGACGCTAGAGTGTTTTCCTCCTGATTCACTGTGGATGTCTACACAAGTATTTCCTTTTAAGTTAAAGCATTTTACACATTCTTTCTCCTGAATCAATTTACATACTTTTCTCATCACTATTTTTAATGAGTAACTTTTCTTACTAAAAATGTATTTCATTTTGTCCCAACCTTTCTGTGATGCTTGGAAGAAAAGAAACAGAGTTCATTTAAAACACTCTTGTTTATGATGGAAGAAACCACAAACTTTTTGTGATGTTGACCCACTCACAGACAGAGAATCTGAACTTTAGAATGTTTTGTCTTTGGAGAGAAGGCACACCAAGGAGAATGGGCTCATTTCAATTCAATATATTACAGGAAGGAAAAGATCAAGGAAGAGCTGGTCTTAAAACTGTCAAAATATGAAAATTTGATGGGAAGAAAGAAGGAAAACAGAGCAGTTGGAAATGTAAAGATAAAAGAGTTGGACCCAGACATGTCTATGTAATTTCCCAGAAATGGAAACTGTACTGGCAATTTGGAAAGAGATAGCGAGAAACAATATGCATTAAACGTTCAGCATTTCTTACAGAAATGAACTTGGAAGGCTCTTAGAACACATGGCATGATGGTCTTATGATTCATCTACATATGGCCTTGTTCTTAGCGACTGAGAAAGGGAGAAAAGAACTTTCATAAGGAATTAAACATAGAAGAAGAAGCTAAACACTGTTTCAGAAAAAAGATTCTGGGAAGCCTCTAGGTCACATGAGGGTATTAACTAACTTGGCCTGTTAAATACTCACAGGGATTGATCACATAGTTAATGTCCTTTATATTTGCCACATCCTTGTTATGTAGGTGTCATTTCTTCTGTTTTCCTCATAGTCCAAGAGGTGACTTGTCTAGAGTTGTTTAGGCAGTTGCTGGTTGAGCTTAGGTGCAAATAGAATTCTTTCCTCTACCCCAGTGATTTCCAAACCTGGTTACTTATGAGAATCATCTGAAGAGTGCTGTAAAAATACAGATTCTTGGGCTCCAGCCCAGGAAATTTTGATTCAGTATTCTAGAGCAAGTTCTGAGAATCAAAAAAAAGTTTAAGTCCCTCCAGTGACTCTGATGCCTGGTCCATTTGGGAAAACAATTGTGGGTCTTGTTGTGCATATTGTGGGTATAGTTACAACCAGAGACAGTGTGAGAACAGGTGATGATAAGAGATCAGGAGAGAGTGGGTGGGATGCCCTCCACTGGCCTCTGCTGTTGCTATTGTTCAGTCACTCAGTTGTGTCCAACTCTTTGCAACCCCACGGACTGCAGCATGCCAGGCTTCCCTCGACAGTGGACAGAACTACACCTGACCACAGTCAGTCTCGCAAAATTCTACCAGATCTGAAAAACATGACTTGGCATCACCTGAATTGATTCCTGAGACCCCAGACCTTTCTAACCAGCCTACTTCCTGCCAAATGATGATCAGATACTCCTGTGGTTTGGAACTGGGCTTTCAGAAGCCACAATAACCATGATAAAAATGCTGTCACTATACCCTGTCTCCTCAAGATGAATTCGGATAAGATACACAAGCGTCCATCAATAAATAGTAAAGCGAAAGGCATCAGGAAATATGGATGCCCTGAAAGTGTACGTTGACCCTGCTTCAAAGAAAAAGAGTAAAAAGTAAAATCAGTTGACAAAATGTGCATCATTCCTGGGCACGTACGCATATGTTCCTTCTCTCATTTAATATCGCTTTCTTCTTTTGTGCCCTATTTCATCAGGCCAAGAAAATGAAAATATCTGCTTACCGCACATCTTTAAGTTCTCCCCCAAAGACAAGAGAAACAATGCATTATTGATTTCTCACGAAACTTTACTGTGATATTTTTAATGGAGTGGATGCTATCCTATCTGGCAGCCAGTGAAACTTCCTCACTTCTCTGGGGTCTTTGGAATGTTGTTTCCTGATTGGTTTTACAAGGGAAGTTGGGATGTGGTTGAAGTTCCTAGCGTGAGTCTGTGCCATCATTTCTGGCTGGTCTTCAATGGGTGGGGGCCACAGAGCACAGAGATGTGCTCTCTGATTCCACTAAGAAATAACTAAGAATTGAGGTTCTACCGGAAGGCTCAGCTCCAGGGCCATTCCATGCTCATTTGTCCAGCAAGTTCTAAGCAAAGTGCAAAAGCCAGGAAAATTGGAGTTAGAGCAAGGCTTCTAATGCAAAGGAGGATGATAACAACTCTGCACTTTTATCTATTCATTTAACAAACGTCTGTGAGCATCTACTATATTCTAGGTACTCTGCTAGAGCCTGAGGAGACAGGGAACCAGGCAGAGGCGATCCATGCCCCACAGAGTGGAGGAGACAGACGAAAATGAGCTAAGTTAAACTGAATAATATGACTGGTAAGAGTTAGGAAGAGTGGGTCTTAGGTAAGGGAAGGACATTATCTAGTATGTGATTTAAGAAGCTGACTCCAGCAGCTGCATGTCCATGTCAATGGAATTGAGGAGAGCAGTCGATAGGGAGATACTACATCCATCCAGATGAGAAATGACCGTGACCTGGACTGGGGTGCTGGCAGCAAAGAGATGGGGTGGACTCGAACTCAGCACCTGAAAGGCCAACACCAGCATCTAGCTGAAGGGTCAACACTAGTGCTTAGTACTTCTGATACAGTTTCCACAGGTGATAGGATAAAACAGCAGACTAAAGCAATAAGATTTGGGACAGTTTTGAAAGAAAAAAAAAAGATTTGGGACAGTTTTGTTACCATTTGATTCAGCCTCCTTTATTTTAAGTGAAATCCAGTTCAACAAATATTTACTGAGTGAGCATCTTCTTTGCTCAGGACACAATCCTAGACCCACAGTGAACTCAAGGATGAAGAATGAAATGATGCCAGATCTCAAAGTCTACGTTCCATAGACAAAGATACATCAAGTTGATGTGTGACTAAAACAAAGTAAAATATACTCCTAGAATCACAGAAAATGCTCAAGGGTCTGAAAGGAAGCCTTGAGGTATAAGCAACAATTTAAAAGAAAGAGGTGAGGGTGGGAAATTCTAAGTGGAAGGAGCGGCAGGAGCAAAAGCCTGGGGATATGCTTAGGGACCAGCCGTGTTCCAGTTTGGCTGGAGCATTGGATTTGCAGAAAGTGAGACTGAGAGTGTCCCCAGGGGTAGGAGCAACCACCTGTAGCTCCTTTCCCATCTTCCTCCAGCTGTATTTGTGCAACTTTATATCAAATGTTTTTATCAAAAGCAAACTCTAATTCTTCTTCCTAGTGGCAAGATTCTTTTCCCTAGATTGACAGCACAGAGCTCACATAGCAATCATGACTATTAAAATAGACACTTAGAGAGACAAAGCCAAAGTTTAGGTCCCAGTTAAGGGAAGCTGTTCTTTTCTGAAATAATTTATCTTTCTTATTTAAAAGGTATGATCCCTTTCTTCCTTCTCCCTCTCCCTCCCACCCTTTCATCCTTTCAAGGAATATTGGAAACATAACAAGGGGCTCAGGCTAGTGTCCTGAGGTTTTAGCTAGGCAGGCTTTTTGAGGCTGCCCAGGTAGTGCAATTGTTAAAGAATCTGCCTGCCAATGCAGGAGGTGCAAGAGATGTGGGTTCCATCCCTGGGTTGGGAAGATCCCCTGGAGAAGGAAATGGCAACCCACTTCAGTATTCTTGCCTGGAAAATTCCATGGACAGAGGATCCTGGTGGGCTACAGTCCACAGGGTTGCAAAGAGTTGGGCAAAACTGAGTGACTAAGCATGGTGTTGAGAGGTGGCCACAGAGATTTGTCCAAGGAAAGTATACCCTAATCTGCCCATGGATGTTCATGGATCTCTCTGGCTAGCAGAGTAGCTGCTGCAGGGAATCATTGTGATTTATTTCAGAAAGTTTTTCTTCTTTGGCTCTATGTGACAGTGACTAAAAGCCATGCTTGACAGTATTTATTTATTTTTATTGAAGTATATTTACAGTTATTATAAAATATTGACTGTATTCCTTGTGTTGTACAATTTATCTCTCTAGCTTATTTTATACCTAATAGATTGTACCTCTTACTCTCCTGCCCCTATATTGCCCCTCCCCGCTTCCTTCTTCCCACCGATGTTAGTGGTTAGTTGCTCAGTCCTGTCTGACTCTTCACAACCCCATGGACTGTAGCCCGCCAGGCTCCCCACTGGTAACCACTAATTTATTCTCTATATCTGGAGTCTGCTTCTTTTTTTGTTATGTTCACCAGTTTGTTGTCCACACATTACAGTCTTTAAGAGCCTATGCCCAGTCCTGCATTTCCCTACACCATGGTGGGTGTGTAGGCAGGTAGACACATGCCCCTAGGAGATCCCAAGACCCCCTCACCACTCAGGCTGATGGGGTAACCAGTCATCAGGAACCCCCTGGGAGATCATCTGAAAGCTAGTATGTGAGGATCCACTATCACACTGTCCAGTCTGAAGTATGTCCTCTGTACTTTTCTCTCTCTTGTCACACAGACAACTAACATAGGATCTAAAAACCAACATTAAAGGCCAGGCTACCTAATCTCCTTGGAAGGTTCCACCTCGTGCCATGGCCTTCAACACAGTGGGAAATGCAATTTGCTGCTCATCTTAGCGATTTCCTTTCACATTCTGGGTGTGAGCAAAAAGGGATTTCTCTTTACATTGGTTTCATCCTTCTCTGATCCTCTTTGCAAAGGCACCACATTTCTCTAGAGAGTGTGTCCCAAATGCCTTCTGTCTACGAAGCTCTTTACAAACATTAATAGACAAATGGTTAGTTTATATAAAGCACACATGTATTGCTCTGACATAAGCAGCGAGGAGCCCACAGTTTACATTTTTTGTCTTTCTTTTAAAAAGGAATGAGAAATCATATTCCAGATGATCCAACCTTTTAAGCCAGGGAGGGAACGAGTGAAGAAGGAACCAAGACTTAAAAGAGATTTAAATTTGAACCCTTTGTGAGCCCAGTGCAAATTGACATATGAGCGCCTGTTCTTTAGATGCGAAAGTAGGTCTTGAATTTACTTTCCCACCTTCAGCTCTGCACTTCTCTCCCCTGAGCAGATCCCGAACACGGAGCTTATTAATGAGCACCTAATTTTAAAAACAGACTGATACTGTCTCTCACTAATAACAATTGTAATAGCAATAAAGCAGTTTTTACAGGAAACCCCAACAAAACAGCATACCTGAGTTTTCAGAGTTCACATGTTCAGAATTTTTTACATGTAAAGTCATGTAGAATCTAAACTTGTATTTCTCATACATATGTTCACATCTTATACAATCAATGTCTTGACAATAGCAGCTACTGAATTATTTAAATTACTTGGCATTTAAGGTGCTTTTTTGTGGTGCAATCATGGTGTTTGAATACCAGCTCTAACACAGTATGCAGTATAGACTCTACACAGTGTATGGTGTGGAAGGGGTGTAGATATCAACCGACTGTGAATATTTCCTCTGTCTCATATATCTGTGTGCTCTTGAGACAGTTACACAGCCTCTCTGGATATCCATTTCCTCACCTTCAAAGAGAGCAAATAATAGCAGCAACTTCACAGGATTGTTTTAAAAATTAAATGTAAAGCCTAGGGTTTGGTACAAGTTAAGCAGTTAATAAAAGTCAACTTTAAGATATACATACACACTTTATATCACTGAAAGTAAATCCATATATGTATATATAGATATTGTGTGTGTCTGTGTATGTGTTGGGTATGTGTAAACAGTGGTTTGGTGGGATGAGATTATGGAAATTTTCATTGTATTTTCTCTATTTCCCAAGTTTTCTTGGATGAATTAATATTTTTGTAATGTTATAAGCTCTTTTTAAAAAAGGTAATGAGGCAGAACAAGTTACTTATTAGGACAGTTATAGCAAGAGCAAAATCAGATATAGTTGTCCATGCCTTAAAAAAAGATAGAGCCGTAAAATACAGCTCCTAGTAAACAGCAAATGTCTCAAAGGAACAAAGGCTATAAGTGAGTTAAATTGAGCCAAAAGTGAAAGAAGAAGGAGCGGGGCAGTGAAAGACAATGGGGGTAAAACCAAGAGACCTTCAGTTTAATAAGCACCTTCAGCAGATCTTCTCCAAGGTGCCGACATTTAAAATTTGCAGTAGGATGAGACTTTTTGGGGGGGAATTGTGCTCCCCAAAAAAGATTTGGAAAATGAAGACCCACAGCAGTTCAAATACTAAGGGAAAGCAGGAAATCAATGACTGATGCAAATCCCATCCAAGTTTTTCTAAGAGTGAGTGAGGTCACATCAAAGAGCTCAAAACAAATGGAAACTTTTCAGACTGAACAAGAGTCACTGAGTCTGCACACAAGGATGGGATCTTCACATCCATCAGGTTCTGTTATATTCTGGCACTAGGGATGCGAATTTTTGCCGAGTGATATGTTTCTGTCTCTGTCTTGGTCTTGTTTCAGGCCCATGTCTCTGCCAGTAGACCTCGGCCGGCAGAGCGTCAGCCTGTCTTGTTATGTGTTCAGGTATCTTCTGGTCTCTTTTTCTCAAGTTTTGTCACTGCAGTGAAAACATCCTGAGGATTTTAAGTTTGGGTTAAAGTGATTCTTACGACGCAGACAGAAGAGAGCCAGAAGGGTTTGCTCTTTTGCTCTGCCCCTCCATGGGGTATTTATACTCCTCACTGGTTTTACCAAAAATAGAAGTTGCTGTGCCATTTACTGAAACAGGACTGCTTCTTTTCATTTCTTTTTCTTCTTTCCCTTTCTTCTCCTTTCCCTCCTCCCTCTTTCCCCTTCCCTCTCTTCCTTCCTCTCTTTCTTCTTTTCCCCCTGCAAGTACTCATTGAGCTTTATCAAACACCTACTATGTGGCATCCATTGCATTACACACTATGAAATTAAGAGCCGAAGACATGACTGATGCTGATATTATAGTTTCATTGTCTTGTTTCAGCTACCAATTGAACTCTAGTGTGCATGCAGATACCATTGTTTATTACATGTCTCTTATGAGCCTGGCACTTTCACGGAGCTTATGTTACTTAGTTCTATCATCCACCTAGAGGTTGGTATTATTACCATTCCTATAATACTGATGATTGAATTCAGGCTTAGAAGGTTTAAATATCTAACCCAGGAGCACCCGGTTCCTATGCTGCATCAGAAAACTGAATTTCTGACTCCCAGTTCATGTTTTCCACCATGTCCACATATCTACTAGGAAGGACTTTCACACTTTGGTCCATACTTTTATGCTTTCGCTTTTTATATATTGCACTGTACATGTAAGGTGAACAGTAAATACTTATATAGAATTAAGTCCAAAGTGTATTAAAATTTGCATGATTCAGCCTTTCATTTGGCAGCATTGTTCAGAATTTTCACATGAATGTGCATTTTTGAATATATAGAAAACCAGTGAACAATTGACTGCTTATGTGTGAAGAGCAAGGTAACTCGGCAGGAGTTGACTCTCAGACAGATCTGCAGACAGACAGATACGAGTAAGGGCTTGGATGTGTTCTGAAAGCCTGCCTACCTTGATTAGAGCTTGTTACAGAAGACACTTAGAAAGGAAAAGTCTTCAGGGCCCACATAAGGATCAAAATCACTCTTGAAATCATGACAGATCAAACCCCCTTTTTTTTAATTTGGAGAAATTTGAAAAAAATAACCAGAACATGAAGAGAATAATCTAACAGATATCCATGTGCCCACACCCAGAGATGAAAACTGTCAACATTTTTGTCATATTAATTTCAATATTTTTTTAAAAAGAAAACTTTCAAAAGCATTATAAAGTTGAAATCTCTTTTGTCTTCTACTGCCAGTTCAACCCCCTCCCCCACTCCATTCTGGTGGGCACCATCAAGGGTCTGGTTTCCAAGTCACTATTTATATATTTACACGAACACATATGTTTCTGTAAACAATTTATACTATTGTTTTATATGTTTATTATAAAATATATGTAATGGTGTCATACTGCTTGTATCATTTTACAACTTGCTTTTTTTCAGACATCTCTAGGTTTTGGAGCTGTTGTGTTGAAATAGAAAAATCTAGTCCCTTCTCTTTAGTAACTGTAAAGCATTTTGTTATATGGATAAAATAATTTATTATGCCTCCTCCTACTCTTGTTAATAGGCACTAAGATTGTTATAAGCAAACCACAATTGAAGTACTCATGTAAGTTTCTCTTCCATATACATGCACTCAAGTTCTTCTAAGGTGTCTGCCTAGAAGTGGAATGGCTGGGTGGTACACTAGGTCTGTGCTTTCCTGGTGGCTCAGACGGTAAAGAATCTGCTTGCATGTGGGAGATCTGGGTTTGATCCCTGGGTTAGGAAGATCCCCTGGAGGAGGGAACAGCTACCTATTCCAGTATTCTTGCCTGGATAATCTCCATGGAAAGAGGAGCCTGGTAGGCTACAGTCCATAAGGTCGCAGAGTCGGACATGACTGAGTGACTAAGCACAGCCCAGCATACAAGGTGCATGTTTAATTTTATCACGATTTAATGAATTATTCTCTGAGATGGTTGTACCAATTTACAGTCTCATTGGCAATACATGTAATTACCTGCTTCTCCATACTCTTCAATTCTGGATACTGACAGACTTAAATCTTTGCTAATCTGCTTGATAAGCAAGGGTGCCTTCTTATTTCTGTTTGCATTTCACAATTTACTAGTATAACCTACTAGTTTTCATGTTTATTGGCTGTTCAGTTTCCTTCTTTTGTGAAATGCCTGGTCATGTGCTTTGTCAACTCCTATTGAGCTATTTGTGGAATTTTTTTGTTAATTTATTTTTATTTTTTCTATAATAAAAGAATCTATTCTGAATGTAAATCATTTAACTGTTATTTGACAATTGCGAATATTTTTCTCTGTAATCATTGTCAAGTTCATGATCACATTTTTTAAGGACCACATAAGGTCAACATATCTCTGAGGCTCAGTTGGTAAAGACTCTGCCTGCAGTGTAGGAGACCCAGGTTCGATACCTGGGTTAGGAAGATCCCCTGGAAAAGGAAATGGCAACCCACTCCAGTATTCTTGCCTGGACAATTCCATGGACAGAAGAGCCTAGCGGGCTACAGTCCATGGGATATAAGAGTCAGACACAACTTAGTGACTAAACCATCACCACATAAGATCAGTTCCAAATGGACAAAGGGCTTTATTCTTTTTTAAGCCAATGCAAGATGGCATACACAGTCTCTGAAATTAAGGAAACAGACATAAATAGCTTTAGCAGACCTAAGCAAAAACTTCCTTGCAAAGGTCTTCAAATTTCTTCTCCAGATTGGGAGAGTAGCCTCCTCTTAGCATCTTGTGAGTTAAATGGAGAGAAACACGTTTTATAGATAGGTGAGCAAAATAAGAGAAATGGACTTTCCTTTTATAAACCAGTAGCTGAGCAGCACTGACACTTCTCATAACAGCCTCAAATTAATTTGAGAGTGATTTCTGTAAGTGAAATTTGTCATTGAGTGATTATTGTTTAGGCATCTCAGATTTCAAATTTTAAGTTTGCCTACATGGAGTCTTTCTACTCCTTCCCTCTCTCAGTAAGAGCAGGTTTCAATTATGTAATTATGGTTAAAGAGGTCTGAAGAATTTTTACTCTTATGCCTTCATCTAGATTGGATAATGGTTTGCAATGACTGGTTGAGAGCTGTGGAAACACAAATGTGAGGCAGAAAGCTTAACTCTCTATATAAATATTTACTAACAGAGTAGACTATAAACTCTGCAAGGGGAGGGCCTGTCTTTACCAAATGCATGATGGGTATATCCTCAGCATTGGTTCAGCTGATAATCATACCTAGTGGGCATATGCTGAATATTCCCAATCCACAGCTACTTATTGAACCCCAAGTCTGTGTTAGACACTCTGTATTCTACGTACTTTGTGGAACCAAAGTGACCAAGACAGACAAAGTGCCCACTCTCATGAAGCTTACATTCAAGGGGCATGGAGAGAAAATGGCAAAGAAGAAAAATGATGCAGTGAAATGAGGCAGAGAGCTGTGGGGTAGCGGGGTGGGGTGGGGGTGTTTCTACTGTAGGGAGTGTGGTCTGAGAAGCCTCTTGAGGAGGGATCCTAGAGATCAACATTTACTAGATAGACACAGTGATGGAGATAGATTGAGATATACAAAACCGGAGTGTTGGGGCTCTAAAACAATTACTTCCAATGTAGGAGGTAAACTCTGTCCCTGTAGTTTTATTCGGAGCAATTTATATGAATCTTGAGGAAAAAAAACCCACGACTAAAGCGTTGATTTTAGATTAGGAGTTTATGAATCTGTAAAATATGCTTCCTTTTCTTTGGTGAAATAGTTTACACACACAGAGAGCAGCTGGCTCCTACAGCTTGGTGGGCTTTGGCTGGGCTGTTAATTGCCTAAATATTTTGTATATTTCTGTGTATCTCTCCTGCAGTCCACTTGACCAAGATAAGTCTTTGAGCCCTGTTGAATGTTTGAATCTTGCAGGCAACTAGAAACTATGGGCCAAACTATGACTTTTTTTTTTTTTCTAAACAAAAAATTACTGAAAACATTTAAAGTGCAGCACTGAGTTCATGGGTAAAAACTGCCATTTGCCCAAACAAAACATGCAGATTGATGAAGATTCTCTAGATAGTGATTTAATGCAGACGTCCTTCTTGTTTCATTTATTTTGAAAAGTCGATTTCAAGTTCCTAACATCATCTAGAAGGAGTTCAATACTTCTTGCCCTCTCCCCCTAATGCCTGCCTAGAGAGAAAAAAAAAAAAAATCCAGGCTGTTTGGGGGTTTGTTTTGTTTTCTTAAGCTGAGTACTTAAATCACGAATGTTTCACAAGTACCTTTTGATGGGTTTCATTGTTTTGTTTATTTTGCTGTAGTCAGTACAAACACCTTCAAATTTCCTTCTGTAACAAATGTTTTTCAAAGTCATCATCTGACCTCGCTGATGGAGCCGGTCTGCAAACCTTGCAGCCGGGTCGATTTTTGCACGGGCTTCTAACGTCGACACAAAAAGTTTACGGCCTCTTTGAGGAACCGATTTCCAAGCTAAGAGAACAAATGAAAGTGTTCGCTCATCTTTCAAAAAATATTCCTGCGCTTGATATGTTCGCCACTCTTCATCGGGTTCTCAGTAATGAATACAGAATGTGACATCGGTTTTTCACACACGTAGGTTTTTGTCTTCCATTTCTGGAGAGTTATTTCCTCGTCTGACGTTTTATTTTCTTGATTTATTCATCTTCAACTTGCTACGAAAAACCTCTTCTCTCCTAGCGACTGTTCTGTCCCTTTTAAAAGTAATCTGCATGGAAACCTTGACTTTGCATTTTAGATTTGTAGGGTTCTTTTCGGTTATTCTGCCCCCCCGTTACTCGCTCTATACACTCACAGCCGAGGCCGCCGGCATCTGAGCTGAAAGCGCCCGTGGCGGGCTAGGAGAGAGGGTGTCATGTTGGCGACAGGCTCCTGCTGGCGGCCAGCGAGCCCGCCGAGGTTAACGGGGGCGCTGGGGTCAGCGCCCTCGAAGTTGGGGGCCTCGGGCGGAGCCGCACCAGGGCCGCGGCGACCGCTCAACCGGAGCTCCCGCCAGTCCCGCTGCCTCCACCGGAAAAGAATCGCCTAATCTGTCGCGATCCCACGGAGATCTTGCTCTTCCCTGGCAGTCTCCGCGAACGAGCGCGTCGCGGGGCCGACGAGAGGAAAAGCCCAGGCCTGGGGCGGAGGAGGAATGAGGGGCCGAGAGCCGGGGGGATTTCCTCCCGCGCTTCCCCCTCCAACGGGAGCGGAAAATGTGATTTGCTGTGCATTCCAGGCGCAGTTCCCTGGGGTGACCTCTCCCAGCCGGTCCGGGCGGGGGGAGCAGACAAAGAGGCGAGGCCGGCAGAGAGAGGGGACCCCGCGGGGAGGCAGGAGGGGTGCGGGGGGCGGGGGCAGTACCGGGAAAGGGGGCGGATAGCGGGTCCCGCGGCGGCGGCGGCGCCTGGCCAATGAAGAGGCGCGGCCCGGGGCGCCGCGCTCCGCCGCCGGCATTTAAACGGGAGACGGCGCGATGCCCCTCACTCGGTGCGCCCTCCGCGGACCGGGCGACCCAGTGTGCCGCAAGAGCGGTGCTCTCTGCCCCGCTGACCCCACGCGGAGCCCGCGCGGCTCTGGCCGCGGCCGCACACCGCGCCACGCGTCGAGAGCGCAGGCCCCGAAGGCCCGCCGCATTGACAGGTGAGCGCGGAGACGCAGGCGTGTGTGTGTGTGTGTGCGTGTGTGTGTGTGCGTGTGTGTGTAGGGGTCGGGAAACGACTCCCGCGTCCCCCTCGGTGCGCGACAGCCCTTCCTGCGCGCAGGCCGAAGCCCAGCGTTCCCTGGGTGAACCCCAAAGAACCATCGCGGGGTCCTTCGTGGCCAAGGTCTTGGCTGCCTTGACCTCACCTTGTGCAGTGTGCAGGGCATGACTGGGAAAGAGGATGTTAAGAGCAGGAACCCCGCACCCCATTGCCACCTCCCGGAGCTCCGCTAATACTCTGCTAGTGTGCGTGGCAGCCGCGCTTGCCAGGCGTGCCCGCTGGGTGAGGGCGCGGAGACCGTACGTACAGAGCGCAGAGGGAGAATGAGCGCCGGGGAGTAGGGGGGAGCAGCAGGAACCTTCGGCCCGACCACAGACGACGGGAAAAGTTGCAACGAGAGGGTCCCCTGTGTTTGAGGCGGGACTCTGGGTCTGGGGACTTCAGGGCGCGCCCTTCGGAGGGCTGTGACTGATCCTGCCGTGGGCTGGAAGATCCTGAGAATGAGCGATGTATCCATTTGCCTATCCTCAAGGTGAGATGGAGACTTGTGCAACGGCGGAGCCGCGGCGGAAACCCGACGGTCAGGTAACCGGACGGGTGAGGTACAGTGAGCCGTCCGGGACGCCGAGGCCGGGGAGTCCATGGTGCTCACACCGCAAATAGCACACACAAGTACTTGCGGGCTGCGCACTCTTGGGTGCTGCGTTTCCTCCTAGGATTCTTCCTGCCCGATGCGCGTCTCGGCTGAACCGCGGACGTCCAGGCGCTGGGCAGTGACAATCCATCGGGTCCTAATTCCGCGAGTACCGCCCTAATTTGTGTCCGAGAGGACCGTGCAGCGTCTCGCTGCGCGGACGACGCGGGACTGGCCGCGGGAGGCTGGTCCCCGGCTTGGAAACCCAGGTCATCCCCTCGTCTTCACCCGCCACTTTGCTGACCGCTCTGCAGCTCACGGAGCAGGGTCGGGGGATGGTGGGGTGTCGGGGGCCGTCACCTTGCCAGTTGGAGTTATTTGTAGATTTCTGGCTTGGGAAAAACAGACGCGCCACCGTTCTGACTTGGCATTGTCTTCGGATCCTAGCACCGCCTTGGGGGCGCCCCAGTCAGACTTTTCCCAGAGCGGGGCGCTGATAAGGTACCCCGGCGAGGCAGGGGGCAGACAGGAGTCTCTCCGGTGAAGCCCTGCCAGCCTTCTCCTCCCCTTCCGTCTCTGAATCCCGGCTCTTTTAGATAGAAATACAGCCTCGGAGTTAGGGGTTAAAAGTCTCTTCTTAAATGGTACAAGGGCAGAGAGGCGACCATCGGTAGGAAATTGGATCTCCGGCTGCGAAGAGCAGATCCAAGCGGTGAGTGCGTCTGTGTACGTTCCTCTTCGAGATGGTGCCAGGGCACGAGTTGATTAAAATAATCTATTGTGTTAAGTGGGTCACCAGGGATTTAAACTGCCCTAGGGACCGCAGAGTAGTGGCTTTCTCTGACTGTACACGCAAGATAAATAAATAGCGGAGAAGAGTTTAAGATAACCCCCATCCTAGGGCATGGAGTCTTCTTTCACCCCAGGGCTTTTCAGCCCTCACCTCTTTCTTTTTCTTTTTTTTTGGAAGAGGGGCACTTGAAAGGGTGGGCTTTTCAAAGCAACGAGGGAAAGAAGTATTTTCAGAAAACCACAGGTTCTCCTCTCCTCCCTGGTACACTCCAGCATACAACAGTAGGTGATCATCCAGTAACCATCACTGGATAAATTGCACACTCCAAATTGTTAGTATTAATTAATTATTTAAGGGCTCTCTAGAACTTGGTTGCTGGGTGTAGTGCTGTAGCGTGTGTGTGTGTGTGTGTGTGTGTGTGTGTGTATTTAACCCCCAGGTCATTGTAGGAATTAAAGTGTTTTGTAAACTTTGTAATTTCACAGGTTTCCTATTTTCTTAAAAGTTCATTTTGAGTAAAATGTTTGGCTAACCCATGCACGATCTATGGGAAATTCAAGTTGGCTAACCTAATTTTAGGTGAATGGCTACACAGGGGAGAGTAGAAACCTATTACATCTCTGCATCTCTGAATGAAAGCTGCCTGCCTTGTCTTTATACTTAAGTTCTTAAGGTTTAAGTATTAAAAGTGATATAATGCCAAGAAATTTTATGCCACAAACCCCTCTCCCAAGAAATGCTTGTCAGCAGCAAAGCAGCACAGAACAAAGTGAAGGACAGATGGAAAACCTAAACCTTATATGTAAAAGGAGTGGGAGATGTAGGGGAGGCGACTTAGCATCCAACTGAAAGGCACAGATCAGGCCAGTGTTATAAGCCTATGTCTTGCATCTGCAAGGAATTGTCTTTAGTTTTAACATACGCTTTTAGAAATGTGAAGTACAACAGTATTTCCTGGGATCAGAAAGGTTTTCTCCTTCACATATGAACAAAACAGAGAATTATTTGAGTTACAATATTCATCACATTTGATTGCATTAGAAACAAGTCCATGTGTCCCTTATTAAATACTGTGCTGCGTGTCCGTAGAATAATTCTTAAGGACATGTGTTTGGGGACTCAGAAGAATGGGACTCAAACCCCGACTTCCCCACGAGGGGATGTGTAACCTTGGACACACTCCTAACTTTTCAGAGTCTAGATTCCCTGGTTGGTAAAAGGAAGACGATATTATCTACCTCCTATTTTGTTGTGAAAAATCAATTATAAAGTTCTGTCAGAATTGAGTATATTGCCTCACATAGGGTTTAAAAATATAGGTAGCTCTCATTATGAGTGGTGGCATTTGGAGAGGCAGTAAGATTTTAGGACTTCAAGGTGTACCACAAGATGGTTCTGAAATTAAATCCCAAGTCCTGCTCACACAGAGATCAACACACACCTTTTGCTACAACATAGAACCTATGCTTTGGCTGTCTCAATTGTGCCGCTTAGTGAACATTTAACATTCATTACTTCCCAACTTGTTTCCTGTTGACCGCAAAAATTGTATACTATCATTAACTTCATAAAAAAAAAAAAAAATCTTCCAAGAGACTGGAGAGCCCCTGAGATGCTTCTCTGAGCCCTCTATGATGTTGGCCCCCAGCCTGATTTAGCCTGGGTGGTCTTCAAAATAGAAAAGATGCAGTTAGTGCGCTTCTAGGACACACAGGTGAGATTTATCCTCTACTATTTTGCCAACCATTTTGGTACAAATTGAAAACAGAAAATCAACCCAGCAGATTCTTAAGAACATCACTGCTCAATTTTTAAAATTTGACTATCTTTCTAAAACTTGAAGATCCAATTTAAAATGTTTGTCCTTAAAGATGTAGTCCTGAGAAAAAGAAATAGGGTCTTCTATAATCAGGCCTGAACTTAGAGCCTTTGCTGTCATTTCCATCTTTTACTTTTTTTTTTAATGCTGGTGAATAATTTGCTGTCATGCCTGTTGAATAGCTTTCTAAAACATTGATCAGACATTCAGCCACAGACATCTGGCTTGCTGATCATTGTCTCCTCACTGTTAATCCCACTCAGCACTCCATGTAACTGATTACAAGCAGGTTGGTTAGCTAAAATGAGAAATATGGCGAGAAGCATGCTGAAAGGAGCTGGCCTAAACTTTCCCAAAGACATTGAGGATATTAGAAACAGGTTACACATAGCACTTTTATTCCTCATTCCCAAGAATTAGATGATTGTATTCTTATGGCCTGGTGAAGGTTAGAATAAATCACCATGACCTGCACAGGACAAAGGTGGCTGATATGGGTTATCTTTGGGCAGATGTTTGCTTTTGATCACTCAGGGTAACCTGAAGGAAAGCATCAGGGACAGAAGACATACTTTGAGAGTATCTATGTCCTCTGAGACAAGTGGATTAGATGGGAGGACAGTGGTAAAGGGGAAAAAAAGTTAGGAGTGGGTGGGTCTTGCTGGTAGGAAACAGTTGCAGAGAAAACTCACCATGAAAATATAATCACATGACTTGGTGAAGCAGAAATGCATTGAGGGGAAGCTGAGGCAGCCTTTGGAAAGAATATTATCTGCAAAGGAGAAATAAGGGAGATCTTTGTAGGTGTCTGATGCACTCTGGGTCCATGAGTTGCAGCTTTAATTTAGTAATGTGAATGGGTCATTTCAGAATGCAAGTTACCAGAAATGTTTTCAGCTCATGGTTGAACATGGGTGATAATCCATAAGACCTAAATCTGGGTTGGCCTTTGCTTCTATTTTTTATAATGGGGCACTCTGCTAGATGTCAAGGTGAAGAATTTATGTGCAAGAAACTTATATTTTCTTGGTTTCCCTTATGTCTAGATATTTACAGATTGTAAATTATTTAGTGACGATACAATTGGAATTTCAAGAACACATCAATCCTATTTCCTTCAATACATAATCAAGATCATTTGGTGTGGGGGGAGGTTGAATGATTGATCACGATGACTTAACAGAGCCCTGGTACTACCACTAAGTATAGTTTTCATCCCCCCTGCACCTCCCCGCCCCCGCCCACCCCAGCCTTACTCATGTGGGATATGCAGAGTTTTCAGAGCATTGCTCTAAGAACTTGAGGTCTCTGTTGACTGAGATTCATAAAGTTGTTTTTTTCTTCTCTTCAAATAATTAGTTATAAGATTTAAGAACTCAAAAGCTGAAGATATTTAAGAGTAAGCTTTACATTTCTGTGTAGCCATTTCATAATATTTTTTCACACATGATAAATCTTATTTTGAGAAAAAATTTACTTTTCTTAAAAACAATCTGTCACTCTAGACCCCTTTTTCTTATGGGGTTTGCACACTCCCATAGGAACAGGAAGTTGGTCCAAATTAAAACAGAAAACCACAGTTGACTAATTTTGAATTTACTGCTTTACTCTTGGTTTCTGCCCAAGTGAATCCAGTGGCTTCAATGGGAAAATAAACCCCACGGTGTTCTCCAGGGACCTGGTAAAAAGTAGTGAGTATTTGGAGTTTTCCTAGAAAAAGGAAGAAAAGTATTAAGAAGCTCCCAAGGCTAGAAGGAGACAGAAATCAAAAGTTGGCTTGGCTCATCAGCTTGTGGGAATGCATTTTAAATGCAAAGAACAGAAGTTTTGCTGGTCAGTGTGGTCCATGACAATCATCATTGAATAAAAGAGAGCCCACTCTGCCAGGAATGGAAGAAGAGGCAATGAATAAGCCCTTAGAACTCTCAAACTTGGTTTTATTTAAGGACAAATGGAAAAATGCCAGATAGGAAAAGATGAATATAAAGAAGGTCCTAAGAGGTGAAGAGAAAGAAAACTGCATTTTTTGGATAGCTGTTTGTGGGTAGGGCTGGCCCCATGGCCGCATGACTCGAACCTGTCCTATAAGGTCATCATACATTCCTAGTCAAGTCTCCGATTGGCCTCTGTGATGCTGGCTCTGCAGTCTTGCTTTGGAGGCTTCAGTTTTTCTGGAGGCCCCTTTTAGGATAGATGGGGAAGATGGTGGGTGGAGGCCTAAGGCTGTCTTATGTGCTCCTCTTGGACATGGGCAGAGACTGAATTTTAGTTTAGATCCTGGCCTGGAATTGAGTGAAGAACAGAAACTTTGAAAGCTTCCCAAATTCACACTACATTTGCTCAGGAGACGATTGTCACGGCTCAAGTTATCCTGGTCTCTGGAGAAAATCAGACTGTTTTATAACTGGGTTGTCCTCATGAGTGATTTTTTTTTTTTTTAAAGACAAAACAAGGAAATTAATTTTTTGTTGTTGTTGAGGCCAAAAAGGCTCTGTTTAAAGAACGGGGATGTTGTAACATAAACTGACAAAAACCAGGGAGTCTGCAGTCAGAGCTGGAGCTAAATGTCACATTATCAGCTCCAAACTTGAACTTGCCCAAAAGTGTTAGGTTAATGTTTAAAAGGTGCCATTTAAGAATATCTTGATTTTCATATTTAATTGTCTTAATTTGACATTATCCTTAGGGTTGCATGGTCTTTACCACAGGACTTGCCCCTTAGAGGATGTAGAATCTACCCTGCCTTTGTCTTTGGAAGGTAACTGCTCCAGCTACTAATTCCAGCCTGTATTGTTCTAGGGGGGCGTGATGAGGTTACTGTTCAATTGCACTCAGTAGTTATCATGTGTCACACTGGTGGTCAGAAGGGAGCAAGCAAATGGGTGCTTCACAACTGTCTCCTTGGGTTCAGAACCACAATGGCCGTGTAAGACAGGGGAAGCCTCAGGATCCATCAGGTTCACTGTTATAGCCTGAGGAGGGAGGCTGTGAATTTGAAACTGCACTCATTGAAAAGAAAATCCTTTCACATTTTCACAGCACCTTCCATGCCCCATAGCTGTGGGTACCACAGACCTTGCTGTTGCAAGCTTGTTAGAAAGGCAGACCTACTGAATGACAATCTGCATTATAACAATATCCCTGTGTGACTGTCTGCAAAGTCAGGTTCGAGAAGCACTGTCCCAGCAGAATCTTTAATACTCTGATGCTTCTCTCTTGCACCCTCCTTTTGAAAAATATACTTCTCTTGTTCTTCCTTCTCTGTTTGTCCCGCCTTCCCCGAATATACTGCTTTAAAATAGTCTTCCTTTCTCTGATTTACACTCCTCATTCCATTCATTTTTCTTTCTCTCCACCTTTGCTTTCCTTTTTTTTTCCTTTTTGGTCAGTTTTCCTATAGCCTCCTCTTCTCTTATTTTAATTTTTTTTTGCCATTGTTCCTGCTGACCAATATCTAATTCCAGGCCCAGTCATAATAATTCACTATCATAAACTTATTCAACATATCTCTGGCACTTATCTATGTAAATATTTGCACACACCTGTTTTCTTGTGCCCACTTTTCTACCTTGTAAATTTCATATACACATCCATGCACATACACACATATATGTGAAGGACATGTTTCATCATTTGGAAGTGTATCATGGTATTTGTTGTTGTTCAGTTGCTAAGTTGTGTCCGACTCTTTGCAACCCCATGGATTGCAGCACACCAGGCTTCCCTGTCCTTCGCTGTCTCCCGGAGTTTGCTCAGATTCATGTCCGTTGAGTCGGTGATGCTGTCTAACCATCTCATCCTCTGCCAGCACCTTCTCCTTTTGCCTTCAAACTTTCCCAGCATCAGGGTCTTTTCCAGTGAGTCAGCTCTTCAGTGGTCAAAGTATTAGAGCATCAGCTTCAGCATCAGTCCTTCCAGTGAATATTCAGGGTTGATGTCCCTTAGGGTTGACTGGTTTGATCTCCTTGCAGTCCAAGGGATTGTTAAGAATCTTCTCCAGCACCACAATTCGAAAGCAGCACTTCTGCACTTCTTTATGGTCCAGTTCTCATATCCATACATGACTACTGGAAAAACCATAGCTTTGACTATATGGACCTTTGTTGTCAAAGTGATATCTTTGCTTTTTAATATGCTGTCTAGGTTTGTCATAGCTTTTCTTCTAAGAAGCAAGCATCTTTTAATTTCATGGCTGCAGTCACCATCCGCAGTGATTTGGGAGCCCAAGAAGAGAAAAATCTGTCCCTGATTCTACTTTTTCACCTATTATTTGCCATGAAGCAATGGGACTGGATGCCATGATCTTTATTTTTTTAATGCTGAGTTTCAAGCCAGCTTTTTCACTCTCTTCTTTCACCCTCATCAAGAGATTCTTTAGTTCCTCTTCACTTTCTGCCATTAGAGTAGTATCATCTGCATATCAGGTTATTTCTCCTGGCAATCTTGATTCCAGCTTGTGATTCATCTAGCCCAGCATTTTGCATGATGTACTCTGCATATAGTTTGATAATACACAGCCTTGTTCTCCTTTCCCAATTTAGAACCAGTCAGTTGTTCCATGTCCAGTTCTAACTGTTGCTTACAGGTTTCTCAAGAGACAGGTAAGGCAGTCTGGTACTTCCATCTCTTTAAGAACTTTTCAGTTTGTTGTGATCCAAACTGTCAAAGGCTTTAGCATAGTCAATGAACCAGAAGTAGATGCTTTTCTGGAATCCCTTTCTTTCTCTATGATCCAACAAATGTCAGTTTGATCTCTGGTTCCTCTTCCTTTTCTAAATCCTGGTGTACATCTGGAAGTTCTCAGTTCATGTACTGTTGAAGCCTAGCTTGAAGGATTTTGAGCGGAGTGACCTTGCTAGCTTGTGAAACACACAAAATTGTGCAGTATTGTGCAATTGAACATTCTTTGGGATTGCCCTTTCTTTGGGGTTGGAATGAAAACTGACCTTTCCCAGTCCTGTGGCCACTGCTGAGTTTTCCAAACTTGCTGACATACTGGGGGCTTCCCTGGTGGCTCAGACAGTAAAAAAAATGCCTGCAATGCAGGAAACCTGGGTTCGATCCCTGGGTCAGGAAGACCCCCTGGAGAAGGGAATGACTACCCACTCCAGTATTCTTGCCTGGAGAATTCCATAGCCAGAAGAGCCTGGCAGGCTACAGCCCACGGGGTCACAAAGAATCTGACATGACTCATGACTGAGCAACTTTTTTGAGTGCAGCACTTTAACAGCATAAACTTTTAGAATTTTAAAGAGTGCAACTGGAATTCCATCACCCCCATTCGCTTACTTTTCACTTCAGGATGTCCAGCTCTAGGTGAGTGACCACACCATCATGGTTATCCTGGTCATTAAGATCTTTTCTCTACAGTTCTTCTGTGTATTCATGTCACCTGTTCTTAATCTCTTCTGCTTCTGGGAGGTCCTTACCATTTCTGTCCTTTATCATGCCCATCATTGCATGAAATGTTCCCTTTACATCTTGAAGAGATTTCTAATCTTTCCCATTCTATTGTTTTCCTCTATTTCTTTGCATTTTTCTCTTAAGTCCCTCCCCCCTTTAAAAAAAAAATCTTCCCTTTGATATTCTCTGTAACTTTGCATTCATTTGGGTATATCTTTCCCTTTACCCTTGCCTTTCACTTTTCTTCTTTTCTCAGCTACTTTAAAGCCTCCTTAGATAACCATTTTGCCTTCTTGCATTTCTTTTTCTTTGGGATGGTTTTGGTCACTATCTCTTGTACAACGTTATGAACCTCCAACCATAATTCTTCAGGCACCCTACCAGATCTAATACCTTGAATCTATTGATCACCTCTACTGTATAATCATAGGGATTTGATTTAGGTCATACCTGAATGATATAGTGGTTTTCCCTACTTTCTTCAGTTTAAGCCTGAATTTTGCAATGCGGTTTTCATGATCTGAGCCATAGTCAGCTCCCAGTCTTATTTTTGCTGACTGGATAGAGCTTCTCCATCTTCAGCAGCAAAGAACATAATCAATCTGATTTCATTATTGACCATTTGGTGATGTCCATGTGTAGAGCTGTCTCCTGGGTTGTTGGAAAAGTGTTTGCTATGACCAGCATGGTCTCTTGACAAATCTCTGTTAGCCTTTGCCCTGCTTCATTTTGTACTCCAAGGTCAAACTTGCCTGTTATTCCAGGTACCTCTTGGCTTTACTTTTGCATTCCAATCCCCTATGATAAAAAGGACATTTTTTTTTTTTTTTTGGTGTTAGTTTCAGAAGGTGTTGTGAGTCTTCAGTCTTCACAGAACTGGTCAACTTCAGCTTCTTCAGCACCAGTGGTTGGGGAATAGACTTTGATTACTGTGATGTTGAATGGTTTGCCTTGGAAATGCACCAAGATCATTCTGTCATTTTTGAGCTTGCACCCAAGTACTGCATTTCAGACTCTTTTGTTGACTATGAAGGCTACTCTATTTCTTCTAAGGGATTCTTGCCCACAGTAGTAGATATAATGGTCATCTGTTGAAGTCACCCATTCCGGTCCATTTTAGTTCATGGATCCTTAAGATGTTGATGTTCAATCTTGCCATCTCCTGTCTGACCATGTTCAATTTACCTTGATTGGTGGACCTAACATTCCAGGTTCCTATGTAATATTGTTCTTTACAGCATCAGAGTTTACTTTCACCACCAGACACATCCCACAACTGAGCGTCATTTCTGCTTTGGCTCAGCCACTTCATTCTTTCTGAAGCTATTAGTAATTGCCCTCTGCTCTTCCCCAGTAGCATATTGGACACCTTCTGACCTGGGCAGATGGGGGGTGGGGAATCATATTTTGGTGTTATATCTTTTTGCCTTTTTGTATGGTTCACGGGTGGGCTTCCCTGGTGGCTCAGTGGTTTAGAATCTGCTTGCAGTGCAGGAGACTCAGGAGATGCAGGTTCCATTCCGGGGTCGGGAAGATCCCCTGTAGAAGGAAATGGCAACCCACTCCAGTGTTTTTGCCTGGAGAATCCCATGAACAGAGGAGCCTGCTGGGCCACAGTCCATAGGGTCGCAAAGAGTCCAACACTACTGAGTGATTGAACACACATGCACATTGTTCATGAGATTTCAGGCAAGAATACTGGAGTGGGTTGCCATTCCCTGCTGCAGGAGATATTCCCCTACCCAGGGACCGAACCTGTGTCTCCTGAGTCTCCTGCATTGGCAGGCAGATTCTTTACCACTCAACCACCTTGGAAGTCCCAGTTGAGTCCATATCTTGGCTTATTTGCTGTATAACTCTGGATGAGCTAATTCATGGCTTCATGGCTCAGAGGGTAATGAGAACAGCAGTACCCAATTCCTGGAGATGTTGTGAAACAAAAGAAATCATTTACATCAAGTGTTTACCAAGTGCCTGATAAAATATTGGCTGTTTTATTCATGCTTTTGTTAATTAACTTTTCTGTTTTTCACGCCTCCTCTCTATCTCCTCTTTTTAGCATGAGCCGCACAGCCTACACTGTGGGAGCCCTGCTTCTCCTCTTGGGGACCCTGCTGCCAGCTGCCGAGGGGAAAAAGAAGGGGTCCCAAGGGGCTATTCCCCCACCAGACAAGGCCCAGCACAATGACTCGGAGCAGACTCAGTCTCCCCAGCAGCCTGGCTCCAGGAACCGGGGGCGGGGCCAGGGGCGGGGCACCGCCATGCCCGGAGAGGAGGTGCTGGAGTCCAGCCAGGAGGCCCTGCATGTGACCGAGCGCAAATACCTGAAGCGAGACTGGTGCAAAACCCAGCCGCTGAAGCAGACCATCCACGAGGAGGGCTGCAACAGCCGCACCATCATCAACCGCTTCTGCTACGGCCAGTGCAACTCCTTCTACATCCCCAGGCACATCCGGAAGGAGGAGGGCTCCTTTCAGTCCTGCTCCTTTTGCAAGCCCAAGAAATTCACCACCATGATGGTCACCCTCAACTGTCCCGAACTCCAGCCACCCACCAAGAAGAAGAGGGTCACGCGTGTCAAGCAGTGTCGTTGCATATCCATCGATTTGGATTAAAGCCAGGCACACCCAGCCTGTCCTTGGGATGCAGGCCTCAGGCGGGCCCAGAGACAGACCTCAATCAACCTGATTCTTACTTGGCTTAAACCTAGAGGCAAGAAGGACCACCAGCTGCCTCCTCCCAGGAGCCTGCTAGTGCGTAGTTTGTGTGCATGAGTGTTCGCGGGTGCCTGTGGGTGTTTGCAGACACCAGAGGAAACACAGTCTCTGCTAGAGGGCACTTCCTAGTATGTAAATGTATCTGCTTCCTTGCGGGATGACACAGAAAACCCAAGCTACTACCCCAGGCACTTTGTGGGGAGGGGGCGGTGGGCAGGCTGTCCTCTGGGTCTGCCTCGGTCTTCCATGTGCCCTCCTGGAGACCAGATCCTCCTTTCCAAATGAATATTAATGGAGAGGCTTCTCTGAGGGCGCGAGACCTGTTTTGTGCTGCCTTGGCCTTGGAAAAGATGTTTTACCCTGTGCTTGCTTCCCTCCTTCCTCTTCCCTCTCCCAGGCCATCCCCTCTTAGGATCTCAGTGACTATTTCCATCCACCACCTTCCCTGTCAAGGATTCTAAAGCAACTTGCTTGACCATAGATGCAAATGTTTCCTATTTGGGGAAGACCTTTGAGGCTCTGGGGGAAGTTGATGGTGCAAGGACAAGAAGGATAGAGGGTGGAGAGAAGGGAGAGATTGCAGGTGAGAACCAGTTGGTCCAGCAAAATTCAGGCGGGAGATGGGCAGGGTGTGGAAAGGCCAGCCTCCAAACACAACGAGACTCTTGCTTTAGCAAATTTCCCCCTGATGTTTAAAGAAGAGAAATAGAATTGCCAAAAAATCATTAACTTTGGCAGTCACTGTGACCGTTGAAATTAGCTGTAACTCAATACCAAACTTAAAACATAAATATTGACCACTCCTATTTTCAGAACCAAGTGAGTGAAACCAAAACAGCCCCTCCTGCTTTGCCCCTCAGATGGACAAGAGATGTAATTCAGAAACTCCTACACAGGAATAGGAAAAAGACAAAAACCTGTAAGCAGAAGGTCTTGTTATCTGTCCTTTTGGCTGGGTTATCATCACCCTTTCCCCGGTTCATTGTTTCTGTGTGGTGCTTCTGAGAACCACAACCCTGTAGGATAAAGATGCTGTCTGCTGAGTGAGTGTACCTGGCAGTGAAGGATCCGGCTGAGATAAAAGAGTTTAGGGCCTGCTCCTTTCCACTCATTTGGGATCTGTTTTAGCCATCGTTAGGAGATTGAGCTGGAGAGCAGAGCAGAGTAAGGCAAGGAAGGCAATTGCTTCTGGCTAAGGAGTAGTTAAAAGGCAGGGAGGAGATGTAAGGGTATGACCTGTGTTTCTTCCTTCACCCTCTGAGGGCCTAAGGGAAACCCCAGTTAAGAAATCAGAGCATTTGTGTGCATTCGCTGTCCTACTGCTGGTAGCATTTATATAACATTATAGCCTCTTGGAACCTACCTGTAGTTGCTGTTCTCTGATTAAACTTGGGTTATTTGCAATGCCTATTTAGGATTTATCTAATGGCCAAAGTTCAGGGTGGGGAAACCTTCCTGCATTTTGGATTTGGCCAACCTGCTTTCTTCAAGCCTGAGGTTTTATATGTAAACCACCCCACCCCCATACTCTTTTTGCCTTGCATCTTCTCAATCTCACCAGCCAAGTCATGTGTAATATGGGAAACAAACACCATGGACTTGCATTTAGGTTGCCCATGTAGGCTCTAGCGTTCAAAGAATCATTGCAACTAAAGAGGCCGCTTTTATTTTATTTTTGTTTTGGTCCAGTGCTCTCCCCACTAACAACTAAATAGGAACCATACTTTGAAGCAGAAAGTCATCTTGAACACCCAAAATATTGAGTCTAATTTTACAACGTTGAAACTCACTACTGATGATTCTACACTAGGAGAATTTGTGCTAACATATAGTCTGTGCATTTCACATACACTGTAGTCCCTGCCCTAAATCCTTCTATCGTCCACATCCTCCAGCAATAAAGCACAGAATGGATTTAATTAAGCATGCAAATACTAAGCTAGAATTTTGAGGGTGGAAGAGAAGAAAAGAAAGGAGAAGGAGCTGAAAATATACAACCACACTAGAGAGGAAAAATGACATTCAGAACCAGCAGACACCAAATCTCTCTTGTTGTTTTAACTGCCACAAGCTTGCAATTTTGTTAAAAAGAGATGACTTAAGTTGGCAGCAGGAATCTTCTTTTAGTAGCTTGTACCACAGTTTTGCATGTAAGTCAGATTTGGCTTAAGTGAAGAGAATTTGCTCAAAATGAACTTCACTGGGATAATATGCAACATAACTGCCCTAAAAGCATAGCGCTACCCAAAGAAGGGGATGTCTGCTTTTCTTTTTGTGCCTATATTAAACTAGCCCAAGTCCCATGCATCTTCCAACATTTATTGAAAGTGCCATATCTGTTAATATTGTATTGGAGTCACTGATGATGTAATGATATGTTTTTTTCATTACTATAGTAGAATTTTTATGGCAAGATATTTGTGATCTAGATCTTTCCTATTAAAATAATGCCAAACACCAAATATGAATTTTATGATGTACACTTTGTGCTTGGCATTAAAAGAGAAAAAACACACATCCTGCGTCTGTAAGTTGTTTTTTGTTATTGTAGTTCTGCAAAGTTAAAAATGTAAGCGAATAATCTGGAGGAAAGGATAATTTCCACTGTGTGGAATGTGAATAGTTAAACAAAAAGTTATGGTTATTTAATGTAATTATTAACTCAAATCCTTTGGTCACTGTGATTTCAAGCATGTTTTTTTCTTCTCCTTTATATGACTTCCTCTGAGTTGAGCAAAGAAGAAGCTGGCACATTGTATGTTGTTGGAGGTTTTTATCAGGTCAGAGGGAAACAATAAAATCTTGACACATCTGAACGTGCTTATAGAGTCAAGACCTGAGCTTTTATTTTTATAATTGAATGTTCCTTAAAGGTTAACATTTCTGAGGCATCCTAAGAGAGATCTTAAATGTTATTTTGGAAGAATTAAATGTGCATATACTAATAGCAAATAATAATGAATTGTCCACAAGTCCTTTTATGGAGAAAATCTAAAATAAAAAATGTATGTACAGAACATTTATAAATGACAAGTTAATGCTAAAGAGTGAAAGTAGTTCTACTGATTTGTCATTCTCAATATATTTAATATCAACTGTATTATGTATTATGTCTGCTTTAATCATTTGAAAAACAGAGAATTATGAAGACTATGATCAAGGTCCTTTGCTGTCTATGAGGATAAGGGGGGATTTGGTAGTCTCATAAAAGCTAATTTGGTTGAAAGCAAAGTTTTATGAATCTATAACTAGAATTTAACTTCACCCCAATAATGTTCTATATAACCTTTCCCAAAGAACAACCAATAAATTGAACTTCTTCTCTGTTTGTGTGTGTGTTTCACTGGTAGTGTTCACAGGATAGAGCTGGGGCAGGGATTCATTTGTCATGGGAAGTGAGGTAGAAAATAGATCATGAGATCTCTTGTGATCAGAAAAGGAATTTATTTCCTCCATTCATACTTTCCAGATCTCACTTGATTTCAGGAGGACACCTCAGGGAATGGCAGTTAGAGGCAGGGGAAAGCTGGTGAACAGTAGAAAGTACCAACTTCTTCCCCAGAGCTAGAAAGAAGAGTTAAAATGCTTCTGAGAAGCCTTCAGATAGTGGACGAATTGTTGAGCTGAAATGGTAATAGCTTTATTCTTGAGGTATTCAAGGGAAAAAGGGGAGAAAGATTTGGGGCTTAGTAGAATAAGGAGCTCTCTAATGATGAGAGTGATTCAGCAATGCAATGAACTATCTTTGAGATAGTCAACTCCCTTGGAAATATTAAAACATATGCTTGATATCATTTGATAGGGATTTGAGGCATTGTGAATTGTTGCCCTGGTTATGCAACTGAATGAGTGAATTTCTGAGGTCCCTTCCTACTTAGATGGGCAATACAGGATTGCTGCTACGTTTTGATGTTCTAACTGATAAAATGCCTATGCCAGACACTCTCAAGGATTTTATTTTAATTATTTCCCACTTAATTTTCATAGTGACTCAACAATGTGTGTACCATTATGATCGCTGCTAGGAAATGGTGAATTCTTGTCTTACTACAGCACCTGTGCCCTTAAACACTATGGAAAGTTGTGAGATTTTTCAACTTACCACTTCTTTTAAGGATAGACTGCAGCAGTTTAAAAACAGATTCAGTCTTGACTATTTGCATCTAATGATCAAAGCCACCCTGAGGTTGTATTGGCATCATCAGGAACTCCTGTTCTGAAGCATTCAAAGTCTCTTTGCCACCTCTTTTTGTCATGGCCTCCTTGGACTTGGGAAAAAAGGTGGCAAGTCTCAAAAAGACAGTGTCCTCAGAAAAATCACATGCACACCTAGGAGATAATATCTGGACAGGGTTTGAAAAGGTAGTGGGACTGGAAAGAGAAATACGTTCTAGGTTTCAAAAAAAGTATGTAATAGGACATCAGCAAAAATGTTGGAGTGAGAGGCATTGAAAATTCTTTCCTCCATAAAATCTTTGGAAGTCTGCAAAAATAGAATCAGATATTTAGAACTCAGGAAATTTACCTAAAGACTTGCAGCAGTCTGAGGAGTGCTTATTAAAGAGAAAGGCTGAATATCTGTAACAACAGTGAGCCTTGTCTATATTGTAACTTGGCCCTATTCTCATCTCCCTCTCCAGTTCTGCAGAAGCCTTGAAACCAACAGCCTGCAATTATGGCAAGCACCAGCAGTCTGACAGTCGGTGGGAGAGGTAGAATGGGATTTGAGTTCTTTGAAAGCCAAATACCCAGAGAATTGTAATTATTTGACCTGTCTGTCAGGCCCTGGAGGCCCCACTTGCAAAAGTATCTTTACTTGACCTAATTGGAAACTGCCTAGTGTGAAAAGCCCTGTTGAAAACAATTAGAGGCAATTGATTATTTTTGTGGCCACCTGAGGCAGTGGATAGCAATTGGGGCTCACAATAGGTTAAACAAAAAGCTTAAAAAGGAGACTGCAGAGTGACATTGTGGGGGGCTTTGAAAAGCTTCAACATATTACTGGGAATCTAGAAAGCCAAATCATATATAGGGCTGTGTGCCTGCCCAAGGCTGTGGACAAGCTCAGGAAGACTCTGAGCAGGCCATAAGGTCTTACCGCAGGCTGAACTTGAGGCTCTGCTCAGGCAGAAAGCGAAGGCAGGGCTGTGAGCTGTCTGGCTGAGTATTGACCGTGTGCCCCAATGTTCACACAGAGCCCCTCAGCAAAGACTGGAGGACTTATGGGTTCCAAGTATTTGAGGAAATTACTGTTCAGCTATTAGCTGAACACCAAGCTAGCCAAGCAGAGGTCTTAGTGGCCATACACAACACAAAATATAGACTTTACACAATTAGCTTGGAAAAGCTTCTAAAGAATGAAATAAATATTAACAAACAGAAGCAACAACAAATCCTGGGGAGGGGGAGAGAGACTGATTTCAAAAGTCACCACATCATATTATTTAAAATGCCCACTTTTCAACAGAAGATTGAAACAAGCAAAAAAATAAATAAAATAAAATCCAAGAAAGTATGGCCCATACAGAAGAGAAAAAAAAAGAAACAGTGCCCTAGAAAGCTCAGACATTAGACAAAAGCTTCGTCAACTTTTAAAATATGTTCAAGAACTGAGAAAAACCATTTGTGAAGAATCTAAGGAAAATAGGAGAATGAAATCTCACTAAATTTGTAATGTCAGTAAAGAGACAGAAATTACTGTAAACAATAGAAATTTTGAAGCTGAAAAGTATTATAAGTAAAATAAAAATTTTACTAGAGGGGCTGCACAGCAGATTTGAGCCGGCAAAAGGAAATTAAGAAACCTTTACCTAGACTGATATGACAGAAAGTACTAAATATGAGAGAAAGTACTAAATCCAGGAAAAGAGGGAATAATACTATGAAACTTACAGAAATAAAAAGGACTATAAGAGAATACCATGAAAAATTGTAGGCCAACAAATTAGATAACTGAGGAAATAGACAAATTTCTAATATACGAGTCTGATTCCATTTTTTTGATGTTTGACTACTAAAATCTTTTAAGCCTCATCCCTCTATCTTCCCCTTATGCCCCACATCTGATAAAGCTGATAAGAAAGACCAGGTTCTCTTTCATTAGCCTCTGATGAGATGATTAAACTAAACAAGGGCCCATCTCCTCCAGGTGGGAGCTCTCATCCCAGCATCATTCTCTAACCACCATAAAAGCTCCACGTCAGCTTCCTTCTCCTGCTCTCTCAAGCCATTTCTCAGACCAGGTTGGGAGGCCTGCCCTGTTCTCTACAGAAAGCCTCTCTATGTGAGTAATAAATCTTTTCGTATACTCTTGGGGTGTCTGTGGTGTTATCGGTCTGAACCAAACTTTAGGTAAGGTCCATTCTGTTTATGCAGGTGTGCATAACACCTAGAAACACACAAACTCCTGAAACTGACTCAAGAAGAAATAGATATTTGAATAGAATTATTATAAATAAATGAGATTGAATTTGTAATAAAAACAAACTTTCCACACATACAAAAAAGCCAAGATCATAAGCTTCACTGGTGAATTTCACCAAATATTTAAAGAATTAATATCAATTCTTTATACCTCTTCTAAAAAAAAAATAGAAACACATTCTATCTCATCCTATGTACCCTGACAACCAAAACCAGACAAAACATCATAAAAGAAAATTATAGACAAATATCTCTCATAGAGATGCAAAAATCCTCAGCAAAATAAGTAGGTGAATCCAGCAACATATAAAAAAGATTATATACCATGATTGAATGAGATTTGCCCCAGGAATTTTAGGTTGGTTTACTCAAATATCAATGTAATAAAACATTCATGGAATATAGAAAAAAAAAGCCCATACAGTCATACGGAAAAAACACTTGATAAAATACATCTTTTCATGATACAGTTACTCAAAATGCTAGGAATAAAAGGGAATTTCTGTAACCTGATATAAAGGCATCTATGAAAAACCAACAACTGATGTTACTTAAAGGTGAAAGAAAGACTGAAAACTTTCCCCATGAGGGTATCTTTACTTCTTTTCAATATTGTACTTGAGGCTGTAGCCTGGTAATTAGGCAAGGAAGGGAAAATAAAGTCATCCAAATTAGAAAGGAAGAAGTAAAACTATTTCTATCTTCAGACAACAAAAACTTGTATGTAGAAATACTAAGGAATTGACCCAAAAAATTAAAAAATTAGCATTGTCTTAGTCCATTCAGGAGCTTCTTTCATGGCTCAGTGGTAAAGAATCCTCATACCAGCTCAAATTGATCCCTGGGTTAGGAAGATCCCCTGGAAAAGGAAACGGTGACCCACTCCAGTATTCCTGCCCGGGAAATCCCAAGGACAGCGGAGCCTGGGGGTTCCTGGGGTCCGTGGAGTTGCAAAGAGTCAGACACAACTGAGCAACTGAACAACAGTCCATTCAGGAACTGTAACAAAATACCATAGACTAGGTAGCTTATAAACATCAAACATTATTTCTTACAGTTTGGGAGGCTGGAAATCCAAGTTCAGGGTGCTATCATGGCCTGGTGAGGGCTTGCTTTCAGGTCCCCAACTTTTCATTGTGTCCTCATAGGGGGAAAGGAGCTAGGGATATTTCTGGGGCCCCTTTTATAAGTTACTAATTTCATTCATGAAGTTTCTGCTCTCCCAAAGGCCCCATCTACTAATTCCATCATATTTGGAGGTTAGGATTTCAACCTATGAATTTGGGGTGATGGGTGGACCCAAACATTCAGACCATAGCAAAAATGAATATCAAAGTTATGGGTGCAAGATCAATATTCAAAAATTAACCATCATCTAGACACTAGCAATAAAAAATCTGAAACAAACTTAAAAACTAATTCCATTTGCAATAGCATCAAAAGAATAAAATACATAGGAATACATTTGACAGAGGAAGTTTTATAATAAAACTATAAAACATTATTTAAAGGATTTAGAAAACACCAAAATAAATAGAAAGATACTTTGTGTTTATAAATTAGCATTAATATTGCTATACAGATTCTACACGATCTCTATCAAAATCCTAATTGACTTCTTTGCAGAAGTTAATAAGCCAATTTACATGAAAATGCAAACGGCCCAGAATAGCCAAAACATTATAGAAAAAAGGACAAAGTTAAAGGACTCACACTTTCTGGTTTCAAAATTTACACAAAGAATTGTTACAAGGTGAACACTCATTTTTAACAGTCATTAGGTTAAGAAATAATAATTTTTCCAGTCTCCCCTGAAGCTCTCCTATGCCGCAGCCCAACTGTACACACTTTTTCACATCACAGTAACAGTCAAACTTTTATAGTAGTTTCTTCTTTCCATGGCTTTAGTTTTATTACAAAATGTGAATCCCTAAACTCTACAGTGTAGTCTGATTGCAAATATTTTAAACAGGAAAAGATAAAAGCCTGAATGACAATAGCACTAAACCCCTTCCTATGATCTTGATGGAGTTTACCAAGTAGAGAATTACCAGCTCACTTCCTGTTGCACCAACAAGTTTACTGGGCAAAAGGTTAAAATAATTGGACATATCAAGGTATTTAAAATAATTTTCCTCACTGTTTTCTACCATCATAGAAACAAGACTTAGATTCTGATGCTCACAAAAGGACTCTATCATCTTCAAAGCTTAAAAAACCACTTTATTTATCATTAAACACATGTAGCACAGGTCCATTGGAAATGAACTTCCCTACCATTCAGACAATTTATTCCAAAATTGCCAATACTGATCCCTTGAATGTAGAAGTTTATTACTATGCACAATGACAGCAGAAGGTTAAACATGGGAATGACTTTTGAGTAGATAACTATTGTTTATTTCTTTCATCTCTTTTCTATACATTTTTAGAGAATTACCCTTCCCTCATTTCATGTGGGGCCATCTAGGCTTGTTATCATTGTACATTTTGTCCCTATTCCCTCTCTAGGTGTAGGGGTGGATAAGACCACAGTAGACATTCAGACTACTCATTCCACTTGGCCACCATGATTGGCTTTAGAAATGGGCTTGAAACCAAGCCGAGTCCATAGAATCTTCTTTAACATTTGAATATGGAAGCTGGGGGATCTATTTCCTTTTCTAGGATCACAAGTCATAATAAGCCTGCAGAACAAAATCTGCTGACAGCCATCTTTCCCAAATGTATGGACATTCTGAAGAATAAAGCTTCCACACAGAAAAGTAGAGCCAAAAAGATGAACTGAATGTCTTGACAGATTCCCCTCCTCCTGCCCCCTCCTGGATCAAGCTATGATGGAAGTCAGGCCAACCTCTGAATCATCTCATATTAGTTATATATTGCTCTAACGAATTATGTCAAAAGTTAGTAGCTGTGCTCACTTCGGCAGCACATATACTAAAATTGGAACGATACAGAGAAGATTAGCATGGCCCCTGCGCAAGGATGACACGCAAATTCGTGAAGCGTTCCATATTTAAAAAAAAAAAAAAAGTTAGTAGCTTTAAACTCACATTTACTATCTCACACATGTTCAGATAGGGATCTAGGAGTGACTAAACTGGATATATCTGGCTCAAAATCTTTCATGAGCTTGTAGTCAAGGTGTCAGCAGGGGCTAAGTTCATCTTAAGGCTGAGAGGTGCTATAGAATCTGTCTCCAATATGGCTGACCCACATGGCTGTTGGCTGGAGGCCTCAGCTCCTCACAATGTGGACCTCTCTTCACAACATGGTAGTTGGCTTCCTTCAGGAAAGTAACTCAGAGGAAGCAAGGGAGAAGCCACCATACCTTTCATGACTTAGCCTCCAAAGTCATATACCTTTACTTTTACTTTATTCTATTAGACAGAAGCCCCACCATGAACTGTAGCCTGCTAGGCTCCTCTGTCCCAGGGATTTTCCAGGCAAGAATACTGGATTCGGTTGCCATTTCCTTCTCTAGGGGATCTTCCCAACGCAGGAATCAAACCTGGGTCTCCAGCATTACAGGCAGATTCTTTACCAACTGAGCAGTGAGGGAAGCCCCTACTAGAAGCAAGTCACTAAATTTGCCCTCAAACAAGAGGAGGGTTTTTAGACTTCAACATTTTAAGGGAGAAGTATCAAGGAGTTTAAAAACCAGCACACTTGCAGCTACATAAATAAATTCCTCTTTTTGATTTAATTTGTGTTGGACTTATGTCACTTAAAACTCATAATCCTGACCAACATCTATATCTTAATCACTCAGAAAGATTTAGATGTTATAGTCTATTGCTTTTACTCTAGCTAGTTCATCTCTCATGATCTAATGCAATCACAGCAGTGTTACTTTCACTGTCTTACATATGTATCACCAGTAGGTAACAAAACTGGTCTATAGAAGGTGAGACCATAACATATAGCAGAGGAAACTTACTTTCCAGCAGGTCCAGAGCATGGCCTTTTTCATAGGATCTAATATTTATATAACAAGTCTATAGTACCTTCCGGTTTATTCTCCAAATCTCAAATTCAGGCATCCTTTCTGTAGATTAAAATTTGGGAATCAATTTTCAATTAGAAGCAGAAAATGCCTTATTAGCACTTGTTAACCTTTAAAGGTTCAACAAGAGAATATTAATGTTGAAGATTCTAAATATCACATTTTTGAAAGTTTATGCCAGTAAAGCAAAGTGTGTTTGAAAGGAAGGGACCATCAGTTCAGTTCAGCCGCTCAGTCGTGTCTGACTCCTTGTGACCCGATGGACTGCAGTTATGGAAGGGACCATAACCCATGAAAAAAATTGTACTTTGAATTATATTTATAAACTAGTTGGCTAGAACAATTATTATTAATTTTTGTTTTTTTTTAAATATATCAGTGAATGTTCTTGGTTAAATAACAGAATCCTTTCTAGATAGTTTAACCATACAAGACTATATAAGAAGTTATCAGATAGCTCAGAGAATCTCTGAAGGGTCAAGAATATAAAATCCAGAAATGATCTAGGTGTTTCCACACACCAGAGGGCTATTGTAGAAAAATACCACTGGTTTGCCAGGGGCCTATGTAAAAGCTGCAACCAAGTTGCCCAAGAACCCAAGGACTTCCTCTCCATGCCTAACAGAAGTTATGAGTCTCTATGATTGGTTGCTGACTCAGGGTGATTGCCTCTGCCTACAAGTCTAGTGTAAGATCTGTTCATTGGGACCTAGTGCAAATTATTAACTTCTTGGGAGTCTGAGGAGTACAAGTGTTTAGCTTTCTATGCTCTATAGCATAGGAGACAATCTAAAAGGATATTGGAATAGATGACCAGGTAATTCATAAACACAGGGGTTGGGGAAAAAAATTTAAAGGCTTCTATTGAAAAAAACTGTCTCTTACCTCATCTCTTCTACTTCTCAGGATCAACTCTTCAATTATTTTTATCTGTTTCTTCATCCATTTTTCTTGTTTCTTATTTTTAATTTTACATATTACCTATCATCAATGTATTGTGGGAAGGAATCTTCAGCTCATTCATTTTCCACTTTGCTCATTCCATCCTGTTGTTGCGTTGTTCAGTTACTAAGTTGTATTAGACTCTTTGTGACCCCATGGACTGCAGCACACCAGACTCCTCTGTCTTCCACTATCTCCCGGAGTTTGCTCAAATTCATGTTAATTTAGTCAGTGACACTATCCAACCTATTAACACAATTGTATCACAAATTTTGCTTACATCAATAACCAGAGTTCATATTGTTATGCCAATTATTATTTACTGCTGAATTACTTTTCCTTGTTCATTTTTTAAGGTTTTTTAAAAAAATATGGACCATTTTTAAAGCCTTTATTGAATTTGTTACAATATTGTTTCTATTTTATGTTTTTTGCTTTGTGACCTTGAGGCATGTAGAATCTTAACTCCCCAACAAGGGATCAAATGCTCAATCCCTGCGTTGGAAGGCAGAGTCTTAACTGGACCACCAGGGAAGTCCCATCCTTATTCAATTTTTTGATCTTAGAATTATTTTATCTTTCTTCATTCACAGGGTATTCATATATATGCATATACTCTTATCCTTATTTTTATATACTCCATTAGTTTTTTATGTTTATGATAGTGATTTTAGGTGTCCAAATATTTCAAAGAATGTATTAGTTCCATTTTGTTCACTGAAGAACTCCCTTTCAGGACTCTACTTAACCAGCCTCAGTGTGGACTGGTTGTTCTTTGTTTGAGAGTTCTCTGAGTCCTTGTGCTTTTTTAGATGTCTCTTGTTTCTCCCCCCTTTATTTATAGAGTCAATGAGCATAAAATTTTAAGGCCCTCAGAATTTTTAAGACATTCCTCCATCATTATCTATGTTCTGCTATGCTTTTAAGAAGTCCAATGGAATTCTAATTTTTCTCTCTGGAAACAATTAGAGTTTTCATCTTTTGTGTTCTAAAAATTCACACACAAATGATGTGCTTTGATGTTGAGTTTCTTCTTAATTTTTGATAGGTATTCCATGTATCCTTTTAATCTATAGAATCATGTCCTTCAGTTCTGGGACATTTTCCTGTATTACCTCTTTCTTAATTTCTTCTCCACATTTTTCTTCTGGTCTCTCTTTCTAAAAATACTATTAGTCAGATATTAGACATCTTAGACTAATCCTCTTAGTTTCTTATATCTTCACTTCATTTCAGAGCTTTTTGCTTTCTAGTGATTTTCTGAATGCACTAATAAAACTCTTTTGTGGCAAGCAGATTTGTAAGTGGCCCCTATCATGTTTTAGGTCTTTCCACTGGAAAAACCATTTACTGATATTCAAATGTTTACCTGGTACCCTCCCCTTCAGTGTGGCTGGGTCCTAGAACTCGATTCTAATCAATGGAATGTGACTAGGTGTATAGAATCCATATGATCATCACGTGAGTGTGATTGCATAAAAGTGTAGCTCCCATCTTTCTGGGATCTTTTTCTCTTCCCACTGGTGACTTTGAAGAGACAAGCTGCCATGAATCCTACAACTGTAAGGAAATGAATTTTACAGGCTACTTGAAGGAGTTTATAATTGCATCCTCCCCCAGTCAAGCTGAACCTAGTTCTGGCTAAAACGCTTATTGTTGCCTTGTGAGATCCGCAGCAGAGGACACAGCTAAGTTGTGCCTTGACTCCTGACCCACAGAAGCTGTGACTTTAAAAATGTGTGTTGTTTTAAGCCACTGAGTTTGTGGTAATTAGTTTTGCAGTATATAAAATTATTTATTTTCCTGTGAATTTTAAACTTGGGCTATTATAGTTATCATTTCTAAAGTCTTTCTTTTGCTTATTATCCTCTCTAAGTAACATCCTATTCTTGTTTCACGGATGTGATATCTTTGTCAATTTATTTCTTGTTCTCTCTATTGTTTCTGTTTAACTCTAGCTTTTTAGGTGTGTGTGTTTAATTTCTAGCTTTGCTAAGACGTTGGTTGATCTTTAGTGGTGTTTCATATTTAAGAGTGACACTCAAATAAGCTGATGAGAAGATCTGTATGCAGGAGTGGCCATTAAATTGGTATCCTTCACTGCAAAATTATCTACTAGTGAGGCAACCTTCTCATTGGATAACTCCCAGATGTCAGTATTTAATAATCTTTTCTCTGGGGCCATTCAGTTTCCCCAAAGAAGACCCTGTTATCTTTTTCTGGACACTACTAGTCTTCTGTGAGGGAGAAAAAGGATGGTTGAGTTCTTTATTTAGCATGAAGACCTTCATTTTTTTCTTTTAGTTTTAGCTCCATGGCTCATTCCAGTCTTTAGCTGGCCTAGTTTCCTGAATTCAGAGGTTTCTAGGTTACTTTCTTTAAAAAAAATAAATTTTTAAGGGTCAAGTTAAGTCAGGTATTCCTGGGGTTCCAGTTATCTCTTGTTGCATGAAAAACCACTCTAAAACTTAGTGGCTTTTAAACTTATTATCTCTCAGTGTTCTGTGCACTGACTGAACCCAGGTGTTTGTATGTATGTTCAGTCACTAAGCCATGTCCAACTCTTTGAGACCCCCTGGACTGAAGCATGCTGGGCTTCCCTGTCCTTCACTATCTCCGGGAGTTTGCTCAAACTCATGTCCATTGAGTTGGTGATATCATCCAACCATCTCATCCTCTGTCTCTCCTTTCTCCTCCTGCCCTCAGTCTTCCACAGAATCAGGGTCTTGGCCAGCAAAGTGATTCTTAATTGGGATAGAGGTTTCTCACGCTAAAACAGTCAGATCACACTTGGGGCTGGAATCATCTGAAGGCTCAAGTGGTGTAAATGCCCCAGTGACTCCCTCAGATGTTTGGCAGTAGATGCTGGCTACAGCTGGAAGCTTAGTTTCAAGTGATCCTTTAATGTGTCTTAGGCTTCTGTCATCATAGTGGTTAGGTTCCAAGAAAAAGAAGGAGAAAACTGCCAGTTTCCTGAAAACTATGCTGTGTGACTCCTACCATCGTCAGTTGGTCAGAGCAAACTAGACTTGCCCAGATTCAAGAAAGGGTGTGTCCCTACCTCTTGATGAAAAGAGTGTCACGTAATTTGTAACCATCTTTAACTTACCACACCTGACTTCCCTGGCTGAGAAGGGACGGGGGTTCAGCCCTTCTGTGTAGGGACTTAGATTCCATCTCCTTTTGTTCAGCCTTGCAAATTGCTGTGACATCTCTCTTCTGATGTATCTTGCCTCTGAGCCTTGATTCTCTTAAGATTTTTAATTCAGTTTGAAACTTCTTCCATTGTGATGTCAATGTTCATTTTCCTGTCTGCCACCCATTTCCTAAAAAATTTACTGAAATCACTCAATTGCTATTGTCTCTTTTTTTCTTATTCTCTATCCTTGTATGATCATACCCCTTTACAGTTTTTACTTTCATTTTAAAGGACTTCCACAAGAAAGAAATGATGTGGTGCATTTTTCTGAGTTCAACAAAAAATTATACCCCTTGTTACTTGTTAGCAAGTTGACTTTGCAGAGTGCTTTAAAATTTACAAATGTACTTTTGCATACATCGTATCGATTCTCATTAATTTTGAAAGAAGGCAGGATAGATATCTAAATTATCTCTATTTTAGAGGTGAACAAGCTGAATCAGAGATACAAAATGATTTATATAATATTGCACATGTGATTTGCTTTCATTTAAATCCTCTAGGGAAATGTTCTGGAATTAAGTCTAAAGGACAAGGGCAAGTCAAAAGAAAACTTGTTTTTCTTTTTATTTGAGGGGGAGGGTATTGTACATGGAGTTCAGAAAAATTAGAATTTGTATAGCATTGAAGCAGTCATGTCACAATCTGGAATTTTTATATAAATGGGTAGCTGTGGTAGGTGGGTCAGGACCCAGTTTAGTAATGAAGTAGGAAGATTTTCACGACCTAGCTCAGCTTCCTGTTCAGGCCACACTGGTGATTTTGTTCACTTGATCCACATGCTAGGATGTGAGAATTTTTTCCCACGTCTCTTTGCAGGAGCCCATTTTGGCTGTTCTTAGGGTAGCCACTGAGTTTCAAAGAGGAAGACCCTATAATGTCTCCCAGGCATACTACAAAGGAAATATAAGTCAGCAGACAGTTGGATCTGGATCTGGGCCAGGATAACTCGACTCTTCTTGTAGAAGGTGCCATGGGATCTCTAGTGATGGCAGGTGATGGAAGAAGAGGGTCCCCTCAGCTTTATGTCTTGCCTGAAAGATGATAACCATGCTAATAAATTTAGTGCCACATTCTTTACAGTGTGCTCATCCGACCCCTAGAATAAGGCCATAAACCATAATGGGGTCCATGATGCTTTCAATTATTAAACATTCATTTCTGCTCTTCAATTTCTTTCTATGCTGCCCAAATTTGGCTTTATTGATGTGCTTTCTGGAGGCATGGGAGAGGACAGGGGTGGAAAAAAAGTCTACTTTTTAGAAATCTGAGAAAAAGTATATGTCTATCAATATAAAACCTAGGCTCCCTAATGGGGGAAAACATAACATTTGTCATTGTATCCACAATAAATACATAGACATATCATAATGAAAAGAGCCTATCTGTAGGCATTCCTGGGTCTTTTCAGAGCCATAGGCTATTTTATGTTATCATCACCCTCATTAAGGAAGTATTAAGTTTTTCTTTTAGTAGATAGAAGTTAGGATTTGTGTTACCCTATTTCTCAGGCTTTTCTGAGAGCAGGAAGGCATCCAGAAAAGAGTTTATGGGATGTGGCACAGAGCCCCAGAGAGAGGCTGAGTTTGTTAGGAAAAAAGCAAAAAGAAAAGTCAGTGCTAAAAGAAGATACTTTATTTGGGTTTCTTGCCCTGATACTCAACACTGAAAAATTACCTTTCCAGTTCTTTGAAGCAAGCCTGGAAAGGTTAGTTTCATCCCTGCTGGTCTCTCCCTCTACATTTTATTAAACATTTCAACTCTTCCTTGCCTTTCCAGACACAACTGTCAAAACTTGAATATCAGATCCATACCACAATCTCACTTCTGATGTTTACTCATGATTCAAGTGAAACTGGGCAGTACTCTCAAAATAGAATTAAAGAACCATTAATGTTAATGAAATACTAAATGTAAAAATTCCAACTCCCCCCAGAAACTGAAGACACTTTTGATACCATACTCTGAGATCTCGTTGTGCAATAAAATTAAAATTTCCCCATTTACTCTTATCTCTCACCCAGGATTCTGTTTGTGAATGACAGTCTTTCATCAGCCAAAAAAAAAAAAAGGCATACTCAGGGACAAATGAACAAAAATTACAGAAGAGACTCTAGTCTCTTGGAGAAGATTATCAGCTAGGATTACTCCAAATCTCTTGATGATTCTCTTCTTCTTAACTTTTGGTTGGCCAAGAACCTTTCACCTGAAAGATGGATAGGGGAGAATAGATGAGAAGAGAAGGCAAAATTTTGATTTGTTTTGGAAGTTTCCAGAAGGCCCTCAATGGAGAAGACCAAAATTAGAAGGACATTGGGGTGGAAAGGAAATAGACAAAGGACTGAATAATATCAAGTAATCTGTGGGGATCCTTCAGGGAAACCTATTCCATTACTGGAAAGTGAGTGGGGAGTTAGTGTTTAATGGGGACAGAGTTTCAATTTAGGAAGGTGGAAAATTTGGGAGACAGATGATGGTGAGAGTTGCACAACAATGTGAATGTACTTAGCGTCACTGAAATGTCCAGTTCAACATGGTTCAAATAGTATGTTTTATGTTGGTGTGACTTTTACCACAATAAAAAATTTTTTTTTTTTTTTAAAGAGAGTGAACCATGTTAGTAGATGAAGAATGTTTCTGGGAGCTTTATGTGATGTACCCCACACAGAATTCCTACTGCCATTTCTGCAGTTGCTTCTAGACTCTTGGGGGTGATGAACAGGAGAGGAGAGAGAGGGTGGTGTTGAGGTGCTAGAGAACTGGAAAGAATTCTTAATTATGGTGCTTACCTCTCTATTTGCTCCCCTCAAACAACCTGGGAGAAAAATACTCTGTGTTTTGTATTATTAGCTCATGAAAACCAATGAAATTAGAGGCAAGCACCCAGGTGGCATAGTGGTAAAGAACATGTCTGTCAATGAGGAGACGTGAGTTCGATCCCTGGGTTGTGAAGATCCCCTGGAGTAGGAAATGGCAACCCACTGTGGTATTCTTGCCTGGAAAATCCCATGGACAGAGGAATCTGGCAGGCTACAGTCCATGGGGTTGCAAAGAGTCGGGCACAAATGAGCACAAGCACTGACTAAGTGAAGAGTTTCTAGTTTTGAATATTAATGATGGCCTTTAAATTGCTGTGATTCCCTCAACAATGCTACAAGGGAGATCTTATTCATGTAATTTAGAACTGAATCTTGTATAGAATTTGTACAGACATTAAGCAAATTGCACAGTCGACAATTGCAAAGTTGACCTTTCTTTCAAAACTGTTTTTATGAAATACTTATGGTAGGCTTCCCTTATGGCTCAATTGGTAAACAATGCACTTGCAATATGGGAGACTTGGGTTCAATCCCTGGGTTGGGAAGATCCCCTGGAGAAGGGAATGGCTACCCATTCCAGTATTCTGGCCTGGAGAATTCCATGGACTATATAGTCCATGGGGTCACAAAGAGTCAGACACGACTGAGTGACTTTCACTTCACTTCACATGGTAGGACAAACCTGTGCTTTTATAACCAAAATGGAGGAAAATAAGCGCATGAGTTTTCAACTAAACATTGTTACTTGGTTTTAAACTATGATTTGGGCAAAACAGATTTGAATAATCTAACGTGGATATACATCCTCAATTATGAAGTTAGCTTTGCAAACCGAAAGTTCTCGCTTTGGGGGAGGGGACTGCAGAAGAGGGGTCAGTGTACTGGACCACATGATAACAACATGGTCATGGCTTTGAGCCCTTGAAGTCCTTGCACATGACCAGAGAGGCATAGGGTTGAACTTCTCAGTACATATTTAGGTGATTCTGTGGAACTTGTTTATTTTCAAAAGTACCAGGTTTGACTGATTTATCCAACATGCTTCCCTAGGAGTAAAAAGCCCTGTTCTCTAGACCCCAAATCAGAGAGAGTGGATGTATCTAGTGATTGGTAGGTAACGTGATCTGCCTTTTGTAGCAAGCCAGAAGCCAGATGTCCCCTCCCCTTTGATCTGAATAACACTTTAGGCTGCAGACAATAAGATTGGTTTTAAATTTATTGTCTCTTTGATTTCTGCATTCTAATGCTTTTTAAATTCTTTACACAAGACAGGGCTATATATAGGCAACTGGGGTGGTTCAATGGAGGCCAAAAAAATGCCAGTAGCTTTTGAGAAGTGCTGGGCAGAGGCTTGTGCATATTTCTCTGCAAGGAAACAAAGACGACTTACTTGCGGGTAGGAACCTTTTTCTTTTCCAGGAGTTTTACTCCAAAAGAAAGTTTCCCACTCCTGGTTCCAGCCAGATTTGTGGAAAAGTTCCTTGCAGAACTCTCCTCTTAGCAAAGCACTAAAGCAGAAGAATCCAGAAGTTTAAGTGAAGGAACCTAATATCAGAATGTCTCCCTCCTCGAAGCTCTCTATAACCTTCACCACAGTTAATGATTTATTCCTGTCCTTGGTTGTGGAGCCTGTGTAAGGCTGTCAGCTGAGGCCACGGGCTTGATTTCATTAGTTCTGTTGAGGGTGGAGATGTAAAGGTCTGAATCCAACTTCACTCCCTGAGAAGGGTTAAATTGTTAAGTATTTGGGAATCTCCTTCAACTAAGTGAGCAGTACCGACCAGGTCATTAAATGGGTAAAAATACTTGGTCCAGTTCCTCCCCTGAAATGGATCAAACCACAGAAAATTGCCCCAAGAAGTCCGCCTGTTCTAGGAAGAGCACCAAAAGGATGGCAGTGAAAGGGGTTCACGTCTCCGCGTGTTTGCAATGCAGCTTTGTGATCTTGAGTAAGTCATGGCTTGCCTTCATCTCGTTTTTTGAGCTAAAGGGATGAAGGTGTTCCTGGAAGCCTTATAACTAGTCTGAAATTAAGGTGAAACCAGGACTGAGATCTCACGGTAGCTTCTCCAGCGCTCTGCCTGCCTGGTAAGACCTGCCCTTGTCTCTCCGCTTGTGGGTCGTGAGGAACAGAGCTGGTTTTGTCTGTAGGGTGGCTTTGCAAATGGATACAGTTATTACAGATTACAGCAAAATTCTGATTCCTCTCCCCAAGAATCCTCTGCGAACTTCTCCGTGAAGAAAGGACAAGCCATGCAAGGACTCAGTGAGGTGAGGAATAAGAAAACATCAAATGCTCGTTTCCCTGCCTTCTGAGACTGCAGCTTACCTTTGCAGCGTGGGAGCAGAGTCCCGGAGAATCACCTTTGTGTAGCACATCCATCAGATTTTCCAGGCCGTCTTCAATCAATTCCTTGGATATCAGGTATTAAGCTAGAAAGCACTTTTTTTTCCCTTCTCCTTTATGGTTATGAAATATGAAGGATGGCCACAGCTGAAGCTTTTAAGCCTGATGGGGATGGCTCCCTAGAGAGGCTCTTACAAACTTAGAGGATAGTCAGGAGGGGCTGTGAGGTTGGAAAAGCACTTCAAAAAAAATCCTGTGAAGTCAGCAACTGCAGGATAATATCCTAACAGACACCTGGAGATAGACTCAGGACCAGTCACAGAACTGTTGATGTGGCTGGATTCACTTATGTTTTAAAGAGAGGTGTCTTAAAGTGACTGCTTCAAGGTGTCCTTTCAGACCTGTTTCTTCTCTACACTTTCATCCTTTTTCAATAGACCTTCCTATCTGAATGAAGACTTCCAATATGTTGAATGAATGACTAGCAGGTTCCAACTACATGATCAAATTGCTTTAGATGGTCTGAGAAAGAACCATATAGGGAGTGTGGGATTTTATCCCAAAGGCTCAGAACCTCCGTTTTTACTCATTTTCTATGAGCCCCAGTTCTTCCCTCTGACTCCCATTCTGGAAGATAGAATGGGAGAATTGGGTGCTCTCCAGGATAAGGTCTGGGCTACAGGTGACACAGTGCCGTGGGCAGGGAAGCAGGGTGCCACTTTAATTCTGCGTGAGGGAGAGATCACTGCTGGGAACGGAGGTTTACAGTTCAGGATGATCTGTCCAGTCCTCGGATTCAAATGCATTTGAGATTGCAAAGGAGCCTGGAAATTCCGTCGTCAGGCCTTGTCCTCGTCCCAGTCAAAACATGAAGAAGGTAGCTGAGGACACCATTTAAATTGAGATCCCCTGATGTACATAGATAGCATGGGGATATTTAAACATGAAATTTAGAGTACGCTAGTTCCACTGTCTTACAGTGTATAGCAACTTGTTCTCTCAGTGCTGACGTCTGATCCCATTAGATTCTCATCACTCTACGAGGTAGGGAGGTGAATGCACCTTCGGCAGATTGAGAGATCAACATTCTGAAAGGTCCAGTGACTTGCCTGAAGTCACAGGGCAGAGATGTGACAAGAAACCAGCCTTACAAATTAGCCTTACCCAGCCTAATTTAGCACTTTTGAGCATTTTTTTTCTTTTTTCTTTTTTTTTGTTTTTTTATGTCTGGCTTATTTCACTTATTAAAATGCTTTCTATGTTCATTCATATTGTAGTGTGTATTAGAATTTTATTCTTTTTTATGGTTGGGTAATATTCCACTGTGTATATATGCCACATTTTGTTTATTCACTCATTTGTTGATAGACATTTGGGTTTCTACCTTTAGGCTATTATGAATAATGGTGCTGTAAACTTTGGTGTACCAGTATCTGTTTTGAGTCTCTATTTTCAATTCTTTTGGCTATATAAATAGGAATGTAATTGCTGGATTATATGGTAATTCTATGTTTAACTTTTCGAGGAACCACAGTAGTATTTTCTACAATAGCTGTGCCATTTTACATTCCTATCAGCATTGTACATGGTTTCCTCCACATTCTTAAAAATGCTTATTATTTTCTGTTTTTTAAAATAATAATAATATAAAGAATAATTTCTTTCATCAGTGTTTTCTAATTTTCATTGTACTTTTGAGCATTTTTACTAGTTTATTTTTGCCTCATAGTAGGATCTGTGTTAGCCTCCAGGATTGCCTGGATTAGAATGAAATTGTGGCTTCTGTCCTTTGTTTCCTTTTGATCCTTTTAAAGATGTCTTATATACATACAGAAAAACACACAAAGCAAAGTTAAGTTTATTGAATCATTAGAAAACAAAGAATTGGATGACGCTGCCAGCACCATGGAGGCTTTCTGTGCTGCCTTGGGGAAGCTGCGTAGGTATGAGACAGGATCCTGTGTTTATCTGGGCTCTACTCTTGGTGGATTTTCTGCTGTCACTGTTGTGAAATTCTTAATAATTTATGAACAAGGGACCCTATATTTCATTTTGCACTGGGCCTATAAATTATGTTTCTGGTCATGCTCCTACCTAGTCATGCCGCCTCCTCCAAAGTAACCATTATCCTAACTTTGATGGTCTAACTCTTCTCTATAGTTTTTATCACCACACTATGCACATGTGAACATTATGGTTTATTTTATTTGTTTCTGAATTTTATATAAATGGAATAATATGGCATATTATTTTGTGTGTATGACTTGTTTCAGTCAGCCTTGTTTGGGAGTTTTATCTGTGTTTTATTTGTAGCTGGTCATTCATTCAGTTGTATCATATTCTAACATATTAATATATATCACAATATTTTATTATACTTTTGATGGAAATTTGAGTGTTTTTTTCCAGTTTTGGCTATTATGAATCAAGCTGCTATAAACATTGTTATGTATGCATCCTTGTACAAAAATACATCCACTTCTGTTGGGCGTTTTCCTAAGATGAAATGGCTAGGTCAGAAAGTATGTTTGCTCAGCTGTAGCAGATAATGCCACACTTTTCCTAAAGTAGCTTCTCAATTTACATTCTCTAACAGCATAAGAGAACTTCCTCGCTCTGCATTCTTATCAGCAATGGGTATTATCTATCTTTTAATTTCAACCCTTCTTGTGGTTATACTAAATCATAGTGATTTCTCATTGTGATTTTAATTTGGATTTCCCTGATCAGTAATGAATTTGAGTATCTTTTCATAAATGTATTGGCCATTTGAATAAACTCATTTGTCTAGTTTCTTAATGATTCTTTTTTTAAAAAATATATTTATTTATTTGGCTGTTTGGGGTCTTGGTTGAGACACTCAGGAGCTTTAGTTGTGCATGTGGGATCTAGTTCCCTGACCAGGGATGGAACCTGGGCCCCCTGCATTGGGAGCTCAGAGTCTTAGCCACTGGGCCACCAGGGAGTCTCATTTCTCACTGATTATTGTATTATAATATTTGGGGATCTTTTCATATGAATTTATTATGGGAGATCATTATGTATTCTGGACAGGAGTCCTTTATCAGAAATACATACTGCAGATAATCTTATCCCAGTCTATCCCTAAAAAATATTGAAACCGTGGCTTGAATCCATTTCACCTGCCTTCACTAATCAAGGTAGTTTCAAGACTTGCATGTCCTCCAGGCAGCACATAGTCTAAGTAAGATGTTTGCCCAAGTTATTTTCCAGAAACTAGGAGTGTCAGCTGCATCTAGTTTGACCTGAGCTGGTTAAGACTAAATGGGACCATCTATACTCCAACCGGGCAAGCGCCGAGTATCTGCTTGGTAACCTTTTGCACGTGTAAAGGTCTCTAGCATAGTCAGACCTGGGCATAATGATAGTTACCACACCTTTTTCTTTCTTTAAAAAATTTTTTAAAATATTTATTTATTTGGCCCTGCCAGGTCTTAGTTGAGGCACATGGGATCTAGTTGCCTGGTCAGGGATCAAACCTGAGCCCCCTGCATTAGGAGCACAGTCTTAACTGCTGGACTACCAGGGAAGTCCTGCCACACCTTTTCCCCATCACCTTTCCCCACGCTCCCCACTGCCCAGATCACCCTGCTTCATTATTAGTTGTTCCATAAATACCTCAGCCCTTTGCCTGCGGGGAGGTGGATTTGAAATTTGTTTTCTCATTTCCTTGCTTGGCTGCCTTGTGAATAAACACTGTCTTTGTTGTAAGCTTCCATATATCAGTGTCTTGGCTTGCTGTGCATGAGAAAGACAAACCTGGTTTGGTAAGAAATTTAGTGAGCCAATCAGGATGTAAGTCCAGATGGTCATTTTGCCCATGGTCTGTCAGCCCCTTGGTGGTATTGGGAGTCTGTGGATGAGTCTAAGCATCTGCCTGGTCTCTTTGTTCCAGGGACTGTCCTCAGGATTTCCCCAGTGAGGTGCCATTGACCTTGGGTGTTTAGTTTTGTCTTACAGCAGAGAGATGGGTTTTGGGTTTCTGTGTTGGGAAGACGTCTTTGGATGAGTAACTTTGTTAAAAAGCATCTGTGCCTAGATTATTGTTGTGATCCCCATCAGACTGTGGGTTGGAGGCCCACCTTGTGGGACTTTGGTAGATGACATAAAAGGTTACAGCTGCCGAGGTACTCTGTACCCGGGTCAGAAGCTGGGGGCTCTGATTTTTGGTTTTGCTTCGGTCTTCTTTGTCCATCTGTGTCTGATTATCTTAACTGTTAAGAATTGGATACTAGGGATATGGCTTCTTGGTGCTTGGAGCAAGGACCTTTAGAAAGATTTCGTTGTTGTGACCACCTGGAAGCCAAGCCCCTTCAAAATGGGAAAGTTTAATCCTCCCTTGCAGCTCCCTAGGTTGCATTCTCCAAAACTGGGTGACTTTCAGTTATGGTATCATGCAAAAAAACAAAAATACTATACACACACACACGCACACACAAACACACACACACACACACATATATATATGTTTTTGGTATCACAGCATGGCCACAATATCCTTTACACTTGGAGCAAAATGGCCTAAAAATGGATCCTTAAATTATGATACAATTTCACAACCAGACTTATTTTGTAAATGAGAAGAAAAATGGGATGAAATATCTTACGGATAGTCTTTTGTGTAATTAGAATACGTCTGTTTTGCCTGACTCTAATGAAATGGAGGCCAGCCTGCTGTTAATTCAAACAGTTTGTTTCTTCTCCACTCCTGTATGATAGCGCTGCTGCTCCTTCCCTGCCCAGTGCCTGAGCCACAGCCCTAGGCTTGTCTCTTCCCCCAGTCTCTGAGGATTAAGATATAGAAATAGTCACCCCTGTCAAAGATGCGAGGGGACTTAATTTGGCCAGAGAGTTATCTAAACTTAGATGGGGTAATATTCACTTAAGGCAAGTCACACACGTTGGGAGTGTGAATGCTAAAGCTGGGCAGCCCACAGGATTGATCTGGGTCTAAACCCCCTTTTTCAGTTTTGGATTTATTTAACTGGAAGAACCATTTGCTGACTCAGAGAGAGTGGAGCGTCTTTTTTGATCGATTTTTGCAACCCACAACACAACCTGTGCAAATGTTCAGAATTCACTAAAGACACTCCTCACTTGAGAAGTATATAGAATGGTGCTGGATAAAACTAGGGAGGTGGCAGATCAATTTCATACAGAAACCCCTGGCAACACAGTACGTGCTGCTTCAAGCATAGCTATACCAACAGCAGATCCTAATTGGGATGTAATGTTGGGGATAGGGCTAAAGTTGAAAACAATCAAGATTGTATTCTCGTGAGATTGTGAAGAAGGGTGCAAAACCCAGAAAGACTTAGTAAAGTACAGGAAGCAAAATAGAAACCAATGGAGGAGCCTTCAGAATTTCTAGAAAGGGTCTTTAAATCCTATAGGCTATGTGCAGATACAGACCCTGAAGCCCCAGAGAATTTAAAGATGGTTAATGACTTTCAGTTGACTCATTGGAAAAGACCCTGATGCTGGGAGGGACTGAGGGCAGGAGGAGAAGGGGATGACAGAGGATGAGATGGCTGGATGGCATCACCGACTCGATGGACATGAGTTTGAGTGGACTCCAGGAGTTGGTGATGAACAGGGAGGCCTGGCGTGCTGCTGTTTGTGGGGTAGCAGGGAGTCGGACACGACTGAGCAACTGAACTGAACTGAATGCCTTTCACTGGTCAGAGCACTCCTGATACACAGAAGAAACTGAAAAAGGTGGAAGGGGCTTTAGGAATGCCTCTGCTCAACTTCTTCAAACTGTCTTCAAAGTTTTTAATAGCAAAGACCAAGTTTAGGAGAAAAGGGAACAGTGTAGAGTGAAACTGTACTCTCCTGGCAGCTTCCTTTCAATTTTAGTATATGTGCTGCCTAAGCGAGCACTGGCAGCTTCCTTAACATGAGGACGAGCTGGACCAAATTGAGGACCCCCACGAGGGGCTTGGCAAGAGGTTGGTGGTTCCAAGCCCCAAACTTCCACTGAAATAGGGCACTGGATAGTGGGACCCCACCAGAGTGCATATTACAAAGGGGAGGAATGCTGGGAAAGAGACTGTTCCAAGGAAGACTCTTAAAGGTAAACAAGATACCTGAGCTGAGGATGGCAGTTACCTCTTGGTCATTCCTAAGACAGGGCCCAGGGTCTCTGCTAAATCCTGTTGAGTCCATCAGTTGTTCCAGGTGACTATGACAGTGGGAAATCAACTTTTGAATTTTTTGGTTGATATGGAGGCCATTTACTAGGTTTTAGATACCTAATTTTCTAAACTTTGTTCTGAGACTGTGGGATGTCTGGAGAAACCTGGAAAAAGCCTTTTCTCCAGCTGCTAGACTGTCAGATGGGAAAAACCCACCTGAAGCACAGCTTTCTATACAATGCCCCATTCCCTTCTGGGATGAGATTTACTAAGTAAATTAAATACCACAGTTACCTTTGCACATGGACAAGTGGACTTGAAAGTACCAGCAGAGCAGGCTTGAGCACTGCAGTAACTGGAAGTTATGCCAACCTCCAAAACAAAGCCTGCATCCATTCTGGAAGAGATACTGCAGAAGGTGAGTGTGAAGATACAGGCAGATGGGAGGGACAACAAAGACGACCATGCCTACACAGGTTAGGCACTGGCTTAAGATGGTTTGTACCCCACTTAAGAGCAACTGATCAAACAGAAGATGAGATATTCATCCAGTCCCTAATACATACACTCTGCTCACTACTCTGTCTAAAGATTTTTGTTGGCTCACCATATTGGATTTGAAGGATATGTGTGTGTGTGTGTGTGTGTGTGTGTGTGTGTGTATGCGTGTTATATCCTTGAGCTTTGAATCCCAAGAGCTGTTTGCTTTTCAAAATGAAGATCTAGGTACATATTAAACAGTACTGCTGAATAGCACTTCCTCAGGAGTCTAAAAGTTTCCTCACAATATTTAGAGAAATCCTAGGAAAAGAATTAAAGGCACAAGAGAACCCTGATCAGTTTGTAGATGATGCTCTGATCACCAGTAAAACAAAGGACACCTTAAACCAAGATACAGTTTGACTTGGAACTTTTGGCTGAACAAGGTATCCAAGAAGAAAGCACAAATCTTTCATCCCTCAGTTGATATTTTGGTTTTGAACTTTCACAAGAATAGAGACACTAAATCCCTGACAGAAAGGAAGCACTAACCACGGGTGGGGTTTTAACTACCAAGGTAAAATTGCACAGAGTCCTAGGAATGACTGGGTTCTGCCCTATTTGGATCACCGACTTTGGACTTGTGGAAAAGGCACTTTCAGAAGCTCTTAAAGGAGGAGACATCGAACCTCTAGAATGAAATCGTGGAAGGATAAACATTCAGAAGACCAGCTGCACCCTCACTGGACCAGACTTTATGAGGAACATGATGGAAAATTAAAACCAAGTTGCAGAAAAACCACAGCTGATATCATCCAAATCTTGGCTGGTTCCAGAACCCTATTACTGACTTGTCCAAGAGGGCAAGTGAACCCCTAACGGATCTTAAGTTGCTCTTTGGAAAGAAGCCGCAAGAAAGGAATTAGGTGAATGAGATTATGCAGTGGTTTTTTGGGGGTAGGCAAAGTAAAATTCTTCAGAAGGCTATTTAAATAACTTGTTAGGCTACCAGAATGGTTTATTTTTTAGGCTTTGTTTCTAACTTCCCAGGCTTGGAAGGAAAATTCAATAATTAGGATTTCTCAAATTTTAGCAAAAGCAGGTAATCTCTCTAGTGATGGGATATGTCATCCAAAACCATCTTCTGTATTTGATCATTCTGGCCCTTTGATTGTGCCTGTCATTAATTCTTCAACCACTCCTTACTTGACAGTGTCTTCAGATGTAACATATTGGGTAAAACTAATCAACAGAATTGCCGTCCCTGTGTTTTTCTTACTATGCAGAAATTTGGTTCTATCCTCATGTCCCCTGTCAAGGTTCTACTTGGTCAGGATATTGTAGATATCATCCTTAGAATAGGAAAACATTGTCTTAATACCTAAGTATTTCAGCCAAACAGAGTGATTCAGGCACTCCAGTATGTAAATAGGTAAAACGCTGATCCTTGGCTTGACCGTGTAAAATTTAACAATATGTCCTGCATTCTCTGTGTTCCCTCAGGGTACATCTTTGTCTGTGGTTTCCATTACCGATCTTGGGCCTATGAATGCCTTGACAACTGGCACAAAGGTGGTATTTGTTTATTGGGATCGAAATGTTAACTTGAAACCGGGAACAGGAGAATATTCTCAAGTGATTGCTAAACAGTTCCATTCCTCAAGGCCTGTTGGGTCTATACCCCTATATACCCAGAGCAGTCACCCCTCTTTCTTCAAGACTGAGAAATAACCCAAAGATAGGGAGGTACCAAAACTGTGGGTCAAATGGATTTGAGACTTACATGTGCTCCAGGGTCAGGTGGTGCAGGGTAAAGAATCCACCTGCCAACGCAGGAGACACCAGGAATATGGGTTCAAGTCTCCAGTTGGGAAGATCCTCTGGAGAAGGAAATGGTAACCCACTCCATATCCTTGCCAGGATAATCCCAAGGACAGAGGAGCCTGGTGTCACAAAGAGTCGAACATAACTGAGCATGCAAGCACGCATGTGCCCCGTGCAGCATGTATCCTAAACAATAAGATGTTTGCCTGACTCATTTTCCAGGAACTTAAAGTCTAAGTGGCATCTCGTTCAAACTGAGTTGGTTAGTTCTGGAGAGAACTCCTGATCTCCCAACTGAGCATGTGTGAGTATCTGCTTAGTGACTTCTTGAGTATGCAGAGGCCCATAGCTTGTTTTGCCTGTACAGAATGACAATTACTGCATCTTTTTCTAATCACCTTTCCCCATGCTCCCCACTGCCTTTGTTCCTTATTTGTTACCCTGTAAATATGCTGAGCCACTTGCCTTCAGGGAGGTGGATTTGGGATTTGTTCTCCTGTTTCCTCCTTTGGCTCCCTTGCAAATAAACCTTCCTTAATGCAAACCTCTGTGTCTCAGTGTTCTGGCTTGCTGTGTGTAGGGAAAGACAAACCGGGTTTGGTAACAATAGCTTTTGATAAACAGATGCTATTAGTTTTTTTTTTTTTTTTTACTTTACAATATTGTAGTGGGTTTTGTCACACATTGACATGAATCAGCCATGGTATTAGTTTTAATGTAGTAAAATTTATCAATCTTGGTCATTGGTAATTTTTTATGCACTGTTTAAAAATCTTTCCCTTTGCTCAAATCATGAAGATAGACTTCTAAAGGCTTGACTGCTTCACCTTTAACATTTAGATCTACAAAAGATCTTCAAGGGATACTTGTGTATATTATTAGCAAGAGGTCAAGTTCTTTTTCCTATATAAACACACCACCATTTCAGCACCCTTTATAGCAGACATCCTTTTTCCATTTCTTTGGAATGCTACCTGTGTCATAGGTCTTGTGTCGTTCTGAGGCTCTATTCTACTTTTCTGTTTATCCTTGCGCCAATACCACATTGCTATGATATCTGTAGTTTCAAATTTTTATATCTGAGTACTTTATAAAATACCTCTCTTCAAGAGTTTCTTGGTTATCTCTTGACACTTTGCCTTTACATTCAAATCTTAAAATCAGCTTCTCAAGGATTTCTTTAGTGGTTCAGTGGTTAATACTGTGCTCCCAATGCAGGAGGCCCAGGTTTGATCCCTGGTCAGGGAACTAGATCCCACATGCCACAACTAAGACCCTACGGAGATAATTAAAAACAAATAAGTAAATAATCAGCTTGTCAAGTTTTACAATGGACGGGATTGCACTGAATCTGTTAATGAGTTATGAGTGAATTGACAACCTAAAATATTCAATAAATAGATATGATTACCTCTACTTGTTTAGATTTTTACTCACAAAGGTAATAATTGTGTAGAGGTGGTATGGATTTTGTTAGATTTGTTCCTTGGTACTTGGTATTTTGTTATGCTATTGCAAATGGTATTTTTAAAGTTTTATATTTATCTGCAACAAATTTTATATAAAATATATTTACCTTATATCCAAAAACTGTATATGATTATTCTAATGACTTACCTATAGATTATTTTGGATTATATATATGTAATAATGTATATTTTATTTCTTTGATTCTAATTTCTAAAATTTTCTTATTTTAATTTTTACATTATTGTACTGTTTAGGTTCTTCATCCAGAATAGACATGATTAGAGATGATAGTAGCATTCTTGTTCTTAATCTCAAAGGGGAAAGTTTTCAACATTTTACCTTCATGTATGTTTGCTTAGATTTTTAAAAATATATGTCTTTATCAGGTTTAGGAAGCTCTGTTGTATTCTACTTTGGTAAGAGTTTTAAAATTTGGATTTCATCAAACGCTTTTGAGGAACATCAATTGAGATTATCATTATTCTCCTTTATTCTGTGACTGTGGTGGATTAAATTGCTTGATTCTGTTCCCTCCCCAATATTAAATAACCACGGTATTCCTAAAATAAACTCAATTTAGCCATGGTATATTTTTATGTATTAGTTAGATCCAGGGGGCTTCCCTGGTGGCTCAGATGGCACAATACCAGATGCTGAGGTCTGACTCCTCTGGTTGTTGAAAATAATAGGTTGAATGATAATTTGGGCTTCCCTGGTGGCTTAGCTGGTAAAGAATCTGCCTGCAATGCAGGAGACCTGGGTTTGATCCCTGGGTTGGGAAGATCCCCTGGAGTAGGGGTTTTTGGCCTGGAGAATTCCATGGAGAAGTCCATGGGGTTGCAAAGAGTCTGACAAGACTGAGTGACTTTCACTTTCACTTTAGATCCAGGTTGCTAAAATTATTAAGACTTGGTAAAGTAAATATTATGCCTTAAGAGTTAACTGTAATTTTCCTTTGTATGCCTTTGTTAGATTTGCATATTAATTTTTATCATTATTTTGTATTTTCCTTTGTTTATTGAGGCACAATTGATCTACAGTGTATAAATTTCAGGTTTAGAACATAATGATTCATTATGTAAAAAAATTATACTGTATATAGTTATCATAGAACTTAGGAAATATTCCCTGTGCGGCACCACATCCTTGAAGTTTATGCCTAGTTTGTACCTCATAACCCCCTCCTTGACTCTCCCCCTTCCTTCTCACCACTGGTAAGTACTGGTTTCCTATACCTGTTTCTTTTTTGTTGTATTCACTAATCTCTTAGAATCCACATAAGTAATTGTCTTTCTGTCTGACGTATTTCACTAAGCATATTCTCTAGATCCATCTACATTGCTACAAATGGCAGTATTTCATGCTTTTTTATGACTGAGTAGTATTCCACAACACACCTTAACTGTTCATCTGTTGATGGACACTTAGGTTGCTTCTCCATATCTCGCCAGCTGTAAATAATGCTGCCATGAACACTGGGGTGCATGTATCTATTCAAATTAATGTTTTCATTTTCTTTGGATATATGCCCAGGAGTGGAATTGCTGGATCATATGGGAGTTTGATTTTTAGTTTTGAGGGATAGCCATAATGTTTTCCACAGTGGTTTCACCAATTTATATTGCCGCACGTGTATGTGGGTTCCCTTTTCTCCACATGCTCACTAAAATTTATTAGTTTGGGTATTTTTTATAGCCCTTCTGACAGGTATGAGGTGATATCTCATTGTAGTTTTGATTTGCATTTCTCTGATTAGCAACATTGAGCATCCTTTCATATGCTTGTTGGCCGTCTGAATGTCTTTTTTTTTTTTTTTTTTAAATATCTATTCAGGTTTTCTGCCCACTTTTTTTCTCATGTCTTTTTGATGTTAAGTTGTATGGACTTTTGATAAATTTTGGACATTAACCCCATATAGGTCATATCATTTGCAAATATTTTCTCTCATTCAGTAGATTGTCTTCTGATTTTGTTGATGGTTTTCCATGCTGTGCAAAAGCTCTGGTTTAATTAGGTCCCATTTAGTGTGTTTTGCTTTTGTTTCCCCTTAGGAAACAGATACAAAAAGATGTTGCTATGATTTATGTTTGACTGTTAAACCTAGGTTCACTTCAAGGAGTTTATGGTTGCCAGCCTCTAAGATTTTAATCTGTTTTGTGTTTATTCTTATATATGCGATGAGGGAATGTTCTATTTTTTTCTGCATGTGGCTGTCCAGTTTCCCCAGCAGCACTTACTGAAGAGGTTATCTTTTCTCCTTTATGTATTCTGTCCCCACAGTTGTAGATTACCTGATCATAAGTGCATGGGTTTATTTCTGAACTTTGTTTTCTTCCGTTGATCTGTGTCTTTGTGCCAGTATCACAGTTTTGATTACAGTAGCTTTGTAGTATAGTTTGTGTTAAGGAGCATGATACCTTCAGTTATGTTCTTCTGTCTCAAAATTGTTTTGACATTTTTGATCTTTTGTGTCTCCATACAAATTTTAAAATTCCTTGTTCTAGTTCTATGAAAAATGTCATTGTTATTTTGATAGGGATTGCATTGACTTTTTAGATTGACTTGGATAGTATGGTCATTTTAAAAGTATGAACTATGACTACTAATCCATGAACACTGTATCTTACCATTTATTTGGATATGATACAGTTTCTTTCATCAGAGTCTTAGTTTTCTCAGTACAGGTCTTTTACCACCTTAGAATTATTCCTAGGTATTTTATTATTTTTGATGCAGTGGTAAATAGATTTTTCTGATACTTCATTGTCAGTGTACAGAGATGCAACAGATTTCTGTATATTTTGTGTCCTGTGGCTTAACCAAATTCATCAGGATCTAGTAGTATTTTTGGTAGCATCTTTAGGATTTTCTATGTATAGTATTAAATCATCTGTAGACAGTGACAATTTTACTTCTTTCCAATTTCTATTATTTTTCTTGATGGACTGCTGTGGCTAGAACTTTGAATACCATGTTGAATAAAAGTGACAAGAGTAGGCATCCTTGTCTTGTTCCTGATCCTAGAACAAATCTTACCAGCTTTTCACTGAGTATGATGTTAACTGTGGATTTGTCATATATGACCTATATTGTGTTGAGGTATAGTCCCTCTGTGTCCACTTTCTGGAGAGGTTTTTTTTTTTTTAATCATAAATGGATGTTGAATTTTGTCAAAAACTTCTTTGCATCTATTGAGATTTCATATGGTTTTTACTCCATTTTTAAGTGGTACATCACATTGATTTGTAGATACTGAACCATTCTTGCATTCTTGGGAAAAAAATCCCGCTTGATTAAGTTGTATGATCTTTTCAATGGATTGTTGGATTTGGTTTGCTAACATTTTGTTGAGGATTTTTGCATTTATGTTCATCAGTGATACTGGCCTGTAATTTTCTGTTTGTAATATCTTTGTCTGGTTTTGGTGTCAGGGTAATGCTGGCTTCATAGAATGAGCTTGAAAGTGTTCCTTCTGTAATGTTTTGAAATAGTTCCTTCTAAATGTTTGGTAAAATTAACCTGTAAAATCATATGGTCCTGGACTTTTGTTTGAGAGTTTTAAAATTACTGATTCAGTTACTCTACTGGTAATTGGCTTGTTCATATTTTCTATTTCTACCTGATTTAGCCTTGGGAGAATATACATTTCTAGGAATTTGTCCACTTCTTCTTGGCTGTCAATTTTATTGACTTATAGTTATTCCTAGTAATTTCTATGAGCCTTTTTATTTCTGTGGTGTGGGTTGTAACTTTTTCATTCTTGATTTTATTGATTTGGGCCCTCTTTTTTCTCCATGCCTCTGGCTAAAAGATGATCAATCTTGTTTATCTTTTCAAAGAACCAACTCTTAGTTTCTTCTTTTCTATTTTTCAGTTTCTATTTCCTTTTTTTCTACTCTGATCTAACATGATTTCTTTCTAACATTGGATTGTTTTCTTCTCTCTAGTTCTTTTAGGTGTAGGATTAGGCTGGTCTGGGGTTTTTCTTATTTTCTGAGGAGAGCATGTATTACTATAAACTTCCCTGTTAGAACTGCTTTTGCTCTGTCCCATGGTTTTTAGGTCAGTGTGTTTTCATATTCTTTGGTCTCAAGGTATAATTTGATTTCATCTTTGACTTCATCAGCTAGCCATTGGTTTCTTAGAAGCTTATTATTGAGCCTCCGTGTACTTATGTTTTGCAGCTTTTATTTCCTGTAGTTTATTTCTAGTCTAATAGCCTTCTGGTCAGAAAATGCTTGATTATGGTTTCAATTTTCTTAACTTCACTGAAGCTTGTTTTGTAGCCTAGCTATCCTGGAGAATGTTCCACTTGAGTTTGAAAAGAATGTATCTTTGGATGAAATGTTCTATATATATAAAACCCAAGTCCATCCTGTCTGAGTCATTTTAAATTTAGTGCTTCCTTAGTGAAATAAATATGTAGATATATGTAATATATGTGTATATATTATATATATATATATTTGTTTGAATGATCTGTCCATTGATGTAAATTGGGAGTTGAAGTCCTCTACTACTATGTTACTGTCAATTTCTCTCTTTATGTCAATATTTGCTTTATGTATCAAGGTGCTCCTATGTTGGGTACACTTATATTTACAATTGTTACATCTTGGATTTATACCTCCATCATATGTACTGTACTTCTTTGTCTGTTATAACAGTTTTTGTCTTTTAAAGACTATTTTGTCAATACAAGTATTGCTACCGTAGCTTTGTCTGGATTTCCGTTAGAATCAAATACCTTTATCTATTCCCTCACTTTCCTCATAGCTCAGTCAGTAAAGAATCTGCCTGTAATGCAGTAATCTGCCTCCAATGCAGGAGACCTGGGTTCCATTCCTAGGGCAGGAAGATCCCCTGGAGAAGGAAATGGCAACTGACGTCAGTATTCCTGCTTGAGAAATCCAATGGACAGAAAAGCCTGGTGGGCTACAGACCATGGGGTCACAAGAGTTGGACACGACTTAGTGACTAAACCATAACCACCACTTTGTTTCTAAATCTGAAGGGAGTCTCTCATAGGCAGCAGGTCTTGTTTTTATATCCATTTAGCCACTCTGTCTTTTGATTAGACTGTCTAGTCCATTTATGTCTAAAGGAATGTGTATGTTCTTATTGTCATCTTTGTTAATTGTATTGGGGTTGTTTGTTATAGTTTTTTGTTTTTTGTCTTCCCTTGTGAGTTGATGACTCTTTAGTGTTATGTTTGGATCCTTTTTCTATAGTTTTTATCTATCATAGATTTTTGCTTTGTAGTTGCTGTTGTTCGTTTACTGAGTCATGTCCAACTGCTTGCAACCCCATGGACTGCAGCACGGCAGGCTTCCCTGTCCTTCACCATCTCCTCAAGCTTGCTCAAAGTCATGTCCATTGAGTCAGTGAAGTCATCCATCCATCTCATCTTCTGTCGTCCCCTTCTCCTCTTGCCTTCGATCTTTCCCAGCATCAGGGTCTTTTCAAATGAGTCAGTTCTTCACATCGGGTGGCCAAAGTATTGGAGCTTCAGCATCAGTGCTTCCAATGAATATTCAGCATTGATTTCCTTTAGGATTGACTGGTTTGATCTCCTTGCAGTTCAAGGGACTCTCAAGGTTTGTAGTTACTGTGAGATTATATAAAGCCAGCTATATACACAAGGTAAGTTGGTGATCTCTTAATTTCAAATACTTTTTTAACAACCTTACAATTATACTCTTCCTCTTAGTTTTGACCTTATATTTTACATCTAATTTTTCTGTGTATCCCTTAACTGCTTACTGTAGATATAGATGATTTTCTATTTTTTTAACCTTTCTACTAGCTTTGCACATTTGACTTTTCTACTTTTATTGTATATTTGCCTTCACCAATGAACTGTTTCTTTCTGTGTAATTCTCTTGCTTCTAGTTGTGGCCTCTCTTTTTGCTTAAAGAAGTCTCTTTAACTTTTCTTACAAAACTGATTTGATGGTATTGAACTCAAGTTTTGGTTGTCAGTAAACCTTCTGATCTCTTCAACAAATCTGAATGAGAACCTTGCTGAGTAAAGTATTCTTGGTTATAGGTTTTTACTTTTCATCACTAAACACATCATGCTATTCCCTTCTGGCCTGCAGAGTTTCTGCTGAAATGTTATGTGATCACCTTATGGGAAACTCCTTTGTATGTAACTTGTTTTTTTCCCTCACTACTTTTAATATTTATCTTTGATTTTTGCCATTTAATTTTCATTTTATTTTGGAGTATAGTTTATTTGCAATGCTGTGTTAATTTTAGGTGTATCTCAAAGAGATTTAATTATGCATATACACATATCTATTCCTTTTCAGACTTTTCCCCATATAGGTAATTACAGAGTATTGAGTAGAATTCCTTGTGCTCCTTGTTGATTATCTATTTTATATATAGTAGTGTGTATATCAGAGAAGGCAATGGCAACCCACTATAGTACTCGTGCCTGGAGAATCCCAGGGACAGGGGAGCCTGGTGGGCTGCCGTCTATGGTGTCGCACAGAGTCAGACACGACTGTAGCGACTTAGCAGCAGCAGTAACAGCAGTGTATATATGTTAATCCCAACCGCCTATGTTATCCTCCCCTCACCTTTCCCCTGTGGTAGCCATAAATTTGTTTTCTCAGTCTGTGAGTCTGTTTATGGTTTGTAAATAAGTTTATTTTTATCATTTTTTTTTAGATTCCACATACAAGTGATATCATATGACATCTGTCTTTCTCTGACTGACTTCACCTAGTGTGACAATCTCTAGGTCCATCCATGTTGTGAATGACATTATTTCATTAGTTTTTATGTCTCAGTAATGTTCTATTATATATATGCCTTTTCATCTGTTGACGGACATTTAGGTTGCTTCCATGTTTTGACTATTGTAAGTAGTGCTCCAATGAACACTGGAGTGCATGTATCTTTTCAAAGCATAGTTTTTTCCCAGATATATGCCCAGGAATGGGATTGCTGGATCATATGATAGTTCTATTTTTAGTTTTTTAAGAAACCATGCTTTTGTCCATAGTGGCTGTACCAATTTACATTGCCACCAACAGTGTAAGAGGGTGCCCTTTTTCCCACACCTTCTCTAGCATTTACTGTGTGCAAACTTTTTGATGATGGCCATTCTGACTGGTGTGAAATAATACATTGTAGTTTTGATTTGCATTTCTCTAATAACTAGTGATGTTGAACATCTTTTTAAGTGCTTTTTGGCTATCTCTATTTCTTCTTTGAGGAAATGTCTATTTAGAGTTTTGGCCCATTTTTTTGATTGGGCTGTTTTGTTTTTTGATATTGAGCTGCATGAGCTATCTGTGTATTTTGAAGATTAATCCCTTGTCGATTGCATCATTTGCAAGCATTTTCTCCCATTCTGTGGGTTGTCTTTTCATTTTGTTCATGGTTTTCTTTGCTGTGCAAAAGTTTTTAAGTTTAGTTAGGTCCAATTGTTTATTTTGTTTTTATTTTTATTATCATTACTCTAGAAGGCGGATCCAAAAAGATACTGCTGCAATTTATGTCAAATGTGTTCTGCCTATGTTTTCCTCTAAGAGTTTTGTAGCATCCAGTCTTAAATTTAGGTATTTAATCCATTTTGAGTTTACTTTTGTGTAAAATGTTAGAGGATGTTTTAAGTTAATTCTTTTACATGTGGCTTTCCAGTTTTCTAGCGCCATTTATTGAAGAGACTCTTTTCTCCATTGTTATGTTCTTGCCTCCTTTGTCATAGATTGACTGTAGGTGCACAAGTTTATTTCTGAGTTTTCTGTCCTGTTCCATTGATCTGTAAGTCTGTCTTTGTGCTGGTACCCTACTCTTTGATTACTGTGGCTTTAGAGTGTGTGTGTGTGTGTGTTTGTGTGTGTGTGTTTGTGTGTGTGCACACACACGTGCATGCTTCACTGGTAGTTCAGATGGTAAAGAATCCACCTGCAATGCAGGAGACCTGGGTTCAATTCCTGGTTTGGGAAGATCCCCTGGAGGAGGGCATGGCAACCCACTCCAGTATTCTTGCTTGGAAAATTCCATGGACAGAGGAGCCTGCCAGGGGGTCACAATGAGTTGGACACTACTGAGTGACTCAGCACAGCACAGCACAGGCTTATCTAATATGAATCTCTCTCTCTCTCTCTCTCTCTCTCTCTCTCTCTCTCTAGTATAGTATAATCTGGGGTCAGTGAGCCTAATTTCTCCAGCTCTGTTTTTCTTTCTCAGGATTGCTTTGGCTCTTCAGGGTCTTTTGTGTGTCCATACAAGTTTTAAGGTTTTTTGTTGTTGTTCTAGATCTGCAAAAAATACCATCAGTAATTTGATAGAGATTTTGCCTTGGGTAGAACAGTCATTTTGACAATATTGATTCTTTCAATCCAAGAACATGGTATATCTTTCCATCTGTTTCCGTAATCTTCTATTGATACTTCTTTCACTCGTGTCTTACAGTTTTCAGAGTACAGGTCTTTCAGCTCCTTAGGCAGCTTAATTCCTAGCTGTCATATTCTTTTTGATGTAACGATAAATGTAGATATTTCCTTAATCTCTCTTTCATTGTAAGTACGTAAAAATGCAAGAGATTTCTGTGTATTTAATTTGCATCCTGCAACTATACTGAATTAATCTGGTAGCATCTTTAGGATTTTCTATCTGTAGGATCATGTCATCTGCAAACAGTGACAGTTTTATGTCATTTTTTTTTTCCAGTTTGGATTCCTTTCATTTCTTTTTCTTCTCTGATTGCCTTGGCTAGGAAATTCCAAACCATGTTAAGTAAAAGTGGCAAGAGTATAGACATCCTTGTCTTGTTCCTGATTTTAGAGGAAATGATTTCAGATTTTCACCATTGAGTATTATGTTAGCTGTGGGTTTGTCATATATGCTGTTTATTATGTTGAGGTATGTTCTCTCTATACCAAACTTCTAGAGTTTTTAAATCATAAATGGTTGTTGAATTTTGTCAAAAGCTTTCTCCACATCTACTTAAGATGATCATATGGTTTTTATTCTTCAATTTGTTAATGTGTTTATCACACTGATTAATTTGCAGATATTGAAAAATTCTTGCCTCTCTGAGATAAATCCCACTTGATCATGGTGTATGATCCTTTTAATGTACTATTGGATTCAGTGTGCTAGTATTTCGTTGTAAATTTTTGTGTCTATGTTCATTAGTGATATTGCCTGTAATTTTCTCTTTTTTTTGTGGTATCTTTGGTTTTCGTATCAGGGCGATGGTGGCCTCATAGAATGAGTTTCAGAGTGTTCCTTCCTCTGCAGTTTTTTTGGAGTAGGTTCAGAAGGATAGGCGTTACCTCTATTCTAATGTTTGATAGAATTTTCCTGTGAAGCCATCTGGTCCAGGAATTTTGTTTGTTGGGAGTTTTTTGTTTGTTTTGAGGGGTTGTAATTTCTTTTTTGGCTGTGCTGCAAGGCCTGCAAGATCCCAGGTCCCTGGCCAGAGATCAAACCCAGGCTGCCGGCAGTGGAAGCACTGAGACCTAACCACTGGACCACCAGGGAATTTCCGTTGGGAGTTTTAAAATCACAGTATCAGTGCTTGTGTTTGGTCTGTTCACATTTCCGAGTTCTTCTTGGTTCAGTTTTGGGAGACTGTACCTTTCTAAGGATTTGTCCATTTTTTTCTAAGTTGTCCATTTTATTGGCATATAGTTGCTTGTAGCAGTCACTTATGATCCTTTGTATCTCTGTGGTGTCCATTGTAACTTCTTTTTCAATTGTAATTTTATTGATTTGGGCCCTTTCCCTTTTCTTCTTGATGAGTCTGGCTAAAGATTTATCAGTTTTGTCTTTTCACAGAACCTGTTTTTAGTTTTATTGATCTTTTCTATTATTTTCTTCATCTCTATCTCATGTCTGCTCTGATCTTTATGATTTCTTTCCTTCTGCTAACTTTGGGTTTCATTTGTTCTTTCTCTAGTTGCTTTAGGTGTAAAGTTAGGTTGTTTATTTGGGATTTTTCTTGTTTCCTGAAGTAAGATTGTGCTGCTATAAACTTCCCTCTTAAAATTGCTTTTTGCTGCATTGCAAATGTTTTGGACTGTTGTGTTTTATTTTGATTTGTCTCTAGGTAATTTTTTTTATTTCCCCTTTGATTTCTTCAGTGGTCCACAGGTTGTTTAGTAGCATATTGTTTTTCCTCTATATATTTGTGTTGTTCATAGTTTTTCCCTTGTAGTTGATTTTTCATCTCATAGTTGTGGGAAAGAGGCTTGATATGATTTCAAATTTTTAAAATTTAACTCTGCCACCAGTGTTTTGTCTGTAGTGAGGTACAGCCAACCCTGCTTGCCCAGGAGACCCTCCAAACCCAGCAGGTAGGTCTGGCCCTCGCTCCTATGAAGTCACTGCTTTTTCCTCTGGGTCCTGGTGCTCATGAGACTTTGTGTGCACCCTCCAGAAGTAGAATTTGTTTCCCCCAGTCCTGTGGAGTTTCCACAATCAAGCCCTGTTGGCCTTCAAAGTTAAATGCTCAGGATGCTCCTCCTCCCGATGCCAGACCTGGAGTTCTCCAGTTGGGAGAACCTGACCTGGGGCCAGGAACTTTTACTTTTGTGGGAGAACCTCTATGATACTATTTCCCAGTTTGTGGGTCGCCTGCCCACTGGGTGTGGGATTTGTTTGTATTGCACATGTGCCCCCTCCTACCTTCTCATTGTGGTGGCTTCTTTGTCTTTTGAAGTAGAATATCTTTTCTGTAGGTTCTAGTCTTTTTTCAGTCAATGATGGTTCAGCAGTTAGTTTTGACTTTGGTGTTTTCATGAGTAGGTGACCTCAGGTGCTTCTACTCTGCTGTCTTGTCCCTGGCCCCGATTTTTGCCACTTTGATTACAATGTGTCTTGGTATGGTCCTCTCTGTTTAGAATCTCTGTGTTTCCTGGACCTGGATGTGTTTCCTTTCCCAGGTTAGGGATGTATACAGCTATTAGGTCTTCAAATACATTCTCTGCCCCTGCCTATATCTCTTATATATAACTACCTCTCTCTCTCTCTCTCTTTAGTTGCTCAGTCGTGTCCAACTCTTGTGACCCCATGGACTGTAGCCCGCCAAGCTCCTCTGTCCATGGGATTCTCCAGGCAAGAATACTGGAATTGGTTGCCATTTCCTTCTCCAGGGGATCTTCCCGACCCAGGGATCAAACCTGGGTGTCCTGCATGGCAGGCATATTCTTTACCAACTGAGTTATGAGGGAAGCCCCATATATGACCATAGAGACCCCTATAATGTAAACGTTAGTATGCTCAATACTATGCCTGAGATCTCTTAAACTGTCCTTATTTCTTTTATTTCTGTTTAGGAATAGTGATATCCACTACTGTCTTCCAGCTTGCTGATAGAATGGAACGTATCATTTAGTTTATTAATACATTCTAGTGTATTTTTCATCTCAATTATTCTTAATCTGTTTGGTTCATTTTCCAACTCTTTGTTCAAAGAGTTGTTTAAAGCTATCAGGGCTTCCCTGATGGCTCAGACAGTAAAGAATCTCTCCACATTGTGGGAGACCCAGGTTCAGTCCTTGGGGTCAAGAAGATTCCCTGAAGGGAATGGCAACCCACTCCAGTATTGCTGCCTGGAGAATTCCACGGGCAGAGAAGCCTGGCAGGCTACAGTCCATGGGGTTGCAAAGAGTCAGACATGACTGAGTGACTAACACTTTGTTTAAAACTTCTAAGTTCTTAATCTGTGCATCCCATCTTCTAAGTTCTTTAATAATCTTTCTTCTGGATTTTTGCCTCATTCCTTTGTTAGCACAGGTTTCTCTGTTCCCTCATGTTGAAGTAAGTCAGAAAGAGAAAAACAAATATCATGTATTAACGCATATATATGGAATCTAGAAAGATGTTACTGATGAACCTATTTGCAGAGCAAGAATGGAGACACAGACATTGAGAACAGACTTGTGGACATGGCTGCTTTTGGGGGAGGATGGAGAGGATGGGAGTATGGACAGAGTAACATGGAAACTCACATTACCATGTGTAAAATAGACAGCCAATGGAAATTTGCTATATGACTTGAGGAACTCAAACCAGGGCTCAGTAACAGCCTAGAGGGGTGGGATGGGGAGTGAGGTGGGAGTCAAGCTCAAGTGGGAGGGAACACTGGTAAGCCTATGGCTCATTCATGTTGATGTTTGGTAGAAACCAACACAATACTATAAAGTAATTATCCTTCAATTAAAATAAAATTTTTAAAAGGACAGAATATCTAAATAGACATTTCCCCAAAGAAGATATATAGATAACTAAAAAGCACATTAAAAGATGCTCAATATCACTAGTTATTAAAGAATGCAAATCAAAACTACAATGAGGTATTACCTCACACCAGTCAGAACAGTCATCAAAAAGTCTACAAACAATAAATGTTAGAGAGGGTCTGCAGAAAAGGGAACCCTCCTACACTGTTGGTGGGAATGAAAATTGACACTGCCACTTTGGCAATCAGTATGGAGGATTCGTAAAAAAATAAAAATAGAACTACCATAAGATTCAACAATCCTACTATTGGGCATATATCCTGAGAAAACCATAGTTTAAAAAAACATGTAAAAAAAAAAAAAAGACATGTAGCCCAATTTACACTATTTACAATAGCAAGGACATGGAAGCAACCTAGATATTCATCAACAGATGAATGGATAAAGAAGTTGTGGTACATATATATAATAAAATACTAATCAGCCATAAAAGGGAATGAATTTGAGTCAGTTCTAGTGAGGTGGATGAACTTAGAGCCTGTTACACAGAGTGAAGTAAGTCAGAAAGAGAAAAACAAATGTATCAATGCACATATATGGAATCTAGAAAAATGATACTAATGAACATGTTTTCAGGGCAGGAACAGAGACACAGATATAGAGAACAGACTTGTGGACACAGCAGTGGAAGGAAAGGGTGGGACGAATTGAGAGAGGAGCACTGAAACACATTTTCTAGTGCAAACATTTCTGATTAGCTTGTTTTGTTTTTTGGTGTTGAGCTACATGAGTTATTTGTATATATTGGTGATTAATCCCTTGTTGGAAGTTCCTGATGGGAGAGACTGATCACTCACCTAGAGCCAGACGTTCTGGAATCTGAAATCAAGTGGGCTTTAAGCATCACTACGAACAAAGCTAGTTGGAGGTGATGGAATCCCAGTTGACCTATTTCAAATCCTGAAAGATGATGCTGTGAAAGTGCTGCACTCAATATGCCAGTAAATCTGGAAACCTCAGCAGTGGCCACAGGACTGGAAAATGTCAGTCTTCATTCCAATCCCAAAGAAAGGCAATGCCAAAGAATGCTCAAACTACCGCACAATTGCACTCATCTTGCATGCTAGCAAAGTAATGCTCAAAAGTCTCCAAGTCAGGCTTCAACAGTATGTGAACTGTGAAATTCCAGATGTTCAAGCTGCATTTAGAAAAGGCAGAGGAACCAGAGATTGAATTGCCAACATCCACTGAATCATCAAAAAAGCAAGAGAATTCCTGAGAAACATTTATTTCTGCTTTATTGACTACACTAAAGCCTTTGACTGTGTGGATCACAACAAACTATGGAAAATTCTTCAAGAGCTGGGAATACCAGACCACCTGACCTGCCTCCTGAGAAATCTGTGTGCAGGTCAAGAAGCAACAATTAGAACTGGACTTGGAACAACAGACTGGTTCCAAATTGGGAAAGGAGTATGTCAAGGCTGTATATTGTCACCCTGCTTATTTAACTTATATGCAGAGTACATCATGTGAAATGCTGGCCTGATGAACCACAAGCTGGAATCAGGATTGCTGGGAGATATATCAATAACCTCAGATATACAGATGACACCACACTTATGGCAGAAAGTGAAGAACTAAAGAGCCTCTTGATGAAAGTGAAAGAGGAGAGTGAAAAAGTTGGCCTAAAACTCAACATTCAGAAAAATAAGATCATGGTATCCGGTCCCATCACTTCATGGCAAATAGATGGGGAAACAATGGAAATGGTGAGAGACTATTTTTTTGAGCTCCCAAATCACTGCAGATGGTGATTACAGCCGTGAAATTAAAAAAAAAAAAAAAACACTTGCTCCTTGAAAGAAAAGCTTTGACCAACCAAGACAGCATATTAAAAAGCAGAGACATTACTTTGCCAGCAAAGGTTTGTCTAGTCAAAGCTATGGTTTTTCCAATAATCATGTATGGATGTCAGAGTGGGACTATAAAGAAAGCTGAGCGCCAAAGAATTGATGCTTTTGAACTGTGGTGTTGGAGGACTCTTGAGAGTTCCTTTGACTGCAAGGAGATCAAACCAGTCAATCCTAAAGGAGATCAGTCCTGAATATTCATTGGAAGGATTGATGCTGAAGCTGAAGCTCCCATACTTTGGCCACCTGATGCGAAGAACTGAATCATTGGAAAAGACCCTGATTCTGGGAAAGATTGAAGGCAGGAGAAGAAAGGAACGACAGAGGATGAGATGGTTAGATGGCACAACTGACTCGATGGACATGAGTTTGGGCTCCAGGAGTTAGTGACGGACAGGAAAGCTTGGCATGCTGCAGTCCATGGGGTCGCAAAGAGTCAGACACAACTGAGTGACTGAACTGAACTGAATCCCTTGTTGGTTACATTATTTGCAAACATTTTCTCCCCTTCTGTGGGTTGTCTTTTCTAATTGCTTATAGTTTTCTTTGCTGTGAAAAAGCTTTTAAGTTTAATTAGGTCCCATTTGTTTATTTTTGTTATTATTATCATTACTCTTGGAGGTGGATCCAAAAACATACTGTTGCAAGTTATGTCCAAGAGTGTTCTTGCCTATATTTTCCTCTAAGAGTTTTGTAGTATCCAGTCTTACATTTAGGTCTTTAATCCATTTTGAGTTTATTTTTGTATATGGTGTTAGAGGATATTCTAAGTTAATTCTTTTACATGTGGCTGTCCAGTTTCCCAGCACCATTTATTGAAGAGACCATCTTTTTTCCTCCATTGTATATTCTTGACTCCTTGGTCATTGATTAATTGACTGTAGTTGCACAGGTTTATTCCTTGGGTTTCTATCCCAAGGAATAAAACTCTGTCCTTGTTCTAGTACCCTACTGTTTGATTACTGTGGCTGTATAGTACAGTCTGGAGTTGGTGAGCCTGATTTTCAGCTCCATTTTTCTTTCTCAGGATTTCTTTTGCATTCAGGATCTTTGGTGTTTCCACACAAGTTTTAACATTTTTTTTTGGTTCTAGATCTGCAAAAAATGCCGTTAGTTATTTGATAGGGATTGCATTGAATTTGTAGATTGCCTCGGGTAGTATAGTCATTTTGACAATATTGATCCTTCTGATCCAAGAACATGGTATATTTTTCCATCTGTAGATTGCCTTGGGTAGTATAGTCATTTTGACAATATTGATCCTTCTGATCCAAGAACATGGTATACCTTTCCATCTGTTTCTGTCATCTTCTATTTCTTCCATTAGTGTCATGTAGTTTTTGGAGTACAAGTCTTTTGACTCCTTAGGTAGCTTTATTCCTAGGTATTATATTCTTTTTGTAATTGTTTATTTTCTCTTTCACTGTTAGTGAACAGAAATTAAAAAGATATCTGTATATTAATTTTGTATCTTGCAACCTCACTGAATTAATTAATAGCTTTCTGGTAGCATCTTTAAGATTTTCTATGTGTAGAATCATGTCACTTGCAAACAGTGACAGTTTTATGTCTTCTTTTCCAATTTGGATTCCTTTAATTTCTTTTTTTTCTCTGATGCCTTGGCTAGGAAATTCCAAACCATGTTAAATGAAAGTGGTGAGAGTAGACATCCTTATCTTGTTCCTGATCTTAGAGGAAATGCTTTCAGCTTTTCACCATTGAGTATTATGTTAGCTGTGGGTTTGTCATATATGCTTTTTATTATATTGAAGTATGTTCTCTCTATGCCAACTTTATAGAGTTTTTTTAAAAATCATAAATGGTTGTTGAATTTTGTCAAAAGCTTTCTCTGCATCTATTGAGATGATCATACAGTTTTTATTCTTCAATTTGCTAATGTGTATGTCATACCAATTGATTTGCAGATATTGAAAAATCCTTGCATTCTTGGGATAAATCCCACTTGATCATGGTGTAGGATCCTTTTAATGTATTGTTGGATGCAGTTCACTAGTATATTGTTGCAGATTTTTGTGCCTGTGTTCATTGGTGACATTGCCTATAATTTTCTTTGTCATATCTTTGTCTGGTTTTGGTATCAAGGTGATCATGGCCTCATAAAATGAGTTTTGGAGTGTTCCTTCCTCTGCAGGTTTTTTGGAATGGGTTCAGAAGGGTAGCTGTTACCTCTTCTCTAAATGTTTGATAGAATTTTCCTGTGAAGACATCTGGTTCAGGAATTTTGTTTATTGGGAGTTTTTTGGTTTTGAATTGTGTGTGTGTGTGTTTTTCCCTGGCGGTGCTGCACTGCCTGTGTGATCCCAGTTTACTGAACGGAAACAAAACCCAGGCTCCCGGCAGTGAAAATGCTGAGACATAACCATGGGACCACCAGGGAATTTCTTCCTGGTTTAGTTTTGGGAGATTGTACCTTTTGAAGAATTTGTCCATTTCTTTTAAATTGTCCATTTTATTGGCACATGGTTGCTTGTAGTAGTCGCTTGTGATTCTTTGTATTTCTGTTGTGTCCACTGTAATTTTTTTTTTTTTTTTCCATTTCTAATTCCATTGACTTGAACCCTTTCCCTTTTGTTCTTGATGAGTCTGGCTAAAGATTTATCAAGTATATCTTTTCACAGAACCAGCTTTATTTTCATTGATCTTTTCTATTTTTTTTTTTTTTTTTGCTTTGTTTAAAAACTTCTAACTTGTATATCTGTGCATCCAGTCTTCAGAGTTCTTCAATAATCTTTCTTCTTCTGAGTTTTTGTTTTGTTCCTTTGTTAGTATGTGTCCCTGTGTCGACTCATTATGCCTAACTTTGTTTTTCTTATTTCTAGTTATCTGGTAGGTTGGTTACATTTTCCAGTCTTCCAGAAATGGCCTTTTTAGGAGGTGGCCTTTTCAGGAGATGACCTATGTCCCAGGATCACACTTCCCTCTCATCACCAGGGCTCTGTGCTCTAGGGCTGTCCTTTATGTGGGCTCATGGCTGTGGGCAGTCTGTAGGCTTGGTTGGTACCCCTGTCCAGTTGACTGATGAGCCTTACATTTGCAGAGGCTGCTGACCACTGGCTGGCAGGGCTGGGATCACAAGTTGGCTGACTGTGCTACCCCAGGACTAGTGCTGTTTCCTGAGTGAGCAAAGTTGGGGTCCAGGAGAGCCTAGGACTGGTTTGCCCCCAACTAGTGGGTAAAGCTTGGTCCTGAGGTCTAGTGTCTGGCCACCAGCAAGCAGAACTGGGTCCTGTGGTCTGATTGTAGGGCTCAGGGGACCCAGAGCTGGTTTTAGGCTGCTGGTGGGTAGGCTGATTCCTGACACGGCTGGCTGTGGGGTCCAGGGTGTCCTGAAGCTTGTGTTGGCCTGATGGTGATTGGTCTTAATACTGGTGCTGGCTTTGTGGCGGGTAGGCTAGGTCTGCGACTGTGGCTACTGTTTCCTGGGGCCAGGCCTCTGCCCTGGTGCCTATACGCTGTCTGGAGAGGGCGCAGCTGGGTTCTGAGGCTAATATGCTAGAGGGAGGATTCCAAAGTGGTGCTTTCCAGCACCAATGTCGACCTAGTAGAACGAGCTTCACCAGAATGACTGCTACCAGTGTCTGTGTCCCAGGATGAGCTCCATTTGCCTCCTGCCTCTCCAGGAGGCTCTCAAGGATTGGCAGGTAGGTCTGACCCAGGTTCATTTCAAATTGCTAATGCATTCCTGGATCCCTAAACAAGTGAGCTTTGTCTATACCTTCCAAGAGTGGAGTCTACTTCTTTCAGCCCCCTGGGACTCCCAGAGTATGCCCCTACTGGCCTTCAAAGCCAAACATTCTGGAGGCTTGTGTTCCTGTTGCAGGATCCCCGGGGTTGGGGAGCTTGATGTGGGACTCAGATCTCTCACTCTTTGGGGAGGACTTCTGCAACAAAACTTTTCTGTTTGTGTGTCACCCACCTGAGTGTAAAACACTTGACTATACAGTGACTCGACCCTTCCTAACTCATCTCGTTTTGGTGCTTTCTTTATATTTTTAGTTGTAGAAGATCTTTTCTGATGAGGTTCTGGTCTTTTTCATAGATGGTTGTTCTGTAAATATTTGTAATGTTGGTGTGTCCATGGAGAGATGAGCTCAAGGTCTTCTATTCTGTTATCTTGGTCCATCTCAGTCCTTGATATTTTATTCTTAGTTTTGGTTATTGGATATTACATTTTCCATTTTACTTATGTCTTAAATACATTGGCATGCAGTTTTTAGATAATTCTGTCAACTTCTGTAGCCTCTGTAGTGATATATCATGTCCCTTCTTTCATTCTTTTTTTCCCCTATCACTATGAAAGAAAGTGAAGGTGTTAATTGCTCAGTCATGACTCTTTGTGACCCCATGGAGTGTTGCCTGCCAGGCTCCTCTGGCCATGGAATTCTGCAGGCAAGAATACTGGAATGGGTTGCCATGCCTTTCTCCAGGGGATCTCCCTGACCCAGGGATCAAACCCAGGTCTCCTGCATTGTAGGAAGATTCTTTACCATCTGAGCCAAATTAGCTGGTGCTATCTTCTATCACTATAGATTAGTTTTATTTGTTCTTTGCTGTCACGTAAGTGGAACCATACAATATGTATCCTTTATATTTGCTTTCTTTTACAGTATGTAATACTCCTGAGATTCATTTATGTTGGATATATCAGTAGTTTCTTACATTTTGTTTTTGGATATTGTGTTTATCCATCCTAAATACACACTATTTATTTCAACTGTCAAGTGACATTTAAATTATTTGGTGACTATGCATAAGACTGCTGTGTATATTCTTGTGAAATATTTTTGGGGACAAACACTTTAATTTTTATTGGATAAATATCTAGGAGTGGAATCAGTAGGTCACGTGGTGTAGGTATAGGTTTAACTTTATCAGAAACCACAGAACTACACTCCAAAGTTGTACCATTTTACATTTTACTTTGTTGACATACTTCATCAAGAAAGTATGACAGCTCCAGATGCTACATACCTTCAGGAACGCTTGATACTGTCAGTCTTTTAAATTTTATTCATTCTAGTGAGTGTGTAGTTATATCTCATTATGGCTTTAAATTTAATTTTTATCTGTTGAAGATCTTTTTTGTATGCTTATTTGCCATCCACATGCCATCTTTTGGGAAGATTTGTTTAAATATTTTGTCATATTTTGTTGGATTATTCATCTCACTGTATTATAGGCAGTTTTTATACATTTTAGATACCTATTCTTTTTCTTATATATGAGTTAGAAATATTTTCTCCCAATCTGTGACTTGCATTTTCATTTTCTTCATGGTGTCCTTTAAGAAACAAACATATTAAAGGTTGATGAAGTTCAAGTTATCAATATTTTCCTTTTGTGGGTCGTATGTTTTACATCTTATCTAAGAAATATGTTTTTATTCCAGGGCTATGGATATTTCTCTCCTAATTTTTCTTCTAAAAATTTAATTGTTTCACTTACTTCTAAATATTCAATTGTTTCACTCGTGATTAATTTCAAATTAGCTTTTATATATAGATCGTGGTGAGAATTGAGGATCATTTGTTTCCACATTGATATCTATTTGTTCTAGCATTATTTGTAAGCAGGGCTTCCCTGATAGCTCAGTTGATAAAGAATCCGCCTGTGATGCAGGAGACCTGGGTTCGATCCTGGGTTTGATCCTGGGTTGGGAAGAGCCCCTGGAGAAGGGAAAATCTACCCATTCCTGTATTCTGGTCTGGAGAATTCCATGAATGGTACAGTTCATGGGGTCGCAAAGTGTCAGACATGACTGAGCGACTTTCACTTTCACACTTCACTCTTTGTAAGCCAATAAACAAAGAAAAAGATACTTTCCTATTCCCATTGAATTCTACTTGGTAGTTTGGTTGAAAATCAGTTGAAAATATACGTGAGTCTATTTTTGAACTCCATATTTTGTTCCTTAGTGTTTACCAAATTATTATTTTACTAGAACAGTACTTAAAAAAATTTTTTTAATTGGAAGATAACTGCTTTACAATGTTGTTTTGGTTTCTGCCATACAACAATGTGAATGAACCATAAGTATACATATTTCCCCTCCCTCTTGAACCTCCTCCCCTCCCCTACCCCATCCCACCCCTCGAGGTTGTCACAGAGCACCAGCTGAGCTCCCTGTGTTATATAGCACCTTGCACTAGCTATCTGTTTTACAGATGGTAATGTATGTTTCAATGCTACTCGCTCAGCTCGTCCCACCCTTTCCTTCCACTGCTGTGTCCACAGTCTGTTCTCTATATCTGTCTCTATTCCTGCCCTGAAAATAGGCTCATTGGTACCATTTTTCTAGATTCCATATATATATACATTAATATATGATGTTTTTCTTTCTTACTTCACTCTGCATAGCAGGCTCTAGGTTCATCCACCTCACTAGAATTGACTCAGATTCATTCCTTTTTTAATAATATTTCATTGTATATATGTACCATAACTTCTTTATCCATTCATCTGTTGATGAACATCTAGGTTGCTTCCATGTCCTTGCAATTGTAAATAGTGCTGCCATGAACTTTGGGCTGCATGTGTCTTTTTGAATTATGGTTTTCTCAGGGTATATGCCCAGTAGTGGGATTGCTGGGTCATATGGTATTTTTTTTTTCAATATGGTAGTTTTATTCCTAGTTTTTAAAAGAAATTTCCATATTGTTCTCCATAGTGTCTGTATCAATTTACATTCCCATCAGCTGTGCAAAGAGGTTCTCTTTTCTCCACACCCTCTTCAGCATTTATTGTTTGTAGATTTTTTGATGACGGCCATTCTGACCAATGTGAGGTGATACCTTATTCTGATATGCATTTCTTTAGTAATAACTGATCTTGATCATTTTTTTCACGTGTTTATTAGCTATCTTCTTTGGAGAAATGTTTGTTTAGGTCTTCTGCCCATTTTTTGATTGGGTTGTTTTTCTGATATTGAGCTGCTTGTATATTTTGGAGATTAATCCTTTGTCCATTCCTTCATTTGCAGTTAGTTCCTCCCATTCTGAGGACTATCTTTTCATCTTGTATATGGTTTCACTGTGCAAAAGTTTTAAAGTTTAATTAGGTCCCATTTGTTTATTTTTTATTTCCATTACTCTAGGAGGTGGGTGATAGAAGGTCTTGCTTCAATTTGCAGAGTGTTCTGCCTAAGTTTTCCACTAAGAGTTTTATAGTTTCTGATCTTATATTTAAGTCTTTAATCCATTTTGAGTTTATGTTTGTGTATGATGCTAGGAAGTGTTCTAATTTCATTCTTCTACATGTAGCTATCCAGTTTTCCCAGGACCACCTATTGAAGTGACTGTATTTTCTCCACTGTATATTCTTGCCTCCTTTGTCAAAGATAAGGTGCCCATAGGTGCATGGGTTTCCTTCTTTCATTCTAGATACTGGTTGCTTGTCTGTCTCTGATTTGATTGAGTCTTGTCAAAAGTTTAAAATGTTGATTAGACATTTTAAAGAATCAAATTTTGGCTTTAATATTTTAATCCTTTAAATTTTATTCACCATTTTCCTAATTTCTTGATGGATATTTAGCTCACCTGTCTTGTATTTAGAAGTTAATATCTTAAAAGTATAATACTGATTTTGCTACATGCCACAAGTTCTTTTCATGAAATATTCAGCTCAAAATATTCTCTAATTTCAATCATGGTTTCTTTTTACCTATTGGTTATTTAGAAGTGAATTTCTACATTGATGGAAATAAATATTCTAGCTTAATTATATTTCAGTTTAATTGCATTTTCACAAAGCATATTCAATAGATTCAATACTTTTTGAAACTTGCCTTATGGCTCAAGACATCAATTTTTGAAAAATGTTTTGTTCAAATTATATTTCTTCTGTGTTATATCACTTCCACAATGTATGAATCTATTTCTCCTTATAGTTCTATCTTTCCTTTAAATATTCTGAGGCTGTGTCATTAGAGGACTAAAATTTAAGATTCTGTTATTACCCCAGTAAGTCAAGCCTTTGATCATTGTGAAGTGTCAGTTTTAATCTACAGTAATGCTTTTCACCTTCAAGCATTCTTTAAATCAGTGGCCCCCAGCCTTTTTGGCACCAGGGACCAGTTTCATGGACCAAGCTTGGGGGAATCGTTTCAGGATGACTCAAGCACATTAAATTTATTGTGAGCTTCATTTCTGTTATTATTACATCAGCTCCACCTCAGATCATCAGGCATTAGATCCCAGAGGTTGGGGACCCCTGCTTTAAATGATACTAATATAGCTACATAAATTTTAGGTCAGGGCTTCCAGTGAAAATTCTTGTGCTTTTTTTGAATACTGAATAAATCATGTCCTTATCTTTTGGATTTCATTGCTTTGCTTGAGAAATTAGCTGTCAGTATAATTCCTAAAACTTTAAATAACGTATTTGTGCACTTTAACATTCTTTGACTTTCACCCTTTTGGAATCCTTATATATCCTGTCAATAACTACAAGGGCTACTTTTTACCCCCAAGAGATTCAAGTGACAGAATTTAAATAGGGTAAATCTATTTACCTAATATAATTACTAACGTAAGTTTAAAGCAATAGTAGTACCCCCTCATTTGTGATTTGACTTTCCATGGTTTCAGTTACCCAAGCATGTTCAGAAAATATTTAAATGAAAAATTCCAGAAATAAATCATAAGTCTTAAATTAGGCACTGTTCTGAGTAGCACATAAATCCAGCACTGTCCAGTTCTGTTTTTCTCAGGATTTCCCAACCATTGACATTGTCATGGATCAGTGATCCAGGATCACCTGAAGTGAATGATGCTCCCTCTGACTTTCCATCTCACTTCATCTCATCTTATCCTGAAGGTATTGTATCATCACATGTCATCACAAGAAGGGTAAGTTGAGTACAATAAGGTATTTTGAGAGAGAAATAGACTTCATTCACATAATTTTTATTACAGTACACTATAACTTCTCTATTTTATTAAGACCCCGATGCTGGAAAAGACTGAGGGTGGGAGGAGAAGGGGGTGACAGAGGGATGAGATGGTTGGATGACATAACTGACTCAAAGGACATGAGTCTGAGCAAACTACAGGAGATAGTGAAGGCAGGGAAGCATGGTCTGTTGCAGTCCATGGGGTTGCAAAGTCAGATACGACTGAGTGACCAACAAATCTTAATGTGCCTTATTCATACATTAAACTTTATCATAGGTATGTAGAGGAAAAAATATAGTGTATATATAGAACTTGGTACTATCTGTGGTTTCAGGAATCCAGTGGGCGTCTTGGAATATATTCCCTGCAAATAAGGAGGGACTATTATTGAACCATTCTACTACAATGATCTTTTTATTTTCATGTCTTTTGTCCACTGCATGTGTGTAAGATTTTAAAATTTTTCCTGAAGTTTAATTATGATACATCTAGCAATAAATATATTGCTTTAGTTTCTGACACCTTCTCAGATCTGGTAGTTCGTATCTTTCAGTTCAGTTCAGTTCAGTCTTTCGCTTTAGAAAACTGTCATTTACTCCAGTATTTCTTTGTCACTTCTGCTCTCATTGTGTCCTCTACTTTTTCTTAGTTTCTTGTCATTGTTTAATCTCTTGAGTTTTATTTTGAACACTTCCCTCTGACTTGCCCTCCAATTCTGTTAAATTATTTCTAATTTGCTATTAAACCCAGTCATTGCATTCTTAATTGGGATTACTATGTTAGTTCTAGTATTCTTTTCACCAAATCTGCTCTGTAATTTTGTGATTTCCTATTCCTTGGAAATGTTGGCCATCTGAGTTTTACTTCCTGAACATGGTAACCTAATAGTCCCAATATCTGGAGCCTCTGCATGTTTTATTCTGCTGACAGTTTTCCTGGTTCTCATGCATGATTGTCTCTTGTTTATCCTTGTGTGACGAGACTTTATTTTTTAAATTAAAAAAAATTGTATTGGAGTATAGTTAATTGACAATGCTGTGTTAGTTTTAGGTGGCCAGCAAAGTGAATCAGTTATATATATACATATGGCCACTGTTTTTTAGATTCTTTTCCTAGATAGGTCACTACAGATCATTGAGTAGGGTTCCCTGTGCTATACAGTAGGTCCTTGATAGATATGTTTTATATATAGTAGTGTGTATAGATCAGTTCCAATCTCCCAAGTTATGATTTCTCCCACTCCTTACCCACTGGTAAGCATAAGTTTGTTTTCTACTTCTGTGACTCTATTTGTTTTGTAAATAAGTTAATTGTACCCCCCCCTTTTTTTTTTAAGATTCCATATATAAGCAATATCATAGGATATTTGTCTTTTTCTGTCTGACTTACTTCAAGACTTTATTTTAAAAATGGGTTGTTTGTACAGGTTTACCATGATACTCTTCAGAAAGAATCTGCTGCAGTTACCTGAGAGCGCTAGCCATCTGGTATTGTCTTACCTTGGCACTATTGACATTTAAAGCTGGATAATTCTTTATTGTGAGAGCGTGTCCTGTGTTTTACAGGATGTTTAGTAGTATCTTAGCCTCTTCCCACTAGACACTATTATATTCCTTCACAGTTAAAATGTCTTCAGATTTTGCCAAATGCTCTCTGGTATTTAAACCACCGTCTTAACCCCAAACAAGAGAATTTTATCAGGTTTAAACATAGCTGTCCTTGATCTCTACTTTTGTCCCCCTAATTCAAGTATTATCCTACTTTTCCAGGTGTCCTCAGAGGAGACTAGATCCAAATTTGACATTGGGATGTATATGCACACACCCATTCCTGCTGCCTGGACAGCATGTATGTTTAGAATCCCAGTATCCACAGTTGCAGGTAAGTTCTACCAATACTGTGTGGTTCTCACATGGGCCATTCTGCTGATTGTAGAGGGTTTTTCTTTGCCATAACAGCATGCTTTATGCTATTGAGACATGTTTCTTGAAGAATATTTTAAGAATCAGTCTTCAGTTCTAAACTCAATGACTGAGTCTCAAAGACTGTTGACTGTACATGCCCATCCATTTTCACAAATGGAGTACTTCCTTTTTGGTATACTTGTGTGTCTTGAAGACCAGGGCTTAGAGGGTGCTTTCTATGGTAGCTGCTCAGAGAATCCTTAAACTCTCTGGGATTTAAAACTGGGAATCCTAAAAAGCACCTAGTCCAAATGGATGTAGAAAGTGAAGCACAGGAAGTCTGAGTAACTACACTGTCTTGTGATAACCAGAACTGAAGAAATGTGTCCCCTCTAGAGAAATGAGAAGGGCCAAAATGAATCTCATGTACTAACAAGGCTGGGGTTGAGGAGATGGGACAGTTCTACCCCACTGTAGAATTCAACAGGTGATGGTCCCAAGAGAAGTAAAGCTATCCTGATGTTTCTTATGAGAGAAGGAACATATTTCAGGAATTTCTGCATTATTAAATTTTATCCTTGATAAACTTAGGCAGCCAGATTTTTTAATGTCCATTTTTAGAGGAGGATCTGAGGTTTAGCATGCTATAACTTGCTTCAGGTCATCAGGTTAGTAGGTGGTAGAGCTGGGTTAGAGGCAAACCTTAAAGCCTTAAAGCCAATGATTTTTTGTTTTTTATGGTTTTCTGTTCTCTCTTAGGGTCATGACTTCTCATTCAAGGGCCTGTGGATTAAAATATGTATAAAAAGATGATCCAAGTTACCACTGAATCTTAGGTGGGGACCCAGTGAAAAGAGGGAGTCATATCAGAAAGGGTCTCTTTGTATATTTATTTGGCTGTGGCAGGTGGTATCTACTATCTTCATTGCAGCATGTGGGATCTAGTTCCCCAACCATGGATTGAACTCAGGCCCCCTGCATTGGGAGCGCTGAGTCTTCGCCACTGGACCATCAGTGAAGTCCCAGAAAAGGCCTCTGTGGTGGGACTGTAAGTAAGATGGCCGCTTGGAAAGCCTTGGTGGTGGGGGCAGTGTTGTCTTATCTGTCACACAAACCAGAAGTAGGATCTGAAAACAGGGTGCTCTGCCTTTTAGGTTAGCACTCTCTACTTCTTCTTCTTCTTCTTCTTTTTTTTTTTTGTGGCATCTTTGTCTGGTTTTGGAATTACTTCTTACACCACATTCTTTCATCTGTGGGACACATTCTCCTAAATTCAGTAATCCTCAAAGGAAGCTAAATCATTCTATTATTTGGAATTAGGCTGGAAGTCTTAGAAGATCAGGTAAGTAATGAATAATTTTGGTAACTCTGGATGTCTTCTAGAACCTGAGGTGTGAGTGAGGACATTTTCTTTCTACTACTGGTTCTGGCCAGCATTAGAAAACTGAGTACAATCATTTAGAGGTTCTTTCAGTAACAATAAAATACTCTGAACAGAAGGATTTAATTTCAACAGTAAATTTCTTCAAAATGGTTTAAGTGAGGTCCAACTGGGCCTCAATTTGACCTCAAATCAAGCAATGGGCATACCACAGTATTGGTAAAAGGCTCTGAGAAATTCTAGCACTATATGATCCAGTTTGTTTAAGCAGTCTTTTCTGTGACTAGGACACTTGTCAGATATTTTTCCAGACTGATTCACTGCAAGGTTACTCTAGGATAACTATTCAGATAGATGCTGCTTTTCATCTTACACTATTCCTCATATGGTTCTCACCAACTCTTACTCATTTCTGCCTTGGTTATACCCTACTATAGAATTAAGAAAATTCCAGAAGGTACCTGTTAGCAGTTCCTTGAAGGTTAGCTATACAGCTCCATTCCATTAGTTTCTATGGCTTTTATAGAAGTGCTGTTGGCCCCAATATTTTTGGGTTAGATACTTTACTTTTTTGTCAAGTTTGAAAGAGCTGCTGCTGCTCCCGCTGCTGCTAAGTCGCTTCAGTCGTGTCCGACTCTGTGCGACCCCGTAGGCGGCAGCCCACCAGGCTCCCCCGTCTCTGGGATTCTCCAGGCAGAAACACCAGAGTGGGTTGCCATTTCCTTCTCCAATGCATGAAAGTGAAACGTGAAGTTGCTCAGTCGTGTCTGACTACCAGGCTACCAGGCTCCTCCTTCCATGGGATTTTCCAGGCAAGACTACTGGAGTGGGATGCCATTGCCTTTTCCATTTGAAAGAGCAGTGATATATTATAATCTGTTTGTACATCTCCCTTTTTCCTGTATCAGCTAATTCTATGATTATAGAGACAGGGCAGTCATTGGCAGTGTTTCTCTGGAGTGTCTGAATTCTCCACTTAAAATTACATGGGAAGGTTAACTTCTCCAAAAGTTAGTTTTCTTTTCTGTAAAATGATAGGAAAGCAGTAGCTCTACCTCATAGTATTATCAGGCTCAAACAAAGCTGTTCATATAATACACTAAATACAGCACCTGCCTCAATTCAGAAATTAGTTCTCATTGTAGAATACACATAAAACTGACATGTTAGCCACTTGGAAATGTACAGTTCTGTGGCACTGAGTGCATTCATATAGTGCAACCACTGGTACCTTTCATTTTCATAATGTTTCCATCTTCCCGAACTAAAACCCTGTATTAAACAACTACTCCCAGTCTATTCCCTGACAACCATCATTCTATACTATCTCTATGAATTTGACTTCTATATGTATTTCATGTAAATGGAATCATATACTATTTATTTTTTTGTGACTGAAGAACACTTAGCATCTTGGGTTCAGCGTTCATCCACATGTTAAAATTTTCTTCTTTTTAATGGCTGAATAATATTCCATTGTGTTAATATGTACATACTATTATAATAGTCAAAGCTCTATTATAGCTATTGAAAAAGTGGTGTCACTTACTTGCTAAGACATAGCTTTGGTGAGGGTTAGCACCTCTACTACTATAATAAAAAACGCAGGCTTACACTTTTGGAGTAAATTACCAGACTCACCTTTGATTCCTTTTCTCTATCAGTGTTTACAAAGTCTCCCAGTTAGGATGTCCTCACTTTCTTCAGAGGTAAAGAATGCCTGGAGAGGGGGATCAAGATGGTGGAGCTCACCTCCCCAGCAGACTCCCAATACCTCAAAAACACATCTATATGTGGAACCATTCTCATGGAAAACTGGAAACCAGCAGAACTCCTATGCAACCAATGCTGCAAGAAAGATTTCCTCGTGACCAGGTAGGGCAGGGGGAAAAATAAACAGTGGGTTGGGACCTGGGCCCCTGAGAGGAGACTTAAGATCCCAGGGGCAGACCCTCACCCTGGGGTGCAAGTGGGTTAAGCCACAACTGGGTCTGTCTCACGTGAGGAAATAAGCCCCCTTGGCCACTAGGACAGTGCTGTGACAGACAAGGGCTGGAGAAGTCTAGACACCACTGGGACAGTGTGGACGTACTAGCTTACTAATAGACAAGCCAGTGAGAACACTGCACTGGTGTGTGCTGCCTCACCACACTTCCCAACCTGAGCTGGGTGATCACCCCAGCCTCACTTACTGCACACTCGCTTTAGTGATGTAGAGATGGCCAGGAGTGTGGTTCCAATGGGGCAGCAGTGGTGGGCATGGCTGGTACTTGCTCAGGCAGCCAAGCAGGTCCAATCCTGGAGGGCAGAGCAGCCCACCTGAACCCTTGCGACCAGCACACCACAGTCCCCACTCTCAGCAGGGCTTACACAGCCCAGACCCACTTCATGCCATAGCCTTGCACTGGATCTGGGGCAGAAAAGACTCGATCTAGGGATAGAGAGGAGGCTTGGGATGTGGTTCAGGTGGAGCAGCTGGTGTTGGCACTTGCTCAAACAGAGATCCAGAAGCAGCCGCGGCCTCTGATGACAGCACAACTGCAACACCCTGACCCTCACTCCCAGCCTAATGAATGCTCTGGCTCTGCCTACTGCATGGCACAATCCGAACACTAGATCTGGGCTGACCATTGAAGAGAAAGGATGCCACTGGGAGCTGATTCTAGCAGAGTCACAGACACTAACAAAGGGAGTGTATCAGACCTCGGTGGGCACATGAATCTTACTTCACCACTCGCCTCCTTTGGGGCAAAGGTCACAGTGCAGGGACAAGGAGAAACACACTTAAAGGGAACAGAGGCTGCTTGAGCCCAACCCTCAGGATGTCTCCTCTAGCAACTGGGGAACAGATTCCGCTCCTGACATGACAACAGCCATGGAGTAGAGAGGAAGTCCTGCTTTACGCCCTGTGTAGGCTTTAGCCCTCTTACACCAACCACACTCTCTCAAGGTGATAGTGGGAACTAACACCCCCTGAAGAAAGACATGGCTGGCATCCACAGTCAATCTAGCCCTCACACCAGAGATACTCGGCACACACAGTTTACCTAGGAATGGTCCCACATAAAAATCCAAAAGGAAAATCCCTGGAAAGTAATGAGACAGTCTTTGAGATGGTGAGTGACAAGGTTGGTTTGAAAAATGCTGATTGAATTTAATAAGATTATCAAAATAAACCTACATCATTTTAAAAAGGAACTAGAAATTATAAAGATGACCCAGTCAACAATAAATAATTCAATTTCTGAGATAAAAAGCAATCTAGAAGCAATGAATAGCTGACTAAATTACACAAAAGAACACCTGAGTGATGTATAAGATAAGACTGAAAAGTGGGAATTGCACAATCAGGACAGCAGACAAAGATAAAAGAACATATAAGATCTATGGGATAATATAAAATGTGCCAACCTATGCATAGTAGGAGTTCCAGAAGGAGAGAGAGAAGGGGATCAAAAATGAACACATGTAAACCCATGGCTGATTCATGTCAATGTATGGCAAAAACCACTACAATATTGTAAAGTAATTAGCCTCCAACTAATAAAAAAAAAAAATGAATTTGAATAAATTATGGCTAAAAACTTCCTAAACCCAAAGAAGGAAATGATATAGGAAGCACAGAGGGTTCCAAATGGACTCACACCAAGACATATCATAGTTAAAATAGCAAAAAGTAAGGTAGCAAGAGAGAAAGTCACTTACAAGGGAACCCCCATAAGGCTACCAGCTGATTTCTTTGCAAGCCAAAAGGGAGTGGCATGACATATTCAAAGTCCTGAAAGGAAAAAAAACCCACAACCTAGGATACTCTAACCAGCAAGATTATCATTTAGAATAGAAGGAGAGAGAATTTCTCAGACAAGCAAATACAAAGATTTCAGCAATACTAAGCCTACCCTAGAGAAAATGCTGAAAAGTCTTCTCTAAATGGAAAAGAGGCAAGAATCTATAGAAAAGGGAAAATCCCAGTAGAAAGGCAAAAATATAGTAAGATTGGCGATCACTTAAATAAGCCAGTGTGTAGATTTTTTAAAAATTGTAAATGACTAATAAACAGTAAAGGGATAAGCATGAAGATGTAAAATAGATCATCAAAAACACAACGTGTGTGTTTCAGTGCTATTCTGTCAGCATCTCACCCTCTCCCTCTCTGAGTCCTAAAGTCTGTTCTTTATGTCTGTGTCTCCTTTGCTGCCCTGCACGAAGGATCCTCATCTACATTACCATATGTAAAACAGTGTGACTCAGGGCACCCAAAGCCAGTGCTCTCTGACAATCTGGAGGGACAGGGTGGGGAGGGAGGAGGAAAGGGGGATTAGAATGGAAGGGACACGTGTATGCCTATGGCCAATTCATGTTGATATATAGCAAAAACCATCACAATATTGTAAAGTAATTATCCTTCAATTAAAATAAATTTTAAAAAACACAATGTAGATCTTTTAGAACGTGTTTGAACTTAAATGATTATCAACTTAAAGCAAGTAGATATAATTATGGGTCAACACATATCATATCAACCCTCAATGGGGAAAAAAAGAACAGAGAACTACAAAAAGAACTAGAAAACAATAAATTAAATGATGGTAAGTACACACCTACTGGGTTTCTCAGGGTTGCAGAGCTGGACATGACTGAAGCGACTTAGCACACACACGTGCACTATCATAATACCCAGGACATTTTTCATAGAACTAGAACAAATAATCCTAAAAGTTATATAGAACCACAAGAGAACTCAAACTGCCACAGAAATCCTGAGGATAAAAGAACAAAGCTGGAGTTTAATCCTCCTAGGCTTTATCCTACAAATCTGCAGTAATCAGAATAATATGGTATTGGCACAAAAACAGACACATGTGTCAGTGGAACAGAGTACCACAGAAATAAACCCATGCACCTATGGTCAATTAGTCTATGATAAAGGAGGCAAGACTATTTAATGGGGTAAAGACAAGTGTCTTCAACGAGTGGTGTTGGGAAAACTGAATGCCACATGTAAAACAATAAAATTAAAACATTTCCCTACACCATATACAAAAATAAACTCAAAATGGTTTAAAGACCTAAATGGAAGACCTGAAACCATAAAACTCCTGAAAGAGAACAGAGGCTAAGCCTCTTTGACATAAATTGTAGCAATATTTTCTCGGATCAGTCTCCCAAGGCAAAGGAAATAAAAGCAAAATAAACAAATATAACCTAATCAAAAGATTTTGCATGGCAAAGGAAGCCTTTGAAAAAGGAAAATACAACCTACAGAATGGGATAAAATGTTTGCAAATGATATGACTGACAAGAACTTAATACCCCAAATATACAGACAGCTCACAAATTGAATATTAAAAACAATTCCAATTAAAAAGTGGAGATAAGACTTGAATAGACATTTTTTCAAAAAAGACATACACATGATCAGTAGGTACATGAAAAAATGCTAGATATTGCTAATTACAAGAGAAATGCAAATTAACAGTGACATAACACCTCAAACTGGTCAGAATAGTTGTCATCAAAAAGTCTGCAAATGATGACATGATCCTCTACATAGAAAACCCTAAAGACTCTACCAGAAAATTACTAGAGCTAATCAATGAATATAGTAAAGTTGCAGGATATAAAATTAACACAGAGAAATCCCTTGCATTCCTATATACTAACAATGAAAAAACAGAAAGAGAAATTAAGGAAACAATACCATTCACCATTGCAATAAAAAGAATAAAATACTTAGGAGTATATCTACCTAAAGAAACAAAAGACCTATACATAGAAAACTATAAAACACTGATGAAAGAAATCAAAGAGGACACAAACAGATGGAGAAACATACCGTGTTCATGGATTGGAAGAATCAATATTGTCAAAATGGCTATTCTACCCAAAGCAATCTATAGATTCAATGCAATCCCTATCAAGCTACCAACGGTATTTTTCACAGAACTAGACCAAAGAATTTCACAATTTGTATGGAAATACAAAAAACCTCGAATAGCCAAAGTAATCTTGAGAAAGAAGAATGGAGCTGGAGGAATCAACCTGCCTGACTTCAGACTCTACTACAAAGCCACAGTCATCAAGACAGTATGGTACTGGCACAAAGACAGAAATATAGATCAATGGAACAGAATAGAAAGCCCAGAGATAAATCCACGAACCTATGGACACCTTATCTTTGACAAAGGAGGCAAGGATATACAATGGAAAAAAGACAACCTCTTTAACAAGTGGTGCTGGGAAAACTGGTCAACCACTTGTAAAAGAATGAAACTAGAACACTTTCTAACACCATACACAAAAATAAACTCAAAATGGATTAAAGATCTAAATGTAAGACCAGAAACTATAAAACTCCTAGAGGAGAACATAGGCAAAACCCTCTCCGACATAAATCACAGCAAGATCCTCTATGACCCACCTCCCAGAATATTGGAAATAAAAGCAAAACTAAACAAATGGGACCTAATGAAACTTAAAAGCTTTTGCACTACAAAGGAAACTATAAGTAAAGTGAAAAGACAGCCCTCAGATTGGGAGAAAATAATAGCAAATGAAGAAACAAAGGATTAATCTCAAAAATATACAAGCAACTCCTGCAGCTCAATTCCAGAAAAATAAATGACCCAATCAAAAAATGGGCCAAAGAACTAAACAGACATTTCTCCAAAGAAGACATACAGATGGCTAACAAACACATGAAAAGATGCTCAACATCACTCATTATTAGAGAAATGCAAATCAAAACCACAATGAGGTACCATTACACGCCAGTCAGGATGTCTGCTATCCAAAAGTCTACAAGCAATAAATTCTGGAGAGGGTGTGGAGAAAAGGGAACCCTCTTACACTGTTGGTGGGAATGCAAACTAGTACAGCCGCTATGGAGAACAGTGTGGAGATTTCTTAAAAAACTGGAAATAGAACTGCCATATGACCCAGCAATCCCACTTCTGGGCATACACACTGAGGAAACCAGATCTGAAAGAGACACGTGCACCTCAATGTTCATCGCAGCACTGTTTATAATAGCCAGGTCATGAAAGCAACCTAGATGCCCATCAGCAGATGAATGGATAAAGAAGCTGTGGTACATATACATCATGGAATATTACTCAGCCATTAAAAAGAATTCATTTGAACCAGTCCTAATGAGATGGATGAAGCTGGAGCCCCTTATACAGAGTGAAGTAAGCCAGAAAGATAAAGAACATTACAGCATACTAACACATATATATGGAATTTAGAAAGATGGTAACGATAACCCTATATGCAAAACAGAAAAAGAGACACAGAAATACAGAACAGACTTTTGAACTCTGTGGGAGAATGTGAGGGTGGGATATTTCAAAAGAACAGCATATATATTATCTATGGTGAAACAGATCACCAGCCCAGGTGGGATGCATGAGACAAGTGCTCGGGCCTGGTGCACTGGGAAGACCCAGAGGAATCGGGTGGAGAGGGAGGTGGGAGCGGGGATCGGGATGGGGAATACATGTAAATCCATGGCTGATTCATATCAGTGTATGACAAAACCCACTGAAATGTTGTGAAGTAATTAGCCTCCAACTAATAAAAAAAATTAAAAAAAAAAAAAAGTTGAACGAAAAAAAAAATAAAATAAAATTCCATTTGTCACAACCTGTCAAAAAAAAAAAAAAAACTGCAAATAACAAATGCTGGGGAGGATGTGGAGGAAAGGGAACCCTTGTACACTGTGGGTAAGAATGTAAATTGGTACAGCTACTATGGAAAACAATATGGAGGTTCCTTAAAAAACTAAAATAGAACTACCTTATGATCCATCTATTCTACTCCTGGGTATATATCTGGAAAAAATGAAAACTCTAATTTGAAATGATATATAATACATGCATTCCAATGTTCATTGCAGCACTATTTACAATAGCCAAGACATGGAAGCAACCCATCAACAGATGACTGGGTGCCATCAACAGATGACTGGGTTAAAAAAATATTTCACATAATGGAATATTATTCAGCCATAAAAAGAATGAAATAGTCCCATTTGCAGCAACATAGATGGACCTAGAGAATATTATGCTTAGTGAAGTAAGTCCAACAGAGAAAGACAAATATTGTATGATGTAACTTTATGTGAAATCTAAAAAAGAATACAAAATAAATGTATACACAAAACAGACTCACCGGCATAGAAAACAAACTTGTGGTTACAAAGAGGAGAAGGAAGGTGGGAGAGGGACAAATTAGGGTCATGGAATTGATAAATATAAACTCTTGTATATAAAATAGATAAGTGGTGGTCCAGTGGCTAAGAATCTGCCTTCCAATTTGGGGGCTGTGGATTTGATCCCTAATTGGCGAACGAAGGTCCCACACGCCATGGAGCAGCTAAGCCTGTGGGTCACAACTAAAGAGGGCAGGCACCGCAGCAAGAGATCCCACATGACACAACGAAGATCTGCAACTAAGGCCTCACACGGCCAAATAAATAAGTATTTTAAAAAATTTAAAATAGATAAGCAACAGGGATTTAAGGTATAGCACATTATCTACTAATCTACAGTGGAATATAATCTGCAAAAATACTGAATCACTATGTTGCACACCTGAAACTAACATGATATTGTAAATCAACTATACTTCAATAATAATGGGAAAGCATGCCTGCATTCAGAGGAACAAGACAGACATTTCTGTGCTGCGATATGCCGGCAGAGAGAAGATTTGGGGAAGACAAGTAGGGACAATTTTGAAAACAATCTAAAATTTAATTTTACAACAAAAATAGGAACAAAACCAAATGGAAAGAACAGGGCAAGTTACTGAGGTGAACTGCATTACCCAAACATGGTTGTACCAATACATTTCTCATCTTACAAGCTCTTCCTATAGTATTGACATTCCTCCATCAGGAGGTGAGTCCTTTTTGTCCATTCCATGGGAAGAACTTCATAAATGCCTCAATCAATAGAATACAATGAAAGTAACTCTAAAGCCTTGGTCAAAAAAAGTACTACATATTTCACCTTGGACACTCAAGCAGACCTGTAGAGACAGAGGCCCTGAGGCCCCCCAGCCTAGAGCCACCAACAGTCTGCCAGCCAAGTGAGTCAGCCACCTTGAAGGCTTACGTTCCAGCCATCCAGATGACTGCAAACCCAATGGATAGAGCACTAAAACAATGAGATTCCAAGTGAGAACGGTCCAGTTGAGTTCTTCTCAAACTAACAAGAACCAGGAAAAATAAGTGATTATGGTTTATTAACACTGAATTTGGGGGTATTTTGGTATGCAGCAGTTGATAACTATAAAGTTACCTTATCTTACCTTTCATCTTCACACAATGATGGGCATGAAGCAAACATTACCTGGAGAAGACTTAGAGGCATAAAGCAGGCATGGCTGGTGCAGGCCAACATTAAATCTTATTTCCATGAATACATCATATCCAGGTGAAAGTACACAGCTACACTCTAAAGGGGAATATTTAGTCTCAGGAATTTATGGCCTGTTGGACCATCGGCATACCTGGACTATTTAAAGAATAGGTAAAAATGCATACTTAAAAATTCAACAGGTACCATTATGCTCTGCAAGGGAGAGTAAATCTCAGTAAATCAAAGAGGCAGTTCTTCCTAAGGTGGAATATTTTTCCTAGGTCTTCATGATACAGAAGCCTCCACCCTCTACTAAGTGCTTTAATTCAGGGTACAGCTTTAATAATGGTTTCTCCAAACCCTTAGGAGCATTTGAACCCTACTTTCCAAACAACAGTTCTAGAACATTTCTCCATAATGGGGTTTTTTGAAGAAAAGAACTTAATGTGATGAATGAGTTGAGCAGTGGGAAGGGCTTTGGCCTTAGGGTCAAGAGATGTGGATTCTGGTCTTGATGTACTTACTAATGCTGAGTATAACTTTCAACAAGTCCCTTGAATTACAGTGGTTTTCAACTCTGTGAAATGGAGATTTTTATCCAGTGTCCGAAGATTTTTGCAGCTCTATGACTCTGATTTTAAAGCTCTCCTAGTGATAAAATGTCTCCCCAGATGATAACAATGTGTGTTCATTAAACCCATTAGGGCATATTTCAACAAACTTCTAGAACTCAAGAGTGCATGGCATTCAGGCATACTGAACAAATGAATCAGTTAAACATGCAATCACACAGATTGCTCTTCTATTTCACAGAGCAGTGTTTTGCTGAAAGTCTTTTAGTTTTTTCATAAATACCTGCATTTATCTTATCATCTGCCTGAAAAGAATTTGAATGTTGTGTTTAGTGTTAAAATACAATCATATTTCTGTTCTGTTTTCATACTCTACCAATTCATAACACAAAGTCGCCAATCCTTGTGGTTCTCTACCCCACATCCAACCTTGGGTAATTTATGTTCAAGTAGAATTGCTTTCAGGTCCGTACAACTGAGACCATGCTTGGCTGGTTTTGTCTGTTTGGTGTCAGCCTTGAATGCCTAGCCAGATTTCCCACTGTTGGTGTGGAGAACAGAGGAGAAAGAAGAAAATGCGAATGATGGACTTACCGAGATCCAGCTTTTGTAGTTCAGCAGTAATGCTGCCCTTAAGCAATAATGCAAGTTAGAAATGATTGGTATTCTCCACATTAGAGCACTGTTGGGATACTATCTTAAATGCCTCTTGGAAACAGATCTGCACTGCACACCAGACAGACATAAAACCAAAATTTATTAAAATACCCTTAGCATATTTACAATTGGAAGCCATGAATGCAGTTCTCTGCAAGTTCCAAAAAAATAGAATTCTATCTCTTAAAACAAATTAACAGAGGTATCAACAGTAGGATAAATATAATCTTTCAGAGATAGACGTCTTTGAATAGACAATCTACATTTTCTAACCAATATATATATTATGTACAAAAATACAATTGATGTGGGGACCAAGTGATGTCAAGAAGGAAAAATACACACACACACACACATATATATTCATTATGTACACATCAGTATTGATTCCTTCACCTTTTCTTTTTAAAAATAAATACTTCATTTGGTTTGCAAATAACATTTACAAGTTCAACTAGAGAGCATTTCTCAGTTTTGACAAAATTAAATATGCAAATTAGAAACACATATTTTTAAAAATTTAAAGGGAAAAGAAATACCTGAATCCAATTAGCTTATTACATTAAAAAAATATCCACGAGTATGTAATGTAAGCGTTCATGTCTTTAAAGTGCCTTCTCATTTCTCAAACTGTCTTCATTATTGCATAAAAATCCTTTAAGATTACATCTACAGATTGGTCTAATAATTAAACAGAGAAGTCAACTTTTTTCTAGGTCAAATGGTTGAATATTTAAGATACGCTTAAACTTTCTTTTTAAGTGCTTTCAAGAGGGTAACAGTTATTGCTGATCTGAAAATAACCACAAATTGTCAACATCCTGATCCAGCTTCATGAAGATGTCTGAATCATGAGTAGTAGTAAGAACTGAGGGGCAATAAAAAGCCTGTGATTCAAAATATTTGCACAGAATTCAGTCACTTTGTCCAGCAGCACAGAGATTCAACACTCGAGTCTTACGCCTCATAGCTGGTGACCTGGACTGATTTATACATTTATCAAAAGAATGGTCCTTCATTAGACAGTTTTAAAGTAAAACTCTCTGGGAAACTGAGAAGGACTGGAACCACCCCTCTCCTCAAGCTTCTTAAAATAAAGTAGAATAATAATAAAAAAAGAAATGTATTTTCCATCTCTTTTATGGATTTTTCCCTCTTTGCTTAAGTGATGAGGTGGTGCTGACATTAACAAGAAGCAGTCACAAGGCTGTGTCTCTCTTGGTGACAGCAGAGCTCCCTGTCCACAGGGCTGGGGGATGGAGCATGGGTGTGGGACGAAGGGGTGAGGGCTCAGGGGCACTTCAGGTGTCTGTGCGGGAAAGAGGGAGAGAAAGCTGGGTCCTGGAGAAACAGTAAAGGGAGGCAAATGTCACTGTGGGATGTGAAGGAAAGGGAGGCAAAGCAGAAGTACTGAAAGGAGAAAAATGAAATGAAGCTTGATGCCAAAATGAATTTTAAACAGGCAGAGAGGAAACAGGAAGGTTCATGGACAACTGATACCATGGAAATTAATCTGATATTCAATGGAGTTATTTCAGCAAGCACAGGCCAGTCCACTGGTATGTATCTGCTTTTCCAGCACACCATCAAGTGTGGACCAATACGAGATACCGGGCACTCCCACTGCCCTCATACATATGCCCTGAGCTTCTGTTGAAAGACTGCCCATGATACAACCATGGCAACAGTCACCAGCTCCCTAACAATGCATTATATCAGCAAAACATTACACCCTGACCTTGTTCAAATTTTCCTTTTCTACTGTCTATTTTTCTCCATCATCCCATTGCTTGCAATCTCATAAGGCAAAATGAAGACACATAACTGCAAGGATCAAATTAATTTTCGGAAACAGGATCGAGGGTGTTGCTAAGAAAATTAAACCCCAAAGGTCTTGAAATAATTTACATTTCTGTTAGGCCTGATTCTCATTAGGACACTGACTGACTTCATTCGGGTTCTGGGCATGCAGGCCACTACTGACTCTTCAGGCCAAAGCACGATCCCCTAAATCAAAGCCCAGGGGCACTCTGCTTCCCGTGCTAGTCGACGAAAAGGAAAAGACTATGATGAATCAACGACTTGTTTTCTCCAAAGAATCTTAACAATTATTCAATTTCTAATTTTAAAAATTTCTTTTGAGGAATATCTTCGATTGTTTCTTTAAAGAGAAGTCCCCTCTTCTTAATGCTTATGTTCTTCAAAGAATCTACATCCTACTAACAGTAGGGTCACATTATTTGTATCTTGAGAAATTAAAGAATTGTAAAATTAATATTTGGCATAGATTCAGCTCAAAATCCCATGTGTGCCACCCTGGGCTAAGAGAATGGTCACTAGACTTTCCCTCTTACCCATGGATTTATTTCTAAAGGAAATGGACGTCTTTAGAGGATTTTGCAGGGGGCAATCTGAGTGGGTTGACACTTCATGCCTTGGTGGTCAGATGTGAAGGAATAAGATTATAGACAGGAACAAGTTGCCAAGAACAAAGGGGGAAAAATGAGCTACTTATAGTTCGCTGAAATCTATCTAAGATGTATAGATTATAAAGCTCTTAATCTCTTTGGGGGAGAACAGTATAATCTTTGTATGCTATGTATACAATTTTATATACTTCATGGAAACCTGGAATTCAAAAATCCATCCCAAGAGATCCCAGAAAGTTGTGCATTCCTAAATACACCTATCAACCATGTCATGGGGCAGTGGAGGATAACTTCCTTTATACTCAGTGGTCCATGGGACTAGCCTTTCCTTCTGGAAAACTGACCCATATGAATAAACAAAAATACATTTGTTTCATGAGACAAGAGTGGAAGCAAGTCTGAGAAGAGAAAAGGGAAGGAAAGCATGTATAATTTTGCCAAAGATGTTGACAGACCTCTGGGAATGCATGCCTGAATACATTAGATTTTTTTACTTGATATACTAAGTATAACACACTGCCAGCTCACACTATATATGGGGAGAAGTACTCATTCTCTTTTAAGACATTCTTACAGCTTCAAAGACAGAAGAACCCCTTGGTGTCTGCACGGGTAGAATTTAGGCAAACACTCAGCCTACAAAACAGCTTAAGGGTGGTAGAAGGTTGTTTATTCCATGGAGAAGAAGGCCAAGTTGCTGTGGGAAATTGGGCTTATTTGCATTTTTCTCACCCAGTGCTACTGAATTTCACACAAAGCATTAAAAAAAAAAAAAAAAAGAAAAAAACCAGCCCACAGAAGTCTATGAATAAGCTTTCAGAAAAGGAGATACAATGGAGATTCTTAGTATATTTAATATTAAAAAATAGAAAGTTATATGAGATGGAATGTAGAATAAATTAATGGCTTTAGCCACCACTCTATATAAAAACTTGAGATTAAACCAGTCTTCCCCAGATTATAGCGTGAAGAAGATATTCATGAACAAGTGTTCCAGAGACATAATACGCAAGAATGAGTTTGAGCTCTGACTACAGTGAACCATCATATCAGAGAAGGGAGGACAAGAAGAAAAAGGTGCTCTGTGTTACTGTTTATCACCAGGATGACTGAGAGAGGAGCTGGGGCTGGAGAGGAAATGAATCCAGAAGCACCATTGAGGACAGTCTGACCTACCAGATGAGGCTTGACTTGCCCCGCTAACCTCTTCATTGGTAGAAACCTCATGGGCACCTTAGGAGACAGAGACATCTTGCTGACGTTTTTCTATCTTCACATTTCCAAGTCAGCTGTCAACTACAAAAATTTCCCAAATGCTAAGTTTATATCAGAGTGTTGATTAAGGGTCTTGGAAGAAATAAAACTACTGAACTGGATTCCAGTCTGACATGTTAATACTCTGGAATTCACTACTTCCCAGCAAAGCACTGATCTGGGAGGGTCTGGTAGATTGCCCGCTCCCTGGGAGGGGAAATGAAGAACTGTGAAACTAAATTTCAGTGCCTCTAACAAGGTGTCAACAACTGACGGGTTTGCAGAAATGACACAAAATGAGCCTCCGAGTCACATACAGCGATGTAAGTGAGCCCAGTGATGCCTGGATTCAATCACTAATGGAGTTATAAATACAATTATGTGAGTCTCAGGGAGCCAGACCCGCTGAGGCCTGTGCCAAAAGGTGCCTTTAAGTGACTTCTGCACCAATAACAGACAAGGTTCCATCCAGCCAGACTATTTCTCTCCATAGCTGGAAAATGGAAATATGATCAACCGAGTTATTTACATTTTGGAAAAGTTAAAAACTAGCCATTCATTTCAAATACTGTAGACTTGTCTGCACAGACTTGTTTCTCTTGTAGATTTCTTTATGACAACAAAGTAGCTGACATGAATGAAAGTTCATTTCTTTATTCAGTCCACTCTCTTTAGCTGTGTTTCTACGGTAAAAACCTGATAAATGAAGTGTGGTATTTATGGTTTTCTGGATGGTCCATCCATTTATGAACTGCTCTTACAAGAGAATCAGAGAAAGGAAATTTTAATTGTCTAACACTTCTTTCTCTACATACCACTTCTCTCTGTATGTGATTTTTCCAAAAATTAATTGTTCAGAGCAATACTTCACTCTCTTAAATCCACTCTGAAAATTGCCTGGTTTAGGCTGAAGTCTCAAGTGGGCAGTTAAGAGCTTTTGCTTTGTCCACACTCATCAGCCCTCACAGCTGTTCAAACTCTTACATGCTTAGGACCTCTACAATACTGGGTTTCACAATATGTCCTTCTTTTGTGATTCAGGAACTAATTACTTTGTTGACTTCCAAATCTCTGATGCTTCTTTTCCCCTTCTACCTTTTGGTCTTTTTGTTTTAAAATGATGAGAACGGGCAAGATCAAAGAAAAATGAAGCTCAAATCTAGTGGAGAGTCCTTGTTAGCAATTTTTAGACTATTTACACTAATTATAGAATGGGATATTTGATATTTGCATCAGTTATTTTGAGGGGGAAAGCTATGTTTTATTGACTTCTTCCTTCCTCTTCACACAGAAAACCCCAAATTGGTTTTATTTTTGTTTGGCAAGGGTGGCAGTACTACAAAACAGACCAATTTAGAATATCAGGGAATGAAGTTCCCATGTCAATGTTACCGTCTGGTTACTGGGAAAGAGCCCACCGGTCTGCACTTTAATTCCCTTTCATATTCTGGCTGACTAGGTGCTGTCTCTGTGTGCAACGATCTATGTCTGTGACACCAGGCAAGAATGAAATGGAAATAAAACATCATGTCCAACAAAGACGTAAAATTAAAATTTCCCCATGCAGGTGGTATAATCTAGAGAGAGAGATGTGCAATCCCAGTCCAACAAGCAAATCTTTATCAAAAATACACTTACATATCTTTTGATACATCTGATCACAGTCTTGGAAGGACTGTACCAATGACTCCTTCACCTTGCTGAATACTACCAAAGAGTTTTATTCCTTCCTTTAATCTTCACCAACAGCATATGAGCTTTTAGGGAAATGCCTTTCCTTGTGGTATTTATGAGAAAAGGAGGTGCATCAGAGCAGCTGAGCAGGTGTGTAGCTTCTACCATTCTCACCGGGACGAAAAGAGGACTGGAGACCGGAGTCAAACCTGGCATTCAGTTTCTCATCATGTTGCCCACTGTTTTGGCTAAAACATTTGAAGATGGAAGAGCATGACTGGATCTCTTTACTCTACTTCTCAGATTTCAGACTTTTTTCTTCATAGTTCCTAGGTAGTTGCAATGAATGTTTAAAGAGATTTCATAGACATCAACTCAAGGATTCAAAAGGTAACTTCTGAGCAGCAGGTCTATCACCTTTGATTCCTGGGCCTTGACCATCACATCATTCATTTCTTCTTGGCTACCTTTTCCCTTTTTTTTTTTTTTTTTAACCATGCCTCTGCCCATAAACTGCCTCTTCTTGGGTTAAAAAGTCATAGAGCACACCCCCTCCTCACTTGATCCTCAATACTTCATAGGCCTGTTTTTTACCTAACATGTTTATATAATGCTTTTACGTCATATATGATATACTTGTGTGCTCGATGATTATGCAGGTTATGCAAGAATCTGAACTGCTATCCACTATGCCCTCAGCTTTAATGAATCTTAACTAGGCAGAGATGATGTTGTTATAAGTTAAGGTATTTCTCTGAATCAGACTAGTAAGTCAAATATGTCTGGTTAGACGCAGAGTAGAAATACTGGCCACTGTCCCTCTTGTGCAGGCAGGGCTGTGCTAAGAACAGCCAGACATGCCCAAGCTGCTAAGTGTACCCCAACTACTTACTCCTGGGTAGTTAACACAATCTCAGCTGCATTTTGGATGGGTCATTCTCTCAGGGCCTCCAGGTTGTTTTAGATGGTCCACCTTAGACAAAGTCTTGTGAACTTTTACCAAGCATCGGGTCAAGTTACAAATGAGGGCACCGTAACACTGAAGGACTTGTATGGACTTGGGAGGGGTGTCCAGATACCTAATGCAGGATGCAAATTGGGTGAGACTCATGGGAGTCCTGCCATGGTGTCTTCACACACTAATTGGTATATTGCACTCACTAGGTTTTCCCAACAGAGGTAGGCAAACTTTGCTCTTTAGAAAAGGCTTTATTTTACTGCCAATTTCTGGTCTGTCCACTAGAATGAAATCCAACTTGAGCATGGGTAAAACAGGCGCTTTTTCTTTTGTCTGATAATACTAGAAGGACTGGGGTAGCTGTAAGCAAGATTTGTTTCAAGTTGAGGAATTTCTTAGGTCCTCACCATTAAGTGAAAATGAAGAGAAAAACAATCGAAGAAAGCAGTATGAAAGGCTTGCTCACAAGCAACTGCTATTAGTCATGTAAGTTCTCACCAGCTCTTCTGTTTTGCTTGTCTCATTCTTTTATTTTTGGGGGAAAAAAACAAACCATGTTATTATATCACCCCCCCCCCCCTTTTTTTTTGAATTATTAGAAAGAGTGGCTAGCACCTGCGGGAATATGGCTTTGTGACTAGATTTGATCCTGACTGCATTCCTGGGCATTGTATTAGGATATGGTGCTGCTTTAATTGGCTGTATCTATTATGGGGTCCCCGTGGGGGCTGATAACTAGCAGGCAGGTCCTGGGTAGACACTCAGGTACCTGGCAAGTTGAGAGATTCTGGCAAGATGCTGGGGCAAGGGGCAGCTCACACATGACCAGCAGATGGGGAAGGGTTTTAAGGTTTCTGCTCTTCTCTAGATGGTCTTCCATCAGTTGGGAGGAGAAAGCTTGGACCTCTCTCCTTTCAAGACTGAAACCTGATAGGCTTTGATCCTTACTTCAGTTCACCCCAAGTCTCACTTATCCTCTCACAGCATAGGAGAGTGGTTTAAGGTAAAAATGTCAGGAGAGAGGTCCAAGGTGGTTTTCCTGTGACTCTAGAGGCAGTAATCACACAGGCTTCCAGGGTCAGAAAAAACTGCCTATTGAACTCAAAATTCAATATCAGTGTAATCACCTTCTTCCCATTTTGATGTAAAGAACTTTTTTTTCTACTCTCTCTTTTTGGGACATTAACCCCCACTCCCCTGCTTCAACCATAGGTCACATGTCTGTCAGTCAAGGTCATGATAAACAGCTGCAAGTAGCATTTTCTCTCTTGTCTAGACACTGCCTCCTGGGGTGCGTGGGAGAGGCCCAGCCATATTCAGTCCCAGAACCTGGTGTATTGCTAAGCTGCAGGTCAACATGGTGGATCCACTCATAGATGATTTGAGGAGTGAAATGTACTCTGACTGACACTGGGTCACTCATCAAAGCAGATGCTTTGACCCCAAGTCTGTTGCTGCTCAGTTATCATAGTTTTTTTTTTTTTTTTTTTCCTTAAAAGAAAGGGTAGAGAATTCCTAGTGGCCTAGGAAACCTCAATGAACTGATATGAAAACAGAAGAATGGGTCTTGCCAAATGGCTGATGCCAACGACCTGTATTATAATTTGTTCTCCAGAAAGAAGTTTATGACTATTTAACCCCCTTCTCCATCCATGTATAAATCCATTTTCTGTTCTTTCTAGCACATGAAAAACAATGAAAAAATAACCATTTCTTGAGTGTGGGGCATATAGTCTTGGGCCTCTTAAAATAATTCTGGTAAGTCTCAACATTTTTGGCAAGAAGGGTGCTTCAGGATCTTGCTGCAATAGAATCAAAATTAAGATCAATAATCAAACCAGCAGGCTTGATTATTGTAAGGATCAAGGCTTGAACTTGCTCAAGGCAGCTGTCACAAAAAATCCATCTCTTCTTCTGTCACAAGTTTACATATATCATGCCTGGGTTAGAAAGCTTGAGGTCTCTGATTTAAAAAAAAAAAAAAGAAGAAGAAGAAGAAAAAAAAAAACTCGAAAATCTTGGTAATTCTCTGGTCTTGTAGCAGAGCAAACTTTGGACCTTTGGAAGAAACAGTTCTCAAATATTTCTTCAGCAGCATTTCATTGTTGCTATGGCTTAACAAGGGGCTTCTTCAAGAAGGCACAGGGTGCTCAGAAAGAGATGAGCAAAATAAACATGAGTGACATATCTTTTGAAGACTTCTTGTAGCATTGGTGTTACAGAGGATCATGCGGGTACTATGCCTCACCATCATTGCTTTCCCACATCTCTGTGTTAGTTGGTGCTCACACTGGCTTCCTTCTGACGCAGTCTTTCCTTCTGTTATTTGAGACAAAAACTGAGTTAATTATTATTCCTTTTTCTAAATTTTCACCTTTCTCAAATTTTGATATGTTTCTCGAATGTTGATCTACGATGCTGAATAGAGTTGTACCAAATGCCCTAGAAATGAGAGGACAGAGGCCTGGGGAAGGAGCAGTGGATAATGAAGGAAGAAGACAAAAATCTGAGTTGAGCCCACTGCCACCAAAAATATAGACATACCATATAAAGATGAGTGTACCGAATACGCCACCAAATGGGCACAGAATGTTTCCATTCAGGTAGGAGCTCTGTAAGCCAACCATGGCTGTCCCTGATGAAGTCGTACGGCCCTGACTTCCCCGTTTCTCACTCAACATGCGCTGAGCTGCTGATGCGGTTGTTAGGAGGACGTCATTGTTGGTTAACAGAAATCATCTCACCTTTACCCCCACTTGGGTGGTCAAAGGATTTAAAGCAACTGGCAAAAGTACTAGTGAAGAATAAGGAAGCAAAGTAACTTCACAACTAGCAAAATACAACTAGTAAGTGGCTAAGCTGGGACTTGAACCTCTATGCCTTGGGTTCCTAACCATTCAGCTATTCCAACTGTATCGTGGAGATTCCTTGTGATCAGTATTGCCAGTGGGACTGTGGAGGACAGCTTCCCTTCATGGCTAGGAAGACACACTAGTCTGCTAGTTTCTATCCTAGGGAGAGCAGTCAGGGGACCAGTCAGCAGTCTGGTTCTGGTTTTTGCTATCCGTCTGAGAAGTGATCTTAGGTAGGCTGTATCTTTCTGCATCTCAGTTTTACCAACTATCAAAAGAGGCTACTCCCTGCCCCTTTCTTTAACAAGGATAAGGAATTGGTGAGGGTAAAATGCTTCAACAAGTTCAGGAGAAGGGTACTTTGAGATGAAGGGGATCCCGGCGTGAGGTGCGATGGAGAAGGGTGTGAAATGGCAAGTGACTACACTTGGTTTATCGGGAAAGGACCGTGTTTGAATTTGCTGGCAGAGCACAAAGCCGGGTTTCGCGCCTTACTCTGTCCTCTCCTGTGTCCTTTCTTACCACGTGGAATCCTGGGATGGGAACTGAGAATACGTATACTACTCATCCCTCTGAGTTTTATCCCTAAGATTTAGGCCCACTCCTGGGTGCACCTCAGTTATAATGAAAAGTCTTGAGGTTCTGATGAAAAATGCATCTCACCAGACTAGCCGTGGGGTTGATTTTCTTTGTCTCCACTTTCTTCTCTGCTGTTAACTTGCTGACTGATTCCTGAGCCATTTTCAATCTGAAATCAAAACAGGGAGTGGGAAGGAGAGAGGAGGAAAAGAAAAGAAGAGAAAAAAAGGAAAGAAAAAAGAGGTCAGGTTAAACAGAAATCCAAATGCTGTTGAATTAATCAGTTAGCAGTCTGAAATATAAGGGGTGGCTTTTCAGTGCTTTTCATTAAATTCAGACTCTGTGAGGGTATCTCCGCTGGGGTATCAAAACTGATCTTCCTCCACTGACCGAGCAGCTCACTGAGATCTGCCTGGGAAATCTGTGCTTTAGTGACCAAGGTAAGAGTTTCTGATCTATGGAATACTGGATGGACTCCCTGCACTCTAAGGGCACACCCCAAGGCTATCTGGGCTTGTGAGCCACTCAGCAGACAGGATAAACACAATCTGAAAAACCAAAATTTTGGAGAAACATACAAAACTGCAAATATTAAAATCCACCAGAGAGTTCCCTGGCTGTCCAGTGGTTAGGACCTGGTGCTTTCACTGTCAGGGCCTCTGGTTCAATCCCTGGCTGGAGAACTAAGATCCTGCAAGCCTTGCAGCACAGAAAAAAACAATAAAAAATCCACCAGTTCACATCAAGAAAGTCAAAAGACAACCTACAGAATGGGGAAAATATTTGTAAATCATGTATCTGATAAAGGACTTACATTCAGATTACATGGATAGCTTACAAACTCAAATAAAAAGACAAATCACCCAACTTAAAAAATAGGCAAAATACTTGACTAGACATTTCTCCAAAGACAGACAGATGGCTCATAAGCACATGAAAAGATGCTCAACATCATCACTCAGAGAAATACAAAGCAAAACCACAAGGAGATACCACTCCTAGCCCCTAGGGGTGGATAGAATTAAAAAGAAAGACAATAACAAGCGTTGGAGATGAGGATGTGAAGAAATCAGAATCCTTATGCCCTGCTGATGGAGCTAGAGAATGGTACAGTCACATTGGAAAACAGTTTGGCAGCTTTTCAAAACGTTAAACATAGTTAGCATATGACCCAGCAATTCTACTACTTGGCATATAAATATATGTATATCCAAGTAAATGAAAATATTTGTCTATAAAAAATATATGTATGAATTTTTAGAGCAGCATTATTTAAAATTATTTAAAACAGCCAAAGTAGAAACAGTCCAAATTTGCATCAGCTGATAAATGAATAAACAAATGGTGGTATATTAACACAACAGAATATTTTAAGGAATGAAGTCCTGGACCATATTAAGGAATGAACTGCTGAATGAAAGCTACATCATGGGTGAACCTAAAAAAATCCATTTCATTAAAATAAATGAAAGAAGCCAGCTACAAAAACCCACATACTATATGATTCCATTTATATGCAATGTCCAGAGTAGGCAAATAAAAGAAACATAGAGTAGCAATGCCAGGGGCTGGGGGCAGTGGAGAAGTGGGAGTGACTGCTAATGAATAAGGCGTTTCTCCTAAAACTAGGGATCAGTGATGATTGCAGATCCTTGTGAATATATGGAAAACCATTGAATTGAACACTTTCAAAGGGATAAATTTTACAGCATGTGAATCATATCTCAATAAAGTTGTTATAAAAAACCCAATTCCACAACATGACATTATTTTTTACTCAGTTTATCAATTCAACAAGGCAGTATTTTTCAACCATCAGATTGGAAAATCTAACAGTCAGAGAATGTCAACTGACATTGAGGACAATAATGGGTGACAAGGACCCAAAACATGTATGAGGGTGTGTAAATGTGTACAGCCAGCTTTGGCAGCATCAAGTGAAACTGAACACATACATACCCTATGAGCTATCAATTCCTCTTCTTGGGAGATACCCAAAAGAAAATGTTATCATTAGACACAGGGCCTTCATTGTTGCAATATATGCAATAATGAAAAATTGAAAACAACCTAATAATCAGGTTCAAGAGGATACAGGATAGATGATAAGAGCAAACAGTAACAGCTGACATTTACAGGGTGCGTACTCTATGCTAGGTACTCTTCTACCCGCTTTATTCGAATTAAGCCATTTAATTCTCCCAACAACCCTGTGAGGTAGAAACTTTCACTGTTTGCATTTTATAGGTCTTAAGCACCATGCTGTCGTCGTGCATGTGCTCGGTCGTGTCCAACTCTTTGTGACCCCACGGACTGTAGCCCATCAGGATCCTCTGGCCATGGAATTCTACAGGCACGAATACTGGAGTGAGTTGCCACTGCCTATTCCAGGGGATCTTCCCAACCCAGGGACTGAACTGGAGTCTCTGCATCTCCTGCACTGGCAGGCAGATTCTTTACCACTGAGCCATCTGGAAAGCCCAAGCACAGTGCAGTGATGCTTATATATTATATTCATTTAACAGAATATGGTAAAACTGTGAAAATGAATAAACTAAATCTGTGAATGAAAATTGTGGATGTCAGAAACATGATATTGAAAGAGTGACAAATTCTGCAGGGTGACAGAGTGAAGAGGCCATCTAGCCTGGTGGTGAAGTGCTCAGCTCCAGAGCCTGACTGCGGGATTAATTCTCAGCCCCAGTACTTATCAGCTGTGTGACCCTGGGCAAGTGACCTCTCTGTGCACCTAGAAAAGGAGATAACAACAGTGTGGGCTATGCTGGGTCACTGAAAGGACTGAGAAAGTGCTGCTCCAGGCAGAGTGTAATCATTCAACATATGTTCACTACTATTGTTACTGTGTGTGTGTTATGCCAACTTGTGTATATGCTGGGGAGTAGTGCCCACGAAAGACTGATCACAGATGCCTGCACCTGTATGTAAACCTCTATTTATACTTATATGCAGACTGGAAAGAGACTAATTTCATGATAGAGGTTATCGCTAGAAAGATGGAAGAAATGACTTTGGGCGGTAGTATGTCTAAAGGAGAAGAGGGTGGCAGAGGATGAGATGGTTGGATGGCATCACTGCCTCAATGGACATAAGTTTGAGGAAACTTCTAGAGAGACTGAAGGACAGGGAAGCCTGGCCTGCTGCAGTCCATGGGGTTGCAAAGAGTCAGACACAACTTAGCGACTGAACAACAACAACAAATGTCAAATAAATTTCATTTTTATCCACAATATTTCATTTACAATGATAAAATCTTAAAAGAATATGTGGCAAAATGTTAACAATTTTAGGTGGTGGGAATATGGGTGTGTTGTGTTACCTTTAACATGTTTACTTAAAAATTTCTTCAAAAATGTTTTATGTTTTTGAATGTCTTTGTTTTAAAAATATCTTCAAATCAAAGACATAAAAACATGAACATGCTTTTTTTCAGGGCCTCAAATCTGAATCTTTTACTCATTACTAATCCCATACTTGCTTAATACTGAACAAGTGGCTGAGCACCTTAGCTCGTTACTTCATTTTGCACAATTTGTTTGAAATACACACTTCATAATCCAATCTCCCTGCCCACATGCACAAGTTAGTTCAATGAATTCAACATGCTGACTTGTGCATCAGAAAAGAAAAATGAGACAAAGATGAGCAATGATTTATGTAACCCAAGAAATGCATATGCAGAGCTGCCGTGAGAACAAGCTCTGGCATAGGTCTGACATATATACCACACTGCCTACTAAACTTTTCTGCTTGTAGCAATAACTGTCACCATACCCACATAAGAAAAGAATGCACTAGAAGGATCAAATCCTGTTCAGACTGCATTGGAGACCAATCAGTAAGGGATCTGCAAACAAGATGAGGCCATGGTTTGTAGCATCTTCTTTCCTTGGTTTTCTCCAGCAAGATTTGTTTTCAACAAGAGCACCTATTGTTCATCCTTTAAACCCAAATCCAATGGAATCGCTTGGAATTACTATTCCTCCTGCAGCTCCCTAACTTTTAGGAAATTTGAGGGTTATCTTTTGCTTAAGTAGTTCCTTTTCACCTTAGAATTCTGATCTCTTCTTCCAGAATCGGTCTTCTACCATGATCCAGGCTCAGCATTGCCTCCCCCGATTCCCATACTTCTTAGTAGTTCTGCAATCACTTTCCATGTTCTCTCAGTATCCGGGGGGGATGGTGATTGGAAAAGGGGAGTTAAGTAAACCAGGAGATAACCTAAGGTCCTGTCCCCACTGCTAACCATTTCCTATTGCTCTGTGACTGTTCTGTAGACTGAGGCTCTCGTGCATACCCCACGTTTCCGAGGACAATTTCGAGCTCGGTGATTCTATCTTGCTATTCTCTAAAGATTCTCATTCTCATTATGATGTCTCCCTTTCAGAGGGCACTCTAAAAAATCAGAAAGGACTGAGAAGAATCAAACCTTGGTACAAAGTAGATTCAGGATCAGTGAGGCTTGATTTTAACTCCAACTCTGCCAGTTGTTAGACAACTTGGAGTGAGTTAATCAACTTTAAGTTTCTATATATATACATATGTATCATATATGTATGTGTGTGTGTGTGTGTGTGTGTGTGTCTATGTTAGCTGCTCAGTCATGTCCGACTCCTCAACCCCATGGACTGTAGCCCACTGGGCTCCTCTGTCCATGGAATTCTCCAGGCAAGAATACTGGAGTGCATAGCCATTCCCTTCTCCAGGGGATCTTCCTGACTCAGGGATCAAACCTGGGTATTGTGCATTGAAGGCAGATTCTTTACAGCCTTAGCCACACAGGGAAGCCCCCAAACAAACAAAAAACTACAATCATATATACATAACATTAATTACATGGTGTTTCTGTGAGGATTAAATTAATTAACATATCTAGATCAAACTGCCAACATCCGTTGGATCATAGAAAAAACAAGGGAATTCCAGAAAAACTTCTGCTTCACTGACTATGCTAAAGCCTTTGACTGTGTGGATCACAACAAACTGTGGAAAATTCTTAAAGAGATGGGAATACCAAACCACTTTACCTGCCTCGTGAGAAACCTGTGTGCAGGACAAGAATTAACAGTTAGAACTGGACATGGAACAATGGACTGTTTCAAAGTCATGAAAGGAGTACGCCAAGGCTATATATCATCACCCTGCTTATTTAACTTATATGTACAGTACATCATGCAAAATACCCAGCTGGATGAAGCACAAGCTGGAATCAAGATTTCCAGGAGAAATATCAATAACCTCAGATATGCAGATGACACCACCCTTATGGCAGAAAGTGAAGAGTAACAAAAGAGCCTCTTGATGAAGGTGAAAGAGGAGAATGAAAAATTGGCTTAAAACTCAACATTTAAAATGCTAAGATCATGACATCCAGTCCTATCACTTCATGGAAAATAGATGGGGAAAAAAAATGGAAACAGCGATAGACTTTATTTTTTGGCACTCCAAAATCACTGCAGGCAGTGACTGCAGCCATGAAATTAAAAGACGCTTGCTCCGTGGAAGACAAGCTATGAAAAACCTAGATAGTGTATTAAAAAGCAGAGACATCGCTTTGCTTACAAAGGTCCATATAGTCAAAGCTACGGTTTTTCCAATAGTCATGTATGGATGAGGGCTGGGCCATAAAGAAGGCTGAGTGCCAAAGAATTGTTGCTTCTGAACTGTGGTGTTAACTGAGAAGACTCTTGAGAGTCCTTTGGATTGCAAGGAGATTCAATCAGTTAATCCTAAAGGAAATCAGTCCTGAATATTCATTGGAAGGACTGATGCTGAAGCTGAAGCATCTTGATGCCACTTGATGCAAAGAGCCGACTCACTGGAAAAGACCCTGATGCTAGGAAAGACCGAGGGCAGGAGGAGAAGGGGGCAACAGAGGATGAGATGGTTGGATGGCATCACTGACTCAATGGACATGAATTTGAGTAAACTCTGGGAGTTGGTGATGGACGGGGAGGTCTGGCGTGATGCAGTCCATGGGACTGCAAAGAGTCGGACATGACTGAGCCACTGAAGTGAACTGAACACCTAATAAAGGATAACCATTAAGGAATCTTCCCTCACAGAGATAAAGGAACTCCTGAAGAATGCATGACAATAGTTTCTGACTATAAATAGTATTAATGGAGCTGCTAGTTAAATATTATCTTGCAATAATATTACTTACATGTGTTCTGAAAGCAAACCAAATCAACTAACGCTATTATCCAGAGATTCAGCAAACCAAGGAACTCAATTCAACTTTTTCTGATCTGAACACAGATTTTAAAAGTCATAATGAGAAGCTATACTTTGATGCAGGCATGACATACATTTCTCAACCAAATAAATCAGTTCAGTTCAGTCGCTCAGTTGTGTCTGACTTTTTGTGACCCCATGAACTGCAGCATGCCAGGCTTCCCTGTCCATCACCAACTCCCAGAGCTTACTCAAACTCAACTCCATCCAGTCAGTGATGCCATCCAACCATCTCACCCTCTGTTGTTCCCTTCTCCTCCCACCTTCAATCTTTCCCAGCATCAGGGTCTTTTCCAATGAGTCAGCTCTTTGCATCAGGTGGTCAAAGGACTCGAGTTTCAGCTTCACCATCAGTCCTTTCAATGAATATTCAGTGTTGATCTCCTTTAGGATGGACTGGTTTGATCTCCTTGCAGTCGAAGGGACTCTTCAAGAGTCTTCTCCAACACCACAGTTCAAAAGCACCAATTCTTTTGTGCTCTGCTTTCTTTATAATCCCACTCTCACATCCATACATGATTATTGGAAAAATCATAGCTTTGACTAGACAGACCTTTGTTGGCAATGTCTCTTGCTTTTTAATATGCTGTCTTGGTTGGTCATAACTAATCTTCCAAGGAGCAAGGGTCTTTTAATTTCATGGCTGCAGTCACCATCTGCAGTGATTTTAGAACCCAAGAAAATAAAGTCTGTTACTGTTTCCTTTGTTTCCCCATCTATTAGCCATGAAGTGATGGGACTAGAAGCCATGATCCTAGTTTTCTGAATGTTGAGTTTTAAGCCAACTTTTTCACTCTCCTCTTTCACTTTCATCAAGAGGCTCTTTAGTTCCTCTTTGCTTTCTGCCATAAGGGTAGTGTCATTTGACTATCTGAAGTTACTCTTATTTCTCATGGCAATCTTGGTTCCAGCTTGGGCTTCATTCAGCCTGGCATTTCGCATGATGCACTCTGCATGTAAGTTAAATAAGCAGGGTGACAGATGCACTCCTTTCCTGATTTGGAACCAGTCTGTTGTTCCATGTACAGCTGTAACTGTTGCTTCTTGACCTGCATACAGATTCCTCAGGAGGCAGGTCAGGTGGTCTGGTATTCCCATCTCTTGAAGAATTTTCCACAGTTTGTTTTGATCCACACAGTCAAAGGCTTTGGTGTAGTCAATAAAGCAGAAGTAGATATTTTTCTGGAACTTTCTTGCTTTTTTGATGATCCAATGGATGTTGGAAATTTGATCTCTGGTTCCTCTGGCTTTTCTAAACCCAGCTTGAACATCTGGAAGTTCATGGTTCACGTACTGTTGAAGCCTGGCTTGGAGAATTTTGAGCATTACTTTGCTAGCCTGTGAGATGAGTGCAACTGTGCAGTAGTTTGAACATTCTTTAGCATTGCCTTTCTTTGGGATTAGAATGAAAACTGACCTTTTCCAGATAAGTAAATAAGAAACTATTTCAACTTCAAAAGAAGATTGAATCTATTTCCTCACAATTTCCCCAAGTTTCTTTGATGTAAGTATCATAAATAAAATTTACATTTCAAATTATAGAATTTATGAGTAAATATATTTTTTCACGTTAACCCTGTTTTTCTCATAACCAAAATAACACTTGTTCCTTACAGGAAAATTCTATATTTATACATGAAAGGATTATATTTTCAAATTATATTACATAATTAAAAGTATAAAGAAAAAGCAAGGCTTACTGGCCATTTAAATACTTTTCTGGGAATGTAATTAAGACACAATGGGACAGTTATGGAAAATTATCACATACAAATCTCTCAGCTAGACAGTAAGATACATGAGGGCAGAGATGGTGGCTATCATTTTTATTGCTGTGTTCCTAGCCCTTGATACAGTAGCTGGCACACATTTACATGCCATAAAGAGACCTACAGAACAAAATTTTTAAAAAATCCTTTACTTCCTTAAAATACTGCTCACCTGAATTTTTTAAAATGCGGAGTCCTTGAGGCTGCCTGGGCATACACATACACAGTTGCATGGCGCTTCTTCATTTAATGCACTCCCACCACTTCTTGAGATTCCCAGTTTTTGAACAAGGAGCTCCGTAAATTATAAGGTTGGTCCTCTCTAAGACTTTCTTGGACATTTAAGGTTATTTTATTAACAAAATGTAATGTTTTCCAATCCTTTTTTTCCATGGCACATTTATTACATAAAGAAAGAAATCTGGTTGGATAAAGTTCATACCTCCCGTCAAGGTTAATTTATTTCACTGTGTTGCAGTCATGTTATGCACCTGTTTTTTACACAAGACCAGAGCTTCTCAAAAGCAGGGGATAGGACTTCACCTTCTTTCCTTCACATTTTGCACTGTAAAATGGCATATAGTATGTGACCATAAAACTGAGTTAATGAATTAATAAATAATTATAAGTCATTAACCTCCAAACTGTAAAAACTTAGGTCTCAAGAATGGTTATGCAGAAAATATTCAAGTCCATTTCGGTGCATGAAAATATAAAGTCACCATAATATCACCAATGCTCAATGCTCAATGACACCACCCTTATGGCAAAAAGCAAAGAGGAACTAAAGAGCCTCTTGATGAAAGTGAAAGAGGAGCTGGCTTAAAACTTAACATCAAAAAACGAAGATCATGGCATCGGGTCCCATCACTTCATGGCAAACAGATGGGAAAACAATGGAATAGTGACAGATTTTATTTTCTTGGGCTCCAGAATCACTGCAGATGGTGACTGCAGCCATGAAATTAAAAGACGCTTGTCCTTGGAAGAAAAGCTATGACCACCTAGACAGGATATTAAAGAGCAGGGACATTACTTTGCTGACAAAGGACTGTATAGTCAAAGCTATATATTTTTTTTCCAGTAGTCATGTATGGATGTGAGAGTTAGACCATAAGACTGAGCACCGAAGAACTGATGCTTTTGAACTGTGGTGTTGGAGAAGACTCTTGAAGAGTCCCTTGGACTGCAAGGAGATCCAACCAGTCCATCCTAAAGGAAATCAGTCCTGAATATTCATTGCAAGGACTGATGCTGAAGCTAAAGCTCCAATACTTGGGCCACTTGATGCAAAGAACTGACTCACTGGGCAAAACTCTGATGCTGGGAAAGATAGAAGACAGGAGAAGGGGACAACAGAGGAAGAGATGGTTGGAAGGCATCACTGACTCAATGGACATGAGTTTGAGCCAGCTCTGGGAGTTGGTGATGGACAGGGAATCCTGTGTGCTGCAGTCCATGGATTCGCAGAGTCGGACATGACTGAGTGACTAAACAACAACCACAATGCTCAAAGCCAATCCTGCAAAATACAGACCATCAAGTTCTCATGAGAGTCTCTAAATATCCTTACCATTAGAGGTCAATGTTCATGGTGGAGGGCAAGGCTATTTGTCAATAGTTTTTGTATCATATGATATGAAACTTATACATGCATGCTAAGAGACAAACACTTAAAAATTCTGACCAGCTAGCTATGTTACATATATTGTCATAACAGAGCATATAGGCAGGTCTTAAAAACCACCTTGACCTGAAAAGAGATCGATATTTTTTTTTTTTTTTTTTTGATAATTGGTTGATCAATCAGTTGGCCAGTTAAGTCTGTCTGTCTCTCAAAAATGTCCTTTAAAAACTGGTCAAAGTGTCCTGTACCTGCGGTGCTCTGGTAGTCATGTGGGAAGAAACTGAAGAGAAGAGGGCCGGCAGTGTGATTGGCCAAGGGGGATTTAAATGAATGCAAATTCAGTTTCCATCAACTCCAGGAGGTTTAAACAAATGTGAGCTAGCGTGGGTAATGCAGAGACTTCACACAGAATCCAAAGTTCTGGCCTCCCCTAGAAAACTAGAAGGTATGGTAACAGTGACTGGCATTTGTCTGAGACCACACCTCAGTCTGCAACACTTGCCATCACTGCCCGACGCTGTGAGGTGCTGCCAGCCACCAGCTTGTTTGCACATACCTGGCACACTTCAGTCATTTTTGCTGCCTGCCTGGATTCTCTAAGCTTCCAAGTTTTGGTCAGAAACTTGCTGGAAGGCTACTGTGATTTGAGAGCACAGGGGTGAGGGCCTAGATTACTAAAATAGTCTTTGAAATTATCTAGTCCCCTCTGATGCATCCTACTGATGAAAATGATATCAATGAATAACACATCACTCTAAGAATGGCATCTCCCTTCTCAAAAAAGTCTCAGTGACTCCCAGTCAACCACAGCCAGCATAGCAAAGGTTTCCTGTAAAGAGCCAGAGAGTCAATATTTTAGACTTTGTGAGCCGTAGGGTCTCTGGGACTACTCAACTCTGCTGTTGTAGCGTGAAAGGAGCCCTACAATGATGTGACTGAACGGCAGTGCAATGCTGCGTTCTAAGAGATTTATTTACAAAAGCTGGCTGTGAGGTGGCTTTGGCCCACAGGCAGGAGCTTGCTGATGTTTGAACTATAGTACGTTGCTGTTGTATAGTTACTAAGTCACGTCCAGCTCTTTTTCGACCCCATGGACTGATGTCTGTCAGGCTCCTCTGTCCATGGAATTCTCACGTCAAGAATACTGGAGTGGGTTGCCATTTCCTTCTCCAGGGATCAAACCTGCGTCTCCTGCATTGGCAGGTGGATTCTTTATCACTGAGCCACCAGGGAAGCCAGAACTACAGTATAGGATCCAGAAAATTCCTTACTCTGGCACTCAATGCTCCCCCTGTTTTAAATGTAGTTTACTAGTCTATCTTACCTTTTCAGACCCAGATCTAGTTTAATACTATCCTTGGGCAAATCACTTAACCCTTTAGAGCCTCAATTTCCTCATCTGTTAAAAGTGGAAATAGGGACTTCCCTGGAGGGCCAGTGGTTAAGACTCAGGGCTTCCACTGCAGGGGGTGCAGTTTCGATCCCTGGTTGGGAAACTAAGATCCAGCTAGCCAAAAAAAAAAAATTTTTTTTAGGTGGAAATAATATCACACCTAAAGAGCACAATTGCTATGAAAACTGAAGAAACATATTATCTGTGATTACTTATCAAGCATCCTTTCCTTCACTTCACTCCATGCGTTCCTGTCCTGGTCAAACTCCTCACTCTTCTTTGTACCAAGGCTCTTCTCTTCCCTGCATCTTGCTCTGACTGTTCCCTCAATGACTTTTTTACTCAATTCCATGTGTTCAAATTCTTCCCATTCTTCTCATCCCAGCTTAAGTGCCAGCGTCATGAAAGCTTCCTTCATCTCTCTTAGTCATAAGTAATTGCTCTTTTCTCAAGCAAAAGGGCACTTTGCCCCTCTCTTAAGGCACTTAGGAACTTTTCCTCTTAGGACTGTAGAGGTGTCTTATTTCCCTTAAACTACTGGAACCACTTGAGGACAGCCATTATGCCTTCTGCATATCTGAGTGTCCTCCCTGATCCCACACTTAGCACTGTGCTATCCACCAGTCAGTTGTTAGCAAATGTCTAAGTGACAAATGACTTGCACTGACAATTTTTACCCCCTTCCTTAAACAAGCATAAATGTTTAGTAAATACCCAGAAGTTGTAGAAAAATTATTTTCTGCATTTAGCTTTGGGGGGAAAAAATATCACGTAAAAGCATTTAAAAATCTAGCTCTAGTAAATCTAGCTGGTTGAGTCCTACATATGGAAAAGGAAAGGATGCTCAAGGCCACCCAAATGTGCTAAATATTTACACATATCAGATTATGTACACATTCCAGGATTCCTGAAAGTATCCACACTGCTTTGTCCCCAAGGAGACTGAGGCTCCGTGAGGTTATACCACTTTTCCCAAGTCTGGAATCCACCTCTCTCACTTAGGAAATAAGAACTTTTTTGCATTCAGTCAAAGAACTGGGTAGACAAGTTCTAACCTCCTCGGCTCCACTGCTCATGGACTTATTTTTGGCCCTGGCCTAGATCTTGGTTCTATTTTTGTTTCTTGTCTAAATATTTACTCTAGACTATCACACACAGTTGCTCATGATTACTCGTAGAAGAATACCTAAACTTGATTTCAAAGATGACATCTCACACCCTCTGAAAAAAAATCTGAAATACAGGGAGAAAAACATAGAAACAAGTTAGAGAAAGAAAAGAACTACTTTGAATTTACAAATGCTTTAGTAAAGTTGATTTTTGAGAACCTTTTCTTCCTTCTTGTTATAATGTATCTCTAGAGACTTATTGAGGGCCCCAGTAAATTTCAGTTGCTGTTAAAGGTTACTGGGGAAAGACATGAATATGAGACAGGGCGGTGACATGTGTCCTCTGACAGTCCTGCTCAGTCTTTATTCCATAGAAATAATTCACAACCTTGGATAGTTGGGGAGGGAATTCTGCTTCTACTCCTTGGTTGCAGAGGAAATTCTGCTTCTATGTAGAAAGCTCCAAGAAAATATTATTCCCATCCTCAATGAAAAGATCTGGATAATGGACAAAATCACACTTTTTCTTTAACCCATCAGAAAGCTGGGATCACAAGGCAGTTGAGGGAACTGCATTCCAAAGAGTGATATATCTTTCCATTCAAAGGCTCAGATTCTCCATACTACAGCCTCCTTTTCTGGAAGATCTTAAAACTGGGCATACTTTGGAGTTTCTACAGGCTAGATATGTATTCCTGCAGCTGAATGAAACCAACTCAGAACCCAGACTTCTGGGAGACTGAAGATGTCTTTACTCTTTTGACATCTAGTTTTTCATTGATTCACAATGTACAAGGCAGAATATACTGAAATCATCCTGAACTTTATAATAACAGATGTGCCTTCATTTTTAACCATAGGGATTGGGCATACTAGCCAACCAAGAAGTAAATGAGGTACAGGAGATGGGGTAGAGTGTTAGGCTGTTTCGTACTCCATGTCACTAATGGAATAACCAATGACTTAGAGCAGCGTTCTCAAATTGTCTTCCAAAATACCTTAAAACTCAGCAAAGGTGCCTCAGGAAAAGAAGGAAGCATTAAGGATTCTCTTAACTCCAGCATCTGCAAGACTGCTTCAACCAGAAAAGTTAAATTTTTTTTGTTTAATATATTGAGGTTCCATGAATGTTTTTATTTGCATTAAAAAAAAAAAAAAAGCTCTTAAAAAAAAAAAAAAGTTGGAAAACCCTAATGTATGGAACTCAGTGGAACCCACTGAATTTCCTGGGAGAAGGAGAAAAAAACGACCTTCTTGTCCAGTAGAACGAGAGCCAAGAGAAGTCTTCTTCTTAAAGAACTGTCCAGGGATCTCTGGGAGATAAAGAGCTGATTAAGAAGACAAGGCCTCTCAGAAGAATGATTCTTCTGACAGCCATAGTCACCAGATTCCAGCTTTGAGGCTTTAATAAAATATCAACGCTTTAAAAATCAAAACACAGCCAGTTCTGCACTCTCCTCTGCTTGATACTTTCCAGAAGTGTTCTAAGCCTGGAAGATCAACAGCCTCTGACAAAGACTTACAGACAGGCATTGTGGGGACAGATTCAGAGGAGCTGAAATGTGGGAAAATTAAGTGCCCATGGGAGCATCCACTTACTTCCCTGTAATAAAGACATTACATTTCATTACGATTCATTTTCTTTGTGTTTTTGTGCTGGAAATTTTAATTGATCTTCCTGATTTCAGCCCTATTCTACTTTTCCATTTCTGCTTACTTCCTTTGCTCTTAATACCTTAGACTGGAGATGAAATGAATCCAATTGATTATACCCTAAGATTCCTTCCAATTTAATTGACTGCAACTAACATTTTCTTTGGGTCATCTGTACTTTCCTGTTTCCTTTCTTTCCCATTACAAATAACTGTCTGAACTGTAACAAGACTGTCAGCCTATTAACCTCTGAATAACTCTTATGTATAAGCCTAGGTTATATTTTTAATTTAAAAAGTCACACAGGCAACTCACTGCTGTCTGGACACAACTGATCTCAAATCATAGCTCAGGCTGAAATCTACAATCTAAAGAGTGGGGTTAATTTCAGCACTTAAAAATGAGTAAGTGTTCTGGAAAAGGCAAAACCATGGAGACAATAAAAAGATGAGTGGCTGTGGGGCAAGAAGGAGATCTGAATAGACAAAGCACAGAGGAGTTTTAGCACAGTGAAAAATACTCTGTATGATATCAGATGTTATAATAGATTATATTACTACACAATTTGTCAAAACTCAGAAAATGGACAACACCACCAGTGAACCCTAAAGCAAAAACAATGGACTTTGGGTAATTATGGTGTATCAATATATTCATCTTTGGTTAAAAAAAAAAAGTGTCATTATGATGAGTGACGTTGACAATGGAGGAGGCTATGCATGTGTGGGGATGGGAGGCTATACAGGAATCTCTGTAGGAAATCCACCTACCTCTCAATTTTGTTGTAAACCTAGAACTGCTCAAAAAAAAAATTTACAAAAAGAAAAAAAACAGGTAGATGACTCCCACAAATTACCATTCTGTTTTAAACACTTGTTGGTGCAATTTGTTAGAAATTCTCTAAGTGATGATGATGAATTCATTTCAGCACGTAGAAAACAGATAATCTGGTTATATTAGCAGGACATACTTGTTAATAACTCATTCAACTCTTGTAATGTTAACAATGGGACTGAGGAAGTGACGCAGGATTACAGGAGTACAGTTTTACTTATAGTGCCACTAGCTTCAAAGAAGAAGCTCTGTTATCCATCCAGGATGGTGTGACCTAGAAACATTAACCACTGCATGACCCACACCATCTACACATCCTCACTGAAGATTTTCAAAGTCAATGGCTTTGGGAACATGGGTGGATGAAGGCAAAGGAAAGAGCGGCATTACAGGGACATAGTTCATGAAAAGCATGTTGGTAAAAGCATGAAATCTGACCAGCTGTAATGTAAACCTGTTTAAAGAAGACTTAATATCACTCATCACTAGAGAGGTCAAAATAGTCTAGAAAGGGGGCACAGCAGGCTCTGAGCGCCAGTATGTGTAGTAACGGGTGTCTGAGTCAGCGTGCTGCCGTGAATAACACCCAAGGTCCCCGAAAGAGAGGATAAGAAAAGCTAAAGATCCAAACAACTATGTCACTAGGCTTATCCTAAACTTCAAAAACATGTGAACCAGAATCTACCAAGTATGAGAGTTCTTCATTCTGGTGGCTATTCTGAAATACACAGAAGAACATGATCGGCAAAGGGACGTGAGAAAAACATGCCCTTGTCTGTGGCCTCGTAAATTCCAGCATGGACCTCTTTGAAGGGTGGATAAGGTTTTTGTGGGATGGGAAAGGTATTGGCACCTACTGAAGATCATGCTTCTAAATAAATGTCTTGCCAGTCTGGCTTCCCAGGGTGGGTTGGCCTTACCAGTCATTATTAGGGACATCTTCTATAAGTAAAGTGCTATTATAATAAAGTGCTATTTTTATGGTTTCCCTTTAGGAGAAAAAAACAAGAGACACTGTATAAGAAGCTGCAGAGATGAAATACCAACAGATTATTCACTCCCCTGCCATGATCTCCTTGCAGCCTTGAACTAAGCAGCGTCAGGTCAAGGAGCCAAGAATACTATTCAAAGAGACTTTGGGGAAGCCTGGGAGTGGCTTGATTGCTTAAGAGAGTTCAGTTGTACATAGTTTCCGGTACTTTAGATGGAGAAGGCTGAGGTATTTTCCTCATTAGGATTCCCTGCAGCACAGACGGTATTAACATCATAGGGGTTGTTTTTAACGTGCTTTTAGAAGGTGTTGCTATGTCAGGGTATCCTTCCAAACACCGCCTAGTAGCCTGGACATTAGAAGGAAGGTATGGGCACTCTGTAAAATTTCTCTACATCTTTCGATACTCCTCAAGTGTCCATAGGTACTGTCCTCAGTTCACTGAGTCAGGACATTTCTCCACACCAGGGTGGGGGGAAGAGGGCAAAGGTCCAGCTTGGGTTCTAAATAATAAGGGCAGGAGATCCGTGCAGGGGCTGTAGGAACTGCCCTTATTTCTACCTGCCTTGAGAACACTCCTTCATGAAGTGTGTTTCTGAATTCTTGATAAAACTACTACACAGAGATACTATTTATGAAAGCCAAAGAAATAAAGTCACTCTTTATTGTCAGTAAAGAACCAAAAATACAATATATGTATAACTGAACCACACTCCACCTAAAACTAACATGATATTGTAAATCAACTATACTTCAATTAAAAAAAAAAAAAAAACCTACAACACAAAGATTAAACTCATCATCTCCTCAATGTAAACAGACATTTCTCCCTCACTGCAGCAGCTGATGGAAACATCATGAACTCGTCTATGTGGAATGTTTCTGAAGGGTAAGAAAATAAAACCCCAAGAAGACAGCCATAGACAATATGAAATAATGGGTAGCCTCAAAATCATTTATCTCAGGCAGGCCAGCAGGGCTACAGACTTGGGATAGACGCACACTCTTCTATGCTTATTCCCTCTTCAGAGTCTGACCCTTGACCTTGACTAACCCTTCTATCCCCATGGCCCTCAGGCCAGTCTCACTAGCAGCCATGGTAAGACAGACCAGCCAGAAAGTAAGGCAGGTCTTAGACTTAAAAGACAGCTCCTTACACATCAGAATCTAGCCTCTCAGTGATTCCATGATAAATTAGCCCATCACTTCCACTTCCTACATTTGACAACTTTCTCTACCTCATTCCTAAGATATTTTTCTATTTACAATGAAGGAAGTCCTCCTAGACACCGCATTTCACCAGCTTACACAATCAGTCACTTGATAGCTTTTGTGGGTTATCACTAGTAGTACCCAAACACACTTTGACTTCAAATGATTAATTGCAGAACAAAGGCCGCTTCCGTTTGCAGAGTGTCTCCCCCAAGACACAGGGGAGTGGAAGTAGGGGGGTCCTGGACTTGCAATGGAATGCAATGATCAGTTAAAGCCAATCACTCTGCACTTGGTAGACGAAACACCCTGAGCCGCCTGGGCGATTTAGGTGCAGAGTGAAAGGTAACAGCATTGTGTTTCCTTGTCCAGGGAGAGGCGTCTGGGAGACAGCTTGGAAACTCAAGCCGGCCCTGGGACATAAATCCGCAAGTTTAATTGCAATGCACTCCTAGCCCTTGGAAGACATTTCCAGTCCTGATAATGAAGACATGCACGTGCTTGTAGATGTCCCCTCCTCCTTTGGTTTTGAAACCTCTACCACCAACTGAGTCTCACCGAAAACTGGAACTGATCAGAGCCTGTTTGCAGGGGTGACTAAAACAAAAAGGGGAGGAAGCAGGGTAGATTGGGTGGAGCAGGCAGTCTTTCTGGCGCCCCTCAAATTATACTACCCAGGCAGCCCCCCATTCCATCCATTCTCTGCCCAAGGCAGGAGCTGTCAGGAGTCCCACAGATAAGCAATTTAGAAATATTCTAGCTGAATGAAGGAGACTTACTTTGGGTTTCCATTGCTGTCTGCCAAGCTAGGGAAATAGAGTGTGGACAGATGCTCTCAAAGGTTCTTATGTGAGCTCTAAAGAGGTTTGAGGCTTGGCACAGCCATGAATCCTAAAGATCTTCACTTCCCTTTTTTTTTTTTTTCCTACTTTTTTTTTTTTTTTTTAAGACAAATTGAAAGTAATACAGTCAAGAACAGAGAAGGTGATTGTTTTACCCCACTAACTAGTCTTTCTTGTTTTGAGCATGTCTATCCTCTTTAACCAAGCTATAAAGATTTTAGATACCTGAGCAAAAGCAACCCATGTGGGATATGTTTGGGGAATTCTACCACCTAAGTCTAAATAAATAAGATCTCTCATCTATCAGCAGTAGGCAGCAAATTTTGTAATCAATTTCAACATGCCAAACGAAAACACAGTGATTGTTTATTTGTTCAACAAATATTAATTGAGCACTCACTATGCATGAGGGAATGGAAGATGCCAGAGAGAGAACAAATAAGTGTGGAGGCATTGCTCTCGTCTTCTCTGTGTGTTAGTCACTCAGTTGTGTCCGACTCTTTGCGACCCCATGGACTGTAGCCCGCCAGGCTCCTCTGTCCACGGAATTCTCCAGGCAAGAATACTGGAGTGGATTGCCATTCCCTTCTCCATTGTCTTCTAGGGCTTATGATTTATTTGAGGGGGAAAATGTCTATAACAAAATTAATGGAAAAGAAATCACTAATACCAAAATTAAAGAGACAGTAACCATCTCTTTCCTCCCTCCCAAATTTTGGAGGAAAGATAGCTCACAGAGATCAGAGAAAGCTTTATGAAGGAGGCATTACGTGATCACCAGGTTAAATTCTTTCAGAATAGGAAGCTTCAGAGCACTTAAGGAATAGATATTTTAAAAGTACGTGCTTAAATCAAGCTGATTAAGTGGTGCACGTTTATGTTAGGGGATTGGTTGAAAGTAGTGAGACTCCCTGGGAATATGAACTTCTTCCCATCTCCAAAGCTGATCTGATAGATTTCATCAGGGGATGAAGCCAAGGCATTTACTGAAGCAACCAAACACAAACTGTGTTCTTGCTCATCTTCTCTATGAGGAGCTTTCTAAAATGGCGAGTCCCTAGGTTCTACCCCTCTGCGATTCTGATTTGGTAGATCTGACAAAGCTCTCCAGGTGATTTAGAAGACCTGCCAAATTTGGAAGTGACTGATATCCAGCATTACCATACAGGCTTCTGAATCTCTTCTACAACTTTTGCAGAGGGTGGCCCTTTTGATGGCTAACCATCTTCCCAAAGTGCCCCCTAGCCCCCTCATTTTTCCTAGGAATTCACTTCCTCCTCCACACTCACCCTGCCCAGGATCCTTAATGCTCACTCAGCATCATTTTGTACTATGTTGAAAAGTCCTTTCTCTATCAATAAACAATTATCAGGCTCTACACTGGAGATGTACCATAGAAGATACGACAAGGAATGGGCTTATATCCTAAAGGTGGAAAAAGACATGTAAAGTGCCACAATAACACGTTGGAATGAATTAAGTGCTAAAGCATAGTAAGAAAAACATGCTATCTGATACCAGAGGAAGGTGTAGTTCTTTTATTTAGGGGAGAGGCGTTGGAGGTAGCCCACACAATGAGAAAACAAGGGAAGGATGTGCAGATCTGAGTCAACATCCTGAGTGAGGGAGATGAGGATATGGGAAATGAGGCTGGAAAATAGGCTAAGGTAAGTTTTTGGACGCTCATGCTCTAAGTTGGGAGAAATATGGAATTATTGAAAGAGCTCAAGCTTTAGTTGTCACATAAGACCTAGGTTCTTATGCCCATCCTGTACCTTAGGAGTGAAACTGTGATGCTGGCAATTCATTTACTCTCTCCTCTGCTTAGTTGTACAACAGCAATACACCTTTTCAGGGCTGTTGTAAGGCTCTCAAAGTTAATAAATATAAGAACCAGTCAAGGCTGATTTTCTTCCTTTTATTTCAGAACAGAATATGCTTAAATAGGAGTATGTTTAAGGAAACAGATGCAAAGTCAACATTGTTAATCAGCTATAACCCAACACAAAAAGTTAAAAAATGTATATATGTTACAGCTAAGTATAAGTAAAAAGAAATAGATGTGATCTAACTTCTGTTTTAAAAAGATAACTGGATACAATATTAAGTGCCAGTGAAGAGGAGATAGAAAAACTATAGGCAGAGAGAAGAGTCGGAGGATGTAGCAGTAATCCAGGGAGACATAAGGTCCTGAACTAGGGCAAAGTCTCTGAGAAAACAGGGTGAAAAAGCAGCCACTAAGGAGGCAAAGCTGAGAAGTTTGCAATGAGTGGAAAGTGAATCTTGTAGCATTAATATGATTCCAGTTTCCAGCCTGCCACTGACTAGTAGGAGGAGGAGAGGGAAATGAATGTGTTCCCTAACCAAAGGAAGCTAGGGAGCCTCAGAGGAGTAGGCATACTGAATCGCAGATGAAGGCTGGGCAGCCTGTGGGAATGCTCAGTGTGAAGTAGGAGATTTGAGTCCAAGACTTAGAACTAAGAGGTTGCTTCTGGGTAGGAGGACTGGGCAAAGAGGTGTTCAATGAAGTTGTGAGAATTATTGGGATTAACTAGGGACAGAGTACAAAGAAGAAAAGAGGAACAGGGATCCGAACCCTGGGGAAGATCCATGCTTAAGGAACAGAAGAAAAAGAGGAGCTGATGAAGGAGATGGAAGAGGGATGGTCACTTTGCAGAAGGAGCCCCAGAATACCCTCAGAGCACCTTCAAGATGGAAGAAACTAGCATCAGTGTCAAAAGCTAGTAATGGCAAGAAGTCAGATGCTTGATTCCGCAAATGGGAAAGGGGGCAAAGTCTGCCAATGATCTCAACATTCATTTCTCTCTTTAGTAACATTTCTCTCTTTAGTAACAGAAATCAGGGCTTCCCCAGTGGTTCAGACAGTAAAGAATCTGCCTGCAATGTGGGAGACCTGGGTTCGATCCCTGGGTTGGGAAGAGTCCCTGGAGAAGGAAATGGCAACCCACTCCAGTATTCTTGCGTGGAGAATTCCATGGACAGAGAAGCCTGGTGGGCCACAATCCACGGGGTCACAAAGAGTCAGACATGACTGAGTGACTAACACTCATCAGTCTTTAGCTGGGCCCTGGCTCCTAGAAAAACCTGCATTACCTGGCCTCCCTTGCATAGAGCTGTGAGACTGAGTTCTGCCTAGTGAAATATGTGTACCTTTCAGGCCACACCCTTTAAAGGAAAGGGTGTGCCAGCCCCTTTCCACGGACGGGAACTCAGAGCTGGTGGACATCATGTGAGCCATTGGCCTTGCGAATAAGGACCACACCTAATGATGGTGGTCACAAAAGTAAACGAATCTGGATGCGGGATTTCTAAACAATTTACACTCAGATTGTTATGCAAAAGTAAAATTTACTTTGGTCTTTGTTATGGCAGCAGAGCCTTCATCCTTACTGACACAGAAAGGAGAGTGTTATGGAAAAGGAAGTGCAGAGATGAATATAAACTCTTCTTTTAAGAAGCTGGAAGGAACAGGAAATAGATAATTTCCAGAGGCAAGAGGATCAAAAGAGGAGTTTTAGTTTTTGAGAATCAATGATCCCGTAATTTTTACCATTAAAAAATCTACTATCTCCTCTCCTTATTCATGACATATTTTTAACTTTGCATAGGGGTTTTAATGTTTTAGCTTGGGAAATAAGCAGGTTTAATTCTCTGTGATCAGGATAATCACACATTCTGTTTATAAGTTAACTTGTTGGGACCTATGCTGCTGCTGCTACGTCACTACAGTTGTGTCTGACTCTGCAACCCTATGGACTGTAGCCCACATTTACCATTTGTGTATTTGTACAGAACCGTTCACACTTGACTTAGGAAAGTTCAAAGTTATGCCAATCAACTAGGGGGTGATTATTTGTATTATTAAAGGGGTCCTTTAAAATATGAAGTTTCTTAGCAGTTGCATATATATGTGTTCAGTCACTTGGTTGTGTCTGACTCTTTGCCACCCCATGACCCCCTGTACCCTGCCAGGTTCCTCTGTCCATGGAATTTTCTAGGCAAGAATATTGGAGTAGGCTGCCATTTCCTTCTCCAGGGGATCTTCCCAACCCAGGGATTGAACCCGGGTCTCCTGCACTGCAGGCAGATTCTTTACCACTACGTCACCTGGGAAGCCCTTTTATAGCAGTTAAGTGCATATAAATCATTTAACCACATAACAGAAGGCTGGGGAAAAGAAAGTTAGCTTGTTAGACATTACTGTAATGATCATGATTCAATAAATAAAAATTTTAGTTTGTGGAACTTTTTCCAGGAATAACTTTATCATATAAAGGGAGGAATTCTTGTAATGTCTACACTGCAATCAACAGCTTCTTTGTGGGTTGAGTGACGGCCACTCCAAGTCCCCAGCTCCTGGTCCTAAAGTGACCTGAGCAGTGGGGCCCTGAGAACAGCTCTGGGATAACCCCACAACAGCTCTGAACCATCTGCTGTCAAGGGTATGGCAGTTGCATAATTAACCATAATTGCTGCAACTAGTACACTTAAAACAAAAACTCTGTTGTTATTTAGCTGAACTTAAAACACCCCAACTAATAGTCCATTCCCCCATGGTGTAAATTACAGTTATGTATATAACAAAATGTCTTATTTGCATTTCATATAAAATTTACCAAACTCCTTATTCACTCATTACTCAGCCATTATGGGTTTTTAAATGGTACTTTTAAAGTTTGACTTGGCTCAGGGTTGAATTATTTGTCAAGACTTTATTCCTGGAGTCATGACTCCCCTGGGACTTCTTTACCTTTTGCAAATTCATAGCTCATTTTGTGGGCAGCAGTGGTTTGTGGCCTCTATATGTGCATGTGTGGGCATATGTGGGGAGCAGTCTTAACATATCCTAGAGAGTGGGAAACTTCATAAGGAAGAGTTGTATATGCCAGAGTAATTAAACAGGAAAAAAGAAAAAAAGCAGAAAGTGAGTAAAGAATAGTCAATGAAGGTAGCAGCAAAAATTAAGTTACCTCCTTGCCACTATGCATATGGTTCCGATAACCCATTGATTTAATAAGAAATGTGTGTTACAAAAATTCATTGAATGTTTGCATGTCAAGAGACACAAATACAAAAGTGAATGAAAAGGTAAAACTGAACCAAAGCTGCTTCTGAAAATAAAAATCTTGATGAACTTTCATAAACCAGCAAATGCAATGTTGGATGAAGATAAGCAGAGGAAAATTTTTTGTGTGTATACTTTTAATGAAAAAAATGTGGTCTTCAAGACCAACCTGAGTATTTTAGGGGAGGAGCTGGGGGTGTGAGCCAAGGTAGCTGCTGACAGTTACTAAGGCCAAGAGGACAGTGGAAACTCTGCTTGTCTCCAAAGCTCGCCCCAACTCACCACCACACCTTGGCTTGAAATATATTTTGGTCTAGTCCCCTATGAGCTCAGGAGCAAAGGTGAGGGACATTATCTCAGAAAGACAATGCACAGTTTCTCAGAATATATAAAAAAAAAAAAAGTTTCTTGATTCATAGAGATTTCAAACCAGAAAAGATCTTAGTAAGCATTTAGTTCCTGCCTCATCCCAATACATACCTTTTACAAATGTGATATTTGGGTCCCTCAAGCAATAAGTGACTGGCTCAAGATCATAAAGCAGACTAATTGCATAAAAATGCCGATTTTCAACTCTCTATCCAGAAGTCATTTTTTATACTATGGAGCACTTCCAGTACTCAGGAAGGGTAGAAGAGCCTGGTATATTTCACTAGAGAGTAAGTTCTAGTACTTGGGCAGCATGAGGACTGGGTGGGTCACAGACTGAGCACAGACTAGGGAGCGGGGCACTCTGAATTTGTGTCCAGTCTTAGAAGCTTGCCATTTTGGCTTAATAATGGCTTTCATGACAAGCAAAGTTTAATGCTGTTATATACCATCATATAGTAGCTTGCTCTTCCACTGACAGAGTTAATCCACAGGTAAACCATACCCCCAGTTAAGTACTATTTCTTCAACTCAAATACCAAATTGTGTCCTGACACCATCTTAATAATAGGGTTTATCATTCATTTGCAAGGCACAAGCATACTGAATGTTTCAATCAGTCATCTGTGTGTTTAGACATTGTTCTGGGTCTCATGAAGAGTACTTGTTACCCTGCAATGGAGTTGCATCATTCAGTTTTGCATCAAACTAATGTGGTGTTGGAGAAGACCGTTCAGAGTCCCTTGGACTGCAAGAAGATACAACCAGTCCATCCTAAAGAAGATCAGTCCTGGGTGTTCATTGGAAGGACTGATGCTGAAGCTGAAACTCCAACACTTCGGCCACCTCATGCAAAGAGTTGACTGATTGGAAAAGACCTTGATGCTGGGAGGGATTGGGGGCAGGAGGAGAAGGGGACGACAGAGGATGAGATGGCTGGATGGCATCACCTTCCCGATGGGCATGAGTTTGCGTAAACTCCGGGAGTTTGTGATGGACAGGGAGGCCTGGCGTGCTGCGATTCATGGGGTCGCAAAGAGTCAGACACGACTGAGCGACTGAACTGAACTGAACGTGCATTCAAACAGACCATGTTAAGCAGAACAAGGAGCAAATATTGTCTGTCACCTAAAATCTACTTCAAGTGGCCTAAAGTAGTTTTCAAAATTGTCATTTCATTTGGAAGTGACTTTGTCCCTTTGAAAATACTATTATCCATCCTTAAGTTTTCCCAATGATTTTGGGGATTTTAGTTGGCCTTCAAACACATCTAAAAATGAAGTGAATGAAGTTATTGAATCCCAAACTATAGTATTTTTCCCTAATAATTACAAGCTATCAAGTTTTCATTTGGTTACGAACTTAATTTTTGAGGATGTTTTCATACTATGTTATGCTGAAAGTGAAAGTATTAGTTGCTCAATGATATCCGACTCTTTGTGACCCCATGAACTGTAGCCTGCCAGGCTTCTCTGTCCATGGGATTCTCTGGGCAAGAATACTGGAGTGGGTTGCCATTCCTTCTCCAGGGGATCTCCCCGACTCAGGGATTGAACCTGGGTCTGGGTCTCCTGCATTGTAGGCAGAATTTTTACTGTCTGAGGCACCAGGGAAGCCCCCTGATATTTAGTGTTGTTAGGATTTATTGGATTTCTGGGAAAAGTACAATAAAAATGATAACATCAAACAGCATTAAATATAATACTAGAGCAATCATATTATTTCTCATCATTAAAGCAGTCATATTGTTTCTCATTTGATTATAATAGAAGAATTCAAGTTAGTTCTCTTATTTCACCATAATGAATGTGATGCCAATAGTTTGAAAGCTAAAACCCTTAGCAGATATAGAGAACAACTGAAAAATCCCTCATTTCATGAGAAAATCCCGGATATTAACAAGTTTGTTTTAAACTGGATGAGCAGTAACACATATAACGTGCTAAGATTTCTTAACAAAATGATTTTTGTAAACAAGCTGCTTCCACAAATATTTTATGAGCCACCATTAACTTTCAGAGATGTTGTTTTAGGTTGGAAACCTTGGTGATCCATCTCACAAAGCACGGTTGGAATGAAGAAACCCCTGGAACTGCTAAATGAGATCTGAAAAGGGTCCTGGGAAGTCATGACCCTTTAAAGGTGTTGGTTTACAGAGTGTGAAGTGGGCAATTCACCGGCTACACCCAGGAAGCAGCACAGCAAGTGACCGTCACTAGGGGGACAGGTCATTCTGAAGGGCAGCTGGAACCACCGCAGGCCCAAAGTGAGCGTGGTCCAACTTCTGTGATAGGGAAAAACTCCATGTGGAATATGGTTCAGTATTTCAGTAGTAGTTTATCCAAATGAAAAGCGATTCATTACCCTCTCTGCTGGTGTTTTGGGACTATTTTCAGGGCTCCAATGAAAAGGAGAAATTCACTAAGGGCTATGATCAAAGTCTAAGATGTAAAATCTCAAGCAAAGGCAGGACATTCAGGGCCCGCCAAGGAATTCCCTGGCCTTCGGGTGTGGACGTGGAGAGCTGACTAGCCTGCTGCTACCTCGTTAGAGACAGAAGAACTTGGCTCTGCCACTTTTCTGAGGCTCACAGAACACAGAATGCATTCCACAGAAGCTTATTTTAGCTTAAAGGGCTAAACAAGAGATTGCGGGGTGAGAACAATGGGTTGGATGTCAAGATTTTTAGGATTTTTTTTCATGCTGTTATCAACAATCTATTTTCTTAACAATGTCACTTAACTTTTTTCTGCTTCACTGTATAATGGGTATACTCAGTTTAATTCCCATGTTCCAAAAGAGGTATGGTGGAAGAAGATATGTTGATACACATTTTTTAAAGCTCTGTGACTTCCTTAGAAAGCAAGCATAAGAAAAAATTCCCAGAGAAAATATTTATAGATTTAGTAAAACTGAGTCAAGAAATCTCTAAATTATGAGTTTTTTAAGGTAGCTTTATAAGGTAAAATATATTAGTGTGCTGTGTGTGTCTGTATGTGTATAGCTATATTATATATACACTTTTTCTCTGATTCCAAAGTAAAGAACAGAAGTACTGAATTTTGGACTTTAGGGTCTCAATGTTTAGTGAGCTATAGATGCTACAATTAAACCACTTCCCTTCATTTGTTGAATTTTTTTTTTGTCTCCAACTCCACTTTGAATGACACTCTCATACATCTGTTCTGCAGGAGTAGTAGCAAGACCTGTTTGAAGTTTAAATCCATGACACCCTTTGTAGAACAGTGGCAACCTGATCAAAACACTGATCAAGCAGAAATGCTTTTTTTTTTTCCCCCTGATCAACAGGGCCAAACGCAGTCTTTCTCTAAGGAGAACGAACACACACACTCTCCCTATATTCAGTGCCGAGGTTTTCCTTCTACCCCCAACTAATAAAATCAGGAGGTTGCAATGAGGCGAGCGGCACGCAGTTTGATGTCCTCAGCAGGATGCGGGGAGTCAGAAGTGGTGCTGTAAATCCAGAGCGGGGCTTCCACACCGTGTTAAGTGTGGCCCGACTCCCAGAGACTTCCCTTTGATGCGAGTTCAGTATATTAATGGGAAAAGCATTCACTTTTATTTGTCTGTACTGTCTGCGACAGCAAGGCTGCCTCATTTAGCTTGGGCCGACATGAAAATGCACAGAGAAGCAATCTGTTGCAAATTAGCACAGCTCCCCTTTCATTCACTAGCTAGTAATTGGAAGGGGTTAAGAAAGTGTAACTTATCAGATCACGTGAGAGGATCTGCCCGTGTGGACAGCAAGCCCTCCCACCCCCACATTTCCTTATAAACTCTCAATAAGCCTTCCCTGACGTCCACTTGATCTGAAAGGCAATGCTGACACAGGTGAGATGTACACGCCTCACTGGGGTTGAGAAGGTGGTTTCCTAGACTCCCAGGGTTAACCCGTCTATTAGAGCCTTACCTTTCTTTAGATATGTTTTTACTCTCCCGTTTCCAGATTGTCTTGAAGTCACTGCAAAATTCGTACCACACCATAAACACGTAGTTGGGTGTGATCTCCTTCTCACCAGACTTTGGCTTCATCCCAAAATAGCCTACTGTTGTTTCAAAACTGCAAATGTAGAGGAATAACAAAGTGTGAGGTGGAGGGTGAGAAGCTGTCAATGTCAAAACCCATTATGTGAAGGGAGAAGACACTCGGAACTCCTCACCGCCCCCAACCCCCAATCTTTTCTAGCTCAGAAGCCAGGCTTAGCAGTCACAGTGGCTTATGCTAAGCCTAAGTATTGAAGCCAATTTTCTAAGAAATTCAACATGATTGGGGATACTCTTGGACACATCTTATCGGCATAAAATCAGCATGAATAGTTTCAGTGTGTACATAGGTAAAAACTTTGGGGTTTGTTCTTCATCTCAAATCCGTGTCATTTACCCACTCTTTGTGTTATGCTGAATGATTACATGGAACACTGATGCCATGTTGGTTCTGTACCACTAGCAGCGGACAGTGAGAAAGCCTGCAGGGAATTCTCAATCTGTTGAGTGCTCCATGCAAAATAAAGAGACTGTTTTATCCTTATTCTGGCATCTGCTGGCTTTGTAATCTTGGGTCAATCATTCAACACTTGACTCTCAATTTCCTCAAGGGTAAAATAAGAGACTTAGACTATATGATCTTTAAGAAGGCTACATTTTAAAGCTTATCATAAGAATACAAGCCACCAATGTACAAAAATACATATAATTGAGGATGTAGCAAGGACTGGAGGAAAAACCATTTTTGGTCTTAAAAATGATCTCTAATCTGGGTCAGAAAAGAATCCAGGTTTTATAAGGGTGATTCCCAGATATCACTAAGAAACTCCTGACCAACCCCATGGAGGCTTGTTCCCAGATGACTACCCAGGCCCCCCAAGCAGCCCTTCTTGGAGGCACCAGCTTTGCAGCAATTTATAGCTCTGCACTCAATCCTTCCCCCCACCCACTCCAAGCCCCACAAGCTCATTTGCCGTGAGCAAGAACACTTAAATAAATGACCCCCTTTTCTAGGGTGTTGGAAACTAATCAAAGCAAGAATGACTGGCCAGGGTTTATTACTCAATGCTCTATCATCTGTTCAGACACAGGGTTTTTTTTTTTTTGTGGCCATCCCGAATACGGACTTTCTAATGGAACTCTATTCAACAACGATTGTAAAACCCTGAAGCCCCGTTACTATTATGGAGCATACTTTCATCTCGTTCTCAGTTATTGGGCAATATGTATCTCATAAGATTTTATCACATTTCACAGATGAACTGTTAATTGATTCCATAGCTATGATTAGGCGAGATCCAAGCTGGAGCTGCAGCTCTGAGTCCCATAAATTCTTTGTGCTTCTGTAAATAATAAATCTGTTTTTAATGCAAATTAAAACTACTGGTCAGGGAATTTTGGCTCTCAGTTATTAAAAGACTAGAAGTGCATAGGTGGAGAAAGGCAATAACTGCAGTAATTTCTTAAGGGACTCTCTTATAATTCCAAACACACATATTCTGGAGCAAAACCAGAAAGGAGCAATGTCCACTTTTGCTCAGACATGACTCCTAATTCCGCGGCGGTCAAAACACTGATAAAGCCCAATGCACAGTCTACAGCATATACTTTTATTTCATTCAAAATGTAAACTACATCGATTATATTATAGCATGGAAATATGTACGGAGAGAGTTCTGTAACCTAAAGGAACAGGCCATGAATTTCTTATGGAGTCACAAGGTTTTAAAACTGGAAGGGATTTGGGGTCAGTCTGTCCAATGTTCCCATCTTACAGATGAGAAAACAGAGACCTAGAAAGACTGAATGACCTTATTCATTGGCAGAACTGGGTCTACGGAATCATTTCTCAGTGAAATGCTTTCTCTGCTCTACCCACTGTTCTGTTGTCCATACTCACTGACACATGTATTTAAGAAATAAAATAGTCAAATTTTGGTTTGTTTCCACTTTTGACACAGTTGCTGCTTGTATGACACATAACATGCATTATCCCCCGCATTATTTTTCTCTCTTCCTTATTTGGACCTTCTACGCAGAAACATATTTACTTGTGCACTTTAGAGAGAAGAGAAAGTGTTTCATGTTTAGTGTTCAGAGGGACAAATTATCTTCCTACTTTTCCAGCAGGATATAGTGAAGAGCACAGAAACGCCAGTTACCACTGTGCTTTAACCCCAACTCTGGCATTCTTTGGAGTGTAGATGGCGAGACCAAGACGCCGAAAGTATGATGCTGCTTCAGAGAATGACAGCATTGTTTGGTGGGTTATTACAGAGCTTGAGAAAAGCATTTCATCATCCTGTGGGCCTTGCTCTTTCTAGCTCTGAAATGAAGCTAACCATGTACCCTCACCACCTTTCCCCGGGGACGGGGGAGCCTGACTTGCTAACCCTCAAAGAGGATGAAAACTAAAGGAAGAATGAATTTCAGCAGCTTCTCCCCTATGTGTTTAAGAAAGCAAGTGAACCTCTTCAGAAGAACCAACGCAAACAGAGTTGCAGAGGATGGCCTGGCTTTGGCACTTGGCAAGTTTAACGAAGACAAAGCCACTCTGAGGGTGTGCCTCGTTGAATTTCAGTGTGATCCCTTTGTTCCAGGAAAAGCTAAACGCCAGAATATGAACCCACAGCTATCTGATAAGGTCTAGACTACTCCCTCCCATCCCCAAACACAACTCTCTTCCTTTCAAATTCAATTCTGATTCACAGAAGACTGATTATTGAAAACCTTCTGTAATTTGGACATGAAAACTGCTGCTATTTGACAAAATTGGAATTTTCTTTTGTTTCTCAGCAGGTAACTAACATAGTTTTCAACTTTTGAAAGACAGGTTTCTAATTGTATATTAGGTTCTATAAAACCTCTCTACCCCACTCTCAATTGCTCCCTGATTCTTTTTCTCTCTGCTGTAACTCCCTTTTTTTTTTTTGGTCTGATTCCATCTTTTTCAACTCAGCTAAACATTTTGATTTTGAGAGCTCAGACAACGATTCTATCAAAGAGCCCATGGCAAAGGGAAGGGTTTTTCTTTTGCAGCATTGAGATGCCAGGGCAGAACATATCCGCTTATTGCCCCTCATGCATGCCTTCAGAAACTGCTGAGGAAAAGCAAATATTCCTTAGCCTCAGAGTAAATTGTTTCTCTTGAGAATACAACATAAGAATTTCCTAAATCTCACACAAATTTTGCAACACTGACCACCAACCTCCTTCAAGAGTGTAACCAAACAACTGTGGTTTCTACATTAAAGATGGGATCTAACATATTTCATGTATGACATGAAAGCTAGACTACCTTCACCACAAAGTCACGGAAAACGCTGACAACCAAAATTTATGACCCCCCTCAGCATAGCTAATGCACAGCAGCAACATCAGCCCCTCTCACGAGGGCCTCCTTTTCCTGGAGCGAGAATCTTGAAGAAGAATTAGATATTTGACATCCACCTTGGAAAATGAAATTTTGTTTGGCCTGATACCCATGTGCCCTTGTGAATGGTCTTTTTTTATGCTTGTGGGATATTTATATAACACAGACACACCAGCTTGACATGCTGATGAAGGGAAGCTTAATACAGGGATAATGTAAAATATATATAATACTTAGGGGATAAAGTCAATAAAGGGGCACAATCTAAAAATCTATAAACAGAATCATGTGATCATCTTGGTTGTTAAAATTACCATGCAAAGATGATAATCATGATTCAAGAACATGTCTGCACTTAGAACATTGTGAGATTAGCCTTCACCTTGCTTTTAAGCATTTTAATTTTATTGGCACTTAAGTGGGATGAAGGGCAAGATGTCGGCATTCGTCAATGCAGAGCAGAAACAGCTCTGACTTCTGACTTTCAGAACTCTCAGAAATTGTGCTGAAACCGGAGGAAAAGGGCTCATTTCTAGAGCTTGTTCACTTGCATTTAGTGAACTCTTCTCCTCACACATTTGTCAAGTTCATTTTTACCTTATATACTGTTTCCTGTCCTTATCTCTTATTTAATTTTCTGGTACTTTTTAGAATGGGTCCCAGCAAACTTTTTCTCAGTTTTTTCAGCTCTGAGTATGAGAAAGCCTAAGTGTATTCCCCCTCACCTTTCTAAGAGTGGGAGCGGGCCAAGCTGACTAATGCCGGCCAACTGCCAAAAAGAAAAACCACCATAAGGCGAGGGGTTAAGATCATTACTGAGCTCTAACAGGTGAGGTGGAGAGTTTCACTTGGGTGCCTATTAAGAGAAACAAGAACACAGAAGAGGTCTGAGGTAGGTGAGAGGTTGAATAGAAGACCTCTGAGGTCTCTTTCCCAACTTCTGGGGGAGTTTTCTGGGCACAGAGAGAGATGAGTCCCTACTCTCCAGCTGCCCCCTGTTTACCACATCCTCCAGAACCTGAGGAGAAATGTCTGTCTCTTAGGTACCGGTAATAATTGGTTTAATCTAGTTGTACTACTAAGAAGGGTCCTGTTTTTCCCAGCTTCCATGGAGTCTTTAGGAGCAGAGTAACGGGAGAGAGTAAAACAGACGGAAATAGTGTCAGACCTCGTGAGGCAGGTGGGTCACTCCCGGATGATTCCCTGCTTCTTGAGGAAAACTATTCCCAAGGGCAATTCCTGGAGTTTTTCCCTCCAGCTCTCCTTAGACTCAAACTGCTCCTGGATGCACAGTCTTCACAGGCGGGGTGGGGGGCGGGGGAGGCGGTCAAAAGAATGACTAATCATTCATTATGCTAAGTGAAATCAGCCAGTCATAAAAGGAAAAGTTCTGTAGATTCCGCTTACACAAGGTACCTAGTCAAAGTCACAGAGAGAGAAAATAGGATGGTGATTGCCAGGCTGAAGGAAGGAGAGAATGGGGGCGTTATGGTTTAATGAGTACAGAGTCTGCCCTTGGAGAAGAAGAAAAAGTTCTAGAGAAGGCTGGTGTTGACGGCTGCATAGCAGTGTGAATGTTCTTAATAATAATAAAAAAAAAGAATGGATGGTCAAAGGGAGTCTTGAGGCCAGTCAGGGCTGCTTACCTTTTCTGTGCATTCTCCAAGTGACTTTCTTCCATTTTATGTTCCTTTTTGGCTGTGAAAGAGAATGAATTATGAATCAGAACAGCATTTTCTTCCATCATATCCTTTGTGTAATCTGACTTCGATTATACCCATTTATTATCAAAATAAGTCCAAATTCAGGGGTTGGCAGCCCTGCCACACGTCCTGGTGATTGTATTCAATTCTCTATATCCATTATCACTGCTTTCTTGTTAACAGCTATAGCTAATGGTGACCATAAATATAATTCATTTTTCTTTCTGGAATACTTTTGAAAGGGGTGATATTGTTAATTATGCTGAACAAAGGCTTAAAGTGGGATGATCTTGGCCAGACTGGATCATGTGGTCACCCAAGCCATAGCTGGCCTCTTTTTGACCCTTTGACATGTGCTCAACAACCCCACTCCCTCAAAACAACAACATAAACTCAGTACCATTTGTAGCAGTTCTGCTCAGATTCAAAGGATTTCACTGGAATCATTGCATATGCTGTCTCTATACCCATGGTCTAAGGACGACTACGGTCTCTTTTCTTAGAACAATGTTTTAAATGCATTGGAAAAAATACTTATGATTACTAAAGAAATAAATGATACCGAGATAGAATTCTGAATTTACAGATTAAGAACTTTTGGGAAGGTCATATACATACTCCTATATTTAAAATGGACAACCAACAAAAAACTATTGTATAGCATACGGAACTCCGCTCAATGTTATGTGCCAGCCTGGATGGAGGGGGGTTTGTGGGAGAATGGATATATGTATATGTATATGTATATGTATGACTCCCTTCACTTTTCACCTGAAACTATCACATTGTTAATTGGCTATACCCCAATACAAAATGCTCTTGGTGTTAAAAAATAAAATAAAAAATAAAATGGATAACCAACAAAAACCTATTATATTTATATATAAAAGAACCCATGTTCTGAAGGACCACAAGGAAACTGGGAGGTTTCATTCTGGAGTGGTTCTTTTATATATTTTCTCTTTAATCAGAATATAATACTGTCATATATGATAATATGATAATACAACTCTTACACTTTAAATATGTCTAGAGAAATCATCAAGACACTCTCTATGAGCCTTAAGATGTCTTTCATTTCGATATGCCATACTCTTGGATTGGAAGAATTAATATTGTTAAATGGCCATACCACCCAAAGCAATCTACACATTTAACATGGTCCCTCTCAAATTACCCATGACATTTTTCACAGAGCTAGAATCAACAATCTTAAAATTTATATGGAACTTTAAAAGACCCAGAATTGCCAAAGTAATCCTGAGGAAAAAGAACAAAGCAGGAGGCATAACGCTCCCAGACTTCAGTCAATACTACAAAGCTATGATAATCGAAACAGCATGGTACTGGCACAAAAGCAGACATATCAATGGAACAGAATAGAGAGGCTGAAATAAACCCATATACCTATGTTCAATTAGTCTGTGACAAAGGGGGCAAGAGTATACAATGGAGAGGAAGTCTCTTTAGCAAGTGGTGTTGGGAAAACTGGACAGCTGCATATAAATCAATGAGGTTAGAATACACCTTCACACCATGCACAAAAATAAACTCAAAATGGCTTACAGACTTAAAAATATGACATGACACCATAAAATTCCTACAAGAGAACACAGGCAAAACATTCTCTGCCATATATTGTACCAGTATTTTCTTAGGTCAGCCTCCCAAAGCAACAAAAATAAAAGCAAAAAGAAACAAATAGGACCTAATCTAACTGGCAAGCTTTTGCATAGCAAAGGAAACCATAAAGAAAATGAAAAGACAACCTGTGAAATTGGAGAGAATGTTCACAGAAGATGTGACCAACAAGGGCTTAATTTCCAAAATACACAAACAGTTCATACAATTCAGCAACATAAAACAAGTAAAAAAGTGAAGAAGACCTAAACAGACATTTCTCCAAAGAAGACATACAGATGGCCAAAAGTGAAGAAGACCTAAACAGACATTTCTCCAAAGAAGACATACAGATGGCCAACAGGCATGTGAAAAGATCAAAACTGCAATGAGATCAAAGATCAAAACTACCTGACATTGGTCAGAATGGCCATCATTAAAAAGTTTAAACAGAACAAGTGCTAGAAGGGTGTGGAGAAAAGGGAACCCTTCTACACTGTTGGTGGAAATATAAGTTGGTGCAGTCACTACGGAAAACTGTACAGAGGTTCCTCAAAAAACTAAAAACAGAGTTGCCATGTGATCCAGCAATCCCACTCATGGGCATACATCCACACAAAACTATAATTCAAAAAGATACATGCATCTCTATGTTCATAGCAGCATTATTCACAGTAGCCAGGGCATGGAAACAACTTAAATGTCCATTCACAGATGAATGCATAAAAATGTGGTACATATATACAATGGAATACTACTCAGCCATAAAAAGGAATTAAATAATGCCATTTTCAGCAACATGGATGGATCTAGAGATTATCATACTAAGTGAAGTAACTCAGAGGAAGACAAACATCATATGGTATCACTTATATGTGGAATCTAAAATATGACACAAATGAACTTACCTGTGAAACAGAAACAGATTCACAGGCATAGACAACAGACATGTGGCTGCTAAGGGGGAGCTGGGGATGAGGAGGGCGGAGGGTGAGTCTGGGGTTCAGTTCAGTTGCTCAGTCGTGTCTGACTCTTTGTGACCCCATGAACTGCAGCACGCCAGGCTTCCCTGTCCATCACTAATTCCCGGAGCTTGCTCAAACTCATGTCCACTGAGTCGGTGATGCCATCCAACCATCTCATCCTCTGTCGTCCCCTTCTCCTCCTGCCTTCAATCTTTCCCAGCATCAGGGTCTTTTCCAATAAGTCAGCTCTTCACATCAGGAGGCCAAAGGATGAAAGTTTCGGCTTCAGCATTAGTCCTTCCAATGGATATTCAGGACTGATTTCCCTTAGGATGGACTGGTTTGATCTCCTGGCAGTCCAAGGGACTCTCAAGAGTGTTCTCCAACACCACAGTTCAAAAGTATCAATTCTTTGGCACTCAGCATTCTTTATAGTCCAGCGCTCACATCTGTACATGACTACTGGAAAAACCATAGCTTTGGCTAGACGGACCTTTGTTGGCAAAGTAACGTCTCTGCTTCTTAATATGCTGTCTAGGTTGGTCATAGTTTTTTTTCCAAGGAGCAAGGGTCTTTTAATTTCCTGGCTGCAATCACCATCTGCAGTGATTTCAGAGCCCCCCAGAATAAAGTCTGTCACTGGTTCCATTGTTTCCCCATCTATTTGCCATGAAGTGATGGGACTGGATGCCATGATCTTAGTTTTCTGAATGTTGAGTTTTAAGCCAACTTTTTCACTCTCCTCTTTCACTTTCATCAAGAGGCTGTTTAGTTCTTCTTTGCTTTCTGCCATAAGGGTGGTGTCATTTGTTATCTAAGGTTATTGATTATTTCTCCCGGCCATCTTGTTTGGGGTTAGCAGATGCAAACTAGTATATATACAATAGAATGAATAAATAACAAGATTCTACTATGTAGCCTTGGGAACTATATTCAATATCCTGTGATAACATATGGAAAAGAATAAAAGAAAAGAATGTATACGTATGTATACCTGAATTACTATGAAGTAGAGCAGAAACTAACACAACATTGTAAATCGACTATACTTCAATTTGAAAAAGATTCCTTTCATTTAATGCTTATGATGTTAAAATGAATAAGAAAAGAAAATCAATCATATCTAGCTATGTTGTGATACCTCATGAAAGGTATTAAAGGATTTTAAAAGCTAGGATATTTGAAAGGATATTAAAAGATTTTAATAGCTAAGATATTTCAAAGGATATTAAATAGCTAGGCTATTTAATAAGCCTAGCTCTGCCATTTACTACCTGTGTGACTGGACAAGTCACTCATGATGAACTGTGTAAGTTTTGGCCTCATCTGTACTATGAGCATAACCACAGAGACTATCATCACACAGACGTGATAAAGATTAAATAAAATAAAACATGTAAAGCCCTTAGCACCTAAGATATGCTTGATAAATAACAGGGCAGGTATTATTAGCATCTCATCATTATTCACTCAATCAATGTAAATTTATTAATTTATTTCCCTGTTCAAAACAGCTTGTCATCACTCCTGATGAAGCCTTTGAAGTCTTTACAATGGGCCAGAGGCCCTGCCAGTCTGCCCCCTGGCTCCCCTGTGATGTCATCTCCTCCGTCTCATGCTTGTTCCTTTCCAGCCTAGCTGGCAGGATGGCTGAAGGAGCACACTTGAGTGTGTGTACTGGGCATCATTGCACCTGCCTTTCCTCTTTCCTGGAGGACACTGCCCACAGCCCCTGTGTGACTGACTCCCTCACTACATTAGGTCTCAGCTCAAATATCACCTTCTCTGATCCTGCCACATCAAAGATCATCCTCTGCCACACATGCCCCGCCTCTTTTCCTTAGAGCCTCTATCTACCCGACAGACTATCCATTTACTCATTTATAACACAACAGTGAATGTAAGCTTCAGGAGAGCAGCCCCTTCATCTGGTCTTAAACATGGAAAAGTGTCTACATGTTAAATAAATTACTCTAGCTAAAAATGTATATACTTGACAATAGTTGCTTAAATAGACAGATACTAAGTTTCCTGAACATGAGACTTTATATTCAGAATATGAACACAGGCTAAAGAAGAATGTCAGGCTAAAACTGTATACTAGAATCTCTAAGTTCAGCAAATTTCAAGAAAATTTTTTATATTAAAATGATTTAGATAGCTACATCATTTTAGGTAAAGTCACAGTCATTGCCATTTTTTTGTGCTATGATTTCCCTAGTTCTTCAAGCAGGAATCTCTGTGAATTAGTTGCGTTCTTGGCCAATCTGACACAGAGAGGTGGCTTGCATCTCTCCTAGGCTACCAAGTTCCCCCAAATATGAAATCGACTAGTGGTTTGTTCCTATCCAGTGACTATTAATTACGTACATGACCAAATAAGGGGGAACATTCCTTTGAGGCCTGAGTGATCTTCCTGGAGCTTACGGGTGCTGTTCTCTGTCACTAGGTGTTTCTAACTGGCTACTTCCACTCTGTGCTAAGCAGACTGTGGTCAAGCCTGTTGCTGCATATAAACTGAGTCACGAGAAGTACCCTTTCCAAACTGAATTAAGCATGAGATGAAGACCGTGCAAGAGCTCTATGAATATACTTATTTGGGGGGAAAAAAACAGTATCCAAATGTAAAAAGAGGTATTGCTAAGCGCCAATGCACACTGCAGAACCTCTGAGGGTTTGGGGGATGAGAGCCTTCAAGAAAAGTAGAAGAACCTGGAGATCGCAAGCTTTCTTAAGTCAAGGGTTTCTGTTCAGACAGAAAAGGCAGCCATTTCCCTGGTGTGACCCTGAAGCCCCACCAGCCTAAAGTATTTCTCCTGCAACGATGTGTGAAATTTCCAACCATGTCATTATCCATTTTAAGTCTCCATGTTCTGAGTAAAACAAAAATGGCATTACCTAGAAGGGAAATGTTTAAAGACAGGAGTCACAAACTCAACTTCCAACATCACCAAAAAATAAGGTAATTGTAGGCCAGGTATAAGAATCATACTATTCCAAATTCTATCTCTAGCTTCTTAATACTAGAACTGACAGTCTCAGTACAAGAGAGTCAGAGCAGAGAGTGGGAGTGAAATGGGAAGGCCAGGCCCCTTCAAGGCACCGGCCACTGCTATTCCATCCTCCTCCACCTTTTCCAGAGAAGCTAGGATTTTTAAACATATGTTCACAAATTTAAAAACATTTTTTCTGTCTGTAGGACAAAGAGCACATTCCTGTTGGTGGTATCTGGCTCTGTAAGCTCTGGTAACTACAGACATCATGACATAGGTGAGTCTCTTCTTTCATTCCATTTGCCAGACTCTGTTTTAGGTGCACGGCACCCCTCAGTGAAGACAGCAGACAAATATCCTATAGAACCTTCATTCTGGGGAAGACAGAAAATTAAACCCGAGAGAGTAAGAAGCAGTGTAAGTAATTTCTGATGAGAGTTAGCAAAAAAAAAAAAAAAAGAAAGAAAAGAAAAGAAAAAACTTCCAGAGCATGGATTGTTCCCTACAGTAGGAGACTCTACCTGGGTTACTCAATTAGGGGTGCCTAGGCAGCCACAGCATGCCACAGAGGTACCCCACACAAAAAGGGAGAGACAAAGTTTAAATTAAAGATGGCACATCTTAGACAGAAACTGTCCTTGTCCTACAAGTAAGACGAGCAGTGGTCATGAATCCAGGTGTGGGCTTTCCTTAGTTTTCTATTGTACAATTCCATGGATAGAGCATAAGTATGCTTCTTTTCCAGTTTAACTTGGTAATAGCTATGGGAGAGGGGGTTTCCCTGGTGGCTCAGTGGTAAAGAGTCCACCTGCCAATTCAGGAGATGCAGGTTTGATCCCTGGGTCAGGAAGATCCCCTGTAGGAAATGGCAACCCACTCCAGTATTCTAGCCTGGAAAATCCCATGGACAAAGGAGCTTTGTGGGCCACAGTTCATGGAGTTGCAAAGAGTCAGAGATGACTGAGCATGCATGTGTGCATGTAGCTAAGAGGGAGGTGGGTAGGCTTCCAGAAGAGTAAGTTTGGAGATGCTGTCAGATACTGACACAGCATGGGGAGGTGGAGAAATAACAGGCATCCCTGACCTTCCTTTTTTCTCTTCTCTTCGCTGTTGCAAAAAGTTGTCTCGTTGTCTCAACAAATTATTTTTCAAATCAAGGGATTAAAACAACTGCTTAGAATGATAACAGTTTCACAACTTAAGATAATAAAAGCAATAAGAAAAACAAACCAGAGTACTGAAAATGAGACATTTTGCTTAACATCAATTCTGTCTTCCAAAGTTCCTTATCAAGACCAGGTATACACTGTGATGATGGTGATTTAATGGAGCGGCCAGGAGAGAGTGTAGTGGTTTTTGCTTGGTGACCTGCCTACAGCATCCTATAATTTCTCTATCACTGATAGAACTGTGTTGCTTTTCTTATATTTTAATCTTCTCCCTTAAAGAGTGATATTTATTTCTTATGTAACTCTATGTCCCAGAGAGAAAGCAACACAGCTTCTTTGGAAGTTTTTTATTTAAGAGATAATTTTGCGGATTTTATTTAGTGCGGCCTTTACTGAATAAAGGCTGTTTGTTTTTGTGTAAATATTTAATGCCTTGGCATTGTGTTTCCTGGTTCACTGGATGGCCATTGTTTTATTAGTTTTCATAAAGTCGCCCCACGATAATGATTCTGAAATTTGTAAGTACTGTGGTCGACCAACTGAAGCAGAAATGGTCCTTACTATTCACTGGTTGCGGGCCCAAGGAATGCAAATCAGAACTCAAGCTACTTAAAGGCCAAGTTTCAAGCCCAGCTCTGCCACTTAATGTCATGGACAAGATGCACATATCCTGTATTCCAGATTCCTCCTCTAGAAACAATGATAACACCTACCTCCCACACAGTTATGAGGGTTACATGAAAAGGGCACAGTTCTTGGTTGAATCAGAATCATTGCAGTCAGATCTTCAATGACTCAATGCCACGCAGAGGCTGCTGGGGATCCAAGCTTCCAGCTGGATGGTTGCTTTGACCAAGTTAAATACAGGTGTGGTAGAGTGGAGACTGCTTGGGCTTTGCGTTAGGTGGACTTGGCTTGAATTTCTGCTCTGCCACTTGTTAATGGAGAGACCTTGGGGAAGTCACCTGACTGCGCTGAACCTTGCCCGTAAAATTAAAATGATAAGATCTTGCAAGGTATTGGACGCACTGACCTTGTGAGAGATGAACACAGTGACTAACACACGCCAGGTACCCATGGATGATTGGTTAGAATCAAATTCTACTGATTGGCTAGAAGCAAATGCTAGTAGTCACCACTCCAGCTCTTTGACACTGGGATGAATAGTACACAATTGCAAGCCAAATGTTCTTTTCTTGTTTGAGAATGTTAACAACCATTCTCAGTAGATGTTAATTTTCTTTGATGTCATTTTCACATCAGATCAGGTGTGCTCAGGTGCTTAGTCATGTCCAACTCTTTGCAGCCCCATGGACTACAGCCCACCAGGCTCCTCTGCCCATGCAATTTTCCAGGTGAGAATACTGGAGTGGGAAGTGGGGTGCCATGTCCTACTCCAGGGAATCCTCCTGACCCAGAGATCAAACCCACATTCAGGTATCCTCTGCTCAAACCTGTTTTCCCACTTTACTCACAAAGCTGATGCTGCCTTTTTTTTGTTGTTGATGGTCTCCTTTGCTGTGCAAAAGCTGTAAAGGTTAATGAGATCCTATTTTTTTAATTTTGCTTTTATTTCCTTTGCTTTGGGAGACAGATCAAAAAACACTGTTGTGATTTACATTTAAAAAAGTTCTACCTAGGAGTTTTACTGTTTCTGGTCTTACATTTAGGTGTTTAATCCATTTTAAGATTATTTTTTAATATGGTGAGAGAAAATGTTCTATTTTCAATCTTTTATATATAGCTATTAGAAAGAATTTAAGGAAACAATTCTCATTTACAATCACATCAAAAATAATAAAATATCTAGAAATAAACCTACCCAAAGGTGTAAAAGATATATACTCTGAAAACTGTAAGATATGATGAAAAGAAATTGAAGATGACAGAAACAGATGGGGAAAGATAAACCATGTTCTTGGACTGAAAGAATATTGTTAAAATGACCATACTATTCAAGGTAATCTACAGATTTAATGCAATCCCTACCAAAATATGAAGGGTATTTTCCACAGCACTAGAACAAATAATTTTAAAATTTGTATGGAAAGAAAAAAGGCCCCAAACAGCCAAAGTAATCTTGAGAAGGAAGAACAGAGCTGAAGGAATCATGCTTTCTGACTTCAGACAATACTACAAAGCTACTGGAATCAAAACAAAAAAGATCTTCATGACCCAGATAATCACAATGGTGTGATCACTCACCTAGAGCCAGACATCCTGGAATGTGAAGTCAGGTGGGCCTTAGAAAGCATCACTATGAACAAAGCTAGTGGAGGTGATGGAATTCCAGTTGAGCTATTTCAAATCCTGAAAGATGATGCTGTGAAAGGGCTGCACTCAACATGCCAGCAAATTTGGAAAACTCAGCAGTGGCCACAGGACTGGAAAGGTCAGTTTCCATTCCAGTTGCAGAGAAAGGCAATCCCAAAGATTGCTCTAACTACCGCACAATTGCACTCATCTCACATGCTAGTAAAGTAATGCTCAAAATTCTCCAAGCCAGGCTTCAGCAATATGTGAACGGTGAACTTCCAGATGTTCAAGCTGGTTTCAGAAAAGGCAGACGAACCAGAGATCAAATTGCCAATATCCGCTGGATCATCGAAAAAGCAAGAGAGTTCCAGAAAAACATCTATTTCTGCTTTATTGACTATGCCAAAGCCTTCGACTGTGTGGATCACAATAAACTGTGGAAAATTCTGAAGAAGATGGGAATACCAGACCACCTGACCTGCCTCTTGAGAAACCTGTATGCAGGTCAGGAAGCAACAGTTAGAACTGGACATGGAACAACAGACTGGTTCCAGATAGGAAAAGGAGTACGTCAAGGCTGTATATTGTCACCCTACTTATTTAACTTATATGCAGAGTACATCATGAGAAATGCTGGGCTGGAAGAAGCACAAGCTGGAATCAAGATAGCCGGGAGAAATATCAATAACCTCAGATATGCAGATGACACCACCCTTATGGCAGAAAGTGAAGAGGAACTAAAAAGCCTCTTGATGAAAGTGAAAGAGGAGAGTGAAAAAAAGTTGGCTTAAAGCTCAACATTCAGAAAACTAAGATCATGGCATCTGGTCCCATCACTTCATGGCAAATAGATGGGGAGCAGTGGAACCAGTGTCAGACTTTATTTTTTTGGGCTCCAAAATCACTGCAGATGGTGACTGCAGCCATGAAATTAGAAGACGCTTACTCCTTGGAAGGAAAGTTATGACCAACCTAGATAGCATATTAAAAAGCAGAGACATTACTTTGCCAACAAAGGTCCATCTAGTCAAGGCTATGGTTTTTCCAGTGGTCATGTATGGATGTGAGAGTTGGACTGTGAAGAAAGCTGAGTGCCAAAAAATTGATGCTTTTGAACTGTGGTGTTGGAGAAGACTCTTGAGTCCCTTGGACTGCAAGGAGATCCAACCAGTCCATCCTAAAGGAGATCAGTCCTGGGTATTCATTGGAAGGACTGATGCTGAAGCTGAAACTCCAATACTTTGGCCACCTCATGCGAAGAGTTGACTCATTGGAAAAGACCCTGATGCTGGGAGGGATTGGGGGCAGAGGGAGAAGGGGACGACAGAGGATGAGATGGCTGGATGGCATCACCTTCCCGATGGGCATGAGTTTGCGTAAACTCCGGGAGTTTGTGATGGACAGGGAGGCCTGGCGTGCTGCGATTCATGGGGTCGCAAAGAGTCGGACACGACTAAGCGACTGAACTGACTGACTGAGTATGATACTGGCACATACTGATCTCTGAGTCTACAAAGATCAATGGAACTAGATTGAGAGCCCAGGAATAAACTCACGCACTTATGGTCAGTTAATCTATGACAAAGAAGGCAAGAATATACAATGGAGAAAAGACAGACTCTTCAACTAGTAGTGCTGGGAAGACTGTTTCCTCTGATTTGAATGCCTCCTCCTCCTGCCTTTCTCCCTTCCAAACACACCCACTCTAAGTGTCTTTTTCTCTCTTCAAAAGCCAAGCTTTAAAATGGCCTTGACTGTGAAGCCCTCCAAGTGGGCCTCTCCTCCATGGAGTGGTGAACGCTCTTTCTGTGGAGTTCTAACAGCACTCTGCTCACATATGTGGGTCACGGTACTGGGGTCCTTGGTTGACAGTCGGCTTACTCTCTCAGACTCTGTGCTTCTTCAGGGCAGTGACCTAAGCTATTTCATAGTGTTTCTCTAAACTACCTAGTAGGTACTCCACTTATCTGAGAGCAAGGAACCCATGCGAACAGAATACACTCCCTGCTCACTGTCTCTCCACTGCGGGACCACATCCCATTCCCTGGCACGGCAATTTCAAATTTTCCATTTTCTTTTTGCAGCAAAAGAGAAGAGTGCAATAGAATCAAAGGGTGAGAGAGGACTATTTTTCATCCTGTTAAATCCTCTTTTAGACTGATCCATTATTTAGACTGATACATCACAGGCACAAAAAGCATTAACTCTTGAGTTTCATTTATATTGGACTGAATTTTTTGAATATAGTAATTACAAAAAATGTACAGGGTTTATAATGAAAATGACACTTCCAAAAATAGACTAAGAACATTCATCATCTAGATAACTGAAATATCCAAAGTTTTATCTTCAAGAGGGTTGCATTCATGCACTAAAAGTGGCAAAAGGAGGAGGGCCCTCTTCAAAGAAAGTGGGAGTTTTATGCCAAATGTAATTAAGTCATATTTATGGATGCCCGTCTGGGAGGTAATAAATTGTGAAATGAGGGAAAGGGATAGAGGTTGGAATATCTTCCTAGTATTCTTTACACAGTCTATTACACTTTAATATACCATGGTTTATGGACCTGACATGGTTGGTATAAACCAACAGGACGCACAGTAAAGAAGCTGTTTTTATTACAGCTCTACAAATAGAGGAGCTGGTGATGCTAATAAGGAAACAAAGGGACCGCACTCTACTTCATGTGGTATCCATCTGACGTGAACACAGCAGTCATTTTTCATTTCTTAGAAAATCAGCCTGTCATGTACTTTCTCGGAGAAAAGAATGCTTTCACCCACAGAGGCAACACCAGCACATTGACACTGGAAAAGAGGGATAACTTTCTTAACATTTATGAGAGAGGGGAAAATACAAATATATAGAATCACTGGGTTATGGAGAGGCCTTCCCCTTACATTTGTTCTTTTGACATGCTTGCCCACAGAGGTTGAGATCCTTCTATTTAGTCTTCCTATTTTATTAGTTTTCTTGGCTGTGATTAAACTAAAAGAAGGATCATTTCTGGGCTGTCACAGAGTTTACATCTGCAAAGATCCTGTTGGTTGGTAAAGCTGAAGTGCCTAAGAGATCATTTAGAAGATTTTCTGTGTAGTCTGGTATGACCTGTGCAAAGGCATGGTATGAAGGTTCTCAATATATGGGTATATTTTGATTTCTAGGTCACCTATCTAAGGCTAAAGCTGACTAGAAAATTCAGGCTTTTGATGAAAGTACCAAGTAAAAGACACTGGAAAAGAAGGCATTGAAGAGGTCTGGAGAGTCATAAAAGCAAAGGGACCTAGATAAAAGGAGTGTGAAAAATCATCTAGTCTAACCCTCAGGCTTATGTTTGAGCTGGGATCCTCTTGTGTTCAATTAGACTTGCCAGATCTCATCTTCTTCATCATTTTGATTTGCCATTTTCAGTTGCCTTTACAACTAAATCTGAATATCTTTATGGGGGACAAAGGAAAGCAGAATAGGGCTTTCATGTAACTCGGGTACCTGGGGCCTTTCTCAACCAAGGTTCTTCATTTGAACTGCAGAATGTGGAAAATGATTTGGGAAGCTATTTTCTCAGTCTCTCCCCACCCCTCATCTCTTGTGCACATCAGTAAAATGTTCTAGATGCATGTGGTGGTGGCATAGGGATATGCAAATTCATTACACACAATGGTGCCCTTTTAGGTCAATAGGGCTTAATTCTCTCATCAATGGTTGGAAAAGAGAGAGTCTTGATGAAATCAAGATTACAGATGACTCATGATTTTGAGTCATTTACATTTTAATATTTCTAAACCCAGGCAATATAACATTCAAATACCTCATAAAATATCATACTGGAGTAAGAATTTGAATTAGAAAAATCTCCCTGCTTATCTAAGAATTATACTACTATTTTATATTCTATGATGACTCTAATAATTATTTGTACTTCAAGAGGGTTGAGTGATGAGTGATGAGTGATGAGTACAGTTTAATAGACCACAATGTAAATCTAAGTGTTCATCAGATTATGTATCTGTTTACTATTGCAATAGTAAACATTTTATCCATTTACAATTCTAGGAAGTAATCAGGTTATGAGTATCACCAATATCTAAATTAAATAAATTTATCCACAATTCGTAAGTCGACTCACTGTGAAAGCTTTATGATACTTTTTTTTTCAATATATATCCATCTTAGATGAGATTTTGCTCCAATAGGTAAGTCTTTCACCACTCAGAATATTGACACAATACTCAACTTTAGACTTCAGAAGGAATTCTGCTTATTATTTTCAAAGGCAACCACTTAATTAGCTGCTAATATTCTACTACCCTTTTCCTCCACTTCTCTGTAGTCTAGTGAAGTCCCTAAAGACTGTAAACTATCTGTACACAGCAATTTTGTTTCAGTGTGATACAGATGCAATTACTTGAGAAAGTTGACAAGACAGCATCACCTACAACCTAGATATAACCTACTCCAACAATTTAATTTTATGGAAGTGAGAAAATGGATACCTGAGTTGACAAAGTTACTTTCCTGGGTCACGCTGATAGTGGCAGAATCCAAGTCTCTTGATTCATAATTCAATATACTTTCCAGTGCCCTCTGCTGCTTCCCAAGATGGTAGGCAATGTTTTACTCAAGAATTTTCAAATACAAAGGTATATTGGGGCTGCACTGTATTGTACATTTTCCATAGGAATATATACATCAGAGAGGAAGTGCCAAGATGAAATTTTAGCTTTCACTCTAAATTTCCTGACTCTTGATATTTTAAAACAGACCATGGGGTAAAATTTTAGAATGATCTGTGAGAGGCTCATTAACATTAATGGGAGACAGGTGGTTGCATTCTCAACACGACCTGAAATTCTTCATGTTATCTCATCTTCTGGGACCATACATACCTTTAACTTATCAACATTAAAAGAAGTGACGAGTCTTTTGTAAGGATTTTTTTTTTTTTCGGTTATTTTTTCATGGATACTTTATCATTTATATAAGATGATTCTTAGAGTACAATTATACATAAATCCTGTTTCCCATAGTATCTACCTTATCTCTCTACCATTTCATTCTCAATGGGAAGCCTCAGGCCTTCTACAATGCTTTAGGATTTTTTTAGGGGTCATGGAAGAATAGTGAAATCCTGTGGGCTCACCATTCAGGGAGCAGACACTAAATGAATTGTCATCTAGGAACTATTAGGAATTGCAAAGATGTTAGCTTTGTAAAAGCGGCTGCCCCTCTTTTGTTTTGTTTCATCAAGAACCTTGGTGATATTTCAGAGACACTGGGGTCCAGAGTTTCAAGGCTTTAAATTAACTATCTGGTGACAAAATGCAGGTGTACTAATATTGGAAGAAGATCTTTCAACTTTGTCCCATCTTTGTATCAGCACTTGCCTAAGATGCATATTAAAAAGCAGAGACATTACTTTGCCAACAAAGGTCCCTCTAGTCAAAGCTATCGTTTTTCCAATAGTCATGTATGGATGTAAGAGTTGGACTATAAAGAATGCTGAGTGCCAAAGAATTGATACTTTTGAACTGTGGTGTTGGAGAACACTCTTGAGAGTCCCTTGGACTGCAAGGAGATCAAACCAGTCCTTCCTAAAGGAAATCAGTCCTGAATATTCATTGGAAGGACTGATGTTGAAGCTGAAACTCCAGTACTTTGGTGACCTGATGCGAAGAGCTGACTCATTGGAAAAGACCCTGATGCTGGGAAAGACTGAGGGCAGGAGGAGAAGGGGATGACCGAGGATGAGATGGTTGGATGGCATCACTGACTCAATGGACATGAGTTTGAATAAACTCCGGGAGTTGGTGATGGACAGGGAGGCCTGGCGTGCTTCAGTCCATGGGGTCACAAAGAGTCGGACACGACTGAGCGACTGAACTGAACTAACTGAAAGATGGTTAATTTTGGGAAGACATGGACTGTGTGTGTCTGTGTTTAACTTTGTAGTCAAAACACTTAGCACTTGAAACATGAGCTTAGTATTAACAAATCAACAACTTTTTTGCTCCATTAACTGGTGAGAAGGAGAATGACTACAAAAGCAGATGCTAGTTTGAATTTGTAAGCAGATTTGTGAGCAAAGCAGGAACAGGCTCCATGCTCGTTTTTTCCTGATTTCAAAGTATTGTGCTCAAAAGCAAGGGCCTCATTTATTTGTTTATTTCATAGCATTTTCACACTTGGTTTTCAACAAATCTTTCTTTAAGCCCACATTAACAAATCAGGAAAAAGTTCACCAATTGGCTTCTTTGGTAAGCCCATAAATTCTTTTGATGACTATCCATGTACTTAAAACTTCAGCTTGCCCATCTGTACACTGGGTAAAATGAAACTTTACACTTAAAACCCTGGAGCAACGAGAAACGTAAGAAATTCATGTAAGCCTCTCATGCTGTAGTTTAAAAGTGAGCTAAGTTAAAACAAGAGGATAATGAATAAAAAAAATATTGGATGGTATGCAAATAGTATACAGGACTACGACCCCATCAGCCCACCAACCACAGCTAGTGGGGTCCAAGGACAGTTAGTCCTCTGGCTGATTAGCTGCTGAGGAAGCAGGTAAATACACCTGACTGGTGGCGGCAGTGATGATGGTGATAATGGTGAATATTCACTGAGGCATACACAGTGTGCTCCAAGGGATTTTCATTTATCATTTAACCTCTTCACGTATCAGGTGGGTTCCATACTGCGGATAATACTGGAGCCAAAGCTTCACATTGTTCTGTTACTTATAAGCGGTTAGTCATGGGCAAATTGTTTAACTTGGATAAGAATGAGTTTTTTAATCTATAAATGGAGGTAATAATAGGACCTATATTAGGCGGTTGTAATAATTAAATGAGATGTTTGTAAGGTACTTAGCCATTGCACCTGGCATGTTAGCTTGGGAAATGACAGTTATTACAATCATTTCTATCACCACCACAACAATTATTTGTCCAAATGACACTTGCTTGTTCAACTTTTCTTGGGTTCCCATGAGACTTGTCTGAATAGTTAAACATCCTGTTTTTTCTTTAGTGACATTTGTCTTACCACAATAAGCTCCCCAAGACCTGAAGCAAAGGGACTAGATTCAAACACCAAAATCATGCTTTCAAAGGATACCATCGAAAAAAGCTATGACATGGTTGCAAGTGAAGAAATTCAGACTATAAAGCAGTAAATATGTTACGACTAAAATTACATTAAAATACATATCACAGAAATACATATTTGGTAAAAATATCAGAAAGTAATATTACAGTTGCTATTTCTGCCTCTCTGGTTGATAGGTCTTTTGTTTTTCTTTTGTTTTTAATTTTTTAAAAAAGAATTTGCATTGCTTAATACAATCAGATATGGTAACAACAGATTCTATTTGGAAGCATGGCACGTTGAAAGTAAGTGACTTGCTTAAGGTCCTACAGATGGTTTGGGGGATAAAAAGAAACAATTTGTTCCCTTATTACAGTTTCTTTTCCACTGTTTCACACTGTTATTCCGTATAGGTTCCTGCTTAAAAACTATAAAACTGTTGTATCACTACAGAGTGGGAAATGAAAGAAAGAAGAAGTCATAACTGAAAAACAAGCATTTGAGTGAATAAGTTAAATTTAAATGTATAGTCACCTACATTAAAGTCATTTATTTATATCTTATACACACATACAGAAATGTGAAATTTTACCTTCTCTATAATGTAACCATCCTATGTATTTTTATGGACTTTCCAGAAATATATCCACTATAAAGAGTGGTTTTAATCACATTTTAAAGACTAAAACTCAGATAAAAAACTGTTATGCATAGTCAGAGAGCTTAACAGCTTAAGACTGATCTTATGTAATCAAAAACAAAGAGAGGGGAAAACATCCATACTCATACTGTCAGCTAAAATATAACATGGTACCCATAACTTTACAAAAGAAATTTTCTCTTTGTCTAGATTTATTTAAATGGAACCTCTGACATCTGTATGGCAAAAAAGGGATGTTTGTTAAAGAATAGAAGCTCTCCCTCTAGAAAAATAAATGCTTAGATGTTTAGTTATGAACATGAATGGACCACCAGAATGTCCAGCAAATCACCACAAAGCACCCATTGCTACTCTTGAGTAGGTCTTCTTTTAGAACCTTGGCAAAGCTGAGTATCCTGGGAGTTTCATTTACAGAAAGCCACATTAGCTGAAAAAAGGCTCACTTCCCTGATAACTTCTATTGCTTTGAACATTAAAATACTTTCTTATCTACTTTTTTATCATATAGTCAAGAATTTGTCCTAACTGGGGATATAAACTGACCCACTAGAAATGTTACCCAAGAACTACCATAACTTCAACAGTTGTGACATTACCAAGAATATAGGTGGAGGGAAGGGAAGCAACAGTCTGTTTGTTGAGAGCTACTTCTAAGAAGAGAAAATACTTGGAGAACTAGGATTCCCTAAAAAGATACTGTAGAAGATGTTTTTTCATATTAAGGCACATTTAATTTGGTCTACCTGTAAAAGTTACGCAGAAGGAACGTTAGCACAAGTAATCACTATCAAGGTCAGTATGTTGTTGCTTAGCTGCTACGTCATGTCCAATTCTTTTGCAACCCCATGGATTGCAGCCCAATAGGCCCCTCTGTCCATGGGATCTGCCAGGCAAGAATGCTGCAGTGGGTTGCCATTTCCTTCTCCAGGGGATCTTCCCAACCCAGGGATCGAACCCATGTCTCCTGTGTTGGCAGGTGGATTCCTTACCATTGAGCCACCAGGAAAGCCTGAGTCAGTAGAAGCAAACAAAGAAATGAGGTTTGGTTGTAAGACTGACCACAGCACTTATAAGGCTGCTGAGGTGAAAATGCTGGTGGGTGAGCTGAGCAGAATTCCAGGTGGTTCCCCTGGAGTCATCATTCAACAATAACTGTTACCTTCCTTTCCCTCATTTTTAGACAAATCTTTATATTTTCCCCAGATTTTAAATTAATAAATCCTCATTGTAGAACACTTGAGGGGAAAAAAATGAAAAAGAATAGTACATAAGCCTTTCTCTAAGCGAGATATTACTGATATTCATTTTTCATAAATGTAGGTATATACTTATGATCACATGTACTCATTTGTGCTTTTTTATATAGTTGAGATTATATCGAATATACAGCTCACTTGCTTGCTTTTCCATTTAATGTGTCAAAACATAGGTAACGTTTAAATGAATATTTTTACAGATAATTTGCGATTATTGAAATTAATTGTTAAAAAACAAGTCTCTATTCCAAAGCAGGTATGGACCCTATTCAAATAAAACCAAATAAATTTCTAGAAACCCAAGACAACATTTCAAGATAATTTTCTTATAGTATCTCTTACATAAGATAGTGTAGGAGAAAAATGCTTGGTTTATGAAGCACTATTACAATATTACCAAGGACAATTAAAGCAAATTCTTATCTTTTGATTCAACTTGGAAATAATCTTTACCCTTTAGTGTTCCCCTTTTTGTAGCTCATTAGAGAAATGTTTTAGATGGCCACAAGTATTAAAATTATGTCAAATTCTGCACAGTTAAAATTTCTGTCCACCGTACTTAAACCTAATATACCTATTCTGTATTTGGTAAATACAGGATAAAGAAAATATCCTCAATAGGAAAAAATATTGAGGGTCAGTATATGCTTGGAAGCAAGCGAGGGGCCTCTGAGCATATGAAGAGCCACACACACATGCACACACACACACTTCTTATGTAGCGGGTGTCCCTGAACATTGAATGTTCAAATATCTGGTCAGTTGAAGAAGTGCCACTGTCTGCCTTAGTCTGAAGCTGGGCATGCCACTGGCATGAAGCTCATTTCATGATAAGAGGAAAAAAAGGGAAAAGAGAGAGAGAGAGAGATCATGAAACTAGAGGCTTGAAATGTTTTACTGGAGAAAAACCATGGCATTACCTCCTCCTGTGGGATGATAACAATGATTTATGAAGCTGAAGTCATTTCTTGTGATTGCGTTCAGGGGAGATTGATTTCACATGAGCTGGGAAGCCAGGCAATGCAAGCTGAAGAAGAGCCCCACATGTTCCACTGAGGCTGGGATCTGCCCTCTTCAAGGGGATTCCAGGGCCCATTGGCGGGGGAGGAAAAGCTATTGCTTTCTGATCCATGAGCCCCCTTCTTCCCTCCCACGAGCTCATTAGGTAGGCACACGGCTCTCTTATTCTCTCTCTCCTTTTAAAAGTATTACTACTTCTGCTGTGTGGGAGTGGAAGCTCATTGTAAATGCGCAGCAGGATAGTAGCAAAGCCGAGATTAATTCCCCATGGATTTATAAGGGTCGTTCTCACCCACGATGACTTGTCCCGTTTCAAAGGTGCTTATGCTGCTGTTTTTATGGCTGGTCACTAACTTCATTCTGGCATATGGTGGCTGGCGCCATGACACGGAGTGAACATTTTATACCTGAATTAAAGTGGATATTTGACAGTTTCTGTCAGAAAGTTCAGAGCAAAGAATTTGTGGGACAAGATTTATTGCATATTTTATATGGGACACATCTGTTTCTTTGCTCGCTTTGTTCCTTCCCTTAAAAAAATTTAAAGAAGTTTTCTAAAGAAATATAATGATGGATAGGAAAAAAAAAAAAAAAGAATTCCAAAAGCAGGAGAAAAACATGGTCAAAAGTTGTGTGTTTAGGAGCTAATTTAGAAAACAAAGCAAAAAACAAAAAAAAACCACTTCTCCTTTGGAGTGGGAAAAATGACTCATGGTCACAAATAAAAGCTCAGTGAAACAATTCTGTTATCACTGGCAATTATTTTATGGTTGGTTTAATGCCATTTATAAAATGAAGTTAAAAATTAAAGTGCATAACCTACCATTTTCTGCATACTTGAAACAGGACTAGAAAGAATAATCTGCCTTTGATGTACTTGTAAAGATTTTGCCATTTCAAATGGTGGACTAAATAATAAAAGTCCAACCACGTCGGTGTTAAAAAAAAATTGCAGATATTTAAACATTTAAAATGGATACGCTTAAAGATAAACGCAGACAATTTCCAACCCAAATCCATCAACACAATGTGAAGGGCATATGTAAACTTCATCGTCATCTAGAAACTCTTCCCATTGTAGCAAGTGAGTGCCATAACAGAGATTTGTGATTACATAAACACTGGGCTCAACCTGGAGCCTTGTATTAACAGACAGGCTACTTTTTTCTTTTAACTGTGACTAGAGAGCTTTTAATTCTGTATACCGCAAAACTGAAAACTTCCAGTCCTAAAGATTTTGAAAAATTAATTTTTAATTGCTTTAGGTATTAAGCATTCTGCCTGTAAAAATATTAAACACTGAAGATAAAGTTCTCTTTGAGAGCCCCTGCATCCCATCCTCAGTCCCTCCCCATCCCTTCCATTTTTGTTACTGAGACTCCACTACTATTATTGGTCTGCAGTATATCCTTCTAAAACCTTGAGTGTCCCTGTGCAAATGTACAAGATTTTTCTAAGACAGAGAGAAGACTTGCTTGCTCATCAGGTATGCATGGTTCTAATTTTAACTGAGACTGTCAAACAGTCCTCCACAGACAGAGTACCATGTTATGCTCCTAATAGCCAGTAACTCATATCTTTAAACTCCAATTTTTGCAAGTCACACAGGTTTTGGTACAAATCCTTATGATATGTGTTGGAAATACTTTTTCTTATACTTTTGCTTGCCTTTTGTCATTGTTTACAATACCTTTCATTTATCAATTTAATTCTGAAGAGGTCAAATTAATATTTTCCTCATGTTGTTTGCCTTTTAAATTAAAAAAAGACCTTTGTCACTCCCCAGGTCAAAAAGCTGCCCTATATTTTCTTATATATATTTTGCCTTTTATTTGTCTTTTTAGATTTAGTCCCTTAATCACTGGAATTGTGTAGGGCAGGACTCTTACTTTGGAGATGGTTAGGAACTGTTCAAACAGCACTGAGTTCCTAAAAGATAATCAGTGTATGCAAATAATGGTAGTTTTGTTTCATCTTCTCTTATATTTAGATGTACCATTTCTTTTTCCTTTATACTGCCCAGGTTAGAGTTTGCAGCCTCTGGGTAGAGTTGACCCATTCATGATTATTGTGGGTACAGATGTATTTGGATTTATCTCTGTCATATTTATTTTTGTACTTTTATTTACCAAACTTTCTAGCTATTTCCTTTTCCCCCTTTCCTGACTTTTTTGCTAGATTCATCAAACTTTCATTTTTCCTCTACTGATCTGAAACTGATTAATTTTAACTTTTTGATGGGTGACTATGTTTAAATTTCAATACCCATAATATAAGTATCTGTGATTCCAAGAGTATTCCGAGTTTATTATAGCTCTGCACCCTAACTCTGGACAATACGAAAGTGCCCTGTTTTTCCTTTCTCCCCCTGCCAAACCTTACGGCCACATTCTATGCCAAATCCCCTGTTGGTATCATCTACAATTTTACTTCCAAATTACCACATAAGAAATGTTTTTACAATTAATATTTAACCATCATTTTACAAATCTATCTGTTCATCATACCTTTGCCACCCCACTTCTTCCTGGATTCATTTTCCTATTGAAGAAGTGCAACCTCAAGAGTTGACTTATGAAGACTAAACTTCTGAGGCTCTGTGTCTCTCAAAAAACTTACTTTTGTCCTTCACTTTGATGATGGTTTGGCTAAATGTCAAGTTCTAGCTTTGAAAGTATTTTCTTTCAGAATTAAATGTATTATTTCATTGTTTTCTTGTATCCAATGTTGCTGCTGAGAAGTTTGTTGTTTAGCACTTAGAATTTTTCTAAACCCTTGTTTCTCAGGGTTGATTATAAAAATCAAAGGTTGTGAATATATGTGTGCACTTATCTTCTGTTGCTCTGAAGAGCTCTTTCAGTAAAAAAAAAAAACGCAATGTCTTTCTTCATTTCTAGGGAGTAATCTCACATTATTTCTTCCTCTTTTAAGTTGTATTAAATAGATGTAAGATTAAACATGCAATTTCTAAATACATTTTCTATATCCCAACATTTATGCATATTTTTCACTGTTGTTGTTCAGTTGCTAAGTTGTTACCCCATGAAATACTTTTTTATACATTTCTCTTTATGTAATACTCCAGAAAAATTCCTTGATTTGATTCTTTCAATTCACTAATTGCTCTTCAGTGCTGACTATTCTTCCACTGTGTGCATTTACTGATTTAAAAAAAATTCCATCAACCAAAACTTTCATGTCTATGTTCTCTACTGGATTCTTTTTTATGGAGTGGTGGCCTCTTGTAATTCTCTGAGATTATACAGCACACATGCTCTGAAGACCTGTTCTACCTCCTTGGGTATTTTCTTAGGTGCCAGTTCTATTCGCTGAGTTTATTGCCTTTTTCTTAATAGCTGATTCTAGATAAAAATCCATTCTTTGTAGTTGAGTCGCACCCACCACTAGGTGCAAGAGCAGGATATTATGCTGCAGCTTGTATTCCAGTTGTTTTGAGGAGAGATACACAGAACAGGGTAAGTCTATCTTCATGTTCTGAGATATCATCAGTTACCCAAGGCAGTGCTGTCTCTCCTACCCACAAGCCCCTCTCCTGGTCTTGTCTCAGAGGCAAATACTTCCTCCTCCATGGTGTGGTCAAAGGGGTTGCCTATGCAGAATGAGAAAATTCCTCCAAGGGTTGTAGTTCTCAGCAACTGTTTACATTTCAAAACTCAAAGTTTTACATTTCTTCCCCCATAGTTTTATGACCATAAGATAGTTCATGCATACTGTTCTTAGGTTTTTTAAAACTAAATAATATGCCAAAGAAGCAGTTCTAGGATTATTACTATAGGGAATGACGTGCGAGTGTAAATAATCATAATTAACCATGTAAAAATAATACCTATTTTAAAGGCGCTACATGGAAACGAAGCCCCTGAAACAAAGGTTCTACTCCAGGCTTACAACTGGAAGTCTGTTCACAAAAATGGTACAAAATACTCTGCTGGTAACTTTCACATTTGCAAAGTATTCTTCACAGCATGGGCTTCTCTGGGCTTACAAGGGAGAAGGCACAGAGCCTGGAGCTGTAACATTCTACTGCAAAAACAGTGCAAGGCTATGCCAGAGCTATGTGCCCCGACCAAAACCCATGTGCTTCCTTTTTTACAGTTCTATAAAATGGCATCTGTGAATAAATAAGATTTCATTTAAGTGCTGGAAGCCACACACAGTTGGAAAACAAGAGTTTGGGGATGGCAGCACATACCGTCACCAACAGATACCATACTGCATTTGCAGGAAGACTAGGGTAGGAGTAAGGCAAGAATTAAAAAATAGCCTTGGCCACACAATTACTAATTACATTATTAAATAAATGTGAGCACCATTTGAAAAGGGGCATGTCCCATTTTCTTCATGCCATGAAATCTAAGTGTCCTTGGATCTGGAGTCCAGTGGTGATTTGTAAAGGCTCAGATTCCTACATGATTGCCTTAGTTTCTAACTATCATACGGTACTGACACATTAGCTACACACAGGTAATACACATAGTTTCAGAAACAGGTTTTTTTCCCCCTTTAATTATCATGGAAGAGAAAGTACATATCAGGGGCAAGCTAGACAAATTCATGTTCAATATGGATCAATATCCCACCTACTCCAATCACTTTCTCCATTCCTTCCCTTTGCTTTTCTTCTCCTTTCTCTTACACACTAAATATATTCAGCCCCCAAGACTGTCTCTTGGCTCTCTACTATTCCATCTTGACAGAATGAACTAGACACACAGTTTCCTACCATTCATCTGCTGATGAGCCCCAACTTTATACTGTCAACTCCAAACTACATTCTCAACATGAGTTTTGTATTTCTTTTGCCCTCCTGGACACCATGACATGAATAGCTGTCTAGGAATTCAGATGAGCCCCACCATAACACAAACCTGTTCCTTTCATAGTCTTCCACATCTCAGCAAATGGCATCGCCATTCTTGAAGGTGATCAAAACCTGAGGATTATTTTTGGCTCCTCCCTCTGCTCCAAGGCTGAAGTTGTTGTCAAATCCCTGCCTTTTCTATTTCCAGCACTTGAATTATCTTAAATTCATCCCTATCTTTCCATCTCATCTTCTACCATTCCTGTCCCCAGGGCTGTTTGTCCCCTAAGTTACTTCTGTAATCTTTTATCTATTCTTGCCTCTTCCATTTATTTTCCACAGAGCAATCTGAATCATCTTTTAAAACACAAATGCCGTCATGTCATTTTCATTTGATAAACTCTTCTAAGCCTTCCCTGGAGAAGGCAAAGGCAACCCACTCCAGTATTCTTGCCTGGAAAATGAACAGAGGAGCCTGGTGGGCTACAATCTATAGGGTCGCAGCGAGATGGACACAACTTAAGTGACTGAGCATGAACACACATAGAAATATCACTTTGTATGCCCATCCCAGTCATCTCAGTGCCAGCTCTTTTCAAAGTTATTCATTCTTATCTCCTTCAACTGCTTTCTAGAGAAACAAGTTCAGAAAACCCAGATGTCTGCCTATAACGAATGCATTTGCTCTGTCCTAAAGCTAAATAAAAGTAAGAAGAGAATGAAGAGAGAGGCTGAAGGCATGGCATTTGCCTCAGGCTTGTTGCCATATCTCCATTAGATTCTGGATTTGTGTTTATTTTTATAGCTCTCTTCTGTGAATAAATGGTGTGAGACAGAAGTCTTATTTCCAAGGTTCACTTTACTGAGTGGCCTGTAGTCAATCTTTCCAAGAAGAAAGATGGAAAATAATGGCCCAAGCAGCATTACTGTCCATCGAGGGACCAAGGAGAATCCTGGACCTCATCCACTCAACTGCTCACACTACCATTTATGAGCCACAAAATGACTGTCTTTGGGTCTCAGCAGTATTATTTTGGGCTGAGGTTATGGCCCTAAGGTCCTCGCTAATCACAATTATCTAATTTTACATTCCCATCACTTTCACATATGGATGACAGTGATTACACTATTTAAATAGGAAAAAAAGAATACTTGAGGAATCGTTTTTTTCCAAATGTAAAACACAATGTATACGAACACAGAATTAGTTTTAATGTTTGTACCACTTCATAACTAAAGCGTCTTATTCATTTCATGCTATTATCTTGTTTACTTTCCCAAAGTCCCAGTGAATAGGAAGAAGGGATATACAAATTCCTGGCTGTTTTTTTATAGTGAAGTTCAGACAGATGTGACTGACTTTATGACAGAAAAGGAAAGGGCTGTGGATAAATAAAACATGGTTCATTCACACACTGGAATTAGTCCATTTTGTGGATAAATAAAACATGGTTCATTCAAGCACTGGAATTAGTCCATAGCAGTTAAGAGAATTAAATCTGTATTTACTAATATGGATAGATTTTCAAACAATCCTGAATGAAAAATCAGGATGCAGAATGATATTATAAAACCTAGTACGAGGCATCCTTTCCATTGTTCTTTTACTGCCTTCCTGAACAAAGGCAGGATTCTTCTTATTTCTCATTCTTCATTTGGTAAGTTTTGATCACTAAAAGTCATCCAAACGGAAATTCAGTTCTCTAAGTGAATGCAGCCAACAACAAAAATGATGTCTTAACTTTTTATCATTTAGGATTTTCTTTCTACTGTTTGTGCAGTAGTGAACGGAGTCTAGTCTGGCTGCAAGATCTAACAAATTGGACAACAGTTCCTCAGCATTGATTAAATTCTGCAGAGTATGATCCAAAGAGGCTAGCTGTCTCCTCTGAGAATCAAAGATAAATATTTGTGGTTACAATAGTGTCACGATTCTCAGATAAAAGGAGGGATTTAGGTCTACCACTTGGCTCATGCTCCCTCCTAACCAAACCACAATTTTTCAGTAACCTAATAACATTCTGGGGAGAGAAAGCATGTTCTTTGACTACTAGGAATATCGACACAATTAAAGGGAACAATTTCGCAATTTTATTTTGGTCTTTAAGGATTTCAGAATTCCTCCCTATGCTACTTGATGGCATTTCCAGTGAAGAGGGAACTGGACAGGTAAAACTTACTATTTCTTGGGAGGTGACCTAAAGAAAACCTCTTTATCGGTTGGCACCTTTATACATGTGCTGCGCATCAAATGTTCTGTTGTCCTGTAGAAGAAAGGCCTGGTGGATGATGGCAAGCATGCCAGTAATTACTTTCTTATACAAATAGTTTGCCACGTGGTCACAAACTCAAAACACAATTTGCAAGAACATAAGGAGGGCAATAGAACTCCAGTCAAATGGAAGAAAACTTCTTTGCTTCCTCAAGGTTTACCCTGACTTAGTATTGATGTAACTAGTCAAATATCCCAGAACAAAAACTTGTTATGCAACATCTAGTCTAAAACTACACCATTTAGGAGACTCATCAATTCTTCCCACTAAGTTAAAAAAGACACTGAGGTGAAAGTTCTGTCAACCTCTAGCTCTTCAGAGCAAGGAACCAGGAGGACTATGTGAACCGTTTACTACTTTCTAGCTGCTAGTGCTTCTAGCTGGTGAATAACACAGGTTCCGGGAGAGGGGAATTATTTTCTAAGAATGAAAATTTCTTTCTAATCTAATAGTTTCATTCTAATAGTTTCTAATTCTAATAGTTTCATTAAGAACTCCATACATGGCTACTGGGGAAGACTGGTGGGAACCAAGTCAGCAGACTATGCCTTCTCTGAAGTCAGTTTCCTGGGACTGGTTTTTTGTTTTTTTTTGATGTGTGTATGTGCCTGTATTGCATGAGGTGAAAGCAGATGGATGCAATCACATTCCAAGACACCTTATTTGCTGTGTTATGGACTGGGCCTATTGTCTCAGCTTACAAAAGCAATAAGGATCCTTAGACCCCTGCCAATCCATGTAACTCACCCTTTCATCTGCTTAAAAGCTAGGATCCATGAGTGATGAAAATAGTTACAACTTTTCTGTTGCTGGCATATAAAATCAGGTTCTACGTCTAGATCCAGCTCTCCAAGGTCTGAGACCTCAGTGGTAGGAAGATACCACCCACATACTTCCTCATCTCTGTTTTCTCTCTCTTCTAGCTCAACCCCCACACTGAATTCTGAAGTTGTCCTCACTGGGGTCCTCCTTTGACATCAAACAAACCTGGCCTGTCTGAGCTCAGTCTCCTCATTTGTAAAATGGAGTTAATAATAGCTCTTTCTTCTCTTGTTTTTTAATGAGAACTAGAAGAGACTACGGTTCATATCAAATCTAGGATGAGAGCACTAAATAAATGTTAGCTAATATTATTTCTATTATTCTTAATAATATATCACAAATATCAGAGGAGCCTGGGAAGTTTCTATAGGAGAGGGAGGACCTGAGGGTGAGTTTTGGAAAGTAAGGAAGCAGAAAAACAGAGTTATGCCTCCAGGCTCAGGCTGAAGCTCCTATTTCTTCATGAGCAAATGCTTAGATGAGACTGGAGAGGAAGAGTGGTTGATGGGGGTGTGTGTTGGTGTGGGTGCCAGGTGTTGCAGGGGTCACGGGGACAAGCATGGGACTCACTAGACTACAGGAAAAATCTTTTGTGGGAGCAGTAAGCTTGGACAAGTGGAATGGAGACCATGAATATAACCTCTCAGAGAATGACGCAAATAATCCACTCACGCAAATAATCCACTCACGCACATAATCCCCAAGAATGCAGCATTCTTCTCACTGACTTCTGATTTCCTGGGGGGTGGGGGTGGGTGAAGAAGGGGGTAGGGAAAGGAAGGCTGGTTCCTGGTGTCAGAAAATAACAATCTTCTGGTGGGGAAATGGTTTGAATACATTTGCAAGAGAAGTTCAATACCCTCCAATGCAAGAAAAACCAGAACCAGGGATTTCCATGTACCTATCTGGAAATGCCGGACCTCAATTTACGGCCAACTTGAATTTTTGAAACTCTTTAAAAACAACATCATTCCTGAGGGATTTGGGGCTCTGTTGAAAAAGTTTTTCTGTTCCATAGGTTAGCCTAACAATATCAAGAGTTCCTGAGACCACTTACAATTTAAAACACAAACTCAGCTTTTGCATGTTTTTAAAACATCCCTACAACTATGGGTTGTTTAAAAATAGCTATACCCCAAAGAGTTTATTTCCAACATCTGACATGATTGCATTTCGCAGTGATTTGTTATGTAAATAATGGTAGCAGAGGAGAAATATGAAAAAACATTGCCCCTTCTCAAAGCCCGATGGATTTAATGCTTTTGTTAACTCTGGATTGCAAGTCTGGGGGTTGTTTGTCTGTTTGTGGTGTGTAAAATAAAATACTATATGCCTGCCTCAGCTTTTCTTCTGATGTATAGCAATTTGTAAAGGAACTATTGTTCCTCTATGGCTTCCCTAAATTTTCTTCACTGTATTTCAGTGTGGAGAGGGGTTTCACAGTGGTGGCTCTTGAGATGATAATGTGAATATTTTCAAAGCTAAGGGAAGGACTTTTTGAGAGGATGACTCAATCAGTGTTTAAAACTGCTGATAATTCGAGGCTTAATGCTAAGTCAGTACCTGCTAAAGATTCCATTTCTCCATCTCAACTCTGTTTCAATGACCTGAATATGGGATGCTTTCTGTGTGTGTGTGAGTGTGTGTGTGTGAAAAGCTGAAGGTAAAACAATTTATTACATTTAGATTGGTCAATGGGAGAAAAGGCAAGGAACATGTTGTTTAGCCTTGATTCTGTTTTCCTTCTAAAACATTACTTTGTCATTCCTTTAATGGCTGCTACCCCTTCGAGAACTATCCTACTCTATAATTCTTCTCTTAGGGAATAAGTAGAAAAGACATAGTGAGGAAAAGATAAGTTGGATTCTTCAGGTAGTGTAACTGATGGCGAGGAAAAGGCTTGGGTTACGGGAATGGCTTTTGAAACAATGGCTGTTTTGTTAGCGGTTCATCTGGAAATGTGGGACATATCCCATATTGATGATGGAGAAGACCCACAGAAAGCCAAAACAGCCCTGAAAGCCAAGGGCAGAAGAAGTGAGCCTTCTGATCCAGATCATCCAATACGCTCTGAAATTACCCTATAGAAGAGATGATGCTGTAGCCCAGAGAATGGTTTGCCACCCACACCAATGATCTAAAGGTGTAATGGACTTTGCTGTATAATTATTTGTGAGTTAAAATGATTAATGAGTTTGAATCTTTCTCTAAAACCTGATGAATTATCTAAGCATCTCCTTTCTGAAGGTCTCCAGATCTTCTTTATGGAAGTTAGCACAAAGCAGTATTTTCATACTTAGCTCTGTTGTAATGTGATAAATGAACTCCTTAAAAAAGAAAAACAAAAACTTTCGGTGAATAATCTTAACCATATTAAAGGCCTAACTCAAGTTCATCCTCTGAAATCAGTAAGGAAAGAAATGTGAGCATCTTCATTTAATTAAATATGAATTTTCTTCCTCCATTCTCATTTTCTCAAGTTTCTTCATAAGCCCAGATCTTATACTAAGAAGCAGATATTTCTTACGCTGTAGCAGCATTCTGACAGTGAAAACTCTCTGTAATCTCCTCTCTGAACTTTCCCATGTTTTCCTGGCTCTTAGAACCTTCAGAGATGTATTCCCAACCCAGTTCTATCTCTGTTAGTTGTGTCTAGACCCCAGAATACCTGTTTGGCCATCTCTGTTGAAAACCAAATTAAACTCTTAGATGGTCAACTCCTCTCCTTAAATTCCTATTTTTTTTTTTTTCCTACAGGAAAACTAGAAAAGTTATATTGACCCCACATTAACCATGATCTTGAGTCCAGCTCAGGAGCCTCTGACCCTTGACCAACACACTGATGAAGCTGCCTAACTCAGCTGAATCATCTCCTCCCCCGACTTGGCTCTGGCCTCCACTGGGGTTGAGAAGTAGCAAACTGAGGAAGTAAGACCTGAATCGTATATAGATATGTTTCTCATCCTGTATTAATTCTGCTCCCTTGCCTTTTTATTTCAGACTGCTTCAAAAAGAAAAGCTACACAAAACAAATCAACAAACACTGAAGCCAAAGGCTCAAATCAAGATTATTATTAGTTACCCCAAAGAAACCCAACAGCCATTACTTGGGCTCTACTTAGCCGGTTCCCCCTCTCCCCCAAATATGTCTGAAATTCACTTCCCTCGTGGCCCTCTCCCACTACCATCATTGTTATTTTAAACCACCCCCCTCTTTTTTTCTTTAAAGAAAAGGCAGCAGCATAAGCAGATGAGGCAATACAGGTAGCACCTCTCTCTGAAAAAACACTCTTGCATCTTTCTGTTGTCTAGTCAAAGCTATGGTTTTCCCAGTAGTCATGTATGGATGTGAGAGTTGGACCATAAAGAAAGCTGAGCACCAAAGAATTGATGCTTTCGATCTGTGGTGTTGGAGAAGACTCTTGAGAGTCCCTTGGACAGCAAGGAGATCCAACCAGTCCATCCTGAAGGCAGTCAACCCTGAATATTCACTGGAAGGACTGAGGCTGAAGCTGAAGCTCCAATACTTTGGCCACCTGATGCAAAGAGCTGACTCACTGGAAAAGACCCTGATGCTAGGAAAGACTGAAGGCAGGAGAAGGGGATGACAGAGGATGAAATGGCTGGATGGCATCACCGACTCAACGGACATGATTTTGAGCAAGCTCTGGGAGATAGTGAAGGACAGGGAAGCCTGGCATACTGCAGTCTATGGGGTTGCAGACTCAGACACGACTTAGTGACTGAACAACAACTGATCCTGAAGAACCATTCAAAGGCAGAATGGTGGTCATCACTGATTACCTTGTTAACAGTAGGACAGGGGTCTCATAGTCATTGCATAGAGAAGTCTGAAGCATTTACTCATTTAAACTGTTCAAAATGATAACACTGGTACCAAAAATACTCAAAAGTTCGGCTGTACACAAAGTGGCCATGCAGTTGGTATTGTGGCTTTTGGGCATCCTCGTAGGAAAGGCATTACCTTAATTCAAGCCTGAGAATCTGCATTACGTAGGACTGGTTTGGAAACTGAGTAGAAGCAGGGAATCCATTCCCTTTCTTTCTAAAATCCATGGGTGCTGGAAAGCCCACGAGGAAGAACTGGAGGAGAGGGCAGGACACACGGACGTCAACCAGCCTGACTGGGATGCATGTCAGGTCCTCACCACGTAATCACAGATACTCAAGCACAAGGGAAGCAAAGCATTCAGAGAAAATGTAAGTTGACTGACTTTAAATAAAAGGCATCCCTTCTTTTGGTTTATTTTTTCTAAATCATGACTCTAAAACTGTAAACTTAGAATTATTTTTCTCTCCCAAACTGAAATATCACTTTCCTTCCTGGCTCAGACCACCAACCAGGTTTCTGCCACCGGAAGTGGGGAAAGTACTAGAGATCCTGTGAGGAAGGTTGATCGAATGCCCTATTCTTCTAGTTTCCAAACCAGAGTCACTTGGAGACACAGACACATTTTGTTTGTGTGGTCTAAGTTGCAACCTCAAAAAGCTTGGCAGTTTTCTCATTATGGGCTGTGATTTCCATGATGTGATGGTTTGCAAGGGTTTTGTTTTCAAATAGATGTTATGGGTAATTCCACAGGACTCCTATTTCAATCTCCCTGAGTTGATAACCTTTCCTTCTTAAGTGTGACCTTGGTGTTCAGATAACCTTGGGACACAAACAAGGAGGATTCCCAGTGGTAAAAGTCTGTCTGGTACAAAGGGGGAAGGAATAAAGTGAAACTTGCAAAATGATGGAAAGAGAAAACAAAGCTTTTCACATGCTGTTCTGTTCACTGTTTTTTTTTTTTTTTGAGGAGTAATGTTCACATCTCCCATTTCACTGGTTCTACTTATTGTAATTTATAGCAACAATAATTCATATTCTAACTTAGCTTTACTTCAGCAACTCTTTCTTCCTTACTTTTGGATTCAATATTACAAATGGCCAGATCACAAACTTTGCATGTAATGAAAATCTCACAAACTTTGCACTTAATGAAAATAAAACTATATCTATTGTTTGGTAAAGAAGACGACACACCCATTGTTTGAGACATCTCTCTCCTGGTCTCTTTATTGTACACTTAATAAGAAAGTTTCAAGCTTTTATCCACCTCAGAAATACTGATGGAGAACCGAATAGACATTTCTTCAAAGAGGAAATGTAGATGACCAGCAGGCACCTAAGATGTCCAACGTCACTAACCATCAGAGAAATGCAAATCAAAGCAACAATAAGATATTACCTCACACCTGTCAGAATGGCTGTCACCAAAAAGAACACAAAGATAACAAATGCTGGGGAGGGTGTGAAGAAAAGGGAACCTTTGTACACTGTTGGAAGGAATGTAAATTTCCATGGTGCAGCTACTAGGGAAAACAGTATGGAGGTTCCTCAAAACACCGGAGACAGAACGACCATGTGTATGTGTGCGTGCTCAGTCACTTCAGTTGTGTCTGACTCTTTGTGACCCTACTGACTGTAGCCCTCCAGGCTCCTCTGTCCATGGGATTCTCCAGGCAAGATAACTGGAGTGGGTTGCCGTGCCCTCCTCAAGGGGATCTTCCTGACCCAGGGATCGAACCCATGTCTCTTACTATCCTGCATTGGCAGGTGGGTTCTTTACCACCAGTGCCACCTGGGAAGCCCCAGAGCTACCATATGGTCCAGCAATTCCACTCCTGGGTACATATCCAAAAAATCCCCAAAATGCTAATTCCAAAGGATGCATACACCCCACCGTTCACAGTGGCATTATTTACAGTTGCCAAGATATGGAAGTAACCTAAGTGTCCATCACCAGATGAGGGGTAAAGAAGATGTGGGTTACACACATAATACACATACAGTGGAATATTACTCAGCCATAAAAAGAACTAAAAGTTGCCATTTGAAGCAACATGGATGAACCTGGAGGGCATCATGCTAAGTAACATAAGTCAGACAGAGAAAGACAAATACTGTATTTCACAAGACAAATATTATATGTGGAATCTAAAAAATACAACAAACTAGTGAATAAAACAACAAAAAAGAAACAGATGCAGATATAGAGAACAAACTAGTGGTTACCAGTGGGAAGAGGGAGGTGGAGAGGAGCATGATAGGGGTAGGGGATTTGGAGGTACAAATTATTAGACATAAAATGAGCTACAAGCATATATTGTACAACAGAGGTAATATAGCCAATTCCTTTATAAAAACTATTTTGTTTGTTATTTTTGCTTTTAGTCACTATGTCATGTCTGACTTTTTCCCAACCCCATGGATTGTAGCCTGCCAGGCTTGTCTGTCCATGGAATTCTCCAGGCAAGAATACTGGAGTGGGTTGCCATTTCCTACTTCAGGGGATCTTCCCGACCCAGGAATCAAGCTCCTCTCTCCTGCATTGGCAGGCAGATTCCTTACCACTGAGCCAGCAGAGAAACCCCATTAATAACTACAAAGGGAGGATATACTTTAAAGATTGTGAATCTCTGTATTGTACACTTGTAACTTATATAATATTCTACATCAACTATACATCAATTAAAAAGAAGAGAAATTCTGATGATAAGGCAAAAGAGCTTCACTGAAGCAACACGAGGAGCAGCAGAGCTGCGTCGGTCCTGCTGCGCTCGGGCACTGTGGGGACAGGATGAGCAAGGACAGGGTCCAGCCAGGGCCCAGGCTGCAGGGCGATGCTCCAGAACACTCCATGCCTTTCTAACCCCCGACTAAGCCCCTCACAGAAGACAGCACTCACAAAACTAACTCGCTTTGCTCTCGCCACAAACCCCCTGGCTCGGGCTGGAAAATAACACAACAGTAGTAGACCAATGCTTTAACGTTGTAAAAAGGAGGTGTTGAGATTTATTTCTTTCTCCAAGTGGAGAGACAGTCTTCTGGGCAAGCTTGGGTCTGACATAAACATGTGGTTGACCAGGATACACGAAAACGGCTATGGAAGTAGTAAGGAATGATGTGATTTAAACACAGAGGTCTGACTCCTCCTCAAGCTACCCTCGGTCCTGTAGTGGCAAATCTGTCACCCCAGGGCCACTTCTGAGCCCCCAGCTCCATCCACTTTATGTGTAGATTAGCTTTGGTTGACATCCAATACTCATCATCTTCAGCCTTTTTACAAGAGTTCACGCTGCTTATACCAGCTCCTTGGGCTTCTCTTCCCTTAGATTTAGCGTCATATACTACTTTAGGTTGCATCATTTTCCCCCCCTATCTCTTATGGTGGGCTTCCCAGGCGGTGCAGAGGTAAAGAATCTGCCTGCCAATGCAGGAGATGCCAGAGACACAGGTTCAATCCGTGGGTTGGGAAAATCCCCTGGAGTAGCAAATGGCAACCCGCTCCAGTATTCTTGCTTGGAACATTTCATGGACAGAGAAGCCTGGTGGGCTACAGTCCATGGGGTTGCAGAGAGCTGGACACAACTGAGCACATCTGTTATAGGATGTTGTCTGCCCTCCCACAACCTACTCCACTGCTTTCTCTCCCTCCCCTTGTTCTCCATTTTCAGCCTCACAACTCAGTATTTTGATGTGACTTTTTTCCACTGACAAGTGCTAGACTCAAGTATCCATCACCTGCTAGACATATTATTCAGGTATATTCCCAATATGTTCCAGAGTGAAATCAGGATGTATGGTCCAAGTTCATCATCCAGAGTTCGCTTTTTCATGATACTCTGTTCTTTCTGCAACTAAAGCTGAGTCTCACTGTCATCTGAACCTCCCACAGTCAATGACTCACATTCATTCAATGACAAATATTTAGTGTCTATCTGTTACATGTCAAGTGTTGGGGATACACTAATGAATACAACTGATGTGGTCTCTGCTCTGCCTTCATGGACTGTACATTCAATCAGTGTCTAAATCCTGGGGATCTGCCTTTGTAATGTCCATATTCAACTTCTCATACCTTTCCTCATAAAATGCATCCTAATCCAGACCCTCGTCACTTTTCTCTTAAACCACCACAGGGCTTCTTAAATCATTACTTCTAGTCACTGTCGCTCCTGCCTCCAGGTCACTGTACAGGTGGCCAGTATCATCTTTCTATTTCTTAGCTCTCAGCACATCACTTTCTTACTTAAATCTTCAATGGCCCCCTAGTACATAGAGGGTCAAATACAGACCTTTTAGCCTGGCATTCTATACTATTCATGACCTAGATACATTTTTCCATCTCCTCTACTACTTTTCAAAAATTCCCAACTTTGTTTCCTACTACTGGTAGATATACAGAATGGTGAAGCTAGATGGGACCTTTGGGATCCCAGTATCTTCACTTTATAAAGAAACAGATGCCATAGCTCAGTTGATAAAGAATCCACCTGCAATGCAGGAGACCTGGATTTGATTTCTGAGTCTGGAAGATCTCTTGGAGAAGGAAACAGCAACCAGCCCAGTATTCTTGCCTGGAAACTCCCATGGACAGAGGAGTCTGGCAGGCTACAGTCCACGGGGTCACAAGAGTTGGACATGACTTAGCAATGAAACCACCATAAATGCCCAAAGAAGTCAAGTGTCTTAACAGTTTCAAGGGAAGGAACGTTCAAAGCGGAATGGAGCTCAGAGGTGGTGTTGATGGTAGATGGAAGACTCCTGGTCCATCCAGCTGTAATGCATCATTTTTGAGTTTAGTTTTTAGACTATATGACTAAAAACCATCTCTACCAGGGGATGCAATCTTTACTGCTTCTCTTCATCTACTTCCTTTGTATCTTCCTCACACTCTCCCCAAAGTGATTCTGCAGGTGAGTGTATCAAGAATGTCTTCCAGTTCCACAAGCAGCCTCTCACTTTGTTACCTTCCTCTGGGTCTAGCACTGGCTCAGCAGAAATCTGACCTCAACAAGACAAGTGTACCTTGGGCAGAGTGGTCAGGGGCATGGTTAGAACTGCCTTGCCTCCTGATCACTCCTGGGCAACTGGGACACTGGGTACAGAATGCACCAGCTACAGTGAATCTATTTACTGCAATCTGTATATGCTGCTTGGGGTCAATCCAATCCCCCTGGAATATTCTTCATGTTCTACACATCAATTCTTAGCTCAAAATCCACCTTCTTTCCTGATTTCTCTCTCCTCTGAGTTACATGGCACCTTTTATGCACATTCTTGAAAGGATCTCTTTTCTTCATTAATTCAAAAATATCCATAGGGTGCTTACAGGCACTGTAAGTCATGAGCAGAACAGAATCTCTGACTTAAAGAAACATACATTTAATGGGACCAAACAGAAAACAATGAAATGCATCATATTTTGAATGCAGATAAGTTCTAAGAAGCTATATAAAGCACAGAAATGAGAAGAAAGAACAGTAGGGTCGGAATAGTTGTTATTTTATCAGGATATTCTCTTTAAAATTTGTGCAAGGACCAGAATGAAGTGAGAGAGGCAAGCCATGTGAATATTTGAAGGAAGTGCATTCTGACCAGAGGAAGAGCCAGGACACTTCCTGCAGCCCAAGGAAGTGGTCAGGCCAGGACTATGCTGGCCAGGTTCAAAGGTCAGCAGGAAAGCTAAGGGCATTAGAGCTAAAAAGAACAAGGTAAGGAATGCTAAAAACTGAGGACAGTGAGGTGGCTGCAGTCAGATGACAAAGGGTTTAATAAGGACTCTGAATTTCATGAAGATTAAAATGGAAAGTCTCTGGAAGGTGTTTTTTTGTTTTTTTTTTTTTAATGAGTGATAATCTTATATTTAATTTTAAGTATTACAACAGTCCAGGCAAGAAAGAATGATGGCTTGAACCAATGCAGTAGCAGGAAAAATAGAGAGTTGTCAGATTCTGGATATATTCTGAAGAAAGAGGTGACAGGATTTGCTGATGGATTGGTTGCTCATTGAGAGATCAAAAAGGGTCTAAGTGTCCAAGATTTCTGGCTCCAGCATCTTGAAGAATGACAGTTCTGTTTATTAGAGGAAAGCAGATATCTGAAGGTGATGGGGTGGAGTGGGAAATCAAAGTTTGGTTTTGGATACCAGCTATGAGATACTTATTTGACAGTCAAGTGAAGACATCAACAAGCAGTGAGACATGCAAATCTGGAGTCCAGAGGAGGGGTATGGCCTAGAGACATAAATTTGGGAGCCATCAGAATAAAGATAACAGCTATTTAAAGGCTTAATGAGATCACCTGGTAGCAGTGAGCAGAGCTAGAGAGAGAAGACCTCCATGGACCAAGTCGTAAAGTCCTCTGAAGTTGAGAGATCAGGAAGATGACAAACCAGCATAGAAGACACAGGAGTATTTGTGAATTATTAGGTTGGCCAAAAAGTCTGTTCAGATTTTTCAGTGACATCCTCCATAAAGAAATTTTTGGCCAACCCAATAGAAAGAGGATAAAAGAGAATGTTGGCTGGAAGCTAAAAAAAAAAAAGAAGAAGAAGGCATTTTCTAAAGCATGAGTTGCTCAGTTCTACCCAATGCTGTTGAAATGTTGATTGAGGTTTTGTGTTAAAGCTATAGGGCCCTTGAAACTGAAATTCATACCTGATTCATTGTTTTTTCTCAGGGCCTACCCACAGTAAGGCCTATAAATGCTGAACAACTGGAAAAGAATAGTTATGATCAGTCACAGAGGACTTCCTTGCCCATGAGCAGATGTCCAGGACAAAATGGGAGAAAGATGGTCACTTTCACAGTCATCACACTGAAAACATCACCCAGGGCTCTTGTTCCCTCTACACAGCACAGCACGACCTAGTCTGAAGACTTCAAAGGTTCTAGGAGGTGGTAGTGGAGGGTTGGGAAAGGAATGAATGTAAGACTGCAAGCAGTGAGAAAAAAAAAAGACCAGAATGATTGGAATGATGCTGGGCCAAGACAGGGATTCCTGAATAAGAAAGAATCTGGAAAGCGTGTTACCAGAAACCAAAAACATAAGAGGGGAGGGGGATGCGGAGAGAAAACAGAAAGCTATGAAAGAAGGCAGAGAAAACTGAGGTAAGAGGGAAAAGAAAATTAAAAGCAGAAGGAGAGAAAGAAAAAAAAAAAAAAACCTGAGGAGGTGATGCCAATGTCTGGGGAAAGAACAAAGGAAATACAACGCCATCGGCTTATGCTGAGGACGGCCTGGGTACCGAGGGACCGGTGTCTGATTTCTGTGCACCTCAAGAAGAGACAAATGGTAAATTGTGGGGTGGGGGGGAGGTGGGGAGCCTCCATAAAGCCTCTGGGCATTTTGAATCCGAGAAGAAACACACTGGCCAATGTGAAATGCTCAAGTAAACATGAATGACGGCAGCCCCAGGGTTACAAGTGACCTGACTGCATGTTTGACAAGGCCACGGGCGGCCAAGCAGCTCAGGAGGCCCCAGTCCCATCCTCCCTACACTCCCCTGACCTCTGGTCTGCGTGCATCGCACATACAGCGGCTTCAAGGAGCAAGGAGTAAACGGTGCTCAACTGGGTGACCTCTCTGTCAGCATTTGGCTAATTAAGGAAAGATATTACCTACAGATCTCCATGTCTTGGTTCTATTTCCTGCTCATTAAAAAATGGCTTAATGAGAAAAAAAAAATCAACGCGACAGAATCTAAATTATTCTGTTTGCCCCCCCCAAATTAGCTGAGTGGCAGTGGTTGCTATTGCCAAAAACACTTGAACAATAGGATTTTGACACGAAGACCGAAATCTAAACAGCATGAAGAAATCTCGAAAGCTGGGCAGTCCCCATTATCTCATGCCTGCACGACTGTCGTCCAAGAGATGAGGGATGGTTCTCCGTCGGTGCCAGCGGCGTGGCGGGCCAAAGCCTCACAGAGCCACTAATTGCCCATCTGCTTGTTTACACAGCCTGGAGATGGTGACTGGACAAACAGCTCATTTCCCTTGAAATGGGACCAAACTGGGGGGGAGTCTGTCATATGTGACAGAGGAGGAGCGGGCAGAACTCTCATGGGAACACGACTCCAGATCAAAGCCAGGGACCAGCGAGCCCAGCTCGAGTAGCCGGCTTTCCCTGAGTAGTGTCAGGGCTGTCACTTTCTTTATTTATTTTATTTCTTCAAATTGAAGTATAGTTGATTTACAATATTGTGTTAGTTTCAAGTACACAGCAAAGTGATTCAGTTACACACACACACACGTGTGTGTGTATATTCTTTTTCAGATTCTTTTCCCTTATAGGTTATTACAAAGTATGGAGTATAGTTCCCTGGGCTATACAGCAGGTCCCTGTTGGTTATCTATTTCATACATAGCAGTGGATATATATTAATCCCAAACACCTCTTTCTGCATCCTATTTCCCCAGGTCACCACTCCCTGGGGTTGGGAGATTTGGAGATATTCATATGCAAGAATCAACTGGAGAGAGTCAACTGTAAGCAAAGTTCCAAGGCTTCTGCAGCTAAGAAGAGTCTGTTTCAGGGAACTTCTGGGCCCTCTCAGATTTCAATGGACACTTAGCATTGGCCACACTGGACAACTGCTCACTATTTCAGTGTCTTCCTTGTCTCCTAATCTAGACAGTGACCTACTTGAGGTCAAGGACTGGAAGCCCCCTGGATTCCACAGCGGGACACGTCATACGTGAAGAGCTATTAACTGGGAAACGCCATGGTGGTGAAAGGTGATGAGCAACTCCTAGTGTGGTTTATGTGTTTTTCTCTTTGCCTCTGTCAGAAGGTCTCCATCCAGAGACCCAGACTTGGGCTGACTATGGAAATCAATAATGCCTGGTGCCTATCAGAGTCCCAGATACAGAACTGAGAGGATTCTCTTGAGAACCTATTCCTCCTCAAAATGAGAATGAGCATAAAAAAAAATTCTACTGTGCAGCCCGAGGTATTGTTTTAACATGCAGTGATACAGCCACGAAGCAGGCAGCAACAATAAAAAACATTGCCTCTAATTATTGGGAACTTTCTACAGGTACACGGTGAACTGTATGCATATCGTGGGGAAAACCTACATTGGTAAGTCAACCAAATGTCAGATTTTGCCCTCTGAACAATCAGGGCAACACAACTTAGAAATGTGACAGATTCACATTGAACAAACACCCAAGGGAGAACCGCAGCCCTGTCATCCTAAACAGATCGCGGGGGACGGGGAGGCTGGTGAGAAACAAGCTGAGATTTGTGGGCAGAACGGAGGGTCCCTGCTTCGTGCATCACTCAGCTTCTGTGTGTCACTGCTGTGTCCCAGCTCTGCGGCTCGGGGACCCCCTGTCCCTGGGGCAGCTGTGGCAGGGAAGCAGAGGGGCAGAAAAAAGCCAGAACAGGTGATACCTCTTTCCTGGAGAGGGTTGACAAGCAGGTCACCTTCAGGATTAACATATCCTCAGGAGGAACCCTGAGACAAGCTGAAAATCTCGCTAGCGGCAGCTCTCTTTCCCCCATTAGAAAGGTGGGAGCATTTGGTACCATCACCCGAAAGATTCTACTAAGGAGTTAACAGCATGGCACGAGCCTCTCATCTCTGCAGATAATTACCTGTAAATGATTAAAACCATTTCACTTCTAAAGTATAACAGCCAAGTGAAAGGCATTTTAGATCACGTGGGGATCAACATGCAGGCAAGTTACAGGAATCCCGGAGGCTTGGTTATTTCATTCAGCACCGAGGCAAAGATGGCTGCTTTTGGGGAGAGGCAGATGTGGGGGGCACAGCGATCCTCGGGAGGACGAGGAACACAACCCAAGAGGGAGGTGGGGTGTATAAAAATGGTGCAGACACGAGGAGGATTCCCCACATATACAGAGCAGTAAGTGGACAGCAACTTGCACAACTGCAGTACTGGAAAGAGAATGCACACAACTGGTTAAGTTCTAAACAGTGTGAGAAATAGCTGTTTAAAGAAGAAAAGATGACTCCTCACTCCACCCTCCCCATCTTTGGAAGATACACATAGACAGGAGTGTCACACAGTACAAAGGGCTTGTATTACACAGAAACTGTTGCTCAAAGAGGGACTTACACATAGGAACAAAATTTAAAAACAAACAAACCACCGCCATTTATCACAGTTTATCCAGCCAGTGGTTTTCTTTATCCCTTTGGCTATTACTTGAGATATTTCTGCTTGGAATGTTTGTTTCCTGTTTCCCGGCAGCTCATTGATCTTGCTTGAGTTTGGATTATCACAGTTTGTGGGAAACAATCTAGGCTACTTTTGTAGCTTGTTCCTCCTTAGATGCCTCTTGGATGCTATCCATTTAATACTTATGAGAAATACTAACATACACATTATGTGGTATTCTAATCTCAGAGTATAGTGTGTCCCGGGAGAAGAGGTTATATAAATCCAGGGGAACAACGTCATTATTTTAAGTTAAGACAAGGTGGTGGTGCAAATCAATCCACCTGGAACACATGATCAAAACTCATAAACGAGCATAAATTTCAGATTTTTGGTTTCTCATCTATAGTTTCGGGAACAGAAAACTGGTAGATAAAATAGCAATAGCAAAAGTATTTTCAATGTGGTTTTTAGAAGTGGCTCTTAAACCTATATACCATCCTATAGGTTTATGGTATATAAACCTATATACCGTCCCGAGTGGAAAGCATTTTTATTAATTTTTTATTTTACAGTCTTTTATTTTTAATTGGAGGATAATTACTTTACAATATTGTGATGGTTTCTGTCACACACCAACATGAATCAGCCTCAATATGTCCTCTCCCTCTTAAACCGCCCTCCTACTTCCCTCCACATCCCACCTCTCTAGGTTGTCATAGAGAACCTAAAGCCATTTATACTAAGTCAGAGAAAGACAAATATCATATATCAATGAATATATGGAATCTAGAAAGCATTTTTAAGCATATTTAGGCAGTGCGCAAATGGTCATACGTACTGTGTTATTCAGTAGTTCACAGTTAAGATAGTAAACGAGGACAGCCCTGATAAGCACAGGAAGAATTCATTGAGTACAAAGGACAAATCCTGATCCCCTGTGACCACAATTACCTGCTGTAGCTAGGGAAAGTCTTCCTAGGTCTGTCTTTAAAAGGTTGTTTACCTTCTTAGGGAAAAATCAAAACTCTGTGGATTCATATTAGATTAAAATATTCCAGCAGATGCTTTTCTGGCAGTGGTGGGCCACTCAATCTTCTGTCAGAGGCAGCATCGTTAACCTGGCCGTTGAGGGACCAGAGAGCAAAACATAACTCACTAGAGAAAGGCATACAGAACCTATCACTGGGCTTTCAGAGTGGACAATTTTATTAAAGACAAGAGTTCAGTTCAGTCGCTCAGTTGTGTCTGACTCTGCGACCGCATGGACTGCAGCACACCAGGCTTCCCTGTCCATCACCAGCTCCCGGAGCTTGCTCAAACTCATGTCCATTGAGTCGGTGATGCCATCCAACCATCTCATCCTCTGTTGTCCCCTTTTCCTCCTGCCTTCAACCTTTCCCAGTACCAGGGTCTTTTCCAAAGAGTCACTTCTTTGCATCAGGTGGCTAAAGTATTGGAGTTTCAGCTTCAGCATCAGTCCTTCCAATGGATATTCAGGACTGATTTCATCTCCTTGCAGTCCAAGGGACTCTCAAGAGTCTTCTCTAATACCACAGTTCAAAAGCATAAATTCTTCGGTGCTCAGCTTTCTTTGTGGTCCAACTCTCACATCCATACATGACTACTGGAAAAACCATAGCTTTGACTACATGGACCTTTTGCTGGCAAAGTAATGTCTCTGCTTTTTAATATGCTGTCTAGGTTGGTCATAGCTTTTCTTCCAAGGAGCAAGCATCTTTTAATTTCATGGCTGCAGTCACCATCTGCAGTGATTCTGGAGCCCAGGAAAATAAAGAAGACAAGTGTACAGGAAAGGAAATACCCAAGTTCCCAATTTGGTCGATTTTTTGATAATTTACTCTTTAAAAGTTGTAACAGTTAAATTCAGACCTTAAATCAAGCGGCAATTACACTGACAAGAAGAACATGGCAGCTTCAACTTTCTTTCCTTTCTCATGTCTGTGCTGGGGAATTTGACTTCTTGGTTTTTATTTTAGTGCATTGAACCATATTTAAAATGAAAAGATGATAAGGTTGTAGGAAAGAGGTCTAGGAGAGTAGGTTACAGGTCATTTGTCCCTGGGGCAAGGAAGGAGGACAATCTTCATAGCATCAACAACATGAGGTGTTGAGTTCTCAGAGGACTGATGCTTTAAGGCTCCAATTCCAAGGAAAACACCATAAACAATGCAGAGTAGAAACTATACCAATGGGAATTGACACTGAGATCCAGGAAATATATCATGATGGTGATGGTTCTCACGTGCTGAAACAAGGGCTAGAACATGTGAATCACTTGGTAAGGTGGGTTCGTGTGGCTACTATTTTTGAGGCTATTTCTTTCCCTGTAGTAACACAGAGAAATAAGGATGTTTCTTCAGAAGGAGACTGAGGAGAGTGATGAAATCTTATTCCCTGGAAATATTATCTGTCCTGAAGAACTTATAAGGACCAGAGGAAACATATTTCTATTTTGCCAACTGTCTGACCCCTCAAGGCAATACTGATTCCTGTTCCCAGGGCAAGCACTAGTAGTCAGCTTCACAAATCTTGGTGGACTCAGTAAAGTAAAAGCCAGAACCTACTAGTTAAGAGTCTAGACAACAAGAGACATAAAACTGGAGAACAATCTGACACTCTGTGGTCGCCTGCCTCCAGGAGAGCCACCATCAATTCTTTCCTTCCTCGTATATATGCACTGTTCTCCACTGAGAGGTGGGGGTCTATTGCTCCACTATGTTGAAAACGGGCTGGTTTGTGACTTCTTTGATCAAGTGACAAGATGTCTTATCTCCAGCCTTTAAGAGGATTAGTTGTTTCTGCTTTGAGGGGGAACATTTGTTTCTGGAAAGAGTCAGCCACTATGTAAGAAATCTAACCACCCCCAAGACCCAACGCTGTGAGGAAGCCCAGGACAAGTGGGAAGACTGCATGGACTAGGAGAAGGTCAGTACCTCCCACCTGTGCTAGCCATCCCAGCCCAGGATCCAGACGTGTGTACGTAATCAGATGATTCCAAATCCAGCTACTTTCTGACTTCAACCTCATGGAAAACTCAGAGTAAGAACCACCCAGATGAGTCAAGTCAACTCACAGAACTGAGACAGACAGTAATAAACCTACTCAGTTTTGAGTTTATTACAGATAGCCAGAATATAGCATGTGGATTCTTAATGCCAGTAAGCTATAATCTCCACTTGCATACATAAATTCCAGAAGCAAAGACTGTGTTCATCTTGCTTATCATTAGCAAGTAGCACAGTGCCTAGAACATAGTAAGACCTTACTATTGAAAGAACAATTTGAACAACTAGTATGGCAAAAAAAAAAAAAAAAAGACCTGTTATCAACAAAGTATCTTAGATGGAACTAAATCTGACTCTGTTTCATAAATATAAGTCACAACAAAACACAAGGGACACAAGGGAACATAATGAGAGGGTTAAGGGAAGGCAGAGGGCAAATATTTATGCATATTACTTGGTGAGATACTGTACTAGGTGGCTGACATATGTAAGCTGATTTGATAATTACAAAAACCTTACGGTGTTGATGTTACTACTTCTATCTTTGGGATGAGACAACTCAGCCTTGTTTGGATACAATAACTTTCAAGGTCAGAAAGGGAAAGGATTTGAACTCAGGTTTGTGTAATTCTAAAGCCAGCCCTCTTTTCACTACAGTCTCCCAGGAGACTACAACAGAAACAATAAGAAAACAATTTGAAAGAGATGCAAAACCCATCCCTTGAATCTTACCCAGGACCAACTAGCTTCATTAATTGCTGTCAACATGCTGGAACCTATTTCACCACATGAAGCTCAGACCAATTACCGTTAATGCCACAGCCATGACTACAAACTGGAAACCAATGCCAGAGGAAGCTTAAGTTTAAGAAAGCAGATGATCACGCACATATATTATGTTAGCAATTAGGCTTAATCCTAGAATCATGAAACCAAAGGGAAGATATTAAGGAAAGAATAGTGCCCTCCTGGGAAGAATAGCAATTTCAAATGTATTTTTAGTGGATTTCCGCATTCAATCTACTTGAATATATTACACTCCCTTAGAATTATTATATTACAATTACTCATCCCACATTTCATTTATTTCAGCAAGGAATTGGGATGGGGTGATGATCTCAGTAGGCAGATGGTTTGTTCATTTCAATGAATAATTTGAATGTCAACACGTTGGTAGATGATAGGGAAAGAGGGGAAGTGGTAAGTAAAAAAAGGTCCTGGTTCCAGACTCTGAGATGGAGTGAGGATGTGCTATCATGGATCAGCACTTCAAGAAGTTAAACACTTAGCTTTTGCTAATTTTATTAAAGGACATAAACCAACACTGCATATTTTCTATAGTTGAAAAACCATTGTTTATCCCTACTAAAAACAGTTATGATCTACTCAAACACACATTTTTTTTATTTGCAGAAGAAAACTAATAGAAATCAAAACTTGAATATAAAAACTGGTGGAGAAAGGCAGATACAGTTCTCAATTCAAAAGATTAATAAAAGGATCAAGGAATTAAATGATCACATTCTCTAGCTTCAGCTTGCAACCTTTCGAAGTCTCATCTTTCTCCCATCTGCTAGAAAGCAGAGTCTGAATGTTCCGGTAATTAACAGTGATCAAGGATAGTTACAATCATTTACTCTAGTGGTGCTCAGTGTCATTTTCAATCACTTTTAGCCCGTGGAACAAGGCAATCAGACTTTCTGAGTCCCAGGGATCATGTGTTTGCAGTTCAACTTGATGGCCACTAGGTGGCGATACTGTTGACTTGAGTAACCATGAAGTTAGATCCACAAGGCAAGTCATATTTAATAGAATTATGGAAATACTTTCTATCATTAAGGTATAAGTATAGACACTACAATAATAATTTAAAATGAAATATTTTAATATTATAGTAAAAAATACAATACTGTAGAAACGCTCAGGCATATCTGGTACCTGATTTTTATTCTAATCACATATATGCTGCCAAGTCACTTCGGTCGTGTCCAACTCTGTGCAACCCCATAGACGGCAGCCCACCAGGCTCCCCCGTCCTTGGTATTCTCCAGGCAAGAACACTGGAGTGGGTTGCCATTTCCTTCTTCAGGGCATGAAAGTGAGAAGTGAAAATGAAGTTGCTCAGTTGTGTCCGACTCTTAGCGACCTCATGGACTGCTGCCTACCAGGCTCCTCTGTCCATGGGATTTTCCAGGCAAGAGTACTGGAGTGGGCTGCCATTGCCTTATAGTGATCTACAAATTATTCCTAATGGAAATCAATCCTGAATATCCACTGGAAGGGCTGATGTTGAAGCTGAAGCTTCAATACTTTGGCCACCTGATGCAAAGAACCAACTCATTGAAAAAGACCGTCATGCTGGGAACTACTGAAGGCAGAAGGAGAAGGGGAGACAGAGGATGAGATGGATGGCATTACCGACTCAATGGACATGAGTTTGAGGACACTCTGAGAGACACTGAAGGACAGGGAAGCCTGGTGTGCTGCAGTGCATGGGGTCACAAAGAGTTTGGACATAACTTAGTGATTGAACAACAACAAATTATAACAAATAAAGCTTCATGTCCTAGGGAAATTCAGTTTATTTTCATTGCTTTTGACTTACTTTTAGAAAAGATGACTAAGTTGAACATGATTTTCCCTCTGGTACATAAGACCTTTTACTGTACTTACTTATTATTTGCCATTTGATTTTGCAACTGCAGTTACTCAAATCATTAGGAAGCAACACTTCTGTGATTGATTTTCTGAGCTCCAGCCTCTGAACCTTTTGACCAGATTGTGATAAAATGCCTGAGAATATAGCAGTAGCTGACATATATATAGTGCCAGGCTCTGTGCTAAGCTCTCCACCTACATTACATCATTCAGTCCTGGGTTCCTACTGGCTGCCACAATCCTTCTAAAGCAAAATGAACTCGACAGAAGAAACAGACCTGTAGGCAGGTGGAGAAGGGGACGACAGAGGATGAAATGGTTGGATGGCACCACTGACTCAATGGACACGAGTTTGAGCAAACTCCAGGACAGGAAAGCCGGGCATGCTGCAGTTCATGGGGTCGCAAGGGGTCAGACACAACTTAGCAACTGAACAAAAACAATTATTTGAAAGAATGAAGAGATCATTCCAGATTTGTACATTATCTGCAAAATCACACATTATATAATATGTATTCTGGACAATAACTCCCAGAAGGCTGTATAGGTGTTAGGTTCTTCCAACATGAAGACAATAACTGAGTAATTCAAAGAGAAGTCATCTGATAGCAATTGCAATCAATCACTGATGAAAACCTCAATGATAGTTGTCAAGAATCCAAAGAGGAAGTGGAGGCTGAGCCAACAATTACACAAAGCAATTTATCATGAAAACACTATTATGCAAGAATGTAGAGTTCAATACTGATTCCATAAAATACTGAACTACTTGTCACTGCAATTCTTTCCTAAGTACAAATGAAACTTCTGTTGTTACTGTCGGTTGCGGGGGTGGGGTGGCGCCTAGATTGGAGTCTGTATTAGGACTCCAGGATTGGGAGTTGCTGGCATTAAACTATGGTGGACAAGTCTGCTATTTTCATGTTTTTCTCGTTTAGATGGTGAGAGAAAACGCTTATTTCTGGTTAGCTACCAGGGTCTTAGAACACCGAAAAAAGAAATTATTTTCCAAGTTATTACAATGGCACAATACCAACACTAGGATTAAGATCACACTGACCTTGAGTAAGTTCCTGAAATTCTCAGACTCGGTCTCCTTACCTGGAAAGTTAGGGATAATAAAATCAGCCTCAAAAGACTGCTGCATTAAATGAAGCACTCTTTTAACTGCTGGAAGTCATGATGCATTCTGGAGATCCATCAAGGTGGTGGAGTGAAAGGACATGGAATTCATCTCCCGATAAGAACATGTCAAAAATACATATACCTGTGGAGTAAATCTTATTGAAAACTAACTGGAAACTGGGAGAAGGACTACTGCACAAACAACCAAGGCTGAAAGAAAGGCACCCATGTAGTTGGGCAGGAAGCAAAGAAAAGTCATTGGGTAGGGAACCTGTACCTAGGGCACGCAGGGGGAAAAGGGAGGTTTCACAGGTGGACACCCACCCTGGGAAGGGAGTGGGTCAAGCCACAGACTGGATGCCCCACTCCTAGGATCCTACAAGGGGAGGTGAGTCCCTATGGCTCACTGGAGGACTTCTGGGATAACAGGAGCTTGGCACTGGATCTGGGGCAGTCACAACTGGGAATATTCAACTGTGAGATGCAGAGGCAACCTGGTCCCAGGGCAGAGCCCACTGTTGGTGCTTGCTTGAGCAGCGAATCAGAAGCAGTCCATATCTCTGACGGCAGACACTCTACCACAGCTCACGCCCCGACAACACACACCGAGAGTCTGCTGTGGGCGCCAGTCTCCGGGCACGGTGGCTCCACCACAGGCTGCCAGAGACTAGGGTCAGTGATTGGCTGTGCGGGAAAAAGGGACTTGGACCCAAGACTGAGTCTGAGTGGAGGGAGGGAAACAACTCGGGGCATCGACACAAGAACGGGGATTCCCAGGTGGTGCAGTGGGTAAAGAATCCTGCCAATGCAAGAGATGCGGGTTCGATCCCTGGGTTGAGAGGATCCCCTGGAAAAGGAAATGGCAACCCACTTCAATATTCTTGCCTGAGACAGAGAGACCTGGTGGTCTACACTCCATGGGGTCACAAAAGAGTTGGACAGGACTTAGCAACTGAAAAAACAACTCAAGCACAGCATCAGAAACAACTTGGACCTCTGCAGCTGACATGGGCTTAGAGCCTGCAGGGGCCCCCCCTTGCTTCAGCACTGCCCCTCTCTGAGGCAAGGGTCTCCATGCAGGGATAGTGGAAAACACACACTTAAAAGGGACACAGACAGTGTGAGCCTGAACCTCAGGACCTCTGTTCCAGCAGCTTGGGATCCGACTCTGTCCCTACAAGGGCAGTGAGGGTCACTGAGCAGAAGGGCTGTCCTGCCCCATACCTGGCGCCAGCTCCAGCCCCTCCATCTCCAGCCGCACCGTCCACCAAGGGGAGAGCTAACAGCACACCCCAAGGAAAGACGAAACTTGTCCACGTCAAATCCAACTCTCCCCCTGAAGGCGTCAGACACATGCGGTCTGTACAGGGATGCTCCCACATAAGACGCATGCAACGGTTTCACCTGAGTACACGGAGGCAGAGAAGGTAAAATGAAAAGGCAGAGGAACTGCTCTCAAGGGAAAGAGCAAGAAAGAAACCCCTGGAAAACAAAACAGGGAAATAGAAATAAATAATTTACCAGAAAATGAGTTCAAAATATTGGTAGTAAAAATGTTAGCTGGATTAGGGAAAGAATAGATGTACAATGTGAAGATTTTAACAAGGAAGAGTGAAGCCTACCTATCCTACTGTACTGCCAATAGTCTGTTACTGAATTTTTATAATTTTGCCAGTATTGAATGTGAAGAAAAGGAATTTCAATGTAATTTATTTTGCATTTCTCTCCTTTTGAGAGTGTTATTTGTCATATGTTTAAAAAAAGCAGTTTCTGTTCATATTATTTGTCTTTCTTTTTAATGGGTACTGGTATTTCTCCTCAATGTCTAGAAGCTCTCATACAGAAGGCAGATTGAGCTTTCACCTATGCTAAGAGTTGTAAATGTGGGGTTATGATGGATTTATTTTTCTTATATTAAGAAAGCATGTGCTAGTTAATTATTACGGAGCTTTTAAATGAAGAATGGATGTTGAGTTCTGTCACCTGCATTTTTTACTATCTAAAGAGATAATCCTGAATATTCATTGGAAGGACTGATGCTGAAGCTGAAGCTCCAATATTTTGGCCACCTGATGCAAAAAGCTGATTCATTGGAAAAAGAACCTAATGTTGGGAAAGATTGAGGTCAGGAGGAGAAGAGGGTGACAGAGGATGAGATGGTTGGATGGCATCACCGACTCAATGGACATGAGTTTGAGCAAACTCTGGGAGATAGTGAAGGACAGGGAAGCTGGGTGTGCTGTAGTTCATGGGGTCACAAAGAGTCAGACAAGACTTAGTGACTGAACAACAACAACAGAGAGATAATCATATGAGTTTTCTTGTTAGAGCTATTAATTGGTGAATTGTGTTAACTGTCACTATATTAGCAAGATGAGACTTCCCTATATAGTCTCATCTTTACATTCTGGGAATAAATTTCATTTGGTCATGAGGTGTGCTGTTTTATTTAGAAGTTTTAAACTATCAGTTTTCTTTTTCTTGTGGGAGGGGATATTTTTCAGGTATTTATATCAGTAAAAAGAGTTTAGACATCCTTTTTTTGCAAAATGTTTCATTGGAGAGAAAGGGGGAAAAATTACTGAAAAGAGAATTTATTGGATGCTTAGCCAAAAAGAAAATTAAATATTGAGTAAATATTAAATACTTGGGTAAATTAAATATTTAAAGGGGGTTGAGTGGAAGGGAGAAGAGAGGAGGAAGAAAGGGTAGGGAGAGAGGCAGAGAGGAGGGAGAGGAAGAGACATAGAAACTGTTGGCGAGTGGGGGAAATATATGCTCTTGACAGAAATTGCTGGGAAAAAAAATGGATTCAAATTAATCCGGTCAGATAAGAGTCTACTTAATAAACCTCTGATAAGGTTTTCTCCACCTTCCAAGGATTACTGCTGTGTTACTTCAGCGACCTGGAAATC